>NC_059381.1:29361888-29974388 GCF_019703515.2 Myxocyprinus asiaticus | reverse complement strand
AGTCATGTGCCTCCATAACTGGTATGAGTGATGTTGCGTACATCGAGAAGAGGAGGGGTCCAAGCACTGATCCTTGAGGAACACCAGTGGTCAGCTGGTATGTCTTGGATACCTCTTCTCTCCAGGAGACCTTGAACGATCTACCAGTGAGATATGACTCAAACCATCCAAGTGCAGTTCCTGTGATTCCCAGGTCAGAGAGTTTGGACAGAAGGATCTTGTGGTTCACTGTGTAGAAGGCAGCAGACAAGTCAAGGAGGATGAGACGAATGATTTGGAGTTAGCTCTCGCCAGTCGCAGGGTTTCAGCTATTGACAAGAGGGCAGTCTCTGTTGAGTGTCCTTTTTTGAAGCCAGACTGATGTCTGGCGATTAGGTTGTTCTGTGAGAGAAAAGCAGACAACTAGTTGAATGCGACCCTCTCAAGAGTTTTAGACAGGAAGGGTAGGAGAGAGACCGGTCTATAGTTGTCGACTACTGTGGGGTTATGTGTTGATTTTTTTAAGGTTACTCGAGCCTGCTTGAATGTATTGGGAAAGTTCCCAGTTGTGAGAGATGGATTGATAATGTATGTGAGTGCGGGTAAGATTGATGGAGAGGCAGCTTGCATAAGATGGGAGGGGATAGGGCCAAGTAGACAGGGGGTAGGACGGTTAGAAAGAAGCACTTTGGATACCTCAGTCTCGGAGAGAGGAGAGAAAGAGGAAAACAGAGGATGGGATGTTGGAAGAGAGTAGCTGTGGGTGTTATGTGTAGAGAACTGGCTGCTGATACTCACTAACTTGTCAGTAAAAACGTGGCAAAGTCGTCAGCAGTCCGAGAAGTAGTAGGATGTGGTGGAGGAGGATAGGGAAGAGATGAGAAAGTTGAAAAAAGTTTACGGGAATCTGAAGTGTTACTGATCTTGTTCTGGTAATAATCAGTTTTAGCAGCAGAAACTCTAGCAGAAAAAGAGGAGAGAAGTGATTGATACTTTCACAGGTCAATAGTGCCTTTTGACTTGTGTCACTTTCTCTCCGCAGCCCTCAGCTCTGTTTGGTGATCTCTGACAGCCAGGGGCTGGAAGGTGTGGCACGTGCTGGCCTGGAGGTAAGAGGACAGACACTATAAAGCAAGAAGTTAATGTTGGGCAAAGAGCATTTGTAGCTTTATTTAAATCAAGTGAAGAGAAATGTTTAGTGAAGGGAAGGGATGCAGAGACTATGGAAGAGAAGCGAGTGAGTGAATGAGAGCGAAGGTTGCGGCAGAAGGAAACTATAGGTGGAGTAAGAGGTAAAGAAGAAGGGATAGTAACAGATAACTGTATGAAGAAATGGTCAGAGATATGTAGAGGGATAACAAGGGGATTATTGGAGATACATTTATGTGTAAGGATGAGATCTAGCTGGTTCCCTGCTCTGTGAGTTGCAGGAGTGTGCCGTCTTGTAATGTCAAATGAGTCAGAAGAGCTAGAAAGTCAGCCACTTGAGGTTTTTCCAGGTGGATGTTAAAGTACCCAAGGACCACCAGCGGAGTGCCTTCCTCAGGGAATGGGGACAGCAATACATCTAGCTTTTCAATAAAGTTGCCTAGTTGACCTCGGGGCGATAGATGACCAAAAAGTGGATTTTAGCAGGGCTAGTGGCAGTAATGGCATGATATTCAAAAGTTGTGTTACTGCAGAGAGAAGAGAGTGGAGTGAATTTCCATGAGTTTGAAATGAGCAAACCGGTTCCCCCACCCCACCCAGAAAGACGAGGAGAGTGGGTTAAAGTGAAGTAAGTTGAGAGAGCTGAGGGAGTTGCAGTGTTTCAGTGTGTAAATCCCACCTGTATTTTTGCTAATCTTCTTCATACAATGAAACTTTTTTTTTCCTTTTTTTTTATTTTATTCATAAAACCCTCAAAATGCTGCTGCAATATTGTAATGTTCATTTCAAGAGGGCATGTCTGAGGTGCTGAGATTTTATGCATGAAGGGCCCGCCTTCAAGCTGTAATTATTACAAATTATATTACATTTTCTTCATTCTGCAGATACAAGTATCCGGCACAACCGGTTGACAGCACATCAGAGAGCCCATTAAAAATATTGTGCACTATAGAGACATACAGTATGTTTCTGGCTAGCTGTGCTCATGTGACATTGAAGCGTTCAGAAAAATTTGAATCTTAAATTTCAGAGGGTAATGATACATTCTGAAAAGTGAATTTTCAAAACTATTGAATTACTTTCTTGCTATTGAAAGACTTTTATTTTGAACATGATATGCAACACTTTGTGCAATTTGAGTTTGCAATTTAACAATCACAAGAAAGCCAAAGAAAAAAGCAGAGATCTTTCATCTTATCATTATATTGTTTTATTTTGTCAAGACAACATGTTTTAAATATTAGGCCGGTCTTGATGGATGATCTCAAGTTTGCATCTTAACTTGAATTAGTCTAGATATTCAATGTTTGAGTAATTTTTGCTTTTCTAAAAATAAGAACCTTGATTGCTAGGCCAGACAAATGTATACAAGTTCTGGTGAAGCCTTTAATCTCAGTTTAAAATCTATTCACTTAGGCCTAGCCATTCAGTATTTGGCTACTCTTAACTGGCTGCAGAAGATATCATATCCTTGATCTGTTGAGGCAAGGGAATTGGAGATTTATAGTAATGAAAAAAAGGACTTAAATATTTATCTGTTTCTCACCCACACTTATTATATTGCTTATGGAGCTATAGATTAAACCATACAGTTGTATGGATTACTTTTATGCTGCCTTTATTTAATTTTGGGACCTTCAAAGTTCTGGCCTCCATTTACTTGCATTGTTTAGACCTACAGAACTGAAATATTTTCCCAAAAATCTTTGTTTGTATTCCGCAGAATAAAGAAAGTCACACACATCTGGGATGGCATGAGGGTGAGTAAATGATGAGATAATATTCATTTTTGGGTGAACTGTCCCTTTAAGGACTTCTTAAGACTTAAGAAGTTTGCAAACAACCCTAGAAACAATCTGACTGTCTAAGTAACAATCTGATTTTACTGTGATTCATAGTCCTACTGTTTGAAGTATTTGAGAGAGGGTAAAGATTCTTAACTCACTCCATAATGCCATATTTTTCCATTGCCTTATCAGTCACATCCTTTAATTTAGAAAAACCACAAGCTCCTCCGAAGTCATGGCGGACACAAGGTTTGTGTTCACTAAACCTGGACAGAAAACGTTGATTCGCACACCAATGTAAATGAACTTGGTAGCAGCCTGACACATCCACACATATATTATATTTTAAAAAAAAACTGATACCGGGAAAAAGTCAATCGCTTTCACCAAAAAGACTTTAATGCATTATATATTACTGTTCTTAAGCAAAACTGACAACAAATTACATACTGCGATAGCACGGCTGAACCCCACCACTCCATGTTTGGCTGCTTTGTTTGTATTGACAGGTGTTTTTGGAAATGGCACCAGACCTGTGTCCCATAAGGCAAAGTTCATACAAAACATGAGCTCAACCTTAAAGAGTTTGCTCAATGTATCATTTTGACTGACTAAAATATTCTGACAACATTGACATAGTTCACGGTCACAGACAACAACCGTATCTTATTTCTATTATAATAATCCTGATACTGCAAACACATGTTAAAGTACACCAGTTCCAAATCTGCAATGGATGAAATCAATGTTGATAATGACTCCTCCGTTACCACCATGTTCCTTCATACAGTATGTTCTAGAGCCAGATATGTTCCCCTTACCACGTGAACAACAAAACAGACAGACAGACAGACAGACAGACTCATTTCAGGTTTATTGCAATCGCTTTCTCCCAGTCCTTTTCATTGATGATCCCTGCATTGCTGCACACAATGTGTACGCGGCCAAACCTTTGCCCAATTTTCTGAAAAGCTCCTGTACAGAAAAACGTGAAGCATTCAGAGAATATTCACCATATATTTGACTGTTTCTACACTCCAACGTCATGCATGATGCTGTTTGTCCTTTAACTGATAGGCACAATCTGTTAAACCTCATATGATACTGGATTATTTAATCATTTGCAGACAATAAAACATCAAGTCTTCAAAGACCTGCAAATTCCACCTGTGATGAGACATAGTCAGTGTAAAATTCAACCCTGCCTGGTCCATATTCTTTCTCAAGTGTGACCTTCAACTAATTTCCTAGTGATTCATTCACATCAATGATGGCCACCTGTAATCAAAATAAATTAGTATTAGGTACTTGATATTTGTACCCATCAAATAGCCCATCAAGCCAGCGGAAGTTTGAATAATAAGAAAATAGTCAAGAATCAAATTAAACATTTTCATTAAATTTACCTTTGACCCATTTTTTTAGGGGTATTTCGACAAAGATTCTACCCAAACCCTGAGCTCCTACCCAAAACCACAAAACAAACTGCTTCTGAAATCTGATTACAACTTTTTTGACTGCAGATGTGATGTTACATGAAAACACTGATGGTACCTGTGCACCCAAACGCAGACAACCAGTGAGATGTTTAACTCAAGGACTGGTGAAGTGCAGGAATTACAATACACTAATGAAAGACTCCTACTTATAAAGGGGATCTTCTGTTGAAGCTGCACTATGTAACTTTTGCCCCTCTAGTGGTTAAAAAACAAAACTGCATGCATCTCGCAGAAGAACATTGTTTTGGTAATGACACCAGTTGTGCTTCGGCTCTGCTCCTCTGCGCAGATGAACGTAGTTCGAGGCACCGGTGTACACATGGATACAGGACATCTTATCAGAGCGAATGGCCAAATAAATAACAAAATAAAGGAGAAAACGGATATCCGAAAACATGTCATCTGAGCAGATGAGTGCCACATCTTATGCTGTTGTTTTGACTTATTGGAAACATTGATGTTTTGAAATAAATGACGTTACAAAAGTTAGGCAATGTTCATTAACATTAGACACAATGATTGCTAGTCTGATAAGGTCAAACGTTGTAAAGTTTTTATAACTGCAGGATATTCTGGCCGAATAGACCACGGTAGTAGCTAATTTATTGTCATTGTTACCAACCAGTGGTCAACATAATTTCAAGACTCACATGGCCTTGGCAAACCTTGAACTAAAGGATTTATTTATATAAATTATTGCCGTTATAAAGAAAAATACACACGTGTACTAGCAAGTGAAACATTCTGCACCGATTACAGTATAATTAGTGTATTTCACTGTGTGTGTGTGTGTGTGATTACACAACTATACATAAACCATATCAATAAAGTATCTTACCTGTTGAGTATGAAAAAAGCCATCTCTGGGTCACTTTTATATCCTTTCAGTTGTCACCACCTCTGAAAAGCAAAGCCGATGTTGATTTGGGTTTTATTACGGATTCTGTCGCTTTCCCTTTTTGCTTGTAGACTCTGCTCTGTTCGGGGTTTCTTTGTTTTTACAACAGGTGATTCCCCGGAGGTTTGCTGTTTTTAACGATCTATGGTTGAATAGTAAAATACAAATTTGTTTTGTGGTTTGCATGGTAAATATTTCTCTAGGGGTCTCTGCAGTCTTTCACTTGGAGCTTTTTAATGATATGATGAAAAACAAACTATTTGAACTCATATCTGCAAAATCAGCACTGTTTTTTGTAAAAGCTTTTGCATTAACGACTCTAGTAGACATTTGTTCTTTGTTATCTTCAGTGATGGGTGGTAACAGAATACATGTAATCTGAATTTCATAATCAGATTACAAAAATCAAGTACTTAAAATACTGGTAATCAGATTACAGTTATTTGTTTATGGATTACATTATTGCATATTATTGAAATATCTTGATCCCTCTAATTCTTCATTCTAAATCAGTCTACAGCTGATATATGTTCGGTAAGTCTTTCCAGTGTTTCCGAAGGGGGGTTGCAAACACAGACTGAATACAAGCCCCAGCCATAATTACACTGAAGATGGAGCGGTAATCCACACATAAATACCGATTGCATTAGTGAGATAAAGATAGTTTTAGTTTCTCAAATTGCTTTTGTACATGGCTTCAAACATCTACATTAATGAGCTTTTGTTTTTTTACAACTTTTGAGATTTTTTTGTGACAATTATAGCTGGTTACCACACATGGATGGCATTTGTAATGACAAAATTGCCGGAGAAAGAACATTTTAAATGCCGCCTTTTATTTCACTCAGAACAGGCAAATAGAGAGTAAAACAAACACAAAGCAATCATATCAATTCTCAAATTATATTATGACCTATTAAGTAAGTTTTCTTTTATGCATTTAAGCAAAATAGGACAAGCTTGTCCTACTCAAATGCATGTGACATCAAATAAACAAGAATTAGGTCAGAAGTAATCAGATTACATTTATGCATTTGCTTTTATCCAAAGTGACTTACAGTGCCCTGATTACAGGGACAATCCCCCTGGAGCTAAGGGCCTTGTTCAAGGACACAATGATGGTGGCTGGGGGGATTGAACTAACAACCTTCCACTTACCAGTTCAGTGCTTTAGTCCACTACACCACCACCACTCCTGGTACTAATCAGTACCAGATTACAATTCAGAAGTAATCTACCAAGCACTGGTTATCTTTAGGACCATAAATGTTACCTTAATAAGTCATCAGAGAGAACAGAGGTATTCAATTCTGGAGACCTAATGCTTTACAGAATTTAGTTCCAACACACCCGATCCAAGCCCATCAGGATGCAAATGTTTCCTGAGGACTGTCAATTGACTGCCAATTTTACACTATGAAATAGGCGACAGTAGGTTGAAAGTTTTGCTGCTGAAATCGGTCTGTGCTTACCGAAATTCAAATCACTGCCCCCAGTGGCCGATGCTGGAAATGTTGTAGAGGTGAAATATCTGCAGGGTGGCACCAAAAGCTAGTTGGATTTTCAGTTGTAAATTATATCATACTGTATATCAACAGGAATGTATTTTATTTACCACAATCCCAACCCTAAACCTAACCGTCAGTACACTCGAAAAAATAGCACTTTGGTTGAACATGATTCAGTCATGGACAGTGGTTCCCTGTGATTGAAACAAGTTCTCTTAACAAAACGGAATCAATTTAAACCCAACAAAATGGACCATGTAAAACTAACTTGAATGAATGGTGTTCGTTTAACTTGAATGAATGGTGTTCGTTTAACTTGAATTAATGTTGTTCATTTAACTTGAATCAGTTATGTTCTCCTACATTTAAGCCTTCTTGCCTTGTGTAGCCTACATGTTTATATCACATTAGATGAAGTCGATTAGGTCAAGTTACTAGAACTAGGTATATTGCCAGTTATAAATGTCAGTTCTATTTTCTCATTCTTCAGTGACTGTCAAACAAGACTACAGAGGCAGCACACGGTATGAAACTAATCCATTTATTGGAAAAAAGTTCTGAAGTCTGTTGTACATAACACATTCAAAGTTTAAGGGAATACAGGTTCAATACAAGTTAAGCTCAATCGAAAGCATTTGTGTCAGTGTTGATTACCACAAAACTATTTTGACTCATCTTTCCTTTTCTTTAAGTGAGGCACTTACAATGGAATTAAAAGGGGCCAATTTTTGGAGGGTTTAAAAACACTGTAAACCCGTACTTTGAGGCAACTGCTTGCCTTTACTTTTACAAGTTTCAAAACTTAAGTCTCAAGTATGCATAACTTGTTTTTCTCAGAAACTATAAATTAAAAGAAATGATTTTGGTCCAATCAAAATATGCAATTACTAATTATAACTTTATTTTAATGAACCACAACCAGATGTGTATAGTAACAAAGTACAAATACTTTGTTACTGTACTTAAGTACAGTTTTTCAATATTTGTACTTTACTTGAGTATAAATATTTCTTTGATCATTTACTTTTACTTCACTACATTTTGAGAGAAAATGTATACTTTTATTTCGATCAATTTCTCTTGACCCTTTCATTATTTTTGCGACTGAACACCGCAAAAAATAAGCTGTATGTGCAAAAATGCATGCAGATCGGCGATAGTGATGTCTGATTTGTGAAAGAATCATTTGAGTCGAATCTTTCACATTTGGTTCATTTGAACCGATCAAAAAGATTAAAAAATTGTTCTGAATAATTTGTTTTGTGAATCACGAATCTGAATCAAAATCACAAGCAAAGCACGCACCTGATAACGACGTGTGTGGGGAAGACAAGAAACTGCTCATGTAAGTTTAAATTTGTTTTTTGACTAATTAATTTGATAAGTTTAGGCTTAAACATTATGAAAGCTGTAAAATAATGATGAAGTTATGTGCTATAAGTCTGTGTCTTATTTGATCATTCTTTTGCGGCCACATATACTGATGGGAAATGTTATTTTGTTGCACCAGCCTGTCACCTCATATAAATGAGCTAAATGAGTATTATTTTCTGGCAAGCTTTACTCTTCATCAATAGGACAAAAAATGAATTCAATCTAAACTGTACAGTCACCAGTTTGCTTGATTCTTGCCATGCTTCTTAAATTGACATGACCCAATCTAAGAAAATCTCACTGGATTTACGACTTTGTGGTGGTGTTCATTTACACTAATCTCATAAATCTGATCATTCTGATGTGACTTGAACACTTCATTAAAGGGATAGTTCTATCAAAAATGTAAAATGAAAATTCTCTCATCATTTTCTACCCTCATCACATCCCAGATATATATAACTTTGTTCTGCAGAACACACACAATTATTTTTATTTTTTTTAGAAGAATATCTGTTCTCTGTTCTGTAGGTCCTTTCAATGTAAGTGAATGGTGGCCAGTGGGTGAGAAACAGACCAAACAATAACTAATAAATCTTGACAGCAGTCTCTTTGGCCATCATGATTTCAAGCTCGATTACACTTCCTATAGCACCATCTAGCGCTCTGCACAGCACTAGGAAGTATAATCGAGCTAGAAATCATGATCGTGCCTAGACACTGCAATGGCAACATGTACAGTAAAAAAGGAGTTATAGTTGGTCTGTTCTCATCCTAAACCAACTGGATCTCTTCAGAAGACATTGATTAAACCACTGGAGTCGAATGGATTACTTTTATGCTGCCTTTATCTCCTTTTTGGAGCTTCAAAGTTCTGGTCACCATTCACTTGGATTTTATGGACCTACAGAGATGAAATATTCTTCTAAAAATTTTTGTTTGTGTTCTGCAGAAGAAAGAAAGCCATACACATCTGGAACGGCATGAAAGTGAGTAAATGATGAACACCAATCAAATAAGTTGCCATGGGTTTAATTAGCTGTTCCATAATTTATGCGATTTACATGTATATTTGATATTTAAGTTAATTTAAAATCAGATACTTTAATACTTTTACTTAAGTGGTTTTCTCATGAGCTACTTTAACTTCTACTTGAGTCAAATTTTATGAAGGTATCTTTAATTTTACTTGTGACAAATTGATCTTTTATACAACAATGACCACAACTCAAAATTTAAAGTTCTGCAAACTTAATATATTTATACAACTTAAATGTTTTTGAAATCATGAAAATGCTTTGTATTAACTTATTTTAAGCCATGTTAACTTAATAATTAAACTATATAATTTTAGGTGACTTGAAATGTGCTAGTAGTATTACTTAAAAATGTTTTGCAACTGCCTTTTAAGTTTCCTTAACTTAAATGTGAAAATTTTGCAACTTAAAAAAAAAAAACACTCATACAGAAATTATATGACAGACTACAGCAACACAGCAGGATACACTGCATGCTGTTTCATGTTGACAATTGCTGCCATTAGACTAAAGTGCAGAGGGGTAAACATTTACTTTTTGGCATTGTGCCTTCTGTTGTTGGAACAACCATTAACTTTGGTGTCTTGATTACCTAACATTAGATGTCGACTGATATACTGGTTTTACAGATTGCACGGTGCCGATAGTTGCTTTTAAAGCTATTAAAACCAATAGTTTTTTTTTATTTTTATAAATGTATGCATCTTCCTCTGTGGCCGGCGCTGGAAGAGTCTAAAACAGCTTGGTTCTGCTATATAACAGCAGCCTCTAGAGTTGAAATAAAAACAATCACTGACACCATGGGGATTTGCTGGATCTAAACTTTTCATCATTGACAATTCTTCCATATTTTTGTCCTTATGTTAATGCATACAAATTTATTAGATTATCAAGTGTTTTAGATTGAAGCGAGGGCATGCACAGAAAAATGGTACCTTATGGTCAGTACATACTGACCATCTTGTCTCCAACTTAATGTCTTGTGATAAAACGTACTCCTCATTAAACCTCATCTGGTCATACATATAGTTCTACTGATTATTCAAGCTGTTTCATCTACCTTTCATTCAGCCATGAATCAGAACTGGAAACCAAAATGCATTTATTGGATTTAAAAAACAAAAACCTTTTACATTTGTAAAATAAAAATACTTAAGAAATACATACATGTAATATAATTTCCTTGTAATGAACTGGCCATGGAGACGGTGTTAGGATTCATGTGCAGGAAGTTTATTAAAGTACACAAGGAAACAATTCAGGAGAAGGCTCCCTCTGATGGTTGACAGGAGGGGTAACAACCTCAGATGTTACAGAACCCCCCCTACGAACAACTCCTGATGTTCTTCTACTGGGACGTCCCCTTGGTCGTGGTGCTGGACGATTAGGATGGGCATGATGAAATTCTTGGATCAGGGACGGGTCCAATATGTCCTTGGTAGCTACCCATGATCTCTCCTCTGGTCCGTAGCCATCCCAGTCCACAAAGTATTGTATCTGGCTCCCTCGTCGTCTCGAGTCCATGATCTCTCTGACCATATACGCTGGGGCTCCATCTACCTCCAATGGAGGTGGAGGCTCAGAATCCGTGGTACCAGAGCCAGACGCTGGGTGGACGTGTTTCAGCAAGGACACATGGAAGGAGAAATGCGGTAGTTAGCAGGAAGCTCTAAACAGCAAGTAACTGGGTTTATTTGACGGATAATTCTAAAGAGGACCCACATACCTTGGACTGAGCTTCCTGCAGGGTAGTCGCGACTTGAGATCCCTTGTGGACAACCAGACCCTCTGTCCTGGCTGATAGTTGTGATGGGGCACCTCTTTCGGTCAGCCTGGAAGCGTTGTGGTCTGACTGCTCGCTGTAGCCAGACATGTGCGCTGTTCCACACCCTCTCGCTTCGCCTAATCCAATCGTCCACCACTGGCACCATGGAAGGTTCTCCTGACCAAGGGAACATCGGGGGTTGGTAGCCCAGCATGCATTGGAAGGGGGTTAAACCCGTTGAGGTATGAGTGAGGGAATTGTGCATATTCAGCCCAGGAAGTCGCTCCACTTCTCCTGTTCACGGCTAAAATAGCGTCGAAGATATCTGCCAATCTCTTGGTTTAGACGTTCCACCTGTCCATTGGCCTGAGGGTGATAACCAGAGGCGAGACTCACATTAATGTCCAGTTGTTTGTAGAACACCTGCCAAACACGGGACATGAACTGTGGACCTCGATCGGACATGATGTACTCTGGTAATCCATAGATTATGAACACTTGGTGGAACAAAGCATTAGCGGTTTCCATGACAGTGGGTAAATCCTTGAGTCTACATGATTTAGAAAAATCAATCAATTATTACCAGAATGGTAGTATATCAATGGGAGTTTGGCAGGTCTGTGATGAAATCAATGAACAGGTGAGACCATGGTCTTTGTGGTATGGGCAGTAGTTGAAGCAACCCCATGGGCAGTTCTCTGGGGGTCTTGGATTGGGCACACACCTGACAACACTTCACATAGTTAGTCACATCATGAATCAACGATGGCCACCAGAAAGAATTACATACCAGGGTAACAGTTTTTTGGATACCAGGGTGTCCTGTGCTCAGGGAAGTGTGGACCCATTGGATAGTACTCAGACATAGAGCTTGGGGTATGTAGTGCTTGGTAGGGGGGCAGTTAGGTGGTGACGGTTCATGCTGTTGTGCTCGTTGTATCTCCAAGATGTCTCAGCTAATCGGTGCTATGATGACAGATGGTGGCAGGATGGACCCAAGGTGAGGTTGGAGGGGAGTCTGTGTGATAGTGCATCTGCCTTGCTGTTCTTGCTGCCAAGATGGTAAATGACTGTAAACTTGAACCTGGTGAAAAACAATGACCATCGTGCTTGACGTGGGTTCAATCTCTTGGCTGCCTTGATATATTCAAGATTCTTGTGATCGGTGATAACTTGGAATGGGTGGACTGCCCCCTCTAACCAGTGACGCCATTCCTCGAGTGCCGCTTTCATGGAAAGTAATTCTTTATTCCCCACATCATAGTTACGTTCAGCCGAGTTCAACTTCCTGGAGAAAAAGGCACAAGGGTAAAGCTTGCCTGGTGTTCCGTGACGTTGTGATAGGACCGCTCCAATCCCACAATCTGAAGCATCTACCTCAACGACGAAGGGAAGATTGGGGTCAGGATATTTCAGTATCGGAGCGGTCGTGAAGCTTGACTTGAGGGAGATGAAGGCTTTGTATGCAGCATCGTTCCATGGCAACTTGCTTGGCTTTCCCTTGAGCAACGACATGAGTGGTGCTGCAATGGTACTGTAATTCCTAATGAAACAGCGATAGAAGTTGGCAAAGCCCAGGAACAGCTGTAGTTCCTTGATTTTAGAAGGTCAAGGCCATTCGGTGACTGCTGTTACCTTTGAGACATCCAACTCCACACCTTGATGGCTGATATTGTAACCCAGGAAAGTGGTACGAGAGGTATGGAACTCACTTTTCTGCCTTGACAAATAGTTGGTGTTCCTGGAGATGTGATAAGACTGTCTTGACCTGCTGGATATGTTGTTCAATGTTTTGTGAGTAGATGAGGATGTCATCAATGTAGGCCACCACACAGTGATTCAGTAAGTCTCCGAATATTTCGTTGATAAAGGACTGGAAAACTGAGGAGGCATTAGCAAGTCCATACGGCATGACCAAATATTCAGTGCCCCCTGGTGGTGATGAAAGCAGTCTTTCACTCATCCCCTTCTCAAATCCTGATGAGGTTAAAGCACTCCTTAGATCAAGTTTGGTATAGATCTTGGCTTCACAGAGTTGTTCAAGGGCTGAGGGGATAAGTGGTAATGGGTAACGATATTTTATGGTGACAGAGTTCAGGCCTCGATAGTCGATATAGGGACGTAGACCTCCATCCCTCTTCTCTACGAAAAAGAAACCTGCAGCAGCTGGGGAGGTGGAGGGACAGATGTAACCGGAGGCAAGGGCTTCCTCAATGTAATTCTCCATGACGAGGGTTTTGGGGCGTGACAATGCATAGGCCTTGCTTCTCGGTGGAGCTGTATTGGACAGAAGTTCAATAGCACAGTCCCATGGACGATGAGGAAGTTGTGCAGCTTTAATCTTACTAAACACTTCACTGAACTCTGCATACTCCTTGGGAATCGTGGTCTCCTTCTGTGATTCAGGACTCTCAATAATGGTGATAAGGCAAGGCCTGGAAACAGCAACATGGAGACAATGTTTATGACAGAAACTTGACCAATGTGTGAGCTCACCTTGGTTCCAGGATATCGATGGGTCGTGAATAGCCAGCCAGGGATGACCCAGGATAAGAGCGTGCTTGGGTGAGTTGATGACATACTGAGATATTCTCTACATGAAAGTCCAATCTTGATGGTTATAGGAACAGTCTGTGGTGTTATGCCAGTACCAATAAGTGCGTTGTCAACAGTGGTGATGTTAATCTTAAAGCATTCAATGGTGGGTATGTTGAGTCCTGATTAATGAGATTAACAGCATCCCCAGAATCCACTAATGCTGTAACACATCTTACATGATCAACAATGGAGATCTCTACAGGCAACAGAAAATTATGTGAGATAGGTGATATGTTCATGGTACTCACATGCTGCCTTGACTCAGGGGAACTTGATGTGGACGTGCAGCATTGAAATGACTTCGTGAACCACAGTAAAAGCAAAGGTTTGTTGCGTCGACATTAGTGTTCCTCCATGGAAACACGATTGTATGCAACTTGCATGGGTTCGGGTGATACAGGTGATGCCTGGGCCTGTACGGAGACTGTAGAATTCGAGGTGAAGCGAAACTGAGGCCGTGAAGCATTCTGAAACAGGTTATCAATTTTGATGGCCATAGTTATGTATTCAGAAAGATTCATACCTTCCTTGCAGATCAGTTCCATCCCGAGTTTCAGGTTAAGCCCTTCGCGGAAAACAGAGCAACATCACTCCACCCACTCTGAGCCGCAAGTGTCCTGAACAGAACTGCATAATCTGCAGCTGATCGATGACCCTGGCGTACATGAAGTAGGATACCCACTAGATACTCGTAGACTTCGTGGATTTGTTGAACAAAGTAATCAAATGAAACCTGGATTTGAGTATCTTTATCCCAAACAGCTTTGCCGTAAGCAGTGACATCAAAAAAGAACATTTCCTGGCATCTTGATCAAATGATTCAGGCTGATTTGAGAAAAATACCTCGCATTGTCATAAAAAACCCTGGCATTTTCAGCAGAACCAAACTTATCAGGTAGAGCAAAGCTTACTGATTTAGCATGGGTGAATGTATTGTGTCAAACATTCATTAGCAGCTCATGGGTTGTTCAGCTGGTCTTGGTAACCCCTTAATACCTTGCACTGGTGTGCGAATGCAGCCTGGAGCTGTGAAACTTCCGCTGGATCCATGTTTAAGCGAAGTATTCTGTAACAAACTTGCCATGGAGACAGTGTTAGGATCCATATGCAGGAAGTTTATTAAAGTACACAAGCAAATAATCCAAATCGGCAGGCAAATAGAGGTAGTTGTTAAGCAGGCTGTATAATCCAATAAACCAAAAAGACAGTCCAACAAGGCAAACAAAACAAAGGGTGTATCCAAAGGCAGTAAATCCAGGAAAACAGGCAATGGTCATAACAAGAGAACAATCAGCAATGGAAAAACACTTTGTAAGGCAGAGTAAACTGGCAATACTTCACAGAGTCAGAATGGAAAAGCATGGTATTTATATAGTTCAAACAGGAAATCACCAAAGAAGAAATGGTATAGAGTTATTATTCAGAAGAGGGCTCCCTCTGGTGGTTGATAGGAGGGGTAACAACTTCGGATGTTACATGCCTCATACCTTTACCAATAAGTTCAGTCCAAACATATCCTAATCTTTACAGAATAGCATCATTCTCAGTAGTATCATTTTGATTGACTATTCTATTTTGATGACATTGTTTTTGGCTTATGTTCATGGCTTCAAGTATTAGTAATTCAAAGTCTCAGCCAACAACCGTTTTAGTCTTTTATGATATTATGTTGTTTCTTTCATGATATTCCTGCAAACAGTTTGAAATTAGTGGCATGTATTAAACACACCAGTTTCAAGCCTGCTGTGGATGAAATGTTGACAATGACTCCTCTGTTGTCACCATGTTCCTTTATATGTTCTAGGGCCGGATTTGTTCCCCTGACAACATAGTACAGTACATTATAATATAGTACAGTATAAAGTAGTATAGTGTAGTGCAGTATAGTGTAGAATATTATAGTGTAGATTAGTATAGAAAATTATGTTACAGAATAGTACAATATAGTATATTATATTATAGTATAGTGTAGTAAAGCGTAGTATACAATACTGTAACAGGTAAAGGATGGGCAAGGAGGCGGCGGGACCCAGCTGAACAGTAAACATAAGCTTTAATGATATAAATGAACTTAAAACAACATAAAACATAAGGACACCGACACACGTGCAATGTGGCCGCGTGCGTCTCTCTGTCTCTCGAACTGGTGCCTCCGGCTCCCCTTTATACCACTCTCCCGCTGATCAGCCGATTCAGCGCCGGCCGTGCATCATCATGGCCCGGCCATGCCCTCCTCCTCGTCACAAGTATTAAATATTTTATAGCGTAGTACAGTATATTATAGTATAGTGCAATGTAGTATAGTATAATGATGTATAGTGCAGTATATTATATTGTATTATACTGTATGATATTATAGTATAGTGTATTTTAGTGCAGTACTGTATATGATATTATATAATAGTATAGTGTAGTGTAATATATATTATAATATAGTAAATTTTGGATAGTCTAATATATTATAGTATAGTGTAGATTAGTATATTATAGTATTATTTTGTATAGGCAGTGTATTATTTTTTATTGTAGTATAGTATAGTACAGTATAGTGTAGTATAGTAAAGTGCAGTGGCAAGAAAAAGAATGTGAACCCTTTGGAATTATCTGCAGTTACAGTATGTAAAAATTTGTCTTAAAATCTGGTTTGATCTTCATCAAAGTTACAATTATGAACAAAATTTTGTTAAATCTGTTTTAACTAATTACACACAAATTATTGTATTGGTCTTGTACATATTGAATACATCATTCAAACATTCACAGTATAGGTTGGAAAAAGTATATGAACCCCTAGGCTATGCTAATTAGAATCAGGAGTTGGCAAACCTGGCATCTAATTAATGAAATGAGATTAGAGGTGTGGGTTAGAGCTACTTTGACTTTTTAAGTCTGCTATTCACAAGAAGCATCTGCTGATGTGGACCATGCCTCGCAAAAAAAGAGATCTCAGAAGACCTATCATTAAGAATTGTTGCTCTGCATAAAGCTGGAAAGGGTTACAAAGTTATCTCGAAGAGCTTAGATATTCAGCTGTCCACTTTTAGACAAACTGTCTATAAATGCAGACTATTTAGTACTGTGGCTACTCTCCCTAGAAGTGGCCGTTCAGCCAAGATGACTCAAAGGTCACACCGCAGATTGCTCAGTGAGATAAAAAAGAACCCTAGAGTGACAGCTAAAGACTTGAAGGAATCACTGGAACTGGTTAACATCTCTGTTCATAAGTCTACTAAATGGAAAACATTAAACAGGCATGGTATTCATGGCAGGACACCATGAAGGAAGCCGCTGCTTTCCAACAAAAACATTGCTGCACGCCTGAAATTTGCCAAAGACCACAATGACAACACAATGCTACTGGGAAAATGTTTTGTGGACTGATGAAACTAAGGTTGAATTGTTTGGGAAGAACACACAACACTACTTATGGCATTAAAAGCTTGTGCCTGACAGGGAGGTTACATGAAAACATTAATGCCGCAACAAACTCTCAAAATCTCCAAAAACTTTCCTCCAAAATTAATATATTATATGTATTATATTGTACATAGTAACTATCATCTTGTATAGCGGATCTTCTTCAAAGAATTTGGAAAATAAGAATTTGTTTTATGGTTTGCATGTGTTTTACATGGTAAATGTGTCTTGAGGTGTCTGACACTTCCACTGCTGAAGTATCAGATGGATGTTTTTTTTCTAATGGGTTTTATAACCCTAACGCAAACCCTAACCCTAACTTAATCTAACCTAACCAAATCAAACCTAACCTACCCTAATCTAGTCTCAGCCTCAGACAGCACGACCACAGACCACACACAGTCAGTGCGCTAACAGTCTAAAGCATATTGCACACAAAACTGGAAAACACTTTCTCAAATTAATAAATCCTAATCTGATTACCTGGTTTGATGGAATTTAAAGCACACAGGACTTTTTATCAGTCCGCCTGGATACAGAGTCGTGTTCATGGTTCCGGGTTGATACAATGAGCCGTTTTGAGACTTATATTATCACTTGAATTGCCAAAGTTTGCCAGGTAAGTGGCATCAAATCTTTTAAAGTGTTACGTAGCACGTAGTAGCAAGTAAATCAGATACACTACTGGTCAAAAGTTTTGAAACACTTGACTGAAATGTTTCTCATGATCTTAAAAATCTTTTGATCTGAAGGCGTATGCTTAAATGTTTGAAATTAGTTTTGTAGGCAAAAATATAATTCTGCCAACATATTAATTTATTTCATTATAAAACTAACATTTAATTAAAAACATTTTTTTTTTTTTAAATGGATGACTTGGACCAAATAATAAAGAAAAGCAGCCAATAAGTGCCCAACATAGATGAGAACTCCTTCAATACTGTTTAAAAAGCATCCCAGGGTGATACCTCAAGAAGTTGGTTGAGAAAATGTCAAGAGTACATGTCTGCAAATTCTAGGCAAAGGGTGACTACTTTGAAGATGCTAAAATATAACACAGTTTTGATTTATTTTGGATTTTGTTTAGTCACAACATAATTCCCACAGTTCCATTTATGTTATTCCATAGTTTTGATGACTTTACTATTATTCTAAATGTGAAAAAAAAAAAAAAAAATTATAATAAAGAATGAGTTAGTGTTTCAAAACATTTGACCGGTAGTGTATATCCACTAGGACAACTTCACTTACTGCTTTGTTTACTAAGATAAAGTATGTCTGTGAAATAGTCTGTACTGAGGTTTTCTGTGCTTGTACTTTGACACATTTTCTGCTATTTTCTTGGTGTGTTTTCTGTGTAATCACTCACAGAGACTGCCGTGCCATTATTGTGATTTTTTTTTTTAGTTCGCTTACATTGTCATCCAATAACAGGCACAGCTGTGAGTGATTATGTTCCAAAAGAGGTATACAAGAGGCTTCAATAAACAACAAATTGAAAGTTAAAGACCGCAGAAAGCTGAACTAACGGATGAAGGACACAAAGTCATTCAAGAGAGAGAACTTTATTATGACTGTAACCTGTAATAGTTAAAGGTTTTGGTCCCACTTTATTTTAGGTCTCTCTAACTACTATGTAGTAACATTAAAATACAAACAATGCATTGTATTTATTGTGTCTATATGTTACTACATATAAAATTCTCACAAGATTCACATTTGCTGCTACTGAGGTTGAGGTACAGGTAGATTTAGGAGTAGGGTTGGGTTAGCTTTAGAGGTAAGGTTAACAGTGTAACTACAGATGTAATTAAATGCAAGTACTTTAAATGTAAGTACCATGAAACAACACATACAGGTATGTACATAAGTACATTATACACAATGATCAAGTACATAGCAGTTAAAGACACCTAATATAAAGTGGGTCCAAGGTTTTTGCCTACAACAACTGCATTGTGCTGTAGAATATAATATTTGTTATCTTGTTATAAGTTTAACTATTTCACATGATTCTGATGGCTTACCTGCTGTCACTCACATAAATAAAATTTAACAAATAAAATTTCCTATAAGCATCAATCTTCAATTCAAGCAGTAGCAATCACCACAGTATGTTTGCCTTAATCCTGATTGAAGCGAAGGTACAGTAAGTGTAGCAATAATAATTATTTAGGCGTAAAATGTGTTTAAACATTTTCTGATAAAGTGACAACTTTGTGCATGTTGAATTTAGCTATTAAAGTTCAAATATGATTATTCCCCTGGTTATTTTTACCATGTTTAGGTGAGAGGGAGATGTGATTCTTGACAATTGTCCAGGATAAGAAGGGGGTGTGCAGTTTGAAAGGAACCGCTAAGAAGATGACACTTTATCAAAAAGCTCACCTTCCTGTTCTTCCTTGAAGTTTACATTTCTGAATTTGAAGAAGAAAAAAAGAAAAGTGATTTAAAAACTAGGATGTGGAGAAGAAATGGGACATGGTACTGTACATGTACAAATATAGACCATAATGACATTGTATCATTAGCGTGCTCCTAGCTTTCAAGGTAAAATATTATCATCTGACAACCAGCACTAAAGACTACAGCAATGTTGGTGTGCAGGCGACATATCGTATAGTTTCGTGTTAAAGTCCACTGCACAAATCACCTTGGTTTTGAATTGCTGCCATAAGATTGAAGTACAGAGGGATAAACCTCTGCTGTTGATACAACCAGTAACTGTGATGTCTTGATTACGTAACTGAACTAAACAGACAAGAACTGTGCTACTCTGACTGACCCATAATTAAAGTTTCTGCTCGAGAGACTATATCTGTGAATACATTACTTTATTCAGCTTTTATGTGCCTGGTTATATAAAAGAACTCTTATGACAGTGATGTTCTATTGTGACCTAATCTGCACCTTAAACAGCTAACAAGTTCAAGATAATAAGTTGCATTACTTATTTACATTTTAAAATAAGTGATTTATAAAGCAGCATATCCCAGTAAGTAATGTATGTAAAATATGTGAAAAATTATCATCTGCATATCCCAATATCATATCATGTCCTAATGTACAAAACAAAAAATCTAATTCATAAGGTATAATTTACATGTTCCAACATACAGTAATATCTCCCAGATTTCATACAATATTTGCAAGCAAAAAGATAAGATTTTCTTATGTGACCGCAAATGTAATGCGGTCACATGCGTTTTTAACCAATTCTTTTGTGGTTTTTGTGATCCAATCACAAAACATGTTAGACCCCGTTTAGACCTGTATTTAGGGCTGAACACGTGATCTGATCACCCGAAATGCATCTTAATACCAGGTGGAAACGGGGTCTATGTCTTCAGAAGCAATATAACAGGTGTGAGTGAGAAACTATTAGAGATTTTTAATATAAATCTCCACTTTCACATTATTTCACATTCTGAAAGTAAAAGTGAATGTGGAGATAAAGAACTTACATATGGATCTGTTTCTCATTCATAGTGATTGCATCGCTTCAGAAAACATATATTAAACCACTGGAGTCTTATGGATTACTTTTATGCTGTCTTTATGTGCTTTTTGGAGCTTCAAAGTTCTGGCCACCATTCACTTGCATTGAAAGAACCTACACAGCTGAGATATTCTTCTAAAAATCTTAATTTGTGTTCGGCAGAAGAGAGAAAGTCATAAACATCTGGGATGGCATGAATGATGTAGAGAATTTTCATTTTTGGGTGAACTATCTCTTTAAAGAGAAACGTTTGTATCAGAAAGCCTTGTAAGATGGAAGAGATTTGGACGTTCTACTTTTGTGAATATAGAAATGAACCAGATAAAATCATATAGGTTGATACATTTTCCATACTTTTGTCCTTATTCTTAAAGTAACAAAGAATGTCTTTAACAGAAAAAGAAGTACAATCTTTCCAAAATGTCTGTACGATTTGACAATCATAAAACAAATGACATAAAGACTATTCCACGTTTAAACAAAAAGAACATTCTTTTCTAACATCCGTAAACTTTTAGAAAATAAAAAATGAGTGGGGTAGGTTTTGTGAAAAGATCCTGTGGTGTGACCAATCTGCTCTTGCGCTCTGGTGACGTCCTTATGACGTATTTATGAAAAATGGCGGCCACCCGCAGCAGTGAGTTTGGCGACTTGGTGCAGATTAAAAAGCAGCTTATTTCTATCATAGCGCAGTGTAAGGAAAGAGGACTCGTCCACAGTGTGAAATGGTAAAATACATTATATTTATAATTTAACACGTGTGACAAGACTACAGACAGTTTTTAATCATAGTGTCTTCTTGGTTCCAGTTAGCATGACAGCTAACATAATGAAATAAACAAAGAAATGACGGCTAAAATTGTTAAATATCAAAGCAGCATGGGATTACTAGTTGATGGCACCACTACTTTTTTTGTAAGGGTAGGCGCCTAATATGATGTCCAGAAATGCTACCTACATAGGCAACTCACTAGGTTTTGTGACCCAATCAGTGTGACATTTAGATATATTTACAGATGTTTTCATTTCAAATGACTCACAAATTAGCAGATAAAATAGCAAAATAAGTGCAGTTTCTTGAAAGAATAACTCTTTCATGCTGTCAGCCTTAACAAACTAAAACATTCAGTTAAGAGCATATACCCATTGTTGTTCAATACTGTCTCCTTTATTGTCTGTAATTTACTGTAGTTACTGCACATCCTGTGCTTACAGTGTGCCGAATGTATGTTAAATGTCTGCACTGATGTTTCCACGTTTCGTTTTATCCGTTGCTCTGCAAAGTGTAACAATGACGATAAACCTGACTTTTGTTTTACAGGGCATCTGAACTGGCATTTTCTCTGGATTCCCTTCCTCTGAATGAGATCCCCCCACCACCTGATCTAACCGATGTCAGTGTGCAGCCCAAAAATCTTTTGTGTGTTTTAGTTATGTTTGTCTTGTCAGTGCTTGCCATAGTGCATGTGTGACGGCTGATGGCCTTATTTTTTTATTTTCAGGAGGATGCCAAAGATTTGGATGCCCTTTGTCTGGCCAAATCATATTTCGACCTCAAGGAATATGATCGAGCTGCATATTTTCTCCGTGGCTGCCAGAGTCCGAAAGCATATTTTCTGTATATGTATTCACGGTACCTGGTGAGAAAGATTTATATATATATATATATATATATATATATATATACACATACACATATTTAACCTTTTAAGACCAACTGTAGCAGAACTGCAACATTTGTTTTAAAATAAAAATAGGCAATGACTACAGATATCAGTAGCTGAGTTTATACTGTTTCAGAACAACAGTTTTTGTGGTGAAAATGTGAATGTTGATTGTCACAGCTTGCTAAAGTCACACAAAATTCACTGTAAAGAGAAATATTAAAAAAGTAAATTTTTGTCATCAGTGACTTTCTAAAAAAAAGAAAAGAAAATATAAGCAATATAAATGGTTTTTTTTTTTTTTTGGAGGGGAAATTTGACAAAACAACAACAAAAAGTCTAACATATATCCTGCTTTTTTCTCTTGTTAGTCAGGGGAAAAGAAAAAGGATGACGAGACAGTCGACAGCCTTGGTAAGAGAAAACCTTCCATTTTTAAATAGTTCCCCCAGAACAGACAGTTTCTGTAGCACCTATTTATGTGTGTCATGTATCTGGTTGCAGGTCCATTAGAAAAGGGTCAGGTCAGAAATGAAGCCCTGCGAGAACTGCGGGTGGAGTTGAGCAAAAAGCACAGTGCAGGCCAGCTGGATGGATTTGCACTTTATCTGTATGTATTATTTCAAATCAAATCAAATCACATTTATTGTCACACAGCCATATACACAAGTGCAATGGTGTGTGAAATTCTTGAGTGCAGTTCCGATCAACATAGCAGTCGTGACAGTGATGAGACATATACCAATTTACAATAACATCAAATTAACACAACACAATTTAAGCATCTGTTATACCCATAATTACACTCAACTTAAAACATCAAATTAACACAACACAATTTAAACATCTGTTATACACATAATTACACTCAGCAATATACAAATAATAACATACACTGTACAGTATACAATATGCTGTTTTTGTTTTTTTGTTTTTTACTATATAGATACTATATAGATACACATTATTCAATAAAAATTAAAATATATATAAAAAAGTATATATATATATATATATATATATATATATATATATAGAATGTACAGTATTGTACTGTATTGACATTCAGGCTGTCGGTTGATAGTCAGTTGTTAAGAGAGACATAATATAATAACAGTAATATAACAAGTCTATTTGAAGAACCTGTCAAAGATATACTAGGACTGATGCACTTTGTTGTTAATTTTTCACTGTTTACTTCTGGTATTAACATATGTCTTGGGCGATTCGATCAAAAGTGGAAATAGCAAAATAAACAAGGTCCAAAACGGTAGTCAGAAACACATGATGGGACCACATCACATTTGTATTGTAATCGCTTAAGCGTCCCAGACATCATAAAAGTTTCAACTTTGCCGGTTACATGCAGGTTAAAAAAAAAACATTAGGGAAAGCCGATACATGTACGAACTTCACAGAACATCTTCAGAATACCGTATTATTTGCTTTGGATAAAAGCATCTGCTAAATGAATAAATGTAAATGAATTCATTAGAAATGCAGATCTTAAAGGAATACTTCACCCAAAAGTGAAAGTTCTGTCATAATTTACTTACCCTCATGTTGTTCTAAACCGTATGACTTTCTTTCCTTTGCGGTACACAAAAGAAAAATTTTAACAAATATCACGGATCATCTTTTCAATACAAAGGAGAGTGCCTCACTGTAAAACTTTGAAAGGATCCAAAAGTAAGTAGTCAATAACTCATGCATCATATTCTAAGGCATACGAAAGGTTTTGGTGAAGAAAACCCCTGAAATTTAAGTACATTTTCAGTGAAAATCTCAACCTCTCAATCAATGAGCCCATTCACAGTGGCACTCATGTTAACGCAAGAACTTGCGTTATGTAGCAGGGTCAGTCCATCTCAAGTGGTCTAATATTTGTGAAGTTAGTTACTTGACCATTTTTAATATTCCTGATTTTTTTTGAGTGATTACCTTTATGCTTGTTACTGGAAATACATTTCAGATGCATGTTAATACCAGGCGCAAACAGCCTTTTTCATAATATGCATCTCTCATTTCAAACCAGTTATGGGGTTGTTCTTCGGAAATTGGATTTGCTGAAGGAGGCGGTGGAAATTTTCGTAGCTGCGACACACGCTCTCCCTCTGCATTGGGGATCATGGCTGGAGCTGTGTAATCTCATCACTAACATTGAAATGGTACGTCTTTGAGCACTACCATATCACACAGTTCACTGTAGAAACTCAAATGGACTGATCAGTTTCTCTGTGTTTTGTGTCTATCACAGCTGAAGTCCCTGTCTCTGCCTGACTGCTGGGTGAGGGATTTCTTCATGGCTCACATGTACACTGAACTCCAAATGATCAAAGAGGCTCTGCAGAAATATCAGTCTCTGATGGAAGCAGGGTTTGCCAAGAGCACATACATCATCTCCCAGATCGCCGTGGCCTATCATAACATACGAGGTGTGCCTTCTGTGAAAGAGTAAATGATTGAATTGGAGTCATATGATTTTACTAAGCTTTTTAAAAGACATTGCATGTGTGTGATGAATTTGAAATCAGTGTATTGAAATGGAATATAAAATGAACCATATCATTAATACTCATAATGTTTTATTTTTATAATTTAATGATGAAAATGGGATCATGCTAATAATAATAATAACAACTTGTGTTTCCTAATGATATGCTCTCTGCAGATATTGATCAAGCCTTATATTTGTTTAATGAGCTCCGGGAACAGGATCCTTTCCGCATTGAAAACATGGATACCTTCTCAAACCTGCTCTATGTTCGGGTATTGGTTTTCTGTTTCCGATTACAATATTTAAATTATTATTATTATTATTATTTATTGGTCTCCGTAGAGAAATTTGCCATTGGCATCAAGGTTGCTATTACATATAAACACAGTAAAAATTAATCAGCACATTCACATAATGTCTTCCTGTTACATATGGACACACACACACACACACACACAAATATAATAATATATATAATAATAACATTGCCAAATTATCAGGTGATATAATATACATTTTGATTTAAATATGAATGAATGAATAAAAATATATATATATATATATAACATGAATGAACGAACATTACATTTATATAGCACTTTACACAGTGAACAGGGGACTCTCCTGAACCACCACCAGTGTGCAGCATCCACCTGGATGATGCAACAGCAGCCATAGTGCACCAGTACACTCACCACACACCAGCTATTGGTGTAGAGGAGAGGGTAGAGTTATAGAGCCAATTAGTGGATGGGGATTATTAGGAGGCCATGACTGAGAAGGGCCAATGGGGGGAATGTGGCCAGGATACCGGGGTTACACCCCTACACAGTAAAAGTATGCATATAGGATTTAGCATATTTCAGTGGAATAAATGCTAAAACACATAAACTGAATGACAGTTTAAATCAGTGGTATTCTGTTAAGATGCCCTGTTGTCAAAAATCACCTGACTTGTTTTTTTTGTTTGTTTTTTTCTTCTCCAGAGCATGAAGCCAGAGCTCAGCTACCTGGCCCACAATCTAGTAGAGATAGACAAGTACAGAGTAGAGACATGCTGTGTCATAGGTGAGCAGTAAACATGGACAGAGGAAAGTCATTATTTCTGCATCCATAATGCACTGACTGCCTGATGCAGATGCACTCAAAAATGGCAAGAGCTTGTTGAAATCAAAATTTCCAGTCTGATTGGCTGACTTCAACCCAAATTTTAGGAGTCTGTGTGCACAGGCTTTTTTATTACCCCAGCAAATAAAGTTCTATTATAAGCTTTGGATTTATTTGAAGTGAGAAAAAAAACAAGGAAGCTTGAAAAACCGGAAAATGCACAAAAGCTTTCATTCTGTTGGAAGAGTTAAGTCAGAATCGGTTGAGTAAGGCCCCATTTACACATTGCATTAACATGCGTTTCATATCTGGATAGTATCTGGATGTTCTTGAGCTGGATTGCATTTACACCTTGCTGTCAAATGCGGCTCCACTGTGATGGAATATAGATCCGATCCAAATTACCTGTGCAAAATGGAAAACGCTCCTTAATATATCAGAGCCTGTGGTAACTGAAAGTACTCCGTCTTTTAGGGAATTTAAAATGATTGATGTATAATTCAAATGCTTTCCATCACCAATTGACAGTAAAGGTCTTTCCTTCATTAAACATTTTTTGGCAGTCACCAAAGCTAAATTTCGGGTCGCCGATGCAAATGTAATAATATTCATCTCACATTGTGTGGTTAGTAAGTGTTAAATATGCTTCTCATCTGAAATGTGTGAGTGATTAGGGATTTGAGGAGAGAGGTATTACAAGTGTATTCCAATAGAATAATTCATGGGATATTGTTCATTGTTTGGTTGACAAGATTGCAAGATGTCCGTGTCTGTTGTGTTTTACATTGCAATGGTAGAATAAACGGATAAAGGCAAGAAACATCAACACAGCATTTAAACAACGTATCACTGTAGCATAACCTCATCACAAAATTAATTACTTACGTAGTTGTATCCGGATAACTAAAACGCATGTGTATTTACACCTTCTTTAAATGTGGTCAGAATCCACCCCTGACCACCTCCTAATTTGGTTTGAGTGATCCGATCACAATCTGATCGCAATGCGTCTTACGTGCATTTACAGCTGGCATATAATGCTGTCAAGTGCTATCCGATAGCGATCCGATCACCAAAAAGGTGTAAAGGAAGGTGTAAATGGGGCTAAAGTTGCCCTGCAGTTAAATTGTAAAGTAATACATGCTCATTGGTGATCAATAGCCTTAAGGTCTACACTATATAGTTATGTATAGTTGGCAGTGAACAACACCAACCATTAAATCACTTTTAAATACTGTTTGTTTTGTTCTCCATCCACAGGTAACTACTACAGTCTGCGGTCTCAGCATGAGAAAGCTGCCCTGTATTTTCAACGGGCTCTGAAGCTGAACCCACGCTGTCTGGGGGCCTGGACTCTTATGGGTCACGAGTACATGGAGATGAAAAACACATCTGCTGCCATTCAGGCCTACAGGTACATCTGATGATAAACAGAAATACTCTTAATTTCTTTGAGCAGTATGGAGCCCCTTTAAGGACAGGGTGGGAATAATTTTTCTGAAATAGTGTTGCGTTCTCTCGCAGTAGTTTGCATTCCCTCGCAATACGTTTTGCATTCTCTCGCAGTAGTTTGCGTTTCCTCGCAGTAGTTTGCGTTCCCTCGCAAAACGTTTTGCATTCTCTCGCAGTACGTTTTGCATTCTCTCGCAGTACGTTTTGCATTCTCTCGCAGTAGTTTGCGTTTCCTAGCAGTAGTTTGCGTTCCCTCGCGATACGTTTTGCGTTCCCTCGCAGTAGTTTGCGTTCCCTCACAATAAGTTTTGTGATCCCTCACAATACATTTTTTACCTCGCAGTAATTTGCATTCCCTCACAATACGTTTTGCATTCCCTTTCAATAAGTTTTGTATTGCCTCGCAATAGTTTGCGTACCCTCGCAATAAGTTTTGTGTTCCCTCGCAATAAATTTATGATGGTTTTTACTACAGTAACCATATTTTAAACATGATATTTGTAGAGAAACCATAGTGATAATATTAGAAAACTAAAACTATGGTAATAAATATCATAATTTTGTGGTAAATATGGTTTTACTATACAAATACCATAGTTTAACTATGGCTTTACTATAGTAATATTTTAGACTGTAGTAACCATAGTTTTTGGTGGAAATCATGGTTTTACTATAGTAATATTGTATTTACTATAAAAAGACATTTAACCATGTTTATTGGTGGAAATTATTTTTTAATATATTAAACTGCATCCATATAGTAACCATGGTTTTACTATAGATTAACCATGGTAATTCTTGTGGTTACTATGGTTTTAAACCATAGAATGGTTTTAACCACAGTTATTATTTTTATTACCAAAGTTTGTTTTCCTGTATTATTACTATGGTTTTACAGTGAATATCATGGTTAAAATATGGTTACCACTAGGGTCGACCAATATGGGTTTTTTAATGGCAGATGCCAATGCCGATATCCAGAGAGCAGGGTGGCCGATTGGCCGATACAATGCCGATATATCACACAATTTACTATAGTAAATAACAAACATAAAATTGCTAAAAAAAACAAACAAACTCTTATTAAGCACTATATTTACTCAATTTCATACAGAACTAAAACAATTATATTGCATTTTAAATGGTAGATAGCAGTTTCGTCTGATTTCTGTTTAGTCGTCAAATTTTAGTAATTTATTTGCACATGAAGAAATTGTTAATATATTATAAAGGAGGAGGAAGATATTAGATGAGCGCTCCACGGGAAGAAAACGCTAGGTTATCGTGAGGTTCTCGATATTTTCATTGTCGAATAGTCGTTTGAACTCATTTAACGTAACATGAGATCATATGAAACTCTAATGATTGCACACAAGAGCAACACTGCAGTTCGCGCCTGACTGAGATGAGGAAGAATTACACAGCTCACAGTCCAGATGCACTCTCAACTTTCCAAACAGCTTCAGGTGATGTAGATCACAAAGTATGAGAGAATTATAATGCAAAAATACAAAATAAGTAAATACAGAATCACACTTGTTGTGGAATAAGTGGAACCGGAGCTCTTTAAAGGAAACACCTCGGCGTTACAGCTTTAATGCAGTTATATTTAATGCGTTATAGCTTTATTAAAATTCAAATAACAAGGAAGCAGGCCATGTAAACAACTACAAACTCCGAAACTGGCATTTCTCTGTGCGGTCAGTGCCTCTTTGCACGAATGTCCCGATCTAAGGGGGAGAGATTAAAACTGCACCCGGCTGATGGACACTGTCGCAGGGACGCTCATCCCTCAAGCGTGCGCTTGCTGCAGCTAGATTATAAAGTGATGGCTCTCGACTTATTGAATCATAGTATATGTCACTGTGCATTTCTTATTGTGAAGAAAATTGGCAATACGCAGCTATCTAAAACTCCTTTAAAACAACATACATTTTCTTTAGCAGCTATACTGCAGAATAATTTTATTTATTATTATCTGAGAATGTTGAAAATAATATTAAAAATAAGTTTTAAAATATCTAAAAATCCTTTAAAAAAAGATGCATTCACCTGAGAAGCAGCATATAAGATATTTAGACTTTAGAGAATAGATCTTGAATATAAGTATATTTTGTCGCAGAAGTATAACCAAGTGAAAAAATACACTTGTATACAAAATACACTAATATTTAAGATACATTCTCTTAAAGCAAGTCTAAATATCTTATATGTTGCTTCTCAAGTAAATGTATCTTGTTTTAAGGATTTTTAGACAATTTTAAATGGAAAACAAGACAAAACACTTGATAACAATAGGATTTTTTGCAGTGAATTTCTTTACTGAATTAAACTTAATAAAAAGTATTCGTTTCCCTTTAATTCAGTGAATGTCATTTAGAGGTATTTTTAAAAGATGATTTTGTCCTCTTTATTGTTAGTAAGCATGTTTATTACAACCTTTTAAGTCGGGGCACAAGCTGAATAATCGGTTAAGATCTAAAGATTAATCGTTGCAATAATCACCCGAATAATCGTTCTAATAATCGTTAGATTAATCGATTATCAAAATAATAATTAGTTGCAGCCCTAGTTGTCTGAGGTTGGTTTATTACATCTGTTTAAACAAGATATGTGCATATTTGCAGATGGTATATGATATTAGTTTTATAGATATTTGCCTTTTTATCATTAGACAAGACATTTAAAAGTTACAGGTACAAATGTTGAGGAGAGAGAGGGAGAATGAAACAGGCGAGCACTTTATCATTGAGGTCAAACGCATCTGCCGCGGCTCTGATATGCGGGCTGTTTAAAAGACACTCTGTTATTGTAGTAACACAATGGCACGTAACAAGAAAACGAACCGTGACTGGACATTTACGTTTCAGTCGCTTCACATGCAAGCAGGCGATTTTCAGCGCCCTCAAGAAAAAAAATCTGTCAAACGGGAAAATGTATCAGCCTCTGTGATATATCGGTCGACCACTAATTACCACAGTAAAACCATGGTAAATGTATTGCTAGGGCACGCAATACTATTTCAGAAAAATAATTCCTGCCCTGTCCTCTAAGGGGCTCCATAGAGTAGCGTGTATATGACAAACAAATGTGAGAAAATATATCCTTTTATTTTCTCACATTTATTTGCTGTAGATCAGGATCTCATCCTGAATATTGAAGTGTTTGATCATGATGGTATCATGTTTTGCACTTTGTAGAGCTAGAAACAATTTTTCTTCACTTAGCCTTGTAATTATTTTAAGAAATAAAATGAGTTTTAAGTTTACAACCTAAAAATATTTCTGAATGTATGCCTCTTGCGCTTAGGCATGCTATTGAAGTGAACAAAAGGGACTACCGTGCCTGGTACGGACTTGGACAGACCTACGAGATCCTCAAAATGCCTTTCTACTCGCTTTACTACTACAGAAAGGCCCATCAACTCAGGTGAGTGCATCACATCAGTCAGTCCGAGTTTTTAATTGACCTGTATTTTGGTTTTTTGTTTAATAAGACACTGTTTTTGTGTCATCTCTAGGCCGAATGACTCCCGTATGCTCGTGGCTCTTGGTGAATGTTATGAGAAACTGTCTCAGCAAGTTGAGGCCAAAAAGGCAGGAAAATAGACACTTTTGTCAAAAAAGATATTTTGACTCCAACGTTATGCTTTTATCTAGACTTGTTTTGTCTTTGTTTTTGTTGGTCCAGTGTTACTGGAGGGCATATTCTGTTGGGGACGTGGAGAGAATGGCGCTTCTGAAGCTGGCAAAGTGAGTGAGTCTTTGTTCCGTTATGTCAACAATAGAAAATGTGTTTGTGTGAGTACTGATAATTGCTTTAATGATGTGGTGACCTGACACGATGTGTTTGTGTTTGCTTTTAGGCTTCACGAGCAACTGAATGAATCCGACGATGCGGCACAGTGCTACATAATCTACATCCAAGATATTTTCTCATGTGGAGTAAGTTACTGGATTGGTTAATGTTCTTACAAGGGTTCTTTTTCAGAATACTATGAAGCTGAAAGGTGGCATTTGCAATGCATTTGACATCCTAGATGTGACATTACCAGTGAAACGGAATGTTCAGGGGGAAATAATGTTGGTGGGACTTGATCTTATCCATCAAAATTTGACTGGATTGTGAAAAGAGCAATGCGATATTATTTTTGGAGGCACAGAACAGTTTGGCTGTTGGAGGAATATCATATGATAATGAATCATAACTGTATATTCTGTGATCTTAGGAGCAGTTGGAGCACGCCGAAGTGAGCACAGCTCTGCGATATCTTGGCCAGTATTACTTCAAGAACAAACTCTACGATGAGGCTTCTCTCTGCGCTCAGCGCTGCTGCGACTATAATGACGTGAGTTTCTTTTAACAAATGCACTGAAGTTGGGCTGCCTCATGGGGTCACATGACCAGCCAAATTCCACACACTTTATCTCTGAACCCCCCCTCTTATTATCAGACCAGGGTTTGTACAATGTGCTTGAAGTACTTGAATTTGACTTTTTCAAATTAACATCCTGGAAAACCCTTGAAAATAGCCATTTTTACCAAGAGGTGCTTGAAAGTTCTTGAATTATAGAAAATCGTAAAATACGTTGCGTAAATCATTTAATAAATGAAATGTATTTATTTATTTTCGGAAAAACACGACGACAGACCACTAGATCACTGCTGAAGCAGGCAGCGCATAGACGGCTGTCATGTGACACCTGTTACTTTTGGTAGCGCTGTTCAGAATGGGCCAATCACAATCAATTGTTACTGGAAGATTTAAAAAATATATTTTATAGATACTGCTGTGGTGGATTTAACAAGTATGAATCCTTGCAACTATCAGTTTTAATTAAAAAAAAAAAAAAAGACTCTCCAGAGTGAAAAAATTAGATGAGATGTAAAACATTCTGAAATTTGAATGCAGATCAATGGAGGATTCAGTTTTGTGAGCCGTCTAGTGCACCCTTGTGTAAATACAGCTTTGTCTCACGAAATAGGTTATTTCTGACAACATTTGGGTCAATATCAAAATATGTTGACAAACATGTCCCTTGACTTTTTTTAGTCATGAAAAAGCTTTCAAATAGTTAAAAAAAAAATAATAATAATAATAATTCTATAACCTAACCTTTAATGATATGAAATGGCTTGAATCTGTTTTGCAATTTTTTTAGAAAATATATTTGAAATTGTCAGTTGCCTGAAAAAATCCTTGTCCCCTTCATCTGGTACACCACTCTATGACATTAATAAATACATAGTTATTTATGTATTTATTTTGCACTTAATTTTAATAAAAGCATTAGTGCAAGGCCGATCAAGTGTACAAAAAAGCTAAACTAAATTGTTATTAATAAAGTCCGCATGTAATCGAAATTGACCCACATTACTAGTATTGTGGTGAACAATTCATTTGTGCAAGTTAATCCACAGAAAAAAAAATAGTTTGTCTTCCTAATCTTCAATCAAAATCTGAAAATTATCTTCGCCTCTGGAATGACGTCAGTTTGACGGTTTGGGCAGAACTTCCTATAACCACTCCCCTCCAACAGCAGGCTGCGTTGCACTTTGACAGCGAGTAACAAAGATGCATAACAAACACATATGGCGAGGATGTGCGTTTTAGGTTGTGGCTCTCCCAAAACCCTTTTCCCAATCCCCCAAATCCCTGGTTGCGGGCTTGATGGCTTGACGAAGAAGGAGGGATATCAGAGAGGTTGCGGTTGTGTTGGATGCTTCAAAAATTGGACAGAACACAAAATGCGGTTTGTGAAATATCTGTCCTTAACAGATACGGCTGTCCCGTCAGTGTACACCGTTGGTACCTCACAAAGTTTGAGGGTAAGTGAAACTAGCTAGCAAGCTCGTCAGAAACGGATTTCATCGCTAGATGCGTTATGTGCCAGCTATATATTTAGATATAATTTTAAGTTACTGTTCTAAACAATGAACACCATTTAAAACCTTGCCAAAAAGCAGTAATTAAACACCGGTTAATGTAATAAAGGTTGCAGCAGTAATAGCAAATAACAATTAGTTTTGAAAAAATTAGCGTTATCATTGGGAGACTTCGAGATGCTCTCAAGGGTGAATTTGCTCCTGAGCCACCAGGTCACATTTAGTACTCTCAGCAGGTATTGGCTCAAACATGTAAGGCCTGATTCCCGCGATAAAATGATCCTCTGTGTGCTCCTGCTGCAAACAAACTTCCTCATCGAAAGTGATTGCTGGCGGCGTGTAAACTTGCCTTAAGATCTGACTCCATTTCTGTATGGAACGCCTACTTTTCTAGATCCAATGAACTCCCAGTGGATAAAACCAGGCCCCGCCCTATATTTTTTCTCATTCAGTGGCTGTGTCTCGATTGGAAGGATGCGTCCTCCGGAGGTCGCATTTTCAGCCGTCTCGTTTAAGAAAAGCGAGTAGGACACTTCAAATGTGACCTTCTTTCACGGGAATTCGGAGGATGCATGAGGTGTATCCTTTGTGGGCACTCATAACCCTCAATTCTTTGCTTCAACGGAAATGTAAAAAAAACAATGACACCAACTGGCCCATAAATATGATATTCAAACGCAATAATGTTAATTTCCAAGTTGAAGTACCTCAGTAGATGGGTGCAGAGTGTATAATTATATTAATATATAATTAAAATAAAGTATTAGACTAAAAGTACACCTGTAAAATCTATTTTCTTTTCTCTTTACATCATTATAACTCTGCTAAATTTACCTCATACATTCCCTTCTAAAGGGAATTTGTTCCCTTCTCACTCAAAGCGCTCGCGCTTGTTAAAAAGTGGCGTGCTGTCATAGCAACCATGTTACGTTCCGTTTGTCCTACGAAGTCCGTCTCGTTTAAATGAGGCTTGTTTAAAGGAGGACACTCGGTATACGCATCCTTCCAAACGAGACACGTTCCGTTTCACTCGGAAATACGTCAGCATACTGAAGTCGGTCGCAACTTCCGTCACACGCGTACTTTAAAAAGAATGTTTGTCCCTTAATGTAATGGCTTTGGTGTTATTAATGATAAAACTTTTTTTTTAAATACAACATTTGTGGAAAATATTTTAAGGTCAAAATTCAGAGGCTGCTTAAATGTGCATATGGTGATTTTTCCCAGCATGTTAAAAAGTTATTAATTCACATTTTAAACACAAACATATTTGGTGTTGTACACCACTGAACCCTCAAAATGTGGTGTTGTAACCCATTTAACCCTCATTAGTGTTAACTTGCTTCATTTGTGAAACAAAATTAAATGATAAATGAACAACAGCCAAGTTGTCTTTTATGAATAAAAAATAATGTCAACATGTTATAAAATGTTTACCCTCAGCGTTTATAGGCAAAAACTGAACTGAATGGAAAATTTCAATATTTTGTAAATTGGAAAGTCCACATTTTTTTTAGAATGACCCATTTGCAGTTTGGGTCAGTTCCTCACATAAACCTGTTGTGTGACTTTAGAAGACATGAACACAGCACATGAGTCATATGGACTACTGTTTACAGACACAGTTATTCACTTTTGTTGGAAGCGAAGTGCGTTTTAAGGGAGCACACTACAATTGCACAATTTCGTCATGAATGAACCAAGAATTGTTACTGAGAATATGTTGTTAAAGATGCTCACTGAGATATGTTGTACTTGTAATAAGTGGTGTTGACTGAATGAATGAAATATTTTTATTTAAAATGTAAAAATAAAGAATTAGTTGTAATGACATCTCGAGCATAGTCCTTGAACACAACTAAAAATATGCTTTGAAAAAGTCCTTGAATTTAACTTTGAAGCATCTGTACGAGCCCTGTCAGACACTTTCGCTCACTAAATAAATGTAATCATGGATGACTGCAAATAGCACAGTACTGTGCTTTGTCATTGGAAAACATAAACTAAGACGACTGCCATGTAAGCCAGCACAAAATTTAGAGTGTACCTTTTAAAGAAATGTTTCGGTTTCAATTCATTTTGAGCTTATTTGACAGCATTTGTGGCATAATGTTGATTACCACAAACAATAGTTTCAACTCACCCCGATTCCCTAAAAAGGAAATATTGTGGGTACAGTAAGACACTTACAGTAGAAGTGAATGGGGCCAGTGTCTAAGTGTAACTGCTATTTTTGCATTTTGTTAAATAAACGTGGGACAAGCCGAAATGATTTTTTTATGCCACAAATGCTGTTGAGCTTAACTTGTATTGAACCCCCAGAACAATCCTTTAAATCGGTTTCCCAGAATACAGATTTCCCCCCAAAATCAACGCAGAAAATAAGCCTGCAGAATTCTGTTGTTGGTCTTCCAGTTTATAAAAGAACTTGCAGACACCAAGGTCAGGCTGTGGTCTGATTAGCATAGACAACGTTGCAGCAGTAGTCAAACTTGTTTGCTTATTGTTTTTTTTCACCCCAGGCCCGTGAGGAAGGCAAAGCTTTGCTAAGACAGATCTCTGCTGTACGAGAACAAGGAGAGCCTTCATCTACAGACCTCTCTTTACCCTCCGTCTTTAACCCTCTGTCCAACAACACAACTCCAGTTAGAAGAGTGTCTCCACTAGATCTGTCTTCTGTTACACCGTAATACACATGATGCCTTTTTTCTAGTTAGACAACTTCACAGATCCTGTGGGATTCAACATACTGACTGAAGATTTATAACAATGCAGATGTTGGAGAAAAAAAAAAAATCATGCCTTCACTTCCAGATATGACTGTGCACACTGTACATAACTGCTTGTATAGACAAAAGTTTCCTTTACACCAAATGTTTTCGGTGTAATCGCTGAATGGTATTCTTTTTTTGTTCCTAAAAAAAAAGCACAACATAAAATCAATTTATGTATATTGACTGTTTTATTGCAAAGCTGAAATCTAGTTCTGATCCTATAAATAAAAAAAAGTGGAAAGAGAACATGCAGACATTCAAAAGTGAAAAACACATTTTCGGCCATGCAGCCTTTCCCCAACTTGTGCAGAAGAGCAGTCAATGCAAGAATGTAGTGCTTTAATCTATGCATTTGGCCACTCGCATTGGGCATGTTTATTTGGTGATGGGCAAAGTAACACTGCATTCTTAGAGGATTTTTCTCCAGAAAAACACACTTCCACACAACAAAAATAAAGCAGCAACCATTAACAAAATGTTACATTTTCTGGAGTTTTGTAGAGAAATATATACATTTGCAAAATATGTGGTAAGTGGTTTCCCATTGCCTGTATACAGTTTGTTTTGGATTGCATAAGTAGTAATGTACACATTTGAAAGCATGTGGGAAATGTAAAAATTAAGGATTAGTTCACCAAAAAGTTTTAATTCAGTCTTCATTTACTCACCCTAATATTGTTCCAAACCCATATGACTGACTTTCTTACAATTCTTAGGCAACGTGACAGCCTCACTCACTGTTCATTTTCCAATACAATACAATGCAAGTGAATAGTGACTGGGGATGTCATTCTGTAAAATCAACATCTTTTGTGTTTCATGTATGAAAGTCATATGGGTTTGGAACAAGGTGAGGGTGAGTAAATGACAATAGTTCATTTTTGTGTGAACTAGCCCTTTAAATCTTGATATTCTAAAGCATTTTAAACTGTCTCCAGCTGATAGTAGTACACTGCCATAACATTCTGATTTTACAAAATTGAAACCCTCAAAAAAAATAAATCAATTAAAAGCCATAAAAAGAAAAGTGACTTAAAAGTAGAATCAGGCCACCTGATTATAATATGAAAAGCTCATGAATCAATAAATGCTGAAGAGTAATATGTACATTTAGAAATGTAAAAAGATATAAAAGCTTAGTTTTAAAAATTTGTGTACAGGTTCTTGGGCCTTTAATATTTGACCCGGAGCTGAATTGGAGTGGACGGAGGGGAAGGCTGCCGTGAGCGTAACACGCGGGCGTAGGGTGTGGTGGTCTCAGGCCGCTGTCTAGTCTGCCGGCCAGGTGTCTTGGACGCCACGCGTGAGGGGAACAGGGAGCGGAAAAAGGGCTGTTTTTCTGGAGGCTGGTTCTCTACGTAAGCTGCAGCTGCACCACAGCCTCTCTTCTTGCAGGATCCGGGTGTTATGGGGGGCTTGGGCAGCTGAGTGCTCTGTAGCTGTACCAGAGTCTCATCTTTCTTGCGCAAGTCTGCTTTGACCAGCTGCAGGCTGGTGTGCAGCTCCACGAGCATTTGATCCTAGCAGAGAGAAACAGGAAGGAGAGGGCAGCAAACAGGGTTAGAAAGGCCAGAGGGCAACAGATGAGGGTGGAAACTGGAGTAATGAGTAGTGTGGGTTTATTTTTACTCTGATTATAACAGAATCAGGCTACAAAGTGAGGATTATCACCAAGAAGAGAATTTAGAACAAGGAATGTTAGTAAAATAACAGTTAAAAGAAGAATTCCAGAGGAAGGGAGGCTTGTCAATCTGTAAGTCATGTATCATTCTTAAGACATTATTTGCATTTTGTTCTTGGTAAGTGTTTCCAAAATCTAAACCAGGGTTGACAAGTTTTAGGGGGTAAAGAGAGAATATAGGAAGAAATAAAGACAGGGAAAAAGCATTGGTGTAGGATAGACTTAACTATGCTTCCAGTTACACATGATAAAACACTTCTTACCGTTTACTTCCAATGTAATGTAATTTGATTAAAGTACAGTATGTAAACTCAAACTGAACCAGAATTGCTTGCAAAGCTTCTTAAAGGAATAGTTCACCCAAAAATGCTAATTCTCTGGTTTTGTATTTTGGTCTGTTCATACACAACTCCTTTTTCACTATAAATCTTCCTCATTGCAGTCTCTAGGCATGATCATTATCTCAAGCTCGATTAAACTTGCTAGTGCATGACACATGCGCAGAGCACTAGGAAGTGCGATCGGGCTTGAAATCATGATTGCTGATTCCAAGATTTATAGTGAGAAAGGAGTTACATTTTGGTCTTATATCTCCATTTTTGCTCCCCAGAAGAAAGAAAGTCATATGAGTTTAAGACGGCATAAGGGCGAGTAAATGATGAGAATTGCCATTTTTTTGGGCGAATTATTCCTTAAAGGTGCTGCAAGCGATTTCAGCCATTCTACTTCCCCGAGACTGAGCCATTGAATTAGCCACGCCCCCTCTTTCCAAAACCCAGAACTCCAAAGATACCAAATGAGTTTTGAGGCCCACGTTGTTAAATGCAACAGCAGCAAAATAGCGCCCTCATCTGACAACTGTTATGAACATCATGGCATAAAATTGGCAGTAAGCCTCGATAATTTGCTGCAACTACAACACTATGAGAACGTGCAAAATAATTGACAGGTAGAAAGCATCATTGTCCGTGGCCACATTTTTGTTTGCTGTTTACAGAGACTAGTGGAGTCACAGAGACCAGTGAGATATCTCAGGACACTTATTTCAGTAATATCTTTCAGTGAGTAGGACATTATTTTGCATAACTTTCCATAAAAAAAAAAATACAAATAAAAAAAATTCACTTACAGCACCTTTAAATGTATTACATAAATGTTCAAGTGTTTGCATATGTTACCTGTTTAGCGAGTTTACTGTCTGCTGATGAGAGAGCATGACGAAGTTTCTCCCCGTCTGTGTTACGGCAGCACGCTCTCTCTCCAGACTGCAGCTTCATGCCCAACATCTGTAGCTCCATTCGCAGCTGCTTCAGGTTCTACCAGTCAAACAGATTTAAACAATAAGATTTATTGGAGAAATTTGTAAACTAATGAGACAAAATAATGGCTGCCAATTGCCCCCTGGTGGAAAGACAACTTGGATAGATGATTGACGTCATCATGCTGGCTTGGCTAGATATTATATTATAGTGCTTATGGAATAAAATGTGCTTTCAATCCAACAAAATCTTTTTACAGCACCATTTCCACAACTGATTATTCACTACAGATATTTCCATGACTTCATTTAGGATGAGGAACAAAAAAGATATTTTACTGGAGATATGATGTAAATACATATCCATACAATGCAAGTCAATGGGGTCCAAAACTTTCAACCTCCAAAAGTACAGAAAGGCAGCATAAAGGTAATCCATATGATTTATGTAGTTTAATCCAGGTCTTCTGAATCAATACGATCGGTTATGGGTGAGAAACAGGCTAAAATATAGCTCCTATTTCCCTTTAAATCTTGACATCCAGTCTCCCTGGTGCGATCACGATTTGAAGCTCGATTCCACACTTGAGGCATGCACAGCAAGCTGTATGGATAATCTTAATGCTTTTATGTCTTTTTTGGAGCTTGAAAGTGTTGGACCCCATTGACTTGCATTGTCGTATCTCCTTCAAAATAGCTTTGTGTTCCGCAGAAAAAAAATTCACACAAGTTTGAGACGCGAGTAAATGATAAAAGAATTATCAGTTTTGGGAGAACTATTTCCTTTAAGATTTCCAAGGTTTCGTTTAGTCTGGAAATCAAAATTAAAAGGAGAGAAAGAGAAAAAAAAAAAAAGAAGATATTTCATGGTTTTCCATAAACTTGGAAACCCTGGAGGGAGGTGAAACAGATTAGGCTATGGATAAATATTTTCCCCCACTCATTCAACCTTGGTTACGTCAGCAGAAAAGCCGTCTCAGAAATGATTATGCTTTGATGAATGATTATGCCTTGACTACAGGGATTGCATACCTTTTGACCATTGAATTTCCATAACTTTAAGACATTTGTGATTACTGGATAAGAATTTTGTAATTATTTTATAGTGATTGCACTTGCAAAAGATTCATATAGAACTATTTCAAGTTTCCATGAATGCCTGGAAATCCCAGTTTTAAAATTCCCTGATATTTCCAGGTTTTTCATGACTGGTGGCACCCCGTCACTAAAGATCAGATTGAAGAATTAAATGTATTTTTTGTAGAATAATTAGCACTGATGAATTCAGCACAATAAGCTAAACGACATTCATTAAGAAAGTTAATAGGGTCCATAATATCTTAAATTATAGTAGCATACATTGGAAAACTTACAGTGAGTATTCAACAGGCCTACCACATCCAATGAGAAATACAAGTACAGAAACACTCACCCTCTGGCCCTCCTCTAGTTTGCGTTCAGCTGTAGTCGTCAGAGTACCCGTGGCACCCGTAAGAGGCATGTTCTCCTGGAAACGCTTCAGTTCTGGGGAAGAATGTAGAGTTAACTGCGCTTGTCCTTTGTAAACAACAGTCATCTAATCACAAGTTTTTTTTTAACAGTTAAATGGTTTCCAGAGTCTACATTCCTTCTTTTTTGAAGAAATCTCACCGAGTGTTTTCAGGCGCAGCTCTGTTTGTTTCAGGTCCAGCTCAGCCTTACACTGGTCCAGCTCAGCTTTACACTGCATGAGCTCCATGCTCTCGTGTTCGGTGTCCCGCTTGTGTGTTGAAGCCAAGCGGCGTGAGCGCCGTGGACAGCTGGCATCACTCAAAGGTGGGAATATAGGAGCTGGGGTTATAGCTCCCTCTTCCTTTTCCTTAAGAGCTGCAGTAAGCTCTCTGATCTCCTCATCTCGCTCCTACAAAACACAAAATTACAACCGTCAAAATAATTCTGTACAGGAGTCACGGCTACTTATGGTCACTGTAGTGATAATCAAAGCAACATCAAAATGACAAATATTTTTCATTTTCACCGACCTCCAATTCTTGGCTGTAGTATTTCTTCAGGCTGCTCTTCAGGTTGTTGATTTTGTTCTCACATCTCTTCTCCATCAGATCCCTCTCACTCTCCATCGTCTCACTGCACAATGAGGGAGAAACTTAAACATTCACTTATACCAAAACTATTTTAATGAACTTCTGCACCATTACATGTGTCATCGGAGTACCTGTAGTCAGCCTGCATGCGATTGATGACCTCCATCATCTCAGTGCAGACCTCTTCTCGAACCTTGGCCTCTAGTTCCTCTTTCTCCTGCCGCTGTCGCAGCACCTCGCGCTTCAGAACATCGATGGCCTTCAGAAGAGCCTGACAAATACAGACAGATCCAGCTAGAATCATGATAACCACCGAATCGATGACGACTCCAAAAAGGCTCTTCCAAAACCAAAAACTGCCACCTTGTTGTCAACATAGGCAGACATTAAAGGAATAGTTCACAAAAAATGAAAATTCTCTAAATCATTTACTCACACTCATGCCATCCCAGATGTGTATGACCTTCTTTCTTCTGCTGAACACAAAGATTTTTAGAAGAATATTTCTGCTTTGTCCCTAGATACAATGCAAGTGAATGGTGACCAAATTTTTGAAGAACAAAAAGTAATCCATATGACTCCGGTGGTTAAATCAATATCTTCAGAAGTGATATGATGTGTGTAGGTGAGAAGATCCATATTTAAAATCAGTTTTTACCATAAATTCTCCTCCCTGCCCTGTAGGTGGCGATATGCATGAAGAATGTGAACCTCCAAAAAAAAAAAAAAAAAAAAAAAAAAAGAAGAATGCGAAAGTAGATATTCAAAGGACTTAAATATTGATTTTTCTGACCCACGCTTATCATATAGCTTCTGAAGATATGGATTAAACCACTGGAGTCAAATGAATGACTTTTATGCTGCCTTTATATGCTTTATGGAGCTTCAAAGTTTTGGACCCTGTTGAATTGCATTGTATGGACCTACAAGAGCCAGCTCTGTGACCATGAGAACAGGCACTTTTCAGTGCAGAAATTATGCAAAAGCAACTATTGATGGATAAAAATAGCCATGATGCAAATTTTACTTTGCATAAAATGTGTGTCGAATAAAGCGTCTTTGCCGCGCAACCTCTGACCGGTAACGTTTTACATAAGCGTGACAAACATCACTTGAAAATGTGTTATGGTTGACAACATTTTTACAGGTATATCATTTTAACCAGTCCTATATCAAAGGATGCGCTAAATCCCAGAACACTGCACAGACATTCTGATCAATAAGGGGACAGTTTGCTTACATGTGACTTTTGACAAAGTTTTGCTCGGTATTGAAATGCTGTCTTGTGAAAGGAAACCGAACCAAGAGGAAATGCAACACTTTAACAATTTTAACCCCTATTTCGGAACAAATCAAACGAGCTACAGGTCTGAAAACTCCCTTAAAATCTTTGTTTGTGTTCTGCAAAAGAAAAAAAAAATTGTCATACACATCTGGGATGGCATGAGGGTGAGTAAATGAGAGAATTTTCATTTTTGGGTGAACTATTTTTTAAACCTCTTAAAAGTGACAGTTCAACAAAACATGAAATTGAACACAAATTGTGACGCCAACTTGAGTCCAATAGCCTGACCTCACTGATGCGCTTGTGTCTGAATGGAAGCGTATCCATGCAGCTATATTCCAACATCAAGTGAGAAGCCTTTCCAGCAGTGTGGAAGATGTTATAGTAGCAAATATTGGGATTAATCCCTATGGTTCACATGCGTTTTAGCCATCAATAAAAAACATTTGCTCTAAGATTATTCTTTTTTTTTTTTTTTTTCACTATGAAATTAACTGGATTTACCTCAGGATCAAACATTGTAATGTCTCCTTCCTCATCACTCTCCTCCTCTTCCTCCTCTAGTAGAGTGGTGTCATTGGGGTTAGCGGGCTGCTCACGAAGCAGAGACAGGATGTAGGCCACACGTGTCTTACTGCATGGGCCATGTACCAGCTGAATGATAAAAGTTTTACAGTGGTGAATTTTCACAAATGTTTGTGCAAAAAACAAAACAAAAAAAAAAACATGTTTTGCCAGAGAAGGAACCATCTTTTCACCTGTGTGGCGATGGCAGAAAACTTCAGTGCTTGAAGAGTCTCATCGTAGGTGGAGGCACAGGGGTTGATATTGACAAGCATGCAAGAGTGCCCATGACCACAGAAGAAACTCTGGAGAACCCTGGTTAACTTGCTGTCTCTGAATGGAACAACCAGTGGAGGTCGAGACCTGTGACAATGAGAAATCAGGATCACTGTGATTTGTGGAGTAACACAGGAGAAATGTCAGTTCTATATGTGACGAAAACAGGATTACGAACAGAAAATGTATATTATTAATTGATAATCTTCCCCTTCATAGTAGCTCTAGAAACTTTGTATGGAGAAGGCAAGCGTGAATATTTTGGAAAATACTCCATGTACAGAAATGTCATAACAGTTTGAGTCAGAGGGGTCTAAAACGAAATGTTTAATATGCATCATTCACAATAAGCAGGCACAACTGATGAAGTGTTGACACTCACTTATTGGTTTGGTTGTGTCTCAGAGCAGTGATGCAGCGCCCCAATGTAAGCAGAGATGTGTTGATGTTGTTTGCCTCTTTCATTCTCTCTCCATTCTGCTGGTCTTTACAACGCTCAGACCCCGCCAAGTCGCACACGGAGAGCCTGATGGAAGAAAGAAATCACAATGTAAAAGTGCACAATTCCCATATAAAATCCTGTATATCTGACCAACCTCTTGGCTCTCTTTTTATTAACTTAAAAACTTCCTTTTAGAAGGAAGAGGAACACAATGACTATAATAACTGAATTATATATATATCACATGAAGAATAAGTTAAAAAAAAGTCTCAGCCCTTCCAACTTACTCGCTGATTCGAGTCACCTGTCCCAACTCTGCTTGAGGCATGACATGTAGAACGCGGATGGTAAAGATACTGTGACTAAAAAAATGAGAAAAACTTCATCCGTTACTGTGCAATGCCACAACATGTCTCCATTGTCATTGAAATACCATGTTGTCTTAAAGCATTTAAAGGATTAGTTCACCCAAAAATGTCCATAAAATGCAAGTGAATGGGTGCCATGAATCCACACAACTCCAGCCAATCAATTAATGTCTTCTGAAGCTAATCGATAGGTTTGTGTAAGAAACAAATAAATAAAACGTTTTAACTGTAAATCGTTACTTCCGGCCAGCGCTGGGATGCTGTTTGAAATGACCAAAAGTGACATTTGTTCCTCTGTTGTAAACAAAGTGTGCTTCCAACTTCTTGCTTGAGCGTGCCATTGCGCTTGCGTCACGCGACAGCTCCGTGATGCATCGACTGGTAGCAGGAAGCATTTTAAAAAAAGTTAAGGTTTAATTATCGATTTATTTTTTACAAACCTATCGATTTGCTTCAGAAGACATTAATTGATCAACTGGAGTCTTGTGGATTACTTTTATGCTGCCTAAATATGCCTTTTGGACCATCAAACAGCCAGCAGCCTGATGGCACCCATTCACTTTCATTGTATGGACATACAGATCTAAAATGTGCTTATAAAAATCTTAATTTCAGTTCTGCTGAAGGAGGAAAGACATACACATCTGGGATGGCTTAAAGGTGAGTAAATCATGAGAGAATTTTCATTTTTTGGGTGAACTAATCCTTTAAGACATCCATTACACTCCATGGCATCACCCATGCTCCTGTAATGTCATAATGTGAATGGTGATTACACTTAGCAGGTACCTGCGGCTAGAGTTGTGGTTCAGGTGAGTGCTGGCAAAGCTTTGGTTGCGTCGTCCAACTTTAAGCAATTTCCAGGCCTCTTCTGCACTACGTACCTGAATCCAGGTCAGATCTAATGGGAGGACAGGAATGATTCAATTAAAAATGTACCTACAACAGGTAGCCAAATCCAAAAATCTAACCCAGGAACATGCCTCAAAGCATGTTTCTAGCAAAGAGGAAATTGCTAGAAAAGTAACTGGCAATGGCATTTGTTGTGGCAGAATCCACACCAAATTAGCTAATCTTTGGCTCTGTTCGATTCTTACCCTTCACATAAGGGTTTCCATGTTTGTCATCACTGAGGCGTAGAGTTGCTCTTTTGCGGCACTGAAGTGAAGGTGGAGCATCCAGGAGATCGTAAAGAAATTCATTGTAGATCTCATAAAACGAGACCCACACTGAGAATTGCACCCCCTCTTCCAGACCTTCACCACCGCTGAGGGACAGGCCATTCGTCTCCAGACAAACACCATCTGAATCTGAGGCACAAAGATTTTTGCGAACTCAGTTTTTTTCCTTTTAAAGGAACAGTTCACTCAAAAATGGTAAATCTGTCATCATATACATACCCTCATGTTGTCTCAAACACATATGACTTCTCTGCGGAACACAAATAAAGATATTTTGATGGAGATATGAGGTGTTTTTATACATACAATGTAAGTTGATGGGGTCCAATAATTTCCCTTTTAACGCCAAGCCAGCTTCTATAGCTATATTCATGGTGAGAGCCAGTTTAGTTATTCAAGAGTAAAAAAAAAAAAAAAAAAAAAGGTGTTTAAGATTCATTTTTTCTAAAAACCTTAAAACTAAATTTGGATTTACTTGGTTAAAAACCTTTTCAAAAGTGTCAGAGTCCAGTAAGACATGTTTAATGGAAAGTGGGTTCTGACAGAATGGGCACTTTGGTGAACTTTCTCCAGATAGTAAAAATTGGTGTGTGAGCCTTGCGTGTCCTATCTGGCATCGAGTATAAGTGACTTGATCCCAATGATTATTAAAAGGGAATACATGTCTTGCCCCAACAACAGGATTTATTTCCCGTAATTTGTTGTTTAAACACTGATCCCATTCCAACTGCCATTTGTTTTTAGTGTATATGTTTAATGTTGGTTTTAGGTCTGTGTACGGAATAGAACATTTTACTGGTTCTGAGGATAATGCTTCTTTGGCAGCTCTATCTGCTTTTACATATCCAGAGATTCCGGAGTAGCCAGGTACCCAGCAGAAAATAATACTAAAATTCTTTGATTCCAGAGAAGACAATTTGTTTAAAATCTTCACGATTGTTGGGTGATCAGTTTTTATAGACTCCAATGCTTCCAGACATGATTTGGAATCAGTTATCATTAAAAATGATTTCTGTGGAACAGTCTCAATGAACTTCAGTGCTAGTAATAAAGCATTTGCCTCTGCAGTAAAAACTGAACTTTGGTCAAGGATGCATATGCCTTGACACAGTTGACTTGTTGTAAAGGCTGCTGCCACTTGATTTCCAGATTTGGATCCATCTGTGTATATTGGGATATGTTGTGGGAACACTGCTCTTATAAACAGGAATTGTTGGTAATACTTATTCGGATGAGTTTTTGATTTTCGGTTTCTCATTAAATCCAGATGGATTTTGGGCTTTTTGAGATCCCATGGGGGGATTTTGCAAAAATGTGTATGCTCCAGAATGTTTAAATCCACTTTCAGATTCTCCAGATGGGTTTTTATATGTAGGCCAAATGGAGGAATGTGACTGTTTTTTTTCATATAGTATTAAATGTTGAGTTGAGAAAACTACTGGATAGGCTGGATTTTCTTTATTTGTTTTCAGTTTGGTTGCATATTGTAGGGCCAGCTTTAGGCGTCTGATTTCCAAGGGAGGTTCATTGGCTTCCACATATAAACTTTGAATTGGTGATGTTCTGTATGCTCCTAAGGCCAGTCGAATACCTTGGTGGTGAACAGTATCTAGAAGTTGTGTATATATATATATATATATATATATATATATATATGATCTCCTGGCTGATCCATAAATTATGCTTCCATAGTTCAGCTTTGAGTGAATCAAGGTTCTGTACAGATTTATAAGAGTTGAACTGTCTGCTCCCCATTTGGTTTTGGATAAAACCTTTAAAATATTTATTTTTCAATAATTTAATATGAGGGATAAAAGACAGCTTACTATCAAAGTTGATACCAAGGAACCTGTTCTCTTTAACGACTTTGATGGTGACTCCGACCATAAACAACTCTGGTTCATTATGCAACGAACGGAGCTGACAGAAATGCATACAGACACTTTTTGTTTGTGAGAAATTAACCATTCTGAGTTGACCAGGAGTGCATTTTGTTTATCTTGAGTTTGACTTTCCGCTCGACAGTATGCATGTACATGCTTCTGTAGCAAATGCGGATGTCGCCTACATATAAACTACAATGATCATCAGAACCAATGACTTTCGCAATACTCTCCATTTTAATACTAAAGAGAGTTACTGATAGAATACTACCTTGAGGTACTCCGAGTTCTTGTTTATGTAGATTAGACAAGTTGTTTGCTATTTTTACTTTAAAAAGTATGTTCGATACATTTTCAATGAAGATTGGCAGGTGACCTCTAAAATGTATTCTATACAGATCTTTTAAAATTTCAAGTTTCAAATAGGATGTTAAGACAGCATAAAAGGAAATCCCTACGACTCAGGATTGTTTAATCCATTTCTTCTGAAGCAAAACAACCAGTTTTAGGTGAGAAACTATCTAGACATCTGCATTCTCCTGTGTCAAACTCCAGAAAGTGTGAACATCCTCATTTGGATTACCTTTATGCTGCCTTTTTGGAGCTTGAAAATTTTGGAACCCATCGACTTGCATTGTATGGAAAAAAAAAAACACATCATATATCCTTCAAAAAATTCTTTGTGTTCTGCAGAAAAAGAAAAGTCATTAGAGATTGAGATGCTATAAGCATGAGTCAATTTTGGGTGGACTATAATTTTTAAGGCGAGCTACAAAATGTAGTATTGTAAGGGGGGCACGGAAGACTGCCCCATTGTCAAATCTCATTTACTTTCTCACATTCAAATTTACAGTAATGACGGAAGAACCAATGTGTATGATTTCTTTTCCTCAGCCTTTTCTGCTTATGTGGTATCAGGTGTGCTCACTAAGCAGTGCTTATGTCCAATCAATAGCAAAGTAAAAAATAAAAACTATGTTTTTGCAATAGTCTTAGATGGTACTATTGGTGCACAAATTACTTAATGTAGCTTTAAAAGAGCAATGGGTGCAATTACCACGAAAATTAACACCTTCAGTCAAAAAAAAAAAAAAAACAAATAAAAAAATATTGAGTCCCCCTGGTAGAAAAGTAGATGGATTTTCAGCAACTTTGCCAAAAAAATGCATTACTGTACAAACTTTCCAGATGGCTCTCCAATTAAAAGCAATGTTATAAATTGAGTTTAAGTGGTAGTTCAGCATGGAATGTCAGATAGATCCTCACCTTCAAGCTGTGTTGCTATGTGACTAGTTGCTGAGAGTCCACTGATGCCGCTGTCCCAGGACAGACCTGCCCGCAGCCTAGACTGATGTCCACCTGAGCTCTCCTCCTGAACAAAAAGACTGACAATTACACACTGTCCAGGAAAAAAATCGAAACAAAAACAAATATTTTGCTTAGTGCATAGTCTTGTGTATTCCTTTATTATTCAACAGTTTGTTCTGGTCCATTAATTTGATTGGACGAGCAGTGTTTCAAGAGTGCTGATATTTAGTATAACATCACTGAGACACTTCACTGTTTGTTTGTATCACTCTGCTTGTCTGTGTTCACTTCACAGAATTCCAATTCTATGGTTCACAACATTGCAAACAAACTATTTTCATGGTTTAATTTTATCCACCAAAGTTTGCCAAATTGTGCCTGCAAAAAAAAAAAAAATTAGCTACTCATTTGCAGAACTGTTTGATAACTAATTTTTTGTTTCTTTACCTCTTTTAGCAGAGCATCACGGCGCATTTCCTCAGCACGAACCTCACCAGCTTCCAGCTTTCTGACCTCCTGGCTCAGTACAGGCTTGAGATCCATGGCCGAGTACAACCGCCCAGAAAGCTTGAGGAATATAGACACTAACGCCCTTGGCAGCAAACCCGCCTCTCCACCCGTCCCTGTTGAAATAAAGCAACAGTACTCTTATTCAAAAAACCTAATGTGTGCCCATTAAAGTTTGCGTTGTATAAATTTAAGTTCAAATGAAATCCTGCCTAAATTAAATCTAGACCAGTGTGTTGTAGCTGTCTTACCCTGTATGGTGTAAGTTTTGCCTGAGTTGGTCACACCATAGGTATAGAGGAGCCGATTCTCTCCTCGCAGAACATCTTGCACCATCTCGCGTATGGTGTGATCATAGACCTCCTGCTGGGAGGTCTGTGGTCCAAAGATCTGTACAAATTAAACACTTCATCAGAACAGTGAAATTACTTCTTTAGTGCCTGCAATTTCCCTTTTATTATGTGTGATTCCACATCCAGTGTAAAAGGAGTCCAAGAACACTGTTGTTTTGGCCAGCACTATGAAATGGTATATTAGATTACCTTAGTGAAGGCAAACTTGTGCAGGCTTTGAGTGACTCCTCGCTCTGCACTCTTCATGTTGCGCGAGTCTTTGGGTGCTCTCAGAAGAAGACTGTCCTCAGACTGCACATTCACACAGCCCTGAACATAACATTTCAACAAAGACTTCATTGTTTGCCAACTAGGTCCTTCCTAATTAATAACATCTCCTTATAAAAGGGCTGTCAAATTCCTGTTGTGACTTTTACCTGCTCATCTCCTCGCTCCTTCTCTGCCTCTGTGAGAGGACGGATCCGTAGGAAAACCTTCAACTTCTCCGCTCCATCATCAGCGCTGCCCCTTCTGCTTACATCACTTTTAATCTGCACTGACTGATGGTCAGAAGAACAGATGAAAATACTATTAACATCACAGCAGTGAATCTGAACAAAGCCTGAGGTGAAAAATCTATCATAAGCAAGCAGTTTGTGTTTACCCAAGGACAAGTGCATAACTTACAACTTGTCCATAATGAAAAGAATAATTGTGAAGGAGCCGCTAACACATAAGGGGTGAAATAACAGCAACGCAAAGCCTGAGGCAACTGTTAAAGCAAAATTTGACAATTCAGCATCTGTTTTAAAAGCATGCACACATTTTTGTCACTTTGCTTGCACTATTAAAGGACTTATCTCTGGATGTTTGACAACCAGAAAGGATCCAAACACTTTTTGGCTTCATTTCAAACAGTACATCTATTGTTCAATAATTTAAAATCTAAGAGACTTCTTTTATGAACTATTTTGCTTTATAGTGTGCCTGTGCAATATTTTCTTAAAAGAAATGCCATTTGATGATTTCTCTAATGCTATGACATGGGCATACATTTTATGCGTGCCTTAAGTGCCCAAATACATTTTTTGGCAACTGTCCAGCAAACACTTCAGTGGACATCATACCTCTTTAATAGTAGTGATCGAGTCAGCAGCAGGGGTTATGACGGAGATCTCTGGTAGAGGAGACAGAAACCGCTGAGATCTCATGAGTCCTCCAATATCAGCAGCTGTGGACTCAAACACAGCTCCACACTCTTCCTCATCAGACAGAACCCCGCAAGGAGACGCCAATGCCAGAGCCATTACACCAGATCTAGACATGAAAACATGAACAATTCACCACTCAGCATGAACGATTTCCCACTCAGCTCCACAATAAGGGATATACATGTGATGGCAGGTTGTTTATGGATGTTTTAATGCGTTTATTTTGAATTTAGAAACAGTAGGGGCTGTAAATAGAGCAAGAAGCCAGCTTAATACAACGTAAAACGAATAACACCAAGAATAATGCACATAACTAAAAATACAATTACAAAACAACGATATAAATGTACATCTACTTCATTAACTAACATAGCCGATTCATTCGGTTAGCCAGCTACCTGCACTTCAGTTCAAAGAAAAAAACAAAAACATTTCCTCTGGTTAGTTAACATTGCCTTCAACATTTCGCTATAATTAATAACAAAATACAAAAATAAAACATTAGAAGTTAATACTTGGATTGAACAAGAAAAAAAATATGTAATATTTAGTTCCATTTGCTGTTAGCAGCGAGCCTGCACGTTTGGACATTTGAAAAGGCTCGTGTTTGATTACCTTCTTTACGATGTCCTCTGGGGGAAATTGTAAATCCAAAATGTAATTTAAGGATATGAATATTACTCCTACAACTAATCTCGACAGTTGACTGAAAAATCAAAGCATCTAATCTGCACACTGTTAATACTGTAACTAAACGATATCGTCTACCTGTATTCTTCACTCTTAACGGTTCCTGAGACAACACCACATTTGAACACCGCGATCCTGCGCTCCACCAATCACCGTGTACCAAAGCTACACCCTCTGACCAATCAGACACGCGGGAGAACTTCATTGGTCATCACACAGCTGACGTCACTCCTCTGGAGGCGTTCTCGCTGTCACCACCAACATGCGTTTTGCAGACCTTTTTCACAGACTGTGATGACGCGTTTCCGCGTAATTTATCAGAGTAAATCTCGCAATTTTTTAATATTATGCATTTTTTAAATATTGAGCGTAAATTTATAACATCATGCTTTGTGTTATATTACCCTGGAATTAGTTAAAAAAAAATGAATTACTACAGCTGCTAGGGGGTTTCAGTTACAGCTGCTGAGAGAGTGACAGTAAATTTGGTATCTTCTCATATCTGACTGTCTTAATCCACAGCTCTCTATTTTTTTCCTCTTCTGGAAAGTCATTCAAATGTAATAGTGGATTTTTTCTTTTGCTCTTAGAGCAAATGGGTAAGTGTAAAGAATATTTGCTGTGATCTCCCATTCACCGCTGTCAAAGTTTACCCTGCAAACATTTACTTCCACGTCCCAAAAGTGTGAAAAAGGTCTATCGAATTAATATGTAATAGTAATGGTATTAAAGTTGCTGTAAGCGATTTTAGCTGTTCTGGAACTTCCACAAGACTGTGCCGTTAAATTGGACACGCCCCATTTTCCCTAAACACGCCCTCAAATAGCTTTGAAACGGATGTTCTGCTTCAACAACGTGCAAAATGATTGACAGGCAGAAAGCACATCAAAGTTTTCTGATTGGCTGACCAAAGAATGTGTCCACAGCCAGGTCACATTTTAGTTTGCTGTTTGTTTAGTCTAGTGCTGTCACAGAGACAGGTGAGATGTCTCAGGACACTTATGAATCTTGCTGGGAGAAAATTGTTTTTCTTATTGGCTACTATTCGAAAAAAGAATCACTTACAGCACCTTTTATATTAACAACAATTTGCTTGAGAATCATCAGGCACTCAGAAATACATTCACTTTAGTGATTTTAGTAAATGTTGTTTGGAGCTGTCTAGATGACATTTTCTTATAAATAGCCCATATAATCCAAGAATTCATATGCATGCATCTAAACTCAGCAAAAAAAGAAACGTCCCTTTTTCAGGACACTGTATTTTAAAGATAATTTTGTAAAAATCCAAATAACTTTTACAGATTTTTATTGTAAAGGGTTTAAACAATGTTTTCCATGCTTGTTCAATGAACCATAAACAATTAATAAACATGCAACTGCGGAACGGTCGTTAAGACACTAACAGCTCACAGACGGTAGGCAATTAAGATCACAGTTATAAAAACTTTCAAACGGTTCCAAAAATGTATAAAATATGAAAAACTAGGGTAACAGGGTTGGAAAAGTGATCACACCCCTGGATTTAATACTTTATAGAGCTACCTTTTGCTTTAACGACAGCCATCGGTCTGTTTGAATATGTCTCTACATTGGGAAATATTTACCCATTCTTCCTTGCAGAATTGTTCGAGTTCAGTCAAATTGCGGGTTGAGCGGCGATGGTCCGTTCTCTTCAAGTCCATCCACAGGTTTTCTATTGGATTTAGGTCAGGGCTCTGACTTCAAGAACTTTGACCTTCCTATCCTTAAGACAACTGTTGATTTTTGGTGGTGTTTCAGATCATTGTACTGAAAGTTGAACCACCTGCCCATTTTCAGTTGTTGAGGAGAGGGCCACAGATTTTCCTCAAGAATTTGGTGTTTATGGCAGTATCCATTTTCCCTTTAATCCTGATCAATTGCCCAGTCCCACTGAAAAGAAACACCCCCACAACATAATGTTGCCACCACCATGCTTCACAGTTGTGTTCTGGATGGTGTACTGTTTTCTCCAAATATAGTGCTTGGAGTTCAGTCCGAGAAGTTTTTGTCTCATCTGATCTGACCATAAAACCTTTTGCCACATGGAAGTGTTTTTTTCTCAATATACTGCACATATGAGACTTAGTTTGGCACTTTTTCAGAAGACGCTGCTCTTGCCACCCTGCCACACCTTGTGTAAAGCTTGGGAGATTGTTGTTACATGCACAGACTGATCAATCTCAGCCATAAGGGCTTGTAAATTCTTTAAAGTTGCCTTCGGCCTCTTGATAGCTTCCCTAATCAAAATCCTCCTTGCACAGTCATCCAGTTTGGAGGGATGGCCTGATCTAGGCAAGGTTTTGGTGGTGCCACATGCTTTCCACTTCTTAATAATGCTCTGAACGGTACTCAGAGGGATAGTTAAAACCTTTGAAATCTTTTTGTACCCTTCTCCTAACCTGTGCCTTTCCACAATTTTATCCTTGAGTCCTTTTGAAAGCACCTTACCAACATGGTGAATTCTTCGTTACCATTCACTACTATTAACGGAATCCTCATGGAACAGTCGGTTTTATTCTGAAGTAATAAAAACAACTACAGTTGATGTCAGGTTGGGGCCAGTTAGCCAGATATGTGATCTGCAAGGTGATTGGTTGCACCTGAGCAAGTTGTAATGGTTACTCTTAGGGGGCTGATCACTTATCTAAACCAGGTATTTTACAAATTAATTTGTAATAATTCTTCAGATTTTTTTTTACATGTTATATTCACTTTGATTATAATGTATAAATACAGCTGGAAAAGGTTTTAAATAAATTAAATCATCTTATGATATTAATGTCTTTTTGATCTGAAGGTTTAATCTTAAATGCTTACAATTAGTTTTATAGACAAATTGCCTATGTGTGATGTTCTTTTTTTTTACAAAACTAACTAAATATAATTATTTTTAATGTATGAATTGGACAGGAAAAGCAGTAAACAAGTGCCCGACATAAATAGTTATGTTTTGGTTACTGTATAAACATGTCTTAAAGCATCAGAATATTACACTGCCCAGCCTCAAGGATATGACAACATATTATCTCCGGTAATGAAAGTCATGTCACTGCCACAAACTACCACCAGTGTGCGTGCCATGAGTACACAGCAGACGCTGAGTCCTTTTATAACTCAAACATCTACGTTATCATCAACCCTAGAAATTATGCCTAGCCAGGTGAGAAGACAGCTTGTGAATATTCACATCAATAAAACTAAAGGACCGGATAATATTAATGCTAGGGTGCTTAAAGTGCGTGTGGGGGAGTTGGTGTTTTTTTTAGCCATCTCTTTAACCTCTCACTGAAACTGCAGAAGGTGACTACCATATGGAAAACATCATGTATTGTTCCTGTACCCAAGAATAAACATCCTAGTACCCCTAGGGACTTGGACATCACAGGTAATGAAAATATTTGAGAGAATCATTCTCCAGCACCTTAAGCATTTGGTACGTGACAGCTTGGATCTGCTGCAGTTTGCTTACCAGGCCAGGATATGAGTGGAAGATGCAATCATTTATATGTTCCACAGAGATTACACACATCTTGAGGAATCACGAGCAACTGTGAGGATTATGTTTTTTGAATTTTCAAGTGCATTCGACACTTTACAGCCACTGAGGCGCCAGAGAAGTTATCTACGATGAAGGTGGATCAGAGTATGGTGTCATGGATTGTAGACTATCTCACAGATAGGCCACAGTTTGTTAGACTGCAGAGATGCTCATCGGAGCGGGTACTGAGTAGTACTGGTGCACCGCAGGGGACTGTACTGTCACCTTTTTTGTTCACTGTATACACTTCTGAATTTCAATATAACACTGGAGTATGCCATTTGCAAAAGTTCTCACATGACTCATCCATTGTCGGATGTATTACAGAGGACATGGACGGAGAATATAGAGATCTTATAGGGAACTTTGTAAACTGGTGTGACAGAAACCACCTGCAGTTAAATAGGCATTGGGACAACATGGGCCAATAAGATAAACAAACTAGTGAGGAAAGCAAGCTCAGTGATGGGGATAAAATTGGATAATGTGGAAAGGGTAACTGAGGTGAGGATGAGGGGGAAGCTAGAATACATTATGAGAAATCCTTCTCATCCTCTTTATAAGGATCTGAGGAAATTGAAGAGCAGATTTAGTCAGAGATATATTCAACCCCGTGCTTCAAAACGTTTAGGAGGGTCTTTTGTGCCATCTGCCATTATATTATTCAATGCCACTGTCCACAGCATGTCACACTCTATTGATTAAGTGTTAAACCTTTTAAAAAATGTTTTAAAAAAAATAATTTTGTTGTATGTGTGTGTTTTTTTTAACTCTGTTTAAAGTGTGCGTTTATGTATATTTATTTATTATGTACTGTATATGTATTACTATTATGTGCTACTGTGTCAGATTGAATTTCTCCTGTGGGGATTAATAAAAGTATATTGTATCGTAACTTACTTTCATTTGTATTTCTTTTAATGACTACTATTATTATTATAAAATTTAAAAAACAGTAATAATAAATAATGAAAGGGTGTGTCCAATATGTCTGAGAGAAGCTGTGGGACAAACCCAAAAGACAAAAGTTTGGGACATGTGCATCAGACAAGTCCCAAGTCTGACTGGTGTCTCCATAAAAGGAGAGAGCATTAGAAGTCAGTCTGGCTCCGAGAAGCAAAGAAATGTCACAATGTCAGTTCAGAAGAGCTGAGGAAGACCATCACTGACAGAGTACATGATAAAACAGAAATGTGTATTTTGGAGGACATTATTTGGATCTAGTTTAGAAAGTTTTTTTTAATTTTATTTATTGATATTGCAAAAACATACAGGTGAGGACTAAACATCTTTTCAAGTTTGACTTACAATTAAAACGACTGATGACTTGATGCATTTGCAACTTTGAATGCCATTGTAATATAAGAATTCTCTTTTTTTTAAATTTTCTCCCGCTGATTGTTTGTACTTTGGCCGGATCTGACTGGTGAGTGAGATATTCTGTCCTCGGCTAAGCTTAGTGCTGACAATAGTCTCTGTCATGGTGGTCTACAGTTACAACACAGAGTGTGCAGCAGTTGGTGTACAGTAACTATATATAGATACATGAAAGTGCTGACAACAAGGTGAATGTGTAAAAACTTAATTTAAAATAGTTTTAATTAAACACCTGTTGCTTCTTATTTCTGAAGTCACAGATCATGTAGAGCAGCGGTCTCCAACTCAAATTATTTGGGGGGTCACTAGCCAGAAGGTGTTCTCCATCAGGGCTGGCTGAACTGTTCTTCTAACTACTGGTCAATGATAACTATTACATGAGCCCCTTCTTTTCTTGTTGCCATGGGAAACTATAGCTCTGCCCTCACTGCAGGTAAGGAATCTCTAATTTCATTTCTGTATGTCTGTGTAACAGTCTAAGGACGGGCGAGGAGGAGGCGGGAACCGGCTGAACAATAAACAAACTTTAATGATATAAATGAACTAAAAACAACATAAAACATAAGGCCACAGACACACGTGCGTCTCTCTCTCGAACTGACGTCTCCAGCTCCCCTTTATCGTGCTCTCCTGCTGATCAGCTGATTAAGCGGCAGCGGTGCTCCATCCCGGGCCGGCCACACCCTCCTCCTCGTCACACTCCTCCCCCGCCCGATTCAGGCAGGGGTGCCACCAGACCCCTCTGTCCCCAGGCAGACGGCTGTGGCTGCTCCCCTGGCGGATGGCAGCAGCGAGGACTCCACGACAACGCACCCCTCCTCCTTCCCAGGTTTCGGCACCACTGTGATAGTCTAAGGTTGGGCACGGAGGAGGCGGGAACCAGCTGAACAATAAACATAAACTTTAATGATATAAATGAACTTAAAACAACATAAAACATAAGGACACAGACACCTGCAACACTGCCACGTGCATCTTTCTCTCTCGAACCCACGTCTCCAGCTGCCCTTCATCTCGCTCTCCAGCTGATCAGCTAATTCAGCGCCGGCCGTGCTCCATCCCGGCCACGCCCTCCTCCTCGTCACAGTCTGGTATATCCCTGTTTTATCATTCCTGATATTTGTGTTCCATGCAATATTGTTAACAATTTAAATTATTAATGTATTATGTTTAACTACACCTCTGCCGTTAAAAAAAAAAAAGATATATTTTGCTCTGTTGTGCTTGACATATGCAAATCCTTTATTTGCATGTATTTATATTATTTCACCTAACCAAGGTAATATATCTTAGATGTAGATTCAATTCCAGAGTACTGTGCATTGCTGTGATTGCATAATGCATAATATTATTATATTATTATTCTTTTAAATATTATTCAAAAAACAAAAGATTTTGTTTTTTACGTTTTTGTTTTTTCATAAACAATAAAAAGTTATAACAATATATAATTGTGACATTTTTTCCCACAGAACTGTATTTAAAAAATAAAAACATTCAATTTGAATTTAGAAGTATCTGTGTTCCAGGTTTTTATACTGTCTTCAAGAGACTGTCATTTAGCATTTATAAGGACATGTTAGATTCAGAAAAATAAGACTGAAACTGACATTTTCCATTATTTTCCCATTTCCCAAAGATGTTGAAGAATTCAAGTCCATTGTGTCAACTCTTGAGAGCCAGTGTACTCTGATTGAAGACCACAGGCTGGAGAATATACTCTCAGTTAATCATGTCAGTAAGTGAATCATTATTTATTAAAAGATTAAAAATGTTTACCAATATTTAAAAACATTTAAAATATCCTGTATGGTTAATAGAATTCAAAAAATGTTTTGTCTTTTTTGTTGACAAAGGAAATCTACTTTCAACGTCATGTAATAGGGTCTTTGTCAGGACATAGCCATTTGGGCCTGAACATGTCATGATTTGTGTTGTTTTTTTTATTATTTCTTTTGAATAAGGCACAGCTGAATATTCAAAAAAATCTTATTTTTCTACAAAGTACTAGGACCATAACTATCATAGACATCAGGGGACAATAGGGGCACATATATAGGTCTTTTCAATATTTCCACTATTCAGATTAGTGGTAACAAATATGGATTTTTCAGTCAGTTCTTAAATTATGATTAAATTGATTGATTTACATTGATTACAGCCCTGTAGTTCTTTGTTGTTACTAACCTAAATCACATTATTTCAAACCTGTCACAGGAAGTTTGAAATCCAAATAGGAAAAGATTTGAAGAGTTTGAACCAGTTAATGTTTTATTTGAAAAATGTCCTTTGCATTACACATTAAAATGTTAAATCTTTCAAATAATGAGACTAAGTTCAGTATTATATCATTAGCAAGTTATGGGGAAACAAACGGGGCACACAGAGAATGACCCAGTATTACATTTGCTGATTTTCATTAGTATTCTTAACTGAGGTTCAGTAGATATTCATCTGCAGATATAGAGTGTAGAGAAATGTGTTTATTCTATAAGGAATATGCAATTTGTAGGGAATGTTTTCCTTTTAGAGTAAAAACACAATAAAATACACATTGAGTTTCCAATACGCATGCTTACCAATGACATGAGTTAATTTCACTGTTACTCCTGGGAGTGGCTGAACATTTGTCACAGTAAGCGACTGTGTCAGGATGTCCTTGAGTTATTTATAACACTGCAGTGTTAATTAGTGTGTCAGTCACAATCACATACACACCCTAGAACATTTCAATGACTAATGGACTCTAATAGCTCCATGACTGATTTAATTATATGACTTGAATAACTATATTTAGGATGAAATTTAGAACCTAGAGTTGAAATATATGTTTTTTTTATGAAGGCAATTCAATGTTGTTGTTTTTATTACTATTCCCTCTGCAGGCAACTGTTGAGGAACCGGAAGGACAGGAAATGAATGAAGTGCAGCAGGAACTGGACTTGTTGGCTCTCAAGTTTCTGTCTGGTAACACAGACACACCCAAAGTCATCACAGTAGGTCTATAGCAATCTGTGACAATCTTTGATTTAAAGGTGCACTCAGTATTTTTTTCCTCATTAAAAAAATGTAACTCCTAAAGACATGAATTGTAATTTTGCAATATATGTAGGAAATCATGACCACTCACATTAAAATGAAGACTCCAGTCATATCAGTAACCTTCTAAAAGCTGTTTTATTCTACATGGAGAGGGTCCGCACATGGGGGCTGCCATGTTGGAATCACATGACCAGCTAAATACTTCTCGCTTAATCTCAGTAACCATCCTGTTATTTGACACTTTCACTCATTGATTAAAGTAATCATGGCTGACTGTGAATACTACATTTCTACAATGGCTTCTGAAACTGAAAACTATTGATTTTAAATGATCCAAGCCGCTAGTTGTCAGTTTAAGTCCAAGATGACACAAAGACAAAATATGTGAAGTGTTTATTTTTGGATTTCCCCTTTAAAGCTGAAGTATGTAATTTCAGTGACACTAGCACCACCGAATGGAATTGCAAAAATACAGTGTTTTCAAAATAGCTTTCTGAATATGCCCCTATTGATTAAACAAAGAGATAGTTCCGACCTCAACTCACACCATTGATTGAGTAACATAGTTGGGGCTGGTCTATGCAGGCCTGTCAAAATAAACAGGAATTTTTATAGCACCACAGAGACAGTATTAACAGTTCGAGAAAATTAACCTATGAATGGCTTCTCTGCATATTAAGCTGGCATAGAAAAAATGTTTTAACACCAAAAAAAGTTACATACAATTAAGTGTAAAGACTGTGGTTATGAGGGGCTATGAAAACATTGCTCTGTTTTTTGAGCATTCAGACCAGCCCGGCACAGCAACATTGGCTCAACCAATGGCATTCATTTTGGGCTAGACTATCTGTTTTTCCTACCAATGGAAGATGGGAGGAAACATGAAACATATTTGAAAACAGACATTATGGCTGAAATAATAAGAGTAGTATAATATTATGCCGTTCTGAGCTCAGCCATAATTTTTGTAATTAATTTTGATAGTTGTACAAAAATTCAACCCTTCACTTTTAAAAGTAAATATAAAGCTTGCCCCAATAGTTGCTTGTTGATGGTCGCTTCAGCAATTGTGTTTTCATCTCACATTTGCTTTTATGACACTACTGGTTAAGTTTAGGGTAGGGTGGAACATTTTGTTGATTTAAAACTCGATGGAGCATTAACCTTAAAAACCTCATCTGTTTGGGGAAAAAATGTAACTAATTTTTAGCTCCACACATTGAACATTTCACCTCGGACCTGCTGCGATATGTGTAATGAGCCACGTAATGTCATTTTGCAAAAATGTCGTCAGAGTCACATAATTTTGATCAGAGAAAGCTGAATAATTGAGATCTTGTTCTTCAATTTTTCAGGAACCTTTTAACAACTGTTCTTCTGCTCCAAAGCCAGCGGTTTCCTCTGCTTCATGTTCTTGCACAAACATGTCTCCAACTCTATTCTCTCTGCATCATTACCAGCTAAACCCAGAGTGACCCAGGGCCCCGTCAAATGAAAATGGAGCTCCGAGAGATACGAGATGAACTGGACCAGCTAAAGTCTCAACATAAGTTAGTGCAATATGCAATATTTTTGCGTTCTCTTATTCTAATTGTCTTTTATTGTATGTTCCATAAGTGGTACAGTATTGTGTAAAAATTACTCATCTCTTTTGCCTTTGCACTTTGATATTAGAAATGCTAAAATCAGTGATGAGGTATTCAGTGCTGAGAAGTAATGGATTACATTTAATCTAAGTTACATAATTTGATTACAAAAATCAAGTACTTGAAATTTGATTAGATTTTAAAATAATTGTAATCAGATTACAGTTACTCTTTACGGATTACATGATTACATAATATCAGGCAACGGCAGTAAATTGTTAATAATTTATTGATCCCCTGACCTGAAACTATTCAGGTGGCTATAATTACACTAAAGATGGAGTGTTCTCACTCAGCGTTTGACTACTGGATTTACAAAAATCATTTCACTTTTAAGGAGACACAGGGCAAGATACATTACCGTGCACTGTAAACTCTACCTTCCACAACTTTATATAATATTATGATTCCACGTCAAATCTAAAGAAGCATTTGGAGGTGTGCATACATGTTTTCTCAACTTTACATTGCATATCTGACCAACTCCTGATAAATACATTTGAATAATTATTTGAATTATCACTCAGTGTGTCATATAACCATGTGTCGCTACATCTCTGGAAGGATTTTGTCCAGCAAATGCATCAAATTAAACAAATACATGTCATTTCATATTCACTAATCCAAACATAAATGCTGAACCAGTTGCATTAGTACAGTAAAGTTAATTTTAGTTTTTTTAGCAAATTGCTTTTGTACTTGTATTATTTACACCATCTTTTTCTGCCATCTTGGACAAAACATACATTTCAGTTAAAACATGTTTTTGTGTTTCATGACTCTTTAAGTGGCTTTTTTTATTTCACTCATTAACAGACAAATAGTGAGTAAAACACCAAAAATCATATCAATTCTAACATTTTGATTCATTAAGTACATGTTCCAAAATGCATTTAAAGGGATAGTTCACCCAAAAATGAAAATTCTCTCATCATTTACTCACCTTCATATCATCCCAGATATGTATGACTTACTTTCTTCTGCAGAACACAAATCAAGATTTTAAGAAGATTATCTCAGCTCTGTAGGTCCATACAGTGCAAGTGAATGGTGACCAGAAATTTGAAGGTCCAAAAAGAACACAAAGGCAGCATAAAAGTAATTCACATGACGCCAGTGGTTAAATCAATGTCTTCAGAGGCAATATGATAGGTGTGGGTGAGAAACAGATCTATATTTAAGTTCTTTTCACTATAATTGTTCACATCCGGTCACTCTCCAATTTATGTTCATGAGAGGACAGAGTTGAAGCAGCCTCTCGTATGATATAAGCATGTTCAAACGAAAGCAAAACCAATGAGGCTTGTGAACAGCGTTCTGTTGTAAATAAACCGAACTGCACATCCGGTTGTATCATGTCAATTCTTGTGTGAACATGCTTACACGCCTACATCATGCGAGAGGCTGCGTGAACTCGGTGCTCTCATGAATGCGCATTGGAGAGTGACCAGAAGTAAACAATTATGGTGAAAAGGACTTAAATAATAAGCTTTTCTCACCCACACCTATCATATTGCTTCTGAAAATATAGATTTAACCACTGGAGTCTTATGGATTACCTTTATGTTGCCTTTATATGAATTTTGGAGCTTCAAAGTTCTGGCCACCATTCACTTGCATTGTGATGATTTACAGGGAGGATATATTCTTCTAAAATCTTTGTGTTCAGCAGAAGAAAGAAAGTCACAAACATCTGGGATGGAATGAGGGTGAGTAAATGATGAGAGAATTTTCATTTTTGGGTGAACTATTCTATTATCAAAATGGTTTAGATTATCCTACTCAAATGCATGTGACATCAAATAAATGAGTTAGGTCAGATCTAATCCAAAAGTAATCAGATTAGATTACATGAAAATGTAATCCAAGAGATTACGTTACTAATTACAGTTTTAGTTATGCAATTTGTAATCAGTATTGGATTGCAGTTCAGAAGTAATCTAATGGAGGTATTTATACATAGGCAGAAAATCATGAGTTTATTTCAGGCTTCAGGGGCTGTATTACAGAACCATCCTAACTCAATCCTATCATTATCTCTTTTTGGTAATTTCAGTTTGGATCTATACAGTATGTGTTTTATTTAACTTGTCCGATCTTAATTTCACTATTTAAAGACTTAAGAGTTTCTGTAATACAACCCTTGTTTCTTATCTCTTTTTAAATGTAATGTCATTGATTGTGTTTCAGAAAAGAGATCACACTGCTCATGAACGAACTGGATGAGGATAAGAAGGTGCGCTTGTCACTGCAAGTAAGCACAAAGATACATGCATTAACAAGAGGCCGTCAGATGGTTGATTAGACAAAACAGACTGGAACATACTGAAGTGTCCCTGACTTGCTTGAACAAACCAATTGAAGTTCATAGAGCAATAGACACACCCACTCATTCTTTGTTTGAACGATTTTACACATTTTAGAATAAAAGCCTTTAAAAACTATAAAATAACACAAATGGAGGTAGGTAAATTATGTACACTGGCGGCCAAAAGCTTGGAATAATGTACAGATTTTGCTCTTATGGAAATAAATTGGTACTTTTATTCACCAAAGTGGCACTCAACTGAACACAATGTATAGTCAGGACATTCATAACGTGAAAAATTACTATTACAAGTCCTCTCTTTACTGTTGTACATGAAACTGGTGTTGAGCGGGTTGAAAATGTGAGGCATCTGTTTCTCAAACTAGAGACTCTGATATACTTATCCTCTTGTTTAGTTGTACATCTGGCCTTCCACATCTCTTTCTGTCCTTGTTAGAGCCAGTTGTCCTTTGTCTTTGAAGACTGTAGTTTACCTTTGTATGAAATCTTCAGTTTTTTGGCAATTTCAAGCATTGAATAGCCTTCATTCCTCAAAACAATGATTGACTGGCGAGTTTCTAGAGAAAACTGTTTCTTTTTTTGCCATTTTTGACCTAATATTGACCTTAAGACATGCCAGTCTATTGCATACTGTGGCGACTCAAAAACAAACACAAAGACAATGTTAAGCTTCATTTAACGAACCAGATAGCTTTCAACTGTGTTTGATATAATGACAAGTGATTTTCTAGAACCAAATTAGCAATTTATCATGATTACTCAAGGATAAGGTGTTGGAGTGATGGCTGCTGGAAATGGGGCCTGTCTAGATTTGATTAAATATGACTTTTTTCAAATAGTGATGGTGATGTTTTTTACATCAGTAATGTCCTGACTATACTTTGTGATCAGTTGAATGCCACTTTGGTGAATTAAAGTACCAATTTCCTTCCAAAACAGCAAAATCTGTACATTATTCCAAACTTTTGGCCACCAGTGTACCATTTAGTGACCAAAAATGATCTTTTACGTATACATACTTTTTGTATTATACACTTTCTAATCGCATATACTATATACCATACCCGCACTCACTGTCATGTTGTTCAAAAACCTGTATGACTTTCTTTCTTCAGTGGAACACAAAAGGAGGTTAGATGGTATGTTAGCCTCAGTCACCATCTTTTGTTCAAAAATGAAAAAGTTAATGGTGACTCAGTAACTTCTTTTGTGTTCCACAGATGAAATTAAGCCATAGGGGTTTGGAACGACATGAGGGTGAGTAAATAATGACAGAACATTCATTTTTGGGTGAACTATCCCTTTAACATGAAGGTTGATGATTGTGATTGTAGATTTTTGATAGCCTCAGCTCATGTAACACTTTGCTTTCTTTATCTCAGACTGATGTAGAACGGCAAAAGAAGCACATGTCGAAGTGAGCCAGTGCTGAGAAGCGGTGAAACCACACAGATATGCTACGGTGACTCTGAATGGACAACTCAAGTGTGGAAATAAAAAAACTGCAAAAGCTTGCAGAAGAACTCAAGAAAAACGGCACTTGAGAGTTTATGCCATGACTAATGCCATGGCATTTATATATAGTGTCAAATGTTTTTAAATTCTAACAGTGGACTGTAACTAGTAAGAGAGAATCAATGAAAATAATGTATTTTGTTAATGTTTGGACCTCATTGTTTCAGAGCTAATACTTCATTCCATCTTCATGATGCATCTCATGTTGTATTATGATTGCAAAATAACTGAGAAACTCTTTGTGTGTAGGAGGATTCTGAACAAGGAATATATAATCAACATAATCAGGCATCACATGCTCTTTTCATCTTTGTAGATATTGATATTAAATGGAATATTTAGATATTAAATATGCCAGTGTTTCGTTATTCAGTTTTTATTCACATTATTTTTCAGGTCAATATATGAGATGTAGATTTTAGAAAATTAACATAGAAAACTAAGGCAATTCAATAAATATCACTGATACAAAAAGGCAAAAAATACAAAAAAATGTATTTACATGACATAAAAAACAAAGTAGCCCAGCCATACCTTCATGAAGATTGTAAAAAAAAAAAAAAGAACATGAAATTCAACTTGACCCTGACACTTTAAGTTAAAGACTACAAATGAATCAAATGACACCATTATGTCAGTAATGTCAGTGTTATGCGTAGTCAAAATAGCCTTCAAAATCCTTGTTTGGGGGGCTCTGAATTAAAAGTTGGAGTCTTCACATGGAATTGGTCTGAAAGTCACATCTTTATTTTCTTCTAGAAGAAGATCATAGCGACAAAGAGGCCTGTTTGAAAACAAAGGAACAACTTGTGCCCAATGAAACCATAAAACTAACCTAATTACCACTGTAAACGTTGCATATTTTCTATATCCTAATTGAGATCTGTTAAAATAAGAACTCATTTAATCTTCACAGAGACTGGCTGATATTACTAGGTTGGAATAAAATGCTCTGTTTTGATGATTAACTGAATGATTGAAATAAAATACTGTTCATGAAAACAGACATTGAAATCATACCTGAGATTGTTCTGTAGAGGAGTGAGGCGTATGCGGAGTACTCGTAGTTTTTTACGTGGTCCTAGTCCTTTCCTTGTACAGAACTTCACTGTGATTCTTTTAACAGGCTGGATGTCTCGATCAAATTGAGCAAGAAGGCTGGTCTCCACGTACTTTACAAACATTATGGACTTACTGGAGTAAAGATGAGAAATAAAATCAGTTTAGTTGAACAAATCTAGAACTGTTCTATAATACAGATAAATGTCAGATATGGGAGTGTGAATGTGTATGTTAGAGTGGGGGATGTTTCATAGACGTACTGGTTGAGTTCAACTTGTGTCTCTTGTTTTCCATCTTCTAATTTAATTGTGAAGTAACCCCAGTGTGTTCTCTGGTTCCATATCACAATATCAACCTTGTAACTGAACTCTGGGGGGAACAAAAATCCCATGTTATAAGAGATGGCTTTTCATAACATTGTCCAAAGTCTTTAACCCAACAACTATTAACATGCAGATAAATGTAAAGTAATGTTATAGGTTCAATACAAGTTTAGCTCAACTGACAGCATCTGTGGAATTCTGTGAATTCATACAGAAAATTCTATTGAATCCAGGCGCTGCTCGTCTATGGGCAGACATGTCAGAGCCCCGCCTAAATATTCATCCACTTGAAAACATAGAGCCATACAATAAACTGCCAATGATGTAATTTGTTTGCCCGTAAATGTGTTAGAAATGCTGACATATGTATTTAAAAGCAGGCCTAGTAAAAGTTTTTATCCTATTTTTAAGTTGTAAAGTATCTGAAAGCTCCTTTACAGTGTATGAAAGACTGTAGATTTACAAGCATGTGCGGCAGAGAATCTGCTGCCCTCCAGAACTCCACAGCTCCCCTCAGTTTTCCCAATGGAATTCTGTGGTCAAACATGGTACTGCAATGAGCCCTCATTGAGACATAAATCTGCAAAAATAAATCTGCCCATAAACATAGTGCCAAACCAAAGGTAACATTAGTATTAGTGCCCGCCAGCAGTGTGACAGGTTGTGAACATGGTGAGCACTATCGATAAACGTGTGTAACGGTGTGCCGTTTCAATTGCAAATTAAAGACAAACTGACCATTAAACAACTTAGTCCTGAAGAGCCAGACATAAATAAAAAATTGTCTGGCAATCAAAAGATAAGGGTAGGTAATAAGACATTGTATGTTTTGTATTATGACAAATTGCATGTCAAAAAGGCTTTGCTCTTGAAACTTTCTGTTCCCTATCTGTCACTCACTCGACATTGTGTCGATGTAGTGACACTAGGGATCACTCTTGGGAGCCCGAGACACCTCTGGTCTTTGAAAAAAAGCCAATGAAAATTGGCAAGTGGTATTTGCATGCCACTTCGGAGCTGAACGGTCATGCTCATTGAGCTGAATACTACTGTTCATTCACCTCTGCTGGATCTGACGGTGCATTTCAGCGGCTTCTCCCTCCTCTGCACTGGTGCACTGCAGAGAATGCCCCTGGGTGCTTCGGCAGAAAAACAAGAGAGTATATTTTATGAAAGAGCTTTTCCTCCTCTAAAAGAGTATATATATATATCTCTAAAAGAGCGGCACGCACGGAACATCTTTTTAAAGACGTGTCTTTTTAAAGATGCCTTTCCGATTGTGTGTTATTCCTGGTTGCAGTCGTTATCTCTCAACTTCGGATGGTCATGATCGCTGTCTTTCATGTCTGGGCGCGACCCACACGGAGGCAGCGTTTGTGGATGGTTCATGTTCTCACTGCGAGAACATGACCATGGCAACATTGCGGTCACCCCAGCAGCTCCCTGCCTTGGTCCTTCTACCTACGGGTATGAGGCCAGCGCGGCTAGCACTGGGGGCGATTTGGGGACCCCAATGGGATCGTCTCCGCCGGGTATCCCCCGTGGACCTCCCATTCCCCAGCACGCTTGTCTGCCCCAATCGGGTTTCCGGATGAGTTCGCCGGCTCGTCTCATGGCGAGTCTGGCTTCTTGTTCGGAGCCCGCGAAGATAATGAGCTCTCGAGCGCAGCATCGGAGAGCGGGCTTGTCCAGTCGGACGCAGAAGCCTCAGCTGAACTCAGAAGCCATTGCCCAGTCACAGGCCGATGCCGAATTGACGGACATGCTTTCCTGGGCGGACGCGAGCGTTGGATTAGAGTGGAACCCTCCGCTCTCCCCGAACCCTCGCGGCTTGATGATTGGTTCCTAGGCTCACGCCGCCGCTCAAAGCAGCCACGCCCCGCTCCAGTGCCATTCTTCCCGGAAGTACACGAGGAGCTGACGAAGTCGTGGGAGGCACCTTTTACTGCCCGGACCCGATTCCGCAGTTCCCCCGCTCTCACTACCCTCGATGGCGGGGTGGCCAGGGGCTATACGGCGATTCCCCCGGTGAATAAGGAGCTCGCGGTGCACCTATGCCCACAGAGCGCCGCCACCTGGTGCAAACGCCCTAAGCTCCCGTCCAAGCCCTGTAGGCTCACATTGTCCCTGATGGCTAAAGTCTAAAGCGCTGCTGGACAAGCCGCCTCTGCCCTGCACGCCATGGCTCTCCTGCAGGTCCACCAAGCCAAGGCGTTGAAAGAACTGCACGAGGGTAATTCCGCCCCATATTTGATGCAGGAACTGCGCTCGGCGACTGACCTCACTCTCTGAGCGACGATGGCCACACTAGTGGTCCAGGAGCACCACCATTGTCTCAACCTGGTCGAGATGGGCGAGGCCGACAAGACACGGTTCCTTGCTGCCCCCATTTCCCAGGCAGGCCTATTCGGCGACACCATCGAGGACTTTGCCCAGCAGTTCTTGGCGGTGAAGCAGCAGACGGAGGCAATCCGGCACATCTTGCCCCGGCACGGCTCAAGATCCCGCACCCCGTCTGCTCGTCGCCAAGGGCGTCCCCCTGTGTTGACTGCACTGGCTCCGCCGCAGCCCGCCCCTTCAGCCCGGCCCCGGCGTGGAGCCCACCGCAGGAAGCAGACACCACCTGTCTCACAGCCGGCGCCTAAGAACCCACGGAGGTCGGGTGACTCAGGGACGAAGGAACCCACTCACTTGGAGCTGGTAAAATGACCACTCAATCCCCCGGTGGAGGGCCAGGCGGAAAATCTTTTGTTGCCTTTTTGTTTGATTTTGCCGCATGCCCAAGTGGCTGCGGTACCCAACAGTTCAGCAAAAGAGCGGCTTCCTTCCTCCCTGGATCGCATACCCGGTGTGTATGGTCGTCACCACGACTACCATCCACGGGTTTTTTCTTGCAGGATTGGCGCTCCAGCGGTGACCTTTCCGCCCCTGAGCACCCAGCTGTAGCACACAGCCGCCCCCGATTTGGCAGTCTCCACGGGTTACTAGGACAGGCCTTCCTCCCCCATCCCAGGCTGTTCCGGGGGTGGTCACAAGGAGCCAGGTACGTGCTTCGACGTCCCTAGACTCAGCACGGCCACGACGTAGTGTGGCACCTCGAGCTCCGCCCCGCCACGAGGCCCCACCTGCCGGTACGTCCGTCAACGTTGTCCCCTTGGTCCCCCTTGCGCGAAACTTGGACACGTGGCTCGCGCTTTCCGATCCGTCGCGATGGCTGATCCAGACCGTCCGACTCGGCTACGCGATTCAGTTCGCCAGGCGCCCGCCCAGGTTCAGCGGTATTCACTTCACCTTGGTCAAGAGCGAAAACACTGCCACCTTGCGCACGGAGATCGCTAACCTCCTACGGAAGGGTGCGATAGAACCTGTCCCTCCAGCTGAGATGAAGAAAGGGTTTTACAGCCCCTAATTCATCGTACCGAAAAAAGGCGGTGGGTTGCGGGCAATCTTGGACCTGCGAGTGCTGAACCGGGCTTTATACAGACTCCCGTTCAAGATGCTGACACAAAAACGCATTCTGGCAAGTGTCCGGCATCAAGATTGGTTCGCGGCAGTAGACCTGAAAGATGCGTACTTCCACGTCTTGATCCTTCCTCGACACAGACCCTTCCTGTGGTTTGCATTCGAGGGTCAGGCGTATCAGTACAAAGTCCTCCCTTTCGGCCTGTCCCTGTCTCGTCGCGTCTTTACGAAGGTCGCAGGGGCTGCCCTTGCCCCGTTAAGGGAGGTGGGCATTTGCATTCTCAACTATCTCGATGACTGGCTAATCCTAGCTCACTCTCGAGACATGTTGTGCGTACACAGGGACCTGGTGCTCTCACACCTCAGCCAACTAGGGCTTTGGGTCAACAGGGAAAAGAGCAAGCTCCTCCTGGTTCAGAGCATCTCTTTTCTTGGTTTGGAGTTGTGCCTTACGAATGAGCGCGCCCAGTCAGTGCTGGCCTGTTTGAAGGCATTCAAACAGAAAACAGTGGTTCCACTGAAACTTTTTCAGAGGCTCCTGGGGCATATAGCATCCTCGGCAGAGGCCACCGCGCTCTGGTTGATGCATATGAGGCTGCTTCAGCACTGGCTCCAGACTCGAGTCCCGAGGTGGGCATGGCGCCACGGGACACATCACGTGGTCATCACGCCGGTCTGTCACCGTCTTTTCAGCCCTTGGACCGACCTCTCATTTCTACGGGCACATGTTCCTCTAGAACTGGTCTCCAGGTGCGTCGTGGTCACAATAGACACCTCCAAAATGGGCTGGGGCACTGTTTGCAATGGGCACGCAGCCGCCGGCCTCTGGACGGGTCCGCGGCTGCATTGGCACATCAACTGCCTCGAGTTGTTGGCAATTCTGCTTGCCCTGCGGAGGTTCCAGCCGTTGATCCAGGGCAAGCACGTGTTAGTTCGGACAGACAACATGGCAATGGTTGCATATGTCAACCACCAAGGTGGTCTGCGCTCTCGTTGTATGTCACAAATCGCCCGCCATCTCCTTCCCTGGAGTCAGTAGCACTTCAAGTTGCTGTGAGCCACTCACATCCCAGGCAACCTCAACACTACAGCGGACACACTGTCAAGGCAGGTTACCCTCAGGGGAGAGTGGAGACTCCACCCTCAGGTGGTCCAGCTGATTTGGAGTTGATTCGGATGGGCACAGGTGGACCTGTTCGCCTCCCAAGAATCCTCCCACTGCCCACTCTGGTATACCCTCACCGAGGCTCCCCTCGGCATAGACGCGCTGGCAAACAGCTGGCCCCCTGGCCTGCGCAAATATGCGTTTCCCCCAGTGAGCCTGCTTGCACAGACCCTGTGCAAGGTCAGGGAGGACGAGGAGCAGGTCGTCTTGGTAGCACCCTACTGGCCCACCCAGACGTGGTTCTTGGACCTCACGCTCCTCGCGACAGCTCCCCCCTGGCGAATTCCCCTGAGGAAGGACCTTCTTTCTCAGGGAAGGGGCACCCTCTGGCACCCATGACCAGACCTCTGGAATCTCCATGTCTGTGGTGGTAGACACGATCACTCAGGCTAGGGCCCCCTGTATGAGGCTCCTGTATGCCTTTAAGTGGCGTCTGTTTGCTAAGTGGTGTTCTTCCTGACGCAAAGACCCCCAGAGATGCGCAGTCAGATCAGTGCTTTCCTTCCTGCAGGAGAGGTTGGAAGGGAGGCTGTCCCCTTCCACCTTGAAGGTGTACGTTGCCGCCATAGCAGCACGCCACGACGCAGTCGACGGTAAGTCCTTAGGGAAGCACGACCTGATCATCAGGTTCCTAAGAGGCGCCAGGAGGCTGAATCCCCCCAGACCACGCCTCGTTCCCTCATGGGACCTCTCTGTAGTTCTTCAGGGTCTACAGAGAGCCTCCTTTGAGCCTTTGCAGTCAGCCAAGTTTAAGGCACTCTCCTTGAAGACTGCCCTCCTGACTGCGCTCACCTTCCAATAGGGTAGGTGACCTGCAAGCGTTCTCTATCAGCGAAACGTGCCTGGAGTTCAGTCCGGGTTACTCACGTGATCCTGAGACCCCGACCAGGCTATGTGCCCAAGGTTACCACCACCCCTTTTAGGGACCAGGTGGTGAACCTGCAAGCGCTGCCCCAGGAGGAGGCAGATCCTGCCCTGTCGTTGCTGTGTCCGGTGCGCGCTTTGGGCATCTATTTGGATCGCACGCAGAGCTTTAGAATCTCTGAGCAACTCTTTGTCTGCTTTGGTGCACAGCGGAAAGGAAGCACTGTCTCCAAGCAGAGGATCGCCCACTGGCTCATTGACTCCATAACTATGGCATATCACGCCCAGGATATGCCGCCCCCGGTAGGGCTACGAGCCCATTCTACCAGGGGTGTAGCGGCTTCCTGGGCCCTGGCCAGGGGTGCCTCTCTAACAGACATTTGCAGAGCAGCGGGCTGGGCAACACCCAACACCTTTGCAAGGTTCTACAACCTCCGGGTGGAACCGGTTTTGTCCCAGGTAGTGGCACGCAATAAAAGCGGATAAGCCCGGGATAGCCGGCCGGGTATATCGCTTGCACATAGTGCCTTCCACCTCCTTTTGAGCTGAAGACGTGCGCCATTAATTCCCAATAGTGTTCACAAGTTTGTTCCCTGGTTGACTTTTCGGAGAGATTCGCTGCCGGCCCAGTACACATGCTAACTAAGAGTCCGGTTCTGGGGTAGGTGCTCCGCATGTGGCGGTTCCCTGTAAGGCTAACCCCATGTGATATATAACTTCCACTAATTCGTTTCCCTGTTGGCAAACTGCGTCTTCCTTGAGTAGTGCCCCTCTGCCCCAGTCTCCATGTTTGTAGTAACTCCTCCCCCATTGGCGAGGATCTACCTTGAAGACTCTCCACATGGTTGGAAAGACCATGTGACGTATCCTTCCACTTAAATATCCCCCCCTCTCTTTGGGCGAGGTGTGGTCTCCGCTGTGTCTTCCCCTTGGAAGGGAAAAAAGAGAAGGGGAAAAGAGGCCACGACTGGGTTAAGCCTGTCTCTATCTCTTGGGTAGTCGACTTGTCCCCAAAAAGGGCTGTTCGACACTCATAACTATGTTGGGGGAGGTTACGTGTCGACCTGGTGTGCTGGCTATGAGGCACACAGTAGTCTGCCCACCACACGCCGCTAGTTCACGTAACACACTTCAGCCAATTGTGGCGTTTCGTATAGGGACCCCTAGTGTCACTACATCAACACAACGTCAAGTGAGTGACAGATAGGGAATGTCATGGTTACTTGTGTAACCTCCATTCCCTGATGGAGGGAACGAGACGTTGTGTCCCTCCTGCCACAACACTGAACTACCCGCTGAAATGGCCGGACCTTATATCGGCTCCTCAGCACAAAACCTGAATGAGTGGTTGCATACCAGCTCCTTTTATACCCGTATGTCCGGGGGAGTGGCATGCAAATACCACTCAGCAATTTTCATTGGCCTTTTATCAAAGACCAGAGGTGTCTCGGGCTCCCAAGAGTGACCCCTAGTGTCACTACATCGACACAACGTCTCGTTCCCTCCATCAGGGAATGGAGGTTACACAAGTAACCATGACGTTTTAAATTTACTGTGATTTATTAAAATCACATTGTGATTTTCATTATAAAGCATTCTGTTTTTTTAGTACTGTGGAAACGTGTAAATGGCATGTAGATAGTTCTGTTTCTCTCTGTCTCCTCCCTGGGGTTCTTCAACAACATTTAACTTTATAAAATAACATTTCGACTTAGATTTTGATTTTGGGGGGTTGGGGGTATCTTCCCCACCTATATCTGTGGTCACGAGACGCTACTGATCGAATCGTTCCTCAGTTTTTAAAAACAAGCAAAATTGTCTTATACGATCTTATACGAGTACGCAGCAAGGCATTGCACCTTAATAAACATTAGAATGCAGATTGTTTTGAAAATATAGCCACAAATCTTAAATATTATAAATGCTAACATTTGTCTGCGGCGATAAAATCGCTTACCTTGTCTGTGCAAAGTTACATCCAATCTTTCAACTCCTGTCATGACTGTGTAAAACCAGTTAACCAAATAAATCACACCAATAGTAGTCCCACCACTAAAAAGGACGATTTAGACAACTTTACACCTCTAATAACACTAATAATTTAGAAACTAAAAGACAAGTCCTTATGACATTTTCTGTGGTAATCGACAGCATACCATAGATGCTGTCTAAATTGTATTGAACCTGGAATATTCCTTTCGATATTTTTTTTGTTTTGTTTATAATATAGTAATAAATGTAAATGCTCTAAAATGATGCCCACTGCAGAATGGAGAAGCATCATTTGTTTGGAAAAACGTCTTTGATTGTTTCATCTGCACCAATGGCTCCTTCCAGCGAATGGCATCATAACCTAGACAATGTAATGATGTGATAAGAATGCATTGAAACAATAGGAAATACATGAAATGAAACACACAAACAGTTTGTACATTGAGCATACCAAAAACAGGGCATCCAGCAGACCCAAACTTGCCACAGTCCATGCATTTCCCATCCAGAAAGTCTGTGTAGGAGTCACAGGGGAAGGCAGTAATGGGGCAAGACCCATTCAAAGAGCTCATATAGAGAAACACTGACCTCTGGTGGTCACACTTAAAATACTTCGATCCTACAAGTGACAAGTTGTGAGAGGAAGGTTGGAAGGATATTAATGACAAATGTCTTAAAGCATGATGGAAGTTTGTAAGGAAAATGAACAATTTGGACATACATTATAAAATATACAGACTTCTGCAGCATATAAATGCATGTAGAATATATATATATATAGGCTGTGTAGATGCAATATTGATGTGAATAGAACGTTGAGGGCTGAGTGACCAAGTATGACATAAGCAACTGAGGTTTATTTTTAGATATGGAATAAACTTCAATCTCATTGAGACAAGTCAGCTGTCAGTTGGCAAGTATGGTGTTAATATGCTTCATTCATAAAATTCTGAGAAGCTGTGCTAATTATTAAAAAAACATAGATTAGGGCTGTCGGTTTAAAGTGTTAATTTAGTGCAATTAATTATATTAAAAAATTAAGAGTTAAAAAAATTAATGCAATTTATCATGCCTCCTGAACTGTAAGTAAATTCCATAATAAAAGTATTTTCCTACCATGGGAGCAATTCAAGCTTGAAAGCCGAGTCAGCATTTTCAAAGTTTCAACTACATTTAACTTCACACAGCATCCTAAAAACAGCCTTAATGACTTTGAAAACCAGTGGAATTCTCCAAAAGTGTCTGTCTGACGCATATGTACATAGATTGACCTTTAAAAACAGTGCAGATGGAACGCAAGAACACATCCTGTGAGAACAGGACAGATGGATGAACTTAATTGCAAAATGTATTGCTGTTGACTGTAGGCTTATTTTAAAGGTGCACTCAGTAACTTTTGTCTTTGTGTCATCTTGGGCTTACACTGACACCCAGTGGCTTGGATGCAGCATCATTTAAAATCAATAGTTTTCAGTTTCAGATGCCATTGTAGAAATGTAGTATTCACTGTCAGCCATGATTACTTTAATCAATGAGTGAAAGTGCCAAATAACAGGATGGTTACTGAGATTAAGCGAGAAGTATTTGGCTGGTCATGTGATTCTGACATGGCAGCCCCTATGTGCGGACCCTCTCCATGTAGAATAAAACAGCTTTTATAAGGTTACTGATATGACTGGAGTCTTCATTTTAATGTGAGTGCTCATGATTTCCTACATATATTGCAAAATTACAATTCATGTGTTTAGCAGTACAACTTTAATGAGGAAAAAATTATTGAGTGCACCTTTAAATAATATGGGAATAAAAACAAACAATGACTTCTAAAGCCACTTTTTGTAGTGTCAAATCAATACATTATTGCGTTATTGTGGCAGACGAGTAATTTCAATCTAATTATATATTTGAATTACTGTGTATTATTTAGATTTAATTATCTTAATTTTGGGGCCTTTCTCAGCAAATAATGGTACATGCGATTATTAGATTAATGAATTGGCAAGTCATGCAATTCATTTTTAATCACTTGATAGCCCTATTATACTGTAGATATTGAAAATGGATTGAAGATGGATTTGACCCTTGTTTGTACAAAAAAAGCAATATTCTGGTTTAAATACAAGTTAAACTCTATAGACAGAATCTGTGGCATGCTGTCAGTTACCACCACAAAGTATTTTTGACTTTAATATCAGTTTGTAAAATCAATCAACATTATTTGACATTTACAGGGCCTGAAATTCGGTGCGGGATTGCGGGCATTGTGCACAATTTTAATAATCCACGTACTGTATGTTCCAGATTCATAATGTGGGAATTCATGCACACTTTTATTCACTTTAACATGTAGCTGGCAATTAGTAAACCAATCCATTTACAGTAGATAAACACATCAAATTAATAATCTTGTCTTTGAATTAAACTGTAATTCTAGTATCTGCGTGAGTAAATTATCTCTTCCACGTCTCTTTTTCTCTCTCTATCTCTCTCTCTCTCTTTCTCTCGTGCAGCTGTCAGCTCAGCAGTTCATCGAACGCTTGATGAGTTCAGTGTGAGCCTGCAAGGAAGTGCATATTTACTGAACTTAAGATGTTACAGATGTACAAAGTTTCATAAACCTGTAAATTCAACCACGTCTCTGTAAGCATGCAATGTGATAAAACTATCGCACCTGTTTCTCATCAACGAGACTATCTACATCGCAAGTGCGCAACGTTGGTGCGATCTACTTTTGACTTGTGACATCGTGGTGCTCCCTCATAAAACAGCATCTTTGACAAGAATGGCAGAAATAGCACAAAACTTTGTTACCAGAACAACACTGCAGGATGAAGAGAAACGTTGAAACACCTTTTACATCTCTCTCTCCCATCTCTCTAGAGCTCGTATGCAGGTATTTTCTTTAATATACATACTATCTGTTTTCAATATACATCATAACTGAGCAGCAAGGTTCTCTCTCAGGATTTCATCTGTTAAAATTTTTAATGCATTTTGTCAACACTAAATGGCCATTTTTATTGTAACTGGTGAGAATTGACTTGAACTCTTAAAGGGATATTTCACTCACAAATGAAATTCTGTTATCATTACTCGCCTTCATGTTGTAATCAAACCCGTGTGACTTTCTTCTGAGGAACTCAAAAGGAGATGTTAGTGATAAATGTTTACATGTATTTGTTAAAGCTATCTGCCAAGAACAACAATTTACATCTAAGTCAGCACATGATTGCATAACATCTTGCTGGGAAACAAGTGTATGAAGTCCAATATGTAAGCTAAATATTTTTAAAATAATTCCATCTGAATAAAACGCGGTAAGATTCAAGAAAAGTAGCAAGTAACAGTGTTTCTGTAACTGCTGATCTTCTGGGATTTTTCACTCATAACAGTCTCAAGAGTTTACTCAGAATTGTGCAACAAAAAAAAAAACATCCAGTAAGCAGCAGTTCTGCGGATGGAAGCTCCTTGTTGATGAGAGAGGTCAACAGAGAATGGCCAGACTGGTTCGAGCTGACAGAAAGGCTATGGTAACTCAGATAACCACTCTGTACAATTGTAGTGAGCAGAATAGCATCTCAGAATGCACAACATGTCGAACCTTGAGGCAGATGGGCTACAACAGCAGAAGACCACGTCAGGCACTTTACTGACCATAGTGTTCCTAATAAAGTGCTCAGTAAGTGTAAGTGCAATTCTGTACAAAGGTTTGAGAGTTTTTTTACAAACTGAGCTAGGGGTTGAAATTATTGTGGTAATCTACAGCATGCCACAGATACATTCCATACAGCTTAAGTTGTATTTAAATTGCTTTAACTTTTTCACCACTTTTTCACCTAAGAATAAATTGCTTTAAGCTGACCTGAAAAGATGGTTTTGGGGCATCCTGGTTGATCTGCTCCACCGTTTGCATAGTAGTCAATGTGACCCAAGACGTTCCGGTAGCCTAATGCTACAAAAAAATGAAAACAAAACATGAATTACAAAGTTCAGCTCGGACTGAACACATGGCATGTTTAACGGCAGTATAATTATTTCCAACATCCAGTCCTAACTGCTATTTTACAAAAGCGTTGAGGAAATACAGAAAAAAATACTGTTTGAGAAAAATTTACCGTCCATGTCAGTGTGTAGGGCTTCCACAAACTGGGCATCAGAGGGGTCTAGGCGCTCACTGGGAGGCTGACCATTAAACTGTGGCCCTGCTGGATCCAGTGCTGAGTAAAACATCACATCAAATTCATGTAATTGGAAATCTCACAAATGACACCACTTACTGGATTGATAGATGGGTGAATTGTTTAGTAGGTGGATGGAGGTTTCTTACCTGTTATTCTGCCAATTTCACCATTAAAGCTGGCCCCAGTGAAACCTGAAATGTGGGCCCCAAGACTGACGCCAATCATGTGTATAGTGGCGAGTGCGGCCCCATTTTCCTGCAATGTCAAACACAGGCATGCACTTACTTTACACAGTTATGATTCTGCCAGTCAGTTATAAAAACAGTGCAAATGTTGTGGTGAACATTTCACACTAGAATGAATGAATACTTTAAAGCAAACAAATTAATGATATAATTAAAGAATGGGATTTTCTTCATAATTTTTCTTAGTTTCTTGCTATTAGGATTTGAGTATTATGGTAACAAATTAAGGTCTGCAATAAAAAACATAATAGTGACAAGACGATGATTGTTTACTCTTATGCAATTGTCTGTTTGGTTAATGATTCACATGCAATTACAAAATGCCTGCATACTTCACCTGTGAACAGACAAAGTTAATAAAGTCTAAAGTCACATTAAAACTTGACCTAGAGAACTTAACATTACAGAACCTTAAGCTGTTATTAATATTTTTTTAGTCATATGGTATAGGTGCTATTTAACATAAAATGAGGCATTTTTAATGAAAAATAAAGAACGAAAATTAGCCATATATTAATACAATAATTTTTTTTTGCATTGTGACATTGTTTTCATCACAAGTAAGCACAGTTTATGCCCAGATTTTCATTAACGTATTGTGTCTGGACGTCTAACTTTTTGACAATTTCACATTATTCTCAATTATACAATTTAATGTTATACAATTTTTATTTTATTTAAATCAGCATAAAAGCAATAAAACGTCATGGTTACTGGTGTAACCTCCGTTCCCTGATGGAGGGAACGAGACGTTGGTATTGATGTAGTGACACTAGGGGTCACTCTTGGGAGCCCGAGACACCTCTGGTCTTTGATAAAAGGCCAATGAAAATTGGCGAGTGGTATTTGCATGCCACTCCCCCGGACATACGGGTATAAAAGGAGCTGGTATGCAACCACTCATTCAGGTTTTACGCTGAGGAGCTGATATAAGGTCCGGCCATTTCAGCGGGTAGTTCAGCATTGTGGCAGGAGGGACCAACGTTTCGTCCTCCATCAGGGAACGGAGATTACACCAGTAACCATGACGTTCCCTATCTGTCACTCACTCGACGTTGGTGTCGATGTAGTGACACTAGGGGTCCTTATACAAAACGCCACAAGGTTGAACTGTGTTACGTGAACTGGCGGTGTGTGGTGGGCAGACTTGCTGTGTGCCTCATAGCCAGCACACCAGGTCGACACGTAACCTCCCCCAACACAGTTATGAGTGTCGAACGGCCCTTTTTGGGGACAAGTCAACTACCCAAAGATAGAGACAGGCTTAACCCAGTCGTGGCCTCTTTTCCCTTTCTCTTTTTCCACTACCTAAAAAAGAAGGGGGATTATCCGACTGGGCCGCCAGGTCTAGTCGGGGGGTGTCCCTCCCAATGGGAGGACACAGCGGAGACCACACCTCGCCCCAAGAGAGGGGGGGATATTTAAGTGGAAGAATACGTCACATGGTCTTTCCAACCATGTGGAGAGCCTTCAAGGCAGATCCTGCCCAATGGGGGAGGAGTTACTACAAACATGGAGACTGGGGCAGAGGGGCTTTGCCCAAGGAAGACGCAGCTTGCCAGCAGGGAAACGAATTAGTGGAAGATATAGATCGCATGGGGTTAGCCTTACAGGGAACCGCCACATGCGGAGCACCTACCCCAGAACCGGGCTCTTAGTTAGCGCGTGTACTGGGCCGGCAGCGAGTCTCTCCGAAAACTCGACTGCCACAGGGCTTGGAGGAAGTCAACCAGGGAACAAATTTTGTGAACACTACTGGGAATTAATGGCGCACATCTTCAGCTCAAAAGGAGGTGGAAGGCGCTATGTGCAAGCGATACACCCGGCCGGCTATCCCGGGCTTATCCGCTTGTGTTGCGTGCCACTACCTGGGACGAAACCGGTTCCACCTGGAGGTTGTAGAACCTTGCAAAGGTGTTGGGTGTTGCCCAGCCCGCTGCTCTGCAAATGTCTGTTAGAGAGGCACCTCTGGCCAAGGCCCAAGAAGCTGCTACACCACGGGTAGAATGGGCTCGTAGCCCTACAGGGGGTGGCATGTTTTGGGCGAGATATGCCATAGTTATGGCGTCAACGAGCCAGTGGGCGATCCTCTGCTTGGAGACAATGCTTCCTTTCCGCTGTGCACCAAAGCAGACAAAGAGCTGTTCAGAGACTCTAAAGCTCTGCATGCGATCCAAATAGATGCGTAAAGCACGCACCGGACGCACTTGCAGGTTTACCACCTGGTCCCTAAAAGGGGTGGTGGGAACCTTGGGCACATAGCCCGGTCGGGGTCTCAGGGTCACGTGAGAATAACCCGGACCGAACTCCAGGCACGTTTCGCTGACAGAGAACGCTTGCAGGTCACCTACCCTCTTGATGGAAGTGAGCGCAGTCAGGAGGGCAGCCTTCAAGGAGAGTGCCTTAAGCTCGGCTGACTGCAAAGGCTCAAAGGGGGCTCTCTGTAGACCCTGAAGAACTACGGAGAGATCCCATGAGGGAACGAGGCGCAGTCTGGAGGGATTCAGCCTCCTGGCGCCTCTTAGGAACCTGATGATCAGGTCGTGCTTCCCTAAGGACTTACCGTCAACTGCGTCGTGGTGTGCTGCTATGGCAGCAACGTACACCTTCAAGGTGGAAGGGGACAACCTCCCTTCCAGCCTCTCCTGCAGGAAGGAAAGCACTGATCCGACTGCGCATCTCTGGGGTCTTCGTGTCGAGAAGAACACCACTTAGCGAATAGATGCCACTTAAAAGGCATACAGGCGCCTCGTAGAGGGGGCCCTAGCCTGAGTGATCATGTCTACCACCGCGGGTGGTAGACCACTTAGGTCTTCCGCGTCCCGTCCAGGGACCAGACATGGAGATTCCAGAGGTCTGGGCGTGGTTGCCAGAGGGTGCCCCGTCCCTGAGAAAGAAGGTCCTTCCTCAGGGGAATTCGCCGGGGGGAGCTGTCGCGAGGAGCGTGAGGTCCGAGAACCACGTCTAGGTGGGCCAGTAGGGTGCTACCAGGACGACCTGCTCCTCGTCCTCCCTGACCTTGCACAGAGTCTGTGCAAGCAGGCTCACTGGGGGAAATGCATATTTGCATAGTCCGGGGGGCCAGCTATATGCCAGCGCATCTATGCCGAGGGGAGCCTCGGTGAGGGCGTACCAGAGCGGGCAGTGGGAGGATTCTTGGGAGGCGAACAGGTCCACCTGTGCCCATCCGAATCAACTCCAAATCAGCTGGACCACCTTTAGGTGGAGTCTCCACTCTCCCCTGAGGGAAACCTGCCGTGACAGTGCGTCCGCTGTAGTGTTGAGGTTGCCCGGGATGTGAGTGGCTCGTAGCGACTTGAGGTGCTGCCGACTCCGGGCGAGTTGTGACATACAACGAGAGCGCAGACCGCCTTGGCGGTTGACATATGCTACCACTGCCGTGCTGTCCGTCCGAACTAACACGTGCTTGCCCTGGATCAACGGCCGGAACCTCCGCAGGGCAAGCAGAATTGCCAGTAACTCGAGGCAGTTGATGTGCCAATGCAGTCGCGGACCTGTCCAGAGGCCTGCGGCTGCGTGCCCATTGCAAACATCGCCCCAGCCCGTTTTGGAGGAGTCTGTCATGATCACAACGTGCCTGGAAACCAGTTCTAGGGGAACACCTGCTCGTAGAAACGAGAGATCGGTCCAAGGGCTGAAAAGACGGTGAGAGACCGACGTAATGGCCACGCGGTGTGTCCCGTGGTGCCTTGCCCGTCTCGGGACTCGAGTCTGGAGCCAGTGCTGAAGCGGCCTCATATGCATCAACCCAAGCGGGGTGGCCACCGCCGAGGATGCCATATGCCCCAGGAGCCTCTGAAAATGTTTCAGTGGAACCGCTGTTCCCTGCTTGAATGCCTTCAAACAGGCCAGCACCGACTGGGCACGCTCGTTTGTAAGGCGCGCCATCAAGGAGACTGAGTCCAACTCCAAACCGAGAAAAGAGATGCTCTGAACCGGGAGGAGCTTGCTCTTTTCCCAGTTGACCCTAAGCCCTAGTCGGCTAAGGTGTGAGAGCACCAGGTCCCTGTGTGCGCATAACATGTCTCGAGAGTGAGCTAAGATTAGCCAGTCGTCAAGATAGTAGAGAATGCGAATGCCCACCTCCCTTAACGGGGCAAGGGGCAGCCTCTGCGATCTTTGTAAAGACGCGAGGAGACAGGGACAGGCCGAAAGGGAGGACTTCGTACTGATACGCCTGACCCTCAAACGTGAACCGCAGGAAGGGTCTGTGTCGAGGAAGGATCAAGACGTGAAAGTACGCATCCTTCAGGTCTACCGCCGCGAACCAATCTTGATGCCGGACGCTCGCTAGAATGCGTCTTTGCGTCAGCATTTTGAACTGGAGTCTGTGTAAAGCCCGGTTCAGTACTCGCAGGTTCAAGATTGGCCGCAACCCACCGCCTTTTTTCGGTACGATGAAGTAGGGGCTGTAAAACCCTTTCTTCATCTCAGCTGGAGTGACAGGTTCTATCGCGTCCTTCCGTAGGAGGGTAGCGATCTCCGCGCGCAGGGTGACAGCGTTTTCGCCCTTGACCAAGGTGAAGTGAATACCGCTGAACCTGGGCGGGTGCCTGGCGAACTGAATCACGTAGCCAATGCATCCAAATTCCGTGCGAGGGGGAACAAGGGGACAACGTCGTCTGACGTACTGGCAGGTGGGGCGGAGCGCGAGGTGCTACAGCACGTCGTGGCCGTGCTGAGTCTAGGGACATCGAAGCACATACCTGGCTCCTTGGGACCACCCCCGGAACAGCCTGAGATGGGGGAGGAAGAGGCCTGTCCTCGTAACCCATGGAGGCTGTCACATCGGGGGCGGCTGTGTGCCACAGCTAGGCGCTCAATGGCGGAAAGGGCACCGCTGGAGCGCCAATCCTGCAAGAAAAAACCCGTGGACGGTAGTCGTGGTGACGACCGTACACACCGGGTATGTGACCCAGGGAGGAAGGAAGCCGCTCTTTTGCTGAACTGTTGGGTACCACAGCCACTTGGGCGTGCGGCGAAATCAAACGAAAAGGCAACAAAAGATTTTCCACTGGGGGATGGAGTGGTCTTCCTACCAGCTCCACGTGAGTGGGTTCCCTCGTCCCTGGGTTGCCCATCTCAGGGGCGCTTCAAGGACCTCCATGGGTTCTTCGGCACTGGCTGTGAGACGGGTGGCGTCGGCTTCCTGCGGTGGGCTCCATGCCGGGGCCGGGCCGAAGGGCAGGCTGTAGCGGAGCCGGTGCAGTCACCGCAGGGGGACACCCTTGGCGACGAGCAGACGGGGTGCAGGATCTTGAGCCGCGCCGGGGCAGGATGTGCCGGATTGCTTCCTTCTGCTGCTTTATCGTCGGGAACTGCTGGGCAAAGTCCTCAACGGTGTCACCAAATAGGCCCGCCTGGGAAATGGGGGCAGCAAGGAACCGTGTCTTGTCGGCCTCGCCCATCTCGACCAGGTTGAGCCACAGGTGGTGCTCCTGGACCACTAGTGTGGCCATCGTCCGCCCGAGAGACCGCGCCGTGACCTTCGTCGCCCGGAGGGCGAGGTCGGTCGCAGAGCGCAGTTCCTGCATCAAATCTGGGGCGGAACTACCCTCGTGCAGTTTTTTCAGCGCCTTGGCTTGGTGGACCTGCAGGAGAGCCATGGCGTGCAGGGCAGAGGAGGCTTGTCCAGCAGCACTGTAGGCTTTAGCCGTCAGGGACGACGTGAGTCTACAGGGCTTGGACGGGAGCTTAGGGCGTCCACGCCAGGTGGCGGCGCTCTGCGGGCATAAGTGCACCGTGAGCGCCTTATCCACCTGGGGAATTGCCGTATAGCCCCTGGCCGCCCCGCCATCGAGGGTAGTGAGAGCTGGGGAACTGCAGAGTTGGGGCCGGGCAGTGAAAGGTGCCTCCCACGATTTCGTCAGCTCCTCATGCACTTCCGGGAAGAATGGCACTGGAGCGGGGCGCGGCTGTTTTGGGCAGCGCCGCGAGCCCAGAAACCAATCATCAAGCCGCGAAGGTTCAGGGGAGAGCGGAGGGTTCCATTCTAGCCCGACGCTCACGGCCGCCCGGGAAAGCATGTCCGGCATCTGCCCGTGACTGGGCGACCGTGCCCGAAGGGGGAAGCCCAGCTGAGGCTTCTGCATCCAACTGGACAAGCCCGCTCTCCGATGCTGCGCTCGAGAGCTCATCATCTTTGTGGGCCCCGAACAAGAAACCAGACTCGCCGTGCGACGAGCCGGCGAACTCATCCGGAAGCACAATCGGGTCAGACGAGCGTGCTGGGGAATGGGAGGTCTGCGGGGGAATACCCGGCGGAGACAATCCCATTGAGGTCCCCAAATCGCCCCCAGTGCTAGCCGTGCTGACCTCATACCCGTAGGTAGAAGGAGCGAAGCAGGGAGCCGCAACGTTGCCATGATCATGAACATGAACCATTCATAAACGCTGCCTCCGTAAGGGTCGCGCCCAGACACGAAAGACAGCGATCATGACCATCCGAAGTTGAGAGAAAACGACCGCAACCAGGAATAACACACGATTGGAAAGGCATCTTTAGAAAGGCGCGTCTTTAAAAAGACGTTCCGTGTGTGTGTGTGCTCTTTTAGAGAAATATACTCTTTCAGAGGGGAAAAATGCTCTTTCAGAAGATATACTCTCTAGTTTTTCTGCCGAAGCGCCCAGGGGCGTTCTCTGCAGTGCACCAGTGCAGAGGAGGGAGAAGCCGCTGAAATGCGCTGTCAGATCCAGCAGAGGTGAATGAACAGTGCTATTCAGCTCAATGAGCATGACCGTTCGGCTCCGAAGAGAAAATCTGAATGAGTGAATTGCATACCAGCTCCTTTTATACCCGTATGTCCGAGGGAGTGGCATGCAAATACCACTCGCCAATTTTCAGTGGCCTTTTATCAAAGACCAGAGGTGTCTCGGGCTCCCAAGAGTGACCCCTAGTGTCACTACATCGACACCAACGTCGAGTGAGTAACAGATAGGGAACAAATACAACTATGGTCTATAAACGTTTTACAATTCAAATATTATATCTTTTTTTTTTTTACATTGCAGTAATGAGAATAATTTTTTTTTCTTTGCATAGCAATAATAAAGAATAGGGGAAAACGTGCTAATTTTAATGAAAATAATGTTACAATGCACAAAATCCTAAAATTGCCTTGATTATCTTTATACAAAATATAATTTCTCATTTTATTTTGAGGTGGAATATGACCCAGTCATGTTCAGGTGTCTGTACTGTATTGAAGGTAAATTGTTTCCACTCAAATTCATACCTCATCAGCCAAGCTTAAGATCAGAGAAAATGAACCAGTTGGGATTGGTGTTATTGAGTTCTGTGTTGTTGAAATTTCCATAATGTGCAAATTTCTTTATATAAAACAGTACAAATTGACCAGGAAGCATATGTGTACATTCTCCCAGCCAAATAATTTTCATTAAAAAAAGTAATTTCTAACAGTATCACTTTCCATACCATTACAACTGTTGATGTCTAGCACACTAACCATTTATGCTCACCCACAGTTTCCAGTAATTTCCACTATTTCCATTCTGGTTCCAAGATTATAATACTGACTAAAAAGACACTGGCATCCTTTATGTTGAAAAATTCTGTATCCCAAATTGCACAGAGCAAGTTTGTTTGTACCTTCATTTTATGAATGAGATCAATAAGCTTCTTAGCCACCACACGTGTGTTCTTCACGACTTTGAAATAGTTGATATTAGTGGCACCACGGTTCCAGTCCACCACAATAAGGTTCATGTCTCCTCGGTTCAGAAGTGACTCTGCAAACTGGTACAGCCACACTGGGGGTGAGCCGGTGGGCCGGTAGCCGTGGATGAGGAAGGTGGTGGGGTGGCTGAGGTCAAAGTGAGGATTACTGAAGGGCTGTTGGTGGGAGAGCAGCTGGCCACAAGAGACATTCGCCCGTGTGTACAGCAGTAATCGAACATTCACAGGCGTCCCAGCAATGGAGTGTTGAAGGTCAAGATCGGTCATCTCCTCACATTCCTGAGCTGCAGGGAGAATCATAATGTTTCAAGTTTGGTTTCTAAATCAAGTTTTTCATTAAAATATATTTGTAAAAGTGAAAAGGTTTATTCTATTTTTTTTACAAAGAAATATAGCATTAAAAATTGACAAATGGACATTAAAGCTGATGTGTGTATTTTTTCAAAGGAAGTAAGCCATTTGTAGGTTGATTTCCCACAAATTTGTAAACATTATGGCTCTGTAGCCTATAAAAACTTTGCTCTGTTTGTTTGAGCATACCGACCAGACAGACACAGCAACATTAACTCACCCAATGGAGTGAGTTGGGGGCGGGACTATCTGTTTGTTCGACAGTCGAAGATGGTGTATTTGGAAATGCTGTTTGAAAACAATGTTTGCAATTCCATTCGGTGATGCTAATGATGCAAGATTACACACCTCTGCTTAATAAAAATCTAGTAACCTAATGTAAAAATCAGTGTGCAGTGACTAGATTAGATAGATTTTTAATGTCATACTCTGAAAGCCCAAATGAAATAAAGGCTTTTTAGCTTTTATATCATAAGGTTTGCCTTGAAACAATTTTCAAAAATACAATAATTACATACAAAGATTCCACTAAATGTCTTTTGAATCATTTTACAGTAATTCCAAAAGTGTAGTCTGAGCCATTTACCATGCAACATCATGTCTTTATGAGTAAGCCAATATAAAAACCAACTGAGGTCATTGGGTGTTCATTTTTACAAGCACTTTTGTTTTGGGATAAAAAAAAAGTCTATTTCCTCTTATGTCCCACACAACAAGTCTGTCTTGGCCTATAATTTTAGCTGGAACAACATTAAGAAAAAAAGTACCGTGGTAGTCCCATGTTTTTGGATATGCTAGCATGGTAATAAGATTTTGGTTATGTTGTATGGTAATATAATATGGAATATAAAAAGAAAGTGTAAAAGTGAAAAAAGTGTGAATGAAAGTATGCACAAAATTAAGAGAGCGAAAGAAAGTGTAAAAAGCATGATAATGTGCAAAAGAGTGAAAGAAAGTATGAAAGAGGAAAAGAAAGTCCAAAAGAAAGCAGGAAAAAATGCAAGAAAGCACGAAAAATTAAAGCAAAAAAGTACAAAAGTGTGAAAGCCCAAAAGAAAAGAGCGTGGAAGAGAAAAAAAACTGTGCGAATGAAAGTGCAAAAGCTAAACAAGTGTGAAAAAGTGTGAACGAAAGATAAACAAGTGTGAAAAAATGTGAACGAGTGAAAGAATTTGTGAAAGTGTGAATGATAAAATGTGCTAAGGTACGAAAGTGCAAAAGAGAGCGAAAGAAAGTGTGAGCTAAAGAAAGAAAGAGCGAAAGAAAGTGTGAGCTAAAGAAAGAAAGAGCGAAAGAAAGTGTGAGCTAAAGAAAGAGAGCAAAAGAAAGTGTAGGCTAAAGACAGACAGAGCGAAAGAAAGTGAGCTAAAAAAAGACAGAAAGTGCGAAAGAAAGCGTGAGCTAAAGAAGAGTGTGAGCTAAAGAAAGAAAGAGCAAAAGAAGGAAAGAGCGAAAGAAAGTGTGAGCTAAAAAAAGTGTGAAATATAGAGAGCTCGAAAACAAGAAACCACAAAAGAAGTTGCAGGAAAAGTGGGAATACTGTATTGCCAGTTGTTGGTGCCCATATTGAATTGTGTAACAATTCAAGCTGTCTTTTATAGTATTCACCTTAGGTGCCACAGAAACTAGCGTGCAGCCATCTTGAAAGTTTTGTCTCTGAACTTCTGGTCTACCGGTTCTATATCGATTTCTATGGTGTTGATGTCAAAGTGTAATTAGTCACTGAAGTGTATTTACAGGATATAGAGTTGTAAAAGCGATCATGATTCAAGAGTATTTTAAATATGTGATGTCATAAAAACTGGATGCAGAGTGGGGAGATTTTAAAACAAGAGTACTTCATTCTTAAACACACAAGATCTTACATTCACTCTGTGGACGTACTGATGTGCCGCTGTGCTCATGAAACTCCAAGAGATAGTCATTAAAAATATCTCTGTACGACAACTCTGGCCATCTTCTCTTGTCATTCACCCATCTTGTTATTGTTCAGGTGAGCCGATTTTTTAGTGTTATACAGGGGAAGGCTGCAACTATACACACATACACTTTCACATGTATGTGTATGTTTTATTTTAGATTCCGTTTACAACTATTTTAATTACATTTAAGCCTCTAAAACATGTTGGGTGACAATTTAATTTTAAAAGTACAATTTATGTTATGAACCTGCATATGAAATAATACGAGCTGTCCTGTTTGAAATTTCATGTCAACTAACATTTTAACAAATTATTAACAAGTTGAAACCCTAACAAATTAAGCAGAATTACACGTATAATTATGAAACGCTTGTATCATGAAAAAGTGCAGTGTATCATAGCTGTCTGAATGTGATCTGCAGGTCCAATTTACCTCCACGTGTGTCAGAAAAAAGAATATTTAGTAACAGGAAAAACACCTCACGAGCATTTTCACGTAATAGAGGGGTGGTGTAGACTCATAACATCAACTCTTGGTGAAAAATACTTTCTGTGCTCAACGTAATCCATTTTGATCGACTGTTCTCAGTATACAAATAGGAAGTTAGATGACACATTTCTGAATAAGGTGAATAACACCCATCATAACTGAGACAGCATCCTCAGTCAACAAGAGAAATTGTTTGTATTTTTATTCATCTCTCAGCTGTCTGTGTCATGATGTGGTGTTTTGACACATGCTATGGTTAACCAGTGTGTGCTGCGAGCAGCAGATTCACAGTGTCAACTGAACATTTCGTAGGTTTATGTGGAAAATATATTAATGCAAAATAAACTGACTGCAGAAATCAACATTTGGCCACTTGGAAAAATGTCATAATGGTGTTTCAAAGTCATTTATAAAACCAAAAATGTTTGGTTACAAAAGATGTTAAAGGGATAGTTCATACAAAAATGACAATTTTGTCATCATTTATTCAACCTCATGTTGTTCCAAACCCAAATGACATACTTTCTTCTGTGGAACATAAAAAGGAGATGTTAGACAGAATGCTAGTCTCAGTCACCATTTACTTTTATTGCATCTTGTTTTCCAAACAATTACAGTGAATGTGCATTCTGCCTAATATATTTGTGTTCCACAGAGTAAAGAATGTCATATGGGTTTGGAACAACATAGGGCTGAATAAATGATGACAGAATTGTCATTTTTGGGTGAACTATTTGTTTAAGGCAGTAACATTGGATTTGGCTCTGTAATATGTGCAACATTACCTCTGTATGTGTCAAACAACATCAGGATCACGTATAAGAACATCTTATTGACCTACAAAGAGGCAAGAGGCATAACAGGGGAATGTGATAAAAGATCAGAAAATATACAGTACTCTAGAACTACAACAGTTCCATGAAATAATCTTTGTCACTAATCTTAGCAGCTTTTTTTTTTTTTTCTCACTTTAAAGTGACAAGGTTTTTATATAGCAGTGGTGCAACATTCATGTGTTTTTTCTTTCCTTTATGCTATTCAATTACTTTTTATCTCTTTCTCTTGTTTATTGTTAGCCATTTAAAACTATGTAGCAATTTTTTTGTACAACCACGCATTACATATTTTACTCATGATGAAACCACAAGCCTTCAAATGACACCAGCTAACACAAACATTCAGTTTCCATGAAACTCATTACTTTATAGGGTGTGTGCGTAGGGGTTCAGGTTTGGCCTACATTGTGGAGACCAAACGTCCCCCACAAGGTTAGCAAAACCTGAAAACCCTCATGTTATTCCAAACCCATATGACTTTATTTCTTCTGTGAAACACAAAAGGAGCCATTAGGCAGAATTACAGCATACGCATACTGTATATATACACACTTCACCCTCACTCACTCTCGTGTTGTTCCAAACCCATATGACTTTCTTCGATGAAAAACAAAGAGGTTGTTATGTGATGTGTTAGCCTCAGTCACCATTTACTTTCATTACATCTCTTTTTGTTCTTTATTATGAAAGTGGTGACTGAGGCTGCCATTCTGCATAACATCTCCTTTTGTGTTCCACGGAAGAAGGAACATCATATGGGTTGGAACAACATGAGGGGGAGTAAATGATGACAGAATTTTACATTTTGGGTGAACTATCCTTTCAATTAAAATGCAAAAAGGTTTGTGTGAGGTGTTAGAAAATACCATTAGCTCAGTATATAAAAAAATAAGTCAATGGAATGTCCCCACCATGATTGAAAACACAAGTTCCACTAGTATTCATAAAAATGTTACATATGAAAACAGCCATTTTTTGTATTTTATAATATGTTACATACTATATGTACAAGTATGTGACCCTTTTTTATATAATTGAAAACCATAAACATACATTTCATATGTGTTTTGCATATATTGCTATGTGCAGCTCAACACATCTGAATGTCTCAAAAGTTGAAAAGAAGACAAACTGGTTTTAACCTGTTGTCATGGGGAGTGTATATGAATGTGCATTCTGAACAAGCAGAACAACTACATTACCATTTACAACACTTGAACTTTTCCTCATTTCAAACAATTGTGCATTCAATAGTATGCACCAAAGACAACAAAACACCCTAATGAAGACAGTCTAACAAACATTCAGCCATGTCCACATGTATTAACCAATTGACATTGACATATTACATACAAACAGAATATTTGCAAAAAAACAACTTGATGATTTTGTCAAAATACCTCAAAAGTAATATTTTGAGGGGTGTTTACAGGAAAACAGAGGACATCTTACCATGGTGGAAGAGTAACCAGACCTGTAGTCTGACAGTAAAGTGTTACTGAAAGCTGTTCAGGCTTCATTTGAAGACACAGGAAATAGTGTTGGACACTTGCAAGCAACTCCTCCTTGACTTTTACAGGATATGCTCCACCCACTCTTCCTACAAACATCCACCTACAGGTGGCACATTCCTGAAATCTGATCCTGACTTTATTTGGTTACCTGTTGTGAAGAACAGCAGAGCCCTCACACCACTCTCATGAAATGGGAAACATGTAACAAAGGGTGATTCTGGTGAATTTACAATTCAAAAACATGAATGTACAATTCAAAAACACATGTGTTGATGCACATATTTTATTAACTTGACCAACATACCTTTTCAAAACGTTAAAAGACATACAATCTGTTTATAGCAATTAAAAAGTAATAATTGTTATATACTGTATCTTATACTTTGCACAATTGTGTATATTTTTCAAATTTAATACATTTAAGTGATGAGATAATACATAACACATTTTATTTATTTTATTTTTTTTCCAGATAATGGAATAATTATCTATACACTACCGGTCAAAAGTTTTGAAACACTTGACTGAAATGTTTCTCATGATCTTAAAAATCTTTTGATCTGAAGGCGTATGCTTAAATGTTTGAAATTAGTTTTGTAGACAAAAATATAATTGTGCCACCATATTCATTTATTTCATTATAAAACTAACATTTAATTAAAAATAAAAAGTTTTTGAAATTGATGACTTGGACCAAATAATAAAGAAAAGCAGCCAATAAGTGCCCAACATAGATGGGAACTCCTTCAATACTGTTTAAAAAGCATCCCAGGGTGATACCTCAAGAAGTTGGTTGAGAAAATGTCAAGAGTACATGTCTGCAAATTCTAGGCAAAGGGTGACTACTTTGAAGATGCTAAAATATAACACAGTTTGGATTTATTTTGGATTTTGTTTAGTCACAACATAATTCCCATAGTTCCATTTGTTATTCCATAGTTTTAATGACTTTACTATTATTCTAAAATGTGAAGAAAAAAAAATTACAATAAAGAATGAGTGTTTCAAAACGTTTGACCTATAGTGTATATTATAACATTATAAATATGTTATATTTTTTTATAATTTTGTATTTTTTAAAATTGTAATGCATTTATTTATTTGATGAGATAATTAATAATACTGTACATGTAATAAATATATTTACATATCATAAATGTAATAATATTTATTTCTTATTTTATTTTATTCCATAAAGTGGAATAATTTTATATTTTTTAAATGTTAATACATATATATGATGAAATAATAAATAACAATTTTATTTTATTTCTCATTTTATTTTATTCCAGAAAGTGGAATAATTTTGAGATAATAAATATAAGAAATACATTTATATAAAATAAATGTATTAATTTTAATTTATTTACATTTTATCTTATTTTTAGTGGAAGTATTTATTATATTAGAAACAAAATATCAAACCAAGTGGTCTCTGCAAACAAATGATATTAGACCTTTTCTCAGAACTAACTTACTTTATTCATCACTGCTGTAATGGGTGTGACCTCTTTTTGGGGCTAAATAATTGTGGTTTTTTTTTTTTTTTTTTTTTGGACGATTTTACAAAATTGTAAAAACTGTCCTCTGGCGTCATCTGCTGGACTAAAGCAGCACTACACTGTAGCAATTCAGTTATTCATTACGATATACCAAACCATCTTTTCAAATAGAGCGAATGCCGACTAACAACAAAATGTATTTCTAAACATTCAAATTTATTTTTATTATTTTTTTAAAATCAAAGAATGGTTGAAAAAGACTGTGATCTTTAGAAGACCATATTAGTGGGAAACATCCACAGCTGTGTGACGGAGAAGATTCTGTTTGTGATATTTCTGCAGGTGAGCTTATCTCAGCAAACACTGAAGTGTCCTGCAATAATAACAAGTGCACTGTTCAAACAAAAAACAATGCTTTTGTCCTCTTGAAATCTGATATTACATTACAAATATTCGTTGAGTACACTGTCATAATGTTTGTAATAATGTTAATGTAATGTAATTATCAGAGGTGGGGGCAAGTCACAAGCAAGTCTCAAGTCTTAACCATCAAGCCCGAGTCAAGTCTCAAGTCTTAACCATCAAGTCTGAGTCAAGTCTCAAGTCACAGTGCAGACAAATCAAGCAAGTTAAGTGGAGTCCTGCTAAGTATCAAGTCAAGTCTCAAGTCTTAACCATCAAGCCTGAGTCAAGTCTCAATTCTTAACCATCAAGTCCGAGTCAAGTCTCAAGTCTTAACCATCAAGTCCAGGCAGGTCTCAAGTCATAAACATCAAGTCCGAGTCAAGTCTCAAGTCTTAACCATCAAGCCTGAGTCAAGTCTCAAGTCTTAACCATCAAGCCCATGTCAAGTCTCAAGTCTTAACCATCAAGTCTGAGTCAAGTCTCAAGTCACAGTGCAGACAAATCAAGCAAGTTAAGTGGAGTCCTGCTAAGTATCAAGTCAAGTCTCAAGTCTTAACCATCAAGTCCGAGTCAAGTCTCAAGTCACAGTGCAGACAAATCAAGCAAGTTAAGTGGAGTCCTGCTAAGTATCAAGTCAAGTCTCAAGTCTTAACCATCAAGCCTGAGTCAAGTCTCAATTCTTAACCATCAAGTCCGAGTCAAGTCTCAAGTCTTAACCATCAAGCCCGAGTCAAGTCTCAAGTCTTAACCATCAAGCCCATGTCAAGTCTCAAGTCTTAACCATCAAGTCCGAGTCAAGTCTCAAGTCACAGTGCAGACAAATCAAGCAAGTCAAGTCCTGCTAAGTATCAAGTCAAGTCTCAAGTCTTAACCATCAAGCCTGAGTCAAGTCTCAAGTCTTAACCATCAAGCCCGAGTCAAGTCTCAAGTCTTAACCATCAAGCCCGAGTCATGTCTCAAGTCTTAACCATCAAGGCAGAGTCAAGTCTCAACCATCAAGCCCGAGTCAAGTCTCAAGTCTTAACCATCAAGCCCGAGTCAAATCTAGTCACAGTGCAGACAAATCAAGCAAGTCAAGTCGAGTCAAGTCACATTACCAAATAGAAATAAATAAAAGTTAATATTTGGGCTACATATTTAATTTTTCCCCGAAAAGATTATATACATATCTTTACATACATATGAATTATATACATATCTGTGCTACATTAATATCTGAAAATAAAATAATATAAAATAAAATAAATATAATTCAGTTACACAAAATGTTCAAAATCGCAACGAAAATCCAATCTACATTATTGTGTCTAAAACTGGTTGCATTTACAGAAAATAAGGTTTGCCAAGACTTTTTCACTAAATTGTGAACGATCGACTGCATAATAATCCCTCCATGGCTGAAAACACGCTCAACAGGATCATAAAAACATCATATCATAAAAGCTAAAAAATTATGAAAAATCATCCTTGAGTGAAACGCCGCTAATAAACAACAGTGTCATTAAAACTGTGTTTATATTGTTTTCCATCATTAAAAGAAACCAGTAAAAAGGCAAATGTCAACTAATTTCAAAAATGTTATTAATCGTGCTAAAAATACAAAACATGAGATTAATCGTGAATAATTATTTTGATTTACTGACAACATTTTTAAAAAAAGACCAGTAATTTTGCACATTATTCTTTCTAGATTTTAGTGAAATCTATCCATAATGAAACTATTTACTTACCTTTCCTTGTGGTTCTTGAAATGTCGGATGAAATTTGAAGTTGTGGTGGTCGTGTTCGATACCCTTGCGTTGTGTATTGTGCATCTGGCAAATCTTTTTTTATTGATTCGGTCCAATTCTAAGAGATTATTTTTGGAGGTCGATCGTCTGTCATGTTTGCCGCGTTTTGAGCTTGTGCAGCGTTAACTGCGCAGGTGCCGATCAGCGGTGCTGGCGGTTCCGTCGTGGCGTACAGTAAATTTTTGCATATGAATGCCACAATAATAATTTTTTAAACAAAAAATTAATTTACTGGTTATACTAAGTTATTGAAAATGAAAAACATTCAAATCAAGAGACACTGCGTTCACAGAAGTGACGTGACAGTACAAACGTACTTTTAACAACTTTTTTTTGCAATCTTAACACAAGCAGTGACGGTTCTGGCTTACTTGGTGCCCTAGGCGAGATCCGACGTGGCACCCCCCTTAACTTCCCAACCCCATCCACATCTCTTTCTGTCCTTGTTAGAGCCAGTTGTCCTTTGTCTTTGAAGACCGTAGTTTACCTTTGTATGAAATCTTCAGCAGCAATTTCAAGCATTGTATAGCCTTCATTCCTCAAAACAATGATTGACTGACAAGTTTCTAGAGAAAGCTGTTTCTTTTTGGCCATTTTTGACCTAATATTGACCTTAAGACATGCCAGTCTATTGCATACTGTGGCGGCTCAAAAACAAATACAAAGACAATGTTAAGCTTCATTAAACGAACCAAATAGCTTTCAGCTGTGTTTGATATAACTGCAAGTGATTTACCAAATTAGCAATTTAACATGATTACTCAAGGATAAGGTGTTGGAATGATGGCTGCTGGAAATGGGGCCTGTCTAGATTTGATCAAAAATGACTTTTTCCAAATAGTGATGGTGATGTTTTTTACATCAGTGATGTCCTGACTATACTTTGTGATCAGTTGAATGCCACTTTGGTGAATTAAAGTACCAATTTCCTTCCGAAACAGCAAAATCTGTACATTATTCCAAACTTTTGGCCCCCTGTGCACATTATATATACAGAACTTAAATTGCACAATTCAATTATAGAGTCAACAAATAAACAAAATGGCAGAATACTTACAGATTGCTGCTAGTGCATAATTCCTAGTTTCAGATCTGATTCCTTTGTCAAATCTGCCCAGCAATCACGTTTATATATACAGGAGTCGATCTTGTGTCACTGTGTACATATACTGTTGATTATGGTTATCTTATGTTTGTTCAGAATGTAAGAATGCATTATGAACATCTATAATCCTAACCATTTTAGAGCCTTTTAGGCTGAGTAGCATGTCAGGAACAACTTGGGGCATCTTTCCCCATCTTGCAAGCTCGGGGCGGGGGTGGGGTGGCCTATATTTGGGGCACCTTTCACCCATCACAAGCCAGGGGCAGGATGGCACAATAAGGGGCACCTTTCTCCCATCGCGATCTTGCGAGCTCTGTGCAGGGGTGATCAATCAGGTACCCTGTCGTGCCGCCCCAGATAGTGTTGCTGCCCTAGGCGCCTGCCTAAATCGCCTATGACAGGATCCGCTACTGAACGTTAATTGTACTCCATGTCAGAGCAGCTTCTCTAACGCTAGATTAATTTCCACTTGTAAAATAAACTTGACGTATTCCCATTCATTTTGTTAGCCATATGGTTAGAAAAGTTGAAGATGATTTAACTTCGTACTGACGTAGCTCCTATTGGTACTGTAGTCACACCAACATCTTTGGATGAGCTATGCTAGCTCTCGTGATCTAGTTCTAAAAATTCCACAATAGTCTGGAGGCATGGTCGCTAAAACAGTGCTCATTGAACAAGTGGACATGTAGCGTTACAATGAAATCTTTTAACATTAGATAAGTTAACTTAGTCATCATGCCATCATGCTATACACATTCAACAAGAGGACTGCACAGGAAGAGGAGAAATAAGCACGGCTGAGACATGCAGCAAACCAAAGAAATGCCCAAGAAACCCTGTTGGATTGTTGGACATTGAAATACATGTAGGGGCTCAAAGAGAACAGCAGTACCTACATATAGCTAACATTACAACAGCACATTACTCAGTATATGAGATGTAGCTCTCCTTAAACCTTAAATTTCTTCCCATTGTTGTTTTGGTTTCCAAACAGGCCTGTATGTTGTTGTTAACATGTTTCCATCACAGAGCTTCTGCAGGTCTTTAAAAGTGCTGAATTTAGTTTCAAGTAACAGCCTTAGTTATTTAAAAGGGTGTGTGTGTGTGTGTGTGTGTGGCAACACACACACACCCAACACTTACAATGCAGTATTAATATATTACAGTATATATTCATATATAAGTATGATATAAGCATTATATTAATATATATGTTTTATTTACTTTTAATATTTGTAGTATTTTAAGGATTCAAGTACTGCAAAATAATTGTAAAATTAGTTGCAAAAATAAAGGGCATCTTGTGGCGCACTTGCTTCTGTTTCACACGTGACAATAAAAGACTGAGCACAAGCTGGTCCTGAATAAATTATTTAATCAATTACAGTAATGACAATTGTACTTGTACATTATGGGATTTAAATGTATCCAAGTGGCTCGAATGTTTTGACTACATTCACCAAAACTGGTTCAGATTCATTTAATGATTCAGTGACCATTTCTGGTGATTCCAGAAGGTGGTGACAAATGAGTGTCTTGTGTGAAATGAGTTAGTCACTCAATCAATGATCAAAAGAAAATTGTAATCCTTTAAAATGTGTATGTCTACAGATTCTACAAAGAGACTTTATTAGAGGTTTTAAGCATTAGAAGAACAAAGCAAATCTATCTACAATGTGTCAAAGCGATCGAACACTTGGAGCTCCACAGAGAATGCTTGGAATGAAGCGCAACAGGGATGTTCGTTGTCCCACATGGCGGTTCCCCATTCTCTGGCCCTTCTGGTGAGGAGCGTGATGACGCATTCTCTGATGGGAACAGAGGGCTGCAATGTGAAGTACAAGGAACATTGAAATTAAGATGCGGCAAGAACCCGCCTCACCTGAGAACGGGGCTGGATGATTGAGAGGAGACGCAAAGTATCCAGAAATGTGGGGAACTGCCGGAAACAGTGAGGGGGCTTCCTGGGTGGGACTGGTATCGGGAGGCTGGCGGAGTTGTTGGACGACAGAGGTGAGCTCAGCAAGCTGCGACGCCATTATCTCCAGAGCCCGGTTAAAAGTGGAGATCTGATCCTGCTGACCTCCCAGTAAAACTCCCTGTTGAGAAAGGGTGGAGAGAAGAAAGGATTCCTCTGCTGGGTCCATCCTGGCTAGATTGTTCTGTCAGAAAGTAAGAGACCCAAGAGCAGAGGAACAGTTCACAGGATTTATTGACAATAAATTAGAACACAACAGGGCTGGCGAAGCATGGGGAACCTGGCACTGACTGCAGCAGGAAGGCAGTGAGTGTGTTTGTAGATGTGTGTGCGTCGTGGTCATGTAGAGAGCAGATCCGTGAGGAATCCTCTGTGAAGAGTGTGTTCGTAGGTGTGTATGCGTCAAGGTTGTAGGGAGCAGATACATGAGGAATCCTCCGTTGAAGAATGTGTGGGCAGAAGGTCAAGCGCAGCAGCAAATTGGAAGGTAACTGCACTCCAGACACACAAACAATACAGCGAGGTGAGTTACATAAACACACAACAACAATCTAGCAAAGATCATGACACAAAGAAGGGTTTAAGTAGGCAGTGAATCTGTGGAGAACAGGTGTTGTCAGCGCGCTAATTAGTGGCATGATCAGCATTCCCATGGAAACAATCAGTGTTCCCATGGAAACACAGATCACACGAGCTGGCAGCACCTGAGACACATGAGGGAGAGAAAACAAAACAAACAGAACAAACCGGCGAATTCACCGGGACCATGACAAAAAGGTGCAAATATTCTGAGATGACCTTATGGATGTGTTTATTATAAGCATGCTGAAGCTGTTCCTTATGCAGTAGAACTCCTCAGTGGAATCTGGCTGTTTGAACAGCCATTAAAACTTCAGTGTAAAATTGGTGGGTAACTTTGTAATGGACATTCAGTATGTTAAATTCAAATCAGTTTTGAATGGAAGGCAAACATGTTATTTTGAATGCACCCAACAACAGACCTTTGCTATTTTTAAGTGGCCACTATCAGGATTATGACATGTGGTGTGCAAACATAGAGAATGGACTGATAGCAAACAGGTGTGTCAGATTACAATAAATGTTACACAAAAGTTATAGTACATGCACTTTTAAGTAGTAAGCTAATTCTGTTTTTTTTTTGTAGTTGCAACTGTAATTGTAAAATGCATTATGATAGTACAAGTGTTGTTTTTTATGGCAAGTTTGTTCTCCAAAGTTTCTGTTACATGTTGCCTTCTCCAGCTGCTTCAAGGACAGGAGGGGGTCAAGGGCTATTTCCAAAACACACTCACAACAGAGATGGTTGAACATCACAAATTATTAGTGGAGATGAAAACAAAAGAATTTGGAGCTGTAAAAGTGTGAAGAGTTAAGGCTATCGCCTTACAGTTAGTACAAAAAGTAAAAAGAACAGTTTGCAAAAAGATTTGGATGTTTTGTTCAAACATTTGAGAATGAAGTAAGAACAGCACTCAGAGCAGACACTACCATCAAAACCAGCACTGCTTTGAGACTTTACATTAAATTACAGATATTTATACTTACAAGGAAAAAATAATTTCAACTTATCCCTCTTTTTCAAAAGAAAGGCACATACAATGAAAGTAAATGGGTCCAATGCACAAAACATTAAATACACACTGTTTTTCAAAAGTATAGCCACATTACTTAAGCATAATATGTTTTAACATGTTAACACGAGTGTGATAAAAATTGCTTACTAACCTTGTCTGTCCAGGATTTCAACTTCGTTGTTATGACGACTTAACGGCAATAAACCATGTTGGTGTAAATCCCAGAAACGTTCGCACAATGAAAAAATACAAAAAAGAGAGTAGTCATGACTTTCAGTTTTCGGTTTTCATCATTGTTTTCTGTTTTTGAACAAGCCATCATGATATCCCTTCTATAACACACGGAGAAGACGCAATGGAATCAGCATCCGAAACAACAGCCTCCCCTCACAAACAGCTGTTTCATGTCTGCAGCCAAGAAATGCTTACACCGGTCCAGTTATGGACTGTGGTCCGTTCTGACAAGTGATTTTGATCTCACCAGAGTGTTTAGTGTAAAAGTCCACTCTCATGTCTGTTCATCAAGTAGTATTGTTGAATTGCGCTGGCCAGGAGGTTCTTTCACATCCTGATGTATTTTTAATTCTCTGCTGTAATGCCAGCTCATGCATGATGCAGCACTGTGATGTAAGCGTTCCTTCTCATGAATAATGTGAGGAAATGCTCTGGATCTACTGACATAGATGTGTACTGTTCTACCAATCATAACTCAGAGTTTACGCATGTACTTCATTTTTGTGACTCTCAACTTTCATTATTAAACTGGAAGAACGAAATAGCTAAAAAAAAAATCCAGAAAAATAACCACTTTCCCCTTATTAATATTTGTAAACATATTGAGTGCTCCCTTACAAAAAATCTAGAGGTCTGGCAAACTAGCTGCAAACTTGCCACAAATTATCCTCTCATTATTTTCAGATGCAAATGCGCTTGTGATTCGCTGCAAAGGTTTGCCAGAAGTTTGCAGCTCTTCACCAGTAGCGGTGAACCTGCAGCAGAATTTGGGCAACAATGGAAAATTTATTAAATTAATCAATGGTAATTTTGCGGCAAGTTTGCAGAAACATATATCTGTAAACATCTAAAAAAATGTGTATTAGGGTTTCATGACCCTTTAAAGACAGACCTACCATGAGCGCTGAGGTTGTTAATCGATTGGTTGTGCTTCTGTTGAAGCTGTCAGTCTGTGTTATTTCAACTTCATTGTTACAAAATCTCATTTAATAGCGTAATTCCTGGTGAAGATCTACACTAACCATAATCCCAAAGAGAGATCCACCAATCAGAGCATCACTTAAAAAGAGCTCTGCAGTGACTGTCCACTTCCATGACACACTGTGAATGACGAGATCGAGTCGGTCTCCCTGGGCACTGTTGAGCTCAATGGCAACATTTTTGCAAACCAAAATAACGTACTTCATTACATGTTTCACTGCAGTTTCCCAGTGAAATGTCCAGCGGGGGGCACCAAAAGCGAGTGAAATTATGTTGTAATCGGACAAGGTTTTTAAGGTGAATATCAGATAGATGTTTTAATGAGTAAAATATACCTCCCTAACCTAAAGATTTAACCTAAACCTAACCAATAGTGATCTAAAAGATAAATGAGAGGTGAACAAAACAGACATCCTTACACTAAATCAACACCTAAACCTAACCAATAGTGTTCAAAAAGATAAATGAGAGGTAAACAAAACAGACATCCTTACCTAAACCAACGCCTAAACCTAACCGATAGTGTTAAAAAAGATAAATGAGAGGTGAATAAAACAGACATCCTTACCATAAACCAACACCTAAACCTTACCAATAGTGTTAAAAAATGTAAACGAGTGGTGAATAAAACAGACATCCTTACCCTAAACCAACACTTAAACATGTACGATAATGTTCAAAAAGATAAATGAGAGGTGAATAAAACAGACAACCTTACCCTCAACCAACACCTAAACCTGTCCGATAGTGTTCAGAAAGATAAATGAGAGGTGAACAAAACAGACATCCTTACCCTAAACCAACACCTAAACCTTACAAATAGTGTTCAAAAATATAAATGAGAGGTGAATAAAACAGACATCCTTACCCTAAACTAACACCTAAACCTAACCGATAGTGTTCAAAAAGATAAATGAGAGGTGAACAAAACAGACATCCTTACCCTTAACCAACACCTAAACCTAACCGATAGTGTTCAAAAAGATAAATGAGAGGTGAACAAAACAGACATCCTTAACCTAAACCAGCGCCTAAACCTGACCGATAATGTTCAAAAACATAAATTAGAGGTGAAAAAAACAAACATCCTTAACTTAAACCAATGCCTAAACCTAACATGTATTCAAAAAGATAAATGAGAGGCAAACAAAACAGACATCCTTACCCTTAACCAACACCTAACCTAACCTAACCGATAGTGTTTAAAAAGATAAATGAGAGGTGAACAAAACAGACATCTTAACCCTAAACCAACACCTAAACCTGACAGATAGTGTTCAAAAAGATAAATGAGAGGTGCACAAAACAGACATCCTAACCTTAAACCAACACATAAACCTAACCGATAGTGTTCAAAAAGAGAAATGAGAGGTGAACAAAATGGCATCCCTACCCTAAACTAACACCTAAATGTAACCGATAGTGTTATTCGACATGAAATGCTTATTTACTGAACCAACCGCGTCATTTTGTGTCGCTTCTATGCTTCTTATTTTTTTTTGTGTGTGTGTTAGATACACAAAAGAGCTCCTGATATGTGCCCTTCAATTGTACCACCAGTTGTGTGGTACCGTCCTCCCCTGCAGCAATGGATGAACTCTGATTATCCACCATGGACATCCTACCTAGATGACTTTATCTTTAGGTCAGCCAGCACAACGGTGGATTGTGCAAATGTGAGTTTAGAGCAGAACCAACGTGATATTGCAATAACAAACGTAAATGTAAATCCTATTTTGCTGGATCCGATTCACATTAAGATGAAGTGTGTGATTCTTTTTTTTTTTTCATCTTAAAATTCATTCCCTTATTCCAGCTTAATATGCAGAGAAACCTAAAAGTAAGCCATTGGTAGGTTGATTTCCCCCCAAAAGTGTAAGTAATATGGCTCTATGGCACTTTCAAAATATTGCTCTGTTTGTTTAATTATGCCAACCAGCCAGACACAGCAAGTTTGACTCAACCAATTCCGTCATTTCAGGGCGGCACTTTTAGTTTGGGCAACCAGTGGAAGATGAGGGGAGTGTTGAAACATAATCATTATTTTTGCAATTACATTTGGTGCTACCAAAGGCACAGAAACTGCACACTTCACCTTTAAAAATGAGAAGTTTGAATATATAGCCTTAACTTCATACTGACTATTAAATCTGTACTTTTTATTTTCAGATAGATTTGTACACACATTCTGAAACCTCCCAGACAATATATATATATATATATATATATATATATATATATATATATATATATATATATATATATATAATATATTCCAATGGCTGTTTTGTTCATACTGATTCAGATTGTAAGATGTTAAGCATTAATATCTGTGCATGATCTCATCTAATAAAGCCATCAAAAGCATCTTACAGTTTCATGAAATACTGTATATAATCACAAATCATATTATCGGAAATATTTATTTCTGACTTGCTAATAAATCTTGTCTTTCATTAATGTTCAGTAGGACTTTGTATCTCTTTTAGTAGCAGCAACTCAAACATCAATAACAAAATGATTAATTGACCAATTAGTCTTGCACAATGACAGATTTAGGGGGGTATAAAAGCTAAAATATTTTATATTGAATGACAATATAATTTCTGAGGGCAATAACAAAAGTTCACTTCCTGGAATAGCATGTTGTAGCTAGGACAGCGAAAGCCTCTCCCTCTCTTGAGTGTAGCTGCATGATAAGACACAATAGCTATACGCTACTAACAATTTAGTGTTCAAGATTAAAACATTTCACAGCCATATATTGATCTCTCCTACTGGAATACAGTTGAACTCTGGAAATCTGGAGGTATCAGTCTTTGAAACTGATGGAAACAGGCTTTTTTGTTTTCAACTTTAATTTACAGCTTTGCTAAGCATCTTACAGTATTGCCTACTCCCTTGGTTTTACACCTTATGGAAATGCTGATAAAATGGTACTCAATAATGCCAATCAACAATATAAGTTGTTGCTCAATAAAAATTTATTGCCAGGCTATATAACAATCAGAAGGGGAGAGAGGGATGACAGAAGCTTTGGAAAACACTGAGTCTTCTCACTTTTATAGTAGCGTGAAAAAGATTCGTCATTACAAACATGATCCAGACAATTAGAGACTAAAGTAGACTACAGCCAATTTAAAGTTAAAACTTTTGAGGAAAAGCATAAGTCTACAGGAGTAAGTCATTTGTCTAAATAATGTCTAGAAGAGGTTGTCGTTTGTCATCCGTGGAAGTACTGCTCTTGACACTGATTTTCATGCTGTTTGTGGTATGTGTGGGACTTATTGTCATCTCTTGGCTTGCACTAGACAAAAATGGTATGAAACTCTTATTTTCTCTCCATTTCAATTATTTACATGATTAATAATGATATATGGGTAGTTAACAATGAATACTTTTGGGAAGTAGAGATGTTCTGCTGTGTGACTTGCACAATATATTTATTTATTTATTTTTTAAGATTTACGCATTTCAATTTCATTAATATAAAAAAATAAAAAATAAATAACAATTATGCATTGTTATTATGCATGCAGTTTCATGACCAAATTTAATGAGAGAATACATTATATATTTTTAGTTTTAAAAATTAATTTGTCAGAACACAGGATCATTTAAAAATGAGCTAGTGAAGGCAAAGGTGATTTAAAATTGCCTCTTTGTACATAAAAACGTGATGTTGGTTAAAAAAAGTTAGATTATATCATACATACAAAATCCAAAATAAATCCAAACTGTGTTATATTTTAGCATCTTCAAAGTAGTCACCCTTTGCCTAGAATTTGCAGACATGTACTCTTGACATTTTCTCAACCAACTTCTTGAGGTATCACCCTGGGATGCTTTTTAAACAGTATTGAAGGAGTTCCCATCTATGCTGGGCACTTATTGGCTGCTTTTCTTTATTATTTGGTCCAAGTCATCAATTTCAAAAACTTTTTTTTTTTTTATTACATTTTAGTTTTATAATGAAATAAATGAATATGGTGGCACAATTATATTTTTGTCTACAAAACTAATTTCAAACATTTAAGCATATGCCTTCAGATCAAAAGATTTTTAAGATCATGAGAAACATTTCAGTCAAGTGTTTCAAAACTTTTGACCGGTAGTGTATATAGAGTATATCTATATACTGTATTTACTGTATATAATGTTCTGAAGTGATCATCATTTGTTAATTAGTAACACTACAATAAGGTTGTATTTGTTAACATTAACTACTAATGCATTAGGTATCATGAATTAATAAAACACAATTTTTTACATTATTTATTAATTTTGATTAATGCTAATTTATCAAAATACTATTGTTCTTTGTTCATTTATAGGTTATTTTGTATTAACTAATATTAACACATAAAACTTTTAATGTAAAAAGGTAGTACTATATGTTGAAATTAAGCTAAATGAATTAGTGTTCATTGTTAGTTCATGTTAACTATTGATTTAACTAATGTAAATTAATACAAACTTTTTAAGTGTTACCGGTTAATTTCACCTTGAGACTTTTCACCTCTACCAAAATAGTGTGTAAAAATGTTCCTCTTTATGGTCAGCTGAGATTTTGTTTCATTTTAGCTAAAGAGGTTGAAGGAGGAGAAACAGGCTCAGAGTTTGCTGGGACGCTTGTAATTTCAAATGGAACCATTTTCACAGAGGAACTCCTCAACAAAAGCAGTGTACAGTTTAAAGCACTGGCTTATGACACTGAGCAGCAGGTGAATGGGCTATTTTTTTTTTTTTTAAATACATTTTCTAGATTTTTATTTGGAAATCTTTATGAGATGTTCATTGGCAATATAGTTAAGGTTAAAATTAAGTGTTATATAATGTGTCTTTGTGCAAGATGAATGTAAAGGGGGAGATCTGTTAGTGTGTTATTTAGAAGAGTTTCTGTTATGTTGGAGTTTTGGAGGTTACCATTATGGTGGATAATGGAGCTTGAGTTTAAAAATTAAGAATGTTCTATTTTGCTTTACTCATTGAACAATTGCTATGCCGTTCAAAGCATAGTGTTACCAATTGTGCTGGTCTCTGGGTTCGCTCGCCCGCCCCAGTCACCGGCCACCGTTGCGGGCTTGCAGAGCAGCACGTCCCCCCTGGGCTGTCATCCAGGTGGGGTGCCTGCTCTGCCTTGCCGCGAACCACGCCCGCCCAGGTTCAGTGGCATCCTCTCCACTACGGTGCGGGGCGAAGGTGCGGAGGTTGCCACCCTTCTGGCGAAGGGAGCAATAGAGCACGTCCCCGTAGCTGAGCTGTGCAAGGGCTTTTACAGCCCTTATTTTATTGTGCCCAAGAGAGGGGAAGGATCACACCCAATCTTGGATCTGCGTGCCTTGAACAAAGCCTTACACAGGCTTCCGTTCAGGATGTTAATGCAGAAGCGCATCCTGGCGTCAGTACAACATCAGGATTGGTTCGCGGCCATCCACCTGATTGACGCGTACTTTCACGTATCGATCCTTCCTCGACACAGACCCTTTCTTCGGATTGCCTTCGAGGGACGAGCATACCAGTACATGGTCCTCCCCTTCGGTCTGTCCTTGTCCCCTCACGTCTTTACCAAGGTCGCAGAGGCTGCCCTGGCCTGCTGAGGGAGAAGGGCATACGTATTCTCAATTATCTTGACAACTGGCTAATCCTAGCTCAATCACAAGATCTATTGTGTGCACACAGAGACCTTGAGCTTCAGCACCTCGACCGACTCGGGCTTCAGGTCAACTGTGCAGAGCATCTCTTTTCTCGGTATGGAGTTAAACTTGGTCACTCTCAAGGCACGTCTTACAAACGAACATGCTCAGTCAGTGCTGAAGACCTTCAGGCAGAAGGTAGCGGCACTAGTGAAAAAATTTCAGAGGCTCCTAGGGCATATGGCATCCTCGGCGCCGGTTCTCCCCCTCGGGTTGATGCATATGAGACCGCTTCAGCACTGCAAGCGCTCCCTTCAGAGGAGGAAGACCCGGCCTTGTCGTTGCTGTGTCCAGTTCGTGCCCAGCGAATCTATCTGGACTGCACGCAGAACTTTAGATGCTCGGAGCAGCTCTTTGTCTGCTTTGGTGGGCAGCAGAACGGGAAAGCTGTCTCCAAGCAGAGGTTGGCCCATTGGATTGTGGATGCCATTTTCCTTGCATACCAATTGCAGGACATGCTGTGCCCCTTGGGAGTCCGGGCCGGCACACTCTCACGTAATCTTGAGACCCCGGCCCAGTTACGTGCCTAAAGTTCCCACTACCCCTTTTCGGGAAAGGTGGTGAACCTGCAAGCACTCCTTTCAGAGGAGGAAGACCCAGTCTTGTCGTTGCTGTGTCCAGTTCATGCCCTGTGAATCTATCTGGACCACACGCAGAGGTTTAGATGCTCAGAGCAGCTCTTTGTCTGCTTTGGAGGGCAGCAGAAGGGGAAAGCTGTCTCCAAGCAGAGGTTGGCCCATTGGATTGTGGATGCCATTTTCCTTGCATACCAATTGCAGGATTGCTGTGCCCCTTGGGAGTCCGGGCGCACTCCACTAGAGGTGTGGCATCCTCCTGGGCACTGGCAAAGGGGGCCTCTCTAGCAGACATATGCAGAGCTGCGAGTTGGGCTTCACCTAATACCTTTGCGAGGTTTTACAACCTACGCAGAGAGCCGGTTTCGACCCGAGTGTTACATGGTAACAGCAGGTATGCCGGGCAGCCAGTTGGGTGTATCGCTTGCATTGCGCCTTTCCCCTTTTTCAAAGGTGATAATGTGTGCCTTTTGTCCAAAACAGTTCCCCGTATCCGGTGAACCCCGGACGCCTCTTTAATTCTTAAGCACTGTTCAGTGATGAACTCAGCGGAGGAGTTACGGCACCAGGCCAGTACTCGTGGTATGCCCCTTTTCAGGTGAGCCCGTGTGCTCAGGCTCAGTGCTCCATACGTGGTGATTCCCCTTGGTAATCCCGTATGATGAGTTTTCACTGTTCGGTTTCCCTGTAGGTGAACCCAGTGTTTCCCCTCACCAGAGCTTTCTCTGCCTCGGCCACTGTCGTTGCGTACCCTCTCTATAGATAGCGTCTTCGGGTGGTAACATTCCATATGTGAACTTCCCCGTTGGTGAGTCCATGTTAGGCATTCTCCACATGTTAACCTCCCTCCGGTAGGATGTGGTCTCCATAGTGCCCTCCCTCCTGGAGAGGGAAGAGCACTTCCCAGCGCTATTCTAGAAAGTGATTGGCAGAAATTGCTTAACAGCAATCAGGTAAGGCTCCGCCGGTAGCCTCCTTGGGTAAGTGCATCCTCCCCCCTTAACGGGACTAGGGAGACACCTTACCTAACTTGCTGGAAGGTCACGAAGTGGTTGAGCGCTCGCTGCGAGGCACGCAGCAGCTTGCCCGTGCCCACTCTTCCGTACCTTGTGACATGGTTCAGCACGGTTCCGTACCTAGTGTCACTACATTAACACAACATCGAGTGAGTGACAGACAGGGAACGTCTTGGTTACTGATGTAACCTATGTTCCCTGATGGCGGGAATGAGACATTGTGTCCCTCCTGCCGCGGTGCTGAACTGGCCGCTGACATGGCCGGGACTCTCTATCGGCTCCTCAGCATAAATCTGAATGAGTGGTGCATGCCATCTCCTTTTATACCCGTATGTCCGGGGCAGAGAGTGGCATGCAAATTCCACTCGCCAATTCTCATTGGCCTTTTCTATTTTAAGCAAAGGTGATTGGGGCTCTCAAGATCAAACCCCTAGTGTCACTACATCGACACAACGTCTCGTTCCCTCCATCAGGGAACAGAGGTTACATCAGTAACCAAGACGTTATCTTACTAAATATTTCAAGTTAAGAGCAATTAACATATTTAGTACAAAATTAAAATCTAAAAGTTCTATTAACTTAAAATTATTTAACTGATTCCCTCAAATATTTTGAGTTTCACTTACTTATTAGGGTTTACTGTGTATCTTTGTGTTCTCTGTGCTTTGTTGCCTGTTTGTAGATAAATAAAGCCTACAGGCGCAGTTCCCTTCAGGAGCAATTTAAAAATTGCAAAGTGAATGAATTCAGGTAAGACTTAATCTATTAAAGCACCAGGGGCCGGTTGCATAAAACTGTTTTAGACTAGTCTTACAAGTTAGTTGTCTAAAATGTTGGTCTTTACTTTTTCAGTCAGTTGCTTAAAAACTTAGATTGTTCTAATTTAAGACAAAAATGTAAGACTGCAGACCTATCCACAGTTCCCTTTCAATTCAGTTCACTCGACATTGCTGTAAGCACTATGGGGAAGTCCTTCTAGATGACCTAGTTAAAACCCTTATTCAATAATGCCAGTCCTCTGATTGGCAATGGCGTCTGAGCCCACCCCTTCAGGCACGCAGTTGGCCTATATAAGCGGGCGCTCAATCACCATTTCTTCAGAATTTTCTTCCTTCAAGACTATGAACTTCGTCTTCGTCTTGGAACCCTTCTGCTTCAACGTCAATATACACTTACAGCAGATGGAACTTCTCAGCAAGATGCGAACAGGATGACTCGTCGCCTGTACTGCTTCCCACAGCGCTCTGTCTGGAGTTGCTGTATCCTTTTTATATTTACAATATTAACTAAAAGAGCCATTTGCTTGATACGTGTCTTTTTAAAGATGTCGTTCCGCAAGTGTTTCCTATGCGAATGGCACATCCTGCCATATGTTGAGCACGAGAGCTGTGTTCACTGGCTGGGCCGCACCCACGCATAAGCAGCTCTTATGGGGACAGACTGCCCTCACTTCGAGGGCATGAATATCCAGACGTTGCACTCTAGGATCAACCTTTTTTCAGCCTTTCGTGCCCTTTCACCCGCCTCTTCTGTGTTCAGTCCCGAGGGACCACATGAGGAGGCACGGCGGGACATTAAGGTTGAGCTGGAATAATTAGAGGAGGATCTCGTTCTGGCGCAAGCCCTGTGAGCCCCCCGAACTTCCGATCTAACGTCCTCACCTGTGCAATATGCGCATGATGAGCTCCAGCCCTCTATTGGAGCGTGTGGCCTCATTTCCCTTTCCCGGCACTCTCCCGATCTAATTCTGGTCAGCACCCAGCAAAGAATCTATTTCTCGCTGCCCCAGCACAGCCAAAAGCTACTGCTGAGCCATCTGTGAAGCCACACAAACCATGGCCCAATCGTAAGCACCATCCGCCATCCCAGCGCGAAAAATGCGGTGATGAAAACCCCCCGGCTGGGCAGCAGAAATGTTCCTGACATGCCCAGCCCCATGAAGAGGAGCCTAGATCTCACCGTTATTCACGGCCCAGAGCCGAAGAAGGCTCGATTCGAGGAGCACAGTGTTTCTCCCCTCTTCTCCAATACTGGTCATTGGGAACGGGACATTGTTGCTTCTGTGTGTATTACTCAAACAGAGGTTGTTCTCACAAAAGAGAAAAAAAGCGCTGTTGTACAAATACGGGACGCTCAAACAATCTCAGAAAAAGGGCCATTTCCTCTTCACATATCATACACCCCACAAACTATGCTCAACCACTTCCCTATGGTGAGCAGCGCTCGATCTCTTATAGCAAGTGAATCAAAAAGCCTGCTGTCACGCTGCGCATACACGTAGCGAGCCCTCACGGGCGTGTCAGACTGGGTGTTAAAAACAATCGAGCATGGTTATACGATTCAGTTTGTACGCCAGCCACCTCGCCGGTGTTGTGCGCAGATATACACAGTCTCCTCACAAAAAACTTGATAGTGTCCCAGATTGCAAAACACACAGCAGGGTTTACAGCCATTATTTTCTTGTTCCGAAGAAAGACGGTGGGCTTCTGCCTATTTAAGATCTGAGACACTTCAATCGCACACTTGCAAAGCTCCCATTCAAAATTATAACTCAGAAACTGATCTTATCGCATATCCGTCCTCAGGACTGGTTGGCGTCAATAGATCTGAAGGACGTATACTTTCATGTACCAATTGCACTGTGTCACAGGTGATTTTTGAAATTCAGCGGTTGAAGAAAATGCATATTAATTCAAAGTCCTTCCTTTCGGTCTGTCTCTGGCTCCCAGAGATTCATGAAGTGTATCAATGCGGCACTTGCCCCATTCAAAATGAATGGTGTGTGTGTATTTTGAATTACCTCGACAATTGGCTATTACTAGCCCAATGAGAGGCACTTTTGAACAAACGCAGAGACTTACTGCTTTGCCATTTGAAAAATCTTGGTCTGAATGTCAGCTGGGTGAAAATAACACTTTTCCCCAGCCGGCAAAGCTCCGTTTTAGGGGTTCATCTTGACTATGTGATACTATGTATCACGAACGAGCGCATACAGACCATTCTTCTGTGTCTTAGTTCAAACTGGGGAAAACATTGCTAAAGAAGTCATTTCAGAGAATGCTGGGTTTTATTGCGGCAGCTTCCGCAGTCATACCATTAGGTCTGTTACACATGAGACCTCTCCAGTACTGGCTCAAGCGGCATGTTCCACATCGTACCTGGAGCCTCGTGCACATGCGCATTATGGTGACTCGCTGCTGTCTGGCTGCTCTAGCACCATGGACAGCGCTGGCCTTCTACCAACAGGGTGTTATGCTGGGTCAAATTTTCAGTAGAAAAGTGGCAACAACAGGTGCATCCAACACAAGTTGGGGCACGGTGTGCGATGGACGGCGACTTTTGGCACCTGGACAGGTGCGAAACTGCCATGACACATCAACTGCCAAGAACTACTGGCTGTCTTTCTAGCTTTGAGAGCTTTTCATACTGATATCGTGAATCACCACTTTCTGATTCGTCCGGAACACACAATAGAAATGGCATACATAAATCGCCAGGGCAGACTCCGATTGCCACAATTAATGAGCATGACACAATGCCTCCTCCAATGGAGATGGCGTCATCTCCTCTCATTGTGTGCCACACATGTCCCAGGCCATCTGAATTTAGAAGTGGATCTGTTGTCACATCAGGGAGTATTATCAGGGGAATGGAGACTTCATCCTCAAACAGTGATGAGGATTTGGGAAATATTCAGCAAAGTGGAAGTCGACCTATTCGCCTCCATGGAGAACGGCCACTGTCCCCTCTTGTACTCCATGTCCCAAGCCCCGCTGGGCATGGACATGCTGGCTCACAAATGGCCGGCAAAACACAAGCATGTGTTTCCCCCGGTACGCCTCCTTCATTCTGATATCAGCAAAGTCCGAGAGGACATGGAAACAGTTCTGTTAATTGTGCCTAAATGGCCCAATCAGTCTTGGTTTCAGTATGATAGAAATACTAGACGGCCCTCCATGGGAAATACAATTGAGGAGACACCTTCTCTCTCAAGCACAAGGCATGATTTAGCATCCCCAGCCAGAGCTGTGGAACCCACATGTGTGGCCCCTGAACGGAGCACACTGGACGAGCCAGAATTGCCTCAGTCGATGATGAATACCATTTTACAGGCTAGAGCACCGTCCACGAGACGCCTGTATGCACTTAAATGGCATGTGTTTGCAAATTGGTGCTCTACACGTGGTAAAGCCCCAGTGAATTGCCCTATAGCTGAGATTTTGACATCCCTTTAAGAGTGGCTGGACGCTGGTCTTACCCCATCAACACTCAAGGTTTACATAGCGACTATCTCAGCATACCATGGCCTGGAGGCTGGCTCTTCATTAGGCAAACATAATCTAGTCATTCCTTAGGGGAGCGAGGCATTTGAACCTCCCTCACCCTGCTATGGTGCCGACTTGGGACTTGAATCTGGTGCTGAAGGCACTCACAATCTCCCTGTTTGAGCCACTGGAATCTGTTGAGCTGCGGGTGCTTTCCTTAAAGACCACACTCCTATTGGTTTTGGCCTCATTTAAACGGGTGGGTGACATGCAGGCACTGTCAACTGAGCTCATGCCTGGAGTTTGGTCCAGATCTGTTAAAAGCCACCATTAAACCTAGAAAAGGCTACGTGCCTAAATTTTTATCAATGCCCTTCAGGCTCAGGTGGTCCATTTGCAAGCCTCCTTTCCCCCACCATTTAATTCAGATGAAGAGCAATCTATGCAAATGTTGCATACATATGTTGAGCACACCCATCAGTTTAGGCTGTCGGATAAGCTCTTTATTTGTTATGGAGGACAGACAAAACGAATGTCCGTCTCCAAACAAAAGCTCTCTCACTGGATCGTTGATGCGATCGCCCTCGCTTACGAATCACAGGGCATTAATTGCCCTATTGGTGTCAAAGAGAATTTGAAGCACTGCATTCTTCTAATAAGCAAATATTCTCCAGCAAAGGAAAATTTTGAGCACCCACTGTCGGCCATTTTATTTAAGCTGTTCAGTGTCTTACTTTCCCCACAGTGTAATGCCAATTAGACTTACTAAAGACAACTGTGAGCTTATTTTATGCAACAGGCTTTCTATTGTGTCTTTAGCTAGTCAGACTAATTGTTAGACGAAGTCTATGTTAATGACTGTTTATGCAACCAGTCCCAGAGCTATAAAGAGAGCAATAATATTGCAGTTTGCTATTTTAAATGGTCTTGCATGCATTTAGTTTTTAAAGACAATGCAACTGGAAATCAGAAATGTAAATCTTTAAAATGATTGCCAAATGTGAAGTACCTACAGATTTTTTAATGGCATTTATCACCAATTACAGTCATTCTGCCAACACCTTTCCAGTATTTATGTGCTATACTTAATAGTGTTGACATTTTGGCCAATCTGTGAAAAAAAAGAAAAAGGAAATGAACCACAATTTTTTTTGGTCTCTCTTAGTGAGGGCAGTGTGGTTGTACACTTTGAACTTCTCTTCAGTGGTGTTGTGCATTTAAACACAGCTCAGGAACAGTTAGTAGAGTGTTTGGAGCAGGGTGAAGCTGGATCTGATGAAGGACTCGTGATTGACACCAGCAGTGTGCAGGTCACAGGTAACATCATCAATAGTGATTGTAGATGTCTGTAGATTTCTCTAAAACGGATTTTGTCTTAGGATCAGAATGGTAGTCTAAGACATAATATTTGTGAACTGATTAGTTTATTTACATATATAATATAATTTTCTAATATGTGCCTTCAGATAAAGAAACTATAACACAGAGACCATCTACAACAAAACCAGGTGAATTATGTTTTATAATGTAATGATACATTGGAAGTTGCTTTGGATGAATTAGCAGAAGTTAACAAATAATATTTGTTCCATTAAATGTTATATATATATATTATTTTTTTTTATATCTACTGTATGTTAGCCAGCGAGACAAGTTTGGTGACAAGTTTATTGCAGAATTTGATATTCAATAAATCAACAACAATGTTTATTACGTCACAGAAATTCACGTTTAAGTTTACAAAGCATTAGAACTTATTTACGTGCCCAACGAATGTAAAATTTAGTGACAATGTCAGCGGGCCATTCTTATTGTTGAGCCCCGTTTTGGTTAAAAAGCAATGTTCCTTTACTTGTCTAGATTGATAATAGTTGTGCATCTTTAATCAGCCACTACAGTGAAGTGTCCAGAGGGACAGAAGGCATGTGCTGATGGCACAACATGTGTTCCTCAAACTCAGTTCTGTGATGGAATACAAAACTGTCCAGATGGCTCAGATGAGACTCAGAATGTATGTGGTAAGTACAGTGTTGAGTCACATGCTCTAACTTTTGACATTTTTGAACATTTATTGTATTTGAACACTGTTTTTTTAAGTTGACAGAAAATGTTTTGCCTTTATTTTGTTATGACGATTCATTTATGGATATAAATAGATAAACTTAAAGGAATATTCTGGGTTCAATACATGCTAAGCTCAATCGACAACATTTGAGGCATAATGTTGAATGTCAATGGGGCCAATTTTTGGAGGGCTTAAAGGCAGAAATGTGAAGCTTATAATTTTAAAAAAGCACTTACATTAATTCTTCTGTTAGAACACATGTATTATTTGAGCAGTAAAGTTGTTTAAATTGTAATTTTTATAGTCATATTAGGGTTTGTTGACATTATATCGTCATAGCAATAAAGTTGTAAAATTGGCTATAACTTTACACAGAAAAGGTAAGTAAGTGATATTATCACCTTAAAATCATGTTAACATGCATATTGTTTACATCTTGTGGCTATACTTTTGAAATAGTGAGTATTTTAACGTTTACAGATTGGCCCCATTCACTTCAATTATATGTGCCTCACTGTAACACAGATTTTTGGAGGGGCAAGACAAAATACATTTTTGCGGTAATCAATATTATGCCACAAATGCTGTCGATTGAGCTTAACTTGTATTGAATGCAAAATACTCCTTTAAAATAGAATTAAGTGCCGTACTCAAGGGTGCAGTGGTGACAATTCATGTACAATATTGCCTCTTCCAGGGTTCGAACCTGCAACTTTAAAGTTAAAGATCTAATAGCTCTTTACCTTATCCTATAGCACATTATCTCTGTGGAGATAAACAACATCATGCACATTAAAACTCCATAGATAAAGACGTAATGAAGGGTATATATCCCCCCAATATTCAGATCAGTAGTTGATCAGTATGGGTTAGTATGTCCTAAACGATGTCTTGTAGCATGTTAGCAAATCTTGAACCAAAGGAGCCAGTGTATTTCTAAAATTATAGATGTAAACAGGGGTGCAACTACACACATGCTGAGGGGTATGCAACATCAATGTTGGCGTCCCCACCAAATACACACACATACACACACACACACACACACACACACACATATGTTGGTAGACATAATGATTTTTATACTGTACGAACTATAGATTCTATCCCCTAACCCTCCCCTAAACCTAACCTTCACAAAAAAAATCTGCATTTTACATAAAAAAAAAAAAAAAACATCGTTTAATATGTTTTTTAAGCGATTTGAAGTATGGGGACACTAGAAACGACACGGATCTACCCGAACCAGAAACCTTGGATTAATAGCGATGTTCGCGCTGCATTTAATGCGCAGACCTCCGCTTTTAATTCTGGGAACATGGAGGAGCGTAAACAAGCCAGTTATGCCATCCGAAAAACTATCAGAGCAGAAAAACACCAGTACAAGAACAAGACTGAAGGACAGTTTAACACCACCAACTCTAGAAGCATGTGGCAGGGAATTAACATCATCACGGACTTTAAAGGGAATAAAAACTCCGCTGTGAACACCGCTGCCTCTTTCCCAGACGAGCTAAATACTTTTGCGAGAGAGCTCTCGCGGCCGAAGCTAAAGAGGTTAGTTCACTCTCCGTCTCTGTAGCGGATGTAACCCGATCCTTCCGACGGGTGAATATCCATAAAGCCGCGGGTCCAGACGGCATTCTGGGCCGTGTCATCAGAGCGTAAGCGAACCAACTGGCTGGTGTTTTTACGGACATTTTCAACCTTTCCCTCTCTTTGTCTGTAGTCCCCACATGCTTTAAAACATCCACCATTGTGCCTGTACCAAAGCAATCCAAAATCACTTGCTTAAATGACTGGCGTCCTGTTGCTCTGACCCCCATCATCAGCAAATGCTTTGAGAGACTAATCAGAGATTACATTTGCTCTGTGCTGCCTCCCTCACTGGACCATTGCAGTTTGCTTACCGCAACAACTGTCCCACTGATGATGCCATTCCATCTACACTACACACTGCTCTCTCCCACCTGGAAAAAAGGAACACTTATGTGAGAATGCTGTTTGTAGACTACAGCTCAGCATTGAACACCATAGTACCCTCCAAGCTTTATATGAAACTCCGGGCTCTGGGCTTAAACAGCTCGCTGTGCAGCTGGATCCTGGACTGTGCAGCTGGATCACTGACCCTCAACACTGGAGCCCCACAGGGCTGTATTCCCTGTACACACATGACTGTGTGGCAACACACAGCTCCAATGCCATCATTAAGTTTGCTGATGATACGACGGTGGTAGGTCTGATCACTGACAATGATGAAACAGCCTACAGAGAGGAGGTGCACACTCTGACACGCAGGTGTCAGGAGCACAACCTCTCCCTCAATGTCAGCAAGACAAAGGAGCTTGTGGTGGACTTCAGGAGGAGAGAAAGAGAACACAGCCCCATCACCATCAATGGAGCACCAGTGGAGAGAGTAAGCAGCTTCAAGTTACTCGGTGTCCACATCACTGAGGAACTCACATGGTCTGTCCACACTGAGGCCGTTGTGAAGAAGGCTCATCAGCGCCTCTTCTTCCTGAGACGACTGAGGAAGTTTGGAATGAACCGCCACATCCTCACATGGTTCTACACCAGCACTGTAGAGAGCATCCTGTCTGGCTGCATCTCCGCCTGGTACGGCAATAGCACCGCCCACAACCGCAAAGCCCTGCAAAGTGTGGTGTGAACTGCCAGACACATCATCGGACGTGAGCTTCCCTCCCTCCAGGACATCTGTACCAGGCGGTGTGTGAAAAAAGGCTCGGAGGATCATCAGAGACTCCAGCCACCCAAACCACGGGCTGCTCTCACTGCTACCATCAGGCAGGTGGAATCGCAGCATCAGGACCTGCACCAGCTGACTTCATGACAGCTTCTTCCCCCAAGCAATCAGACTTTTTAACTCTTGATCTTTCACGATCAATATACATCAGCACTGCACTTTATTAATCTCATAATCTTATTATCTCACACTGGACTGTCATAAATTATATTCTCTCTTAACAACACACTGGCAACTGACTATCAACCGACAGGCTGAATGTCAATACAGTACAACACAACCTACTGTACATTTTATATATACTATATATACTATTTTTTATTGTATAATGTGTATTCTGTATTGTGTGTATTGTATACTGTACATTGTATGTTATTATTTGTATATTGTGTTGTGTGTAATTATGTGTATATTAGATTTTAAATTGTGTTGTGTAAATCTGATGTTTATTGTAAATTGGTATATGTCTTATCACTGTCATGACTGCTATGTTGCTCGGAACTGCACCCAAGAATTTCACACACTATTGCAGTTGTGTATATGGTTGTGTGACAATAAAAGTGATTTGATTTTGATTTTAATAGTGACGGATTACATGTAATCTGGATTATGTAATCAGATTACAAAAATCACAAGATTACAAGAACTTGTAATCGAATTAAATTACATTTTAAAATACTCATAATCTGACTACAGTTACTTTTTTATAGATTACATGTTTATATATTAACAAGGCAATGGCTGTAAATTGTTAATAATTACTGATCATTTTCATATCAATATCATCATATTCTTACCCCGAGGCGCAATAGTCTAATAGATGAACATTTTAAGCATGAGGTCCTTTTTACATTACAACAGTAAGATATGCATATCAGCTAAGGAATAGGTAATGTACTGTTAATAAGCAGTAAGGGTTAAAAGTACATAAGTGTGTCAGAAATTTGAGCTGTTAGCTTTGACCTAGCAATGTCATTGCTGTTGATTTCAGGTTCATTACTGTTTGTTCATGTAATGATTTTATTGTTTTATGCACTTAAAATTAAATAGATATGGTTTTTTTTAAAAAAAACAATTATTTCTTACTACCTCACCAATGGCATGCAGCTCACACATTGAACTTAATTGCTTCAAAGTATTTAGTGGATGCCATCTCTAAGGGTCCTCTCCACAGGGTACACAACAGTTCAAAGAATGGAATACATTTCTTCCTCTATGTACTTTAATGTTAAAATGATTATCCTACTCAAATGCATGTGACATAAAATAAAATAGATTTAGGTTGAAAGTAATCCAAATGTAATCTAAATGGAATCAGATTAATTTACCCCAAAAATATAATCTATGAGATTACGTTACTGATTGCATTTTTTTGTCATGTACTTTGTAATCAGTGCCTGATTACAATTCACAAACAATCTGCCCAGCACTGGCCATATGTACATCTCGGCAACGTTAAATGTCTGTTAACTTCAAGCCTTTGTTCTAGATTTTCAGTGATAAAGTGATAAAATAAGACTACCAAACTCTCTTTATCCACTTGGGCATTGTTTTCTTCATTTTATTGCACTGTTTTTCATTTTCAATCTTACGTTTTCTGTTCTGCACAGCAAGCTAGAACATATTCCCCCTCTGACCATTTTTGTCATGTGATAGTCAGAGCAATGTTGGTAGATAGAGGGTGATTGGTAGCTATGAAGGTACCTCTTGATAAAATAAAATAAATAAAAATGCATATTTGAACCCATTTAAAATGCTAAGCAAATTTTAAGTTAAATACAATTTAATCAAATAAAAGTTAAATTAAATACATTCATTATTGTTTAAAATTGTGCTTTTGGTTATTTGTAAGGTATTAAAGAAGATTTAAAAAGTATGGTTTTGGCGCCCTATTGTGCGGCGCCCGTATGTGTTGCGTATGTTGCATACCCCATTTTTGCGCCCCTGGATGTACATTATATGTCCTTTATGCTCCACAGCAACAGTGTGTGATGGACAGTTTCTTCTGCTTGGTCTGACTGGATCCTTCCACTCTAAAAACTTCCCCCTGGATTATGACAGTAACACAGCCTGCCGCTGGATCATACGGTACTATGGTGCTTCAAACTATTTCGTTATTCAGAAACAAATAATCTGAGATGTCCCTGCCTTACACAGTTTTTCATTTCATCCACAGAGTGAACGAAGGCTTAGCCATAAAAATTGCTTTTCATAGTTTCTATACGGAGGAAGATATTGATGTTCTGGACCTGTATGAGGGCACTGGACCTACGAAAAAATTAACATGCAAGTTCAATGATAAACACTATTGCCCGTAATTTTCAAAGAGATTTCTGGTTGTGAATTTTGACTTTTTAAAAATCTGTAAATCTGTGAATATTTTCTCTCTTAGACTCTCTCTCAGGCACATCACCTGGAAACATCTGGCTTCTATCTCATGAGGCCACTGTTGAATTTTATGCAGACTTCATCAACAACTTTCAAGGCTTCAATGCTAGTTACAGGGCAGAAAAAATCAGTCAACTTTCTAGTGGGTATTATCAGTTGCAACATCCCGCAACCCCCCCACCCCCACCCATAGACCCGGCCATGTGTTCAAATGTATTAAAATTAATTTTAAGATCTAATAATTTGCTATTGTGTTGATTGAAGTATATGTTCTTTGTCAGATGAAGACAAGATAAACTGTACATTTGAAGAGGACTTCTGTCTATGGAGGCAAGAACAGGAGGATGATGGCGACTGGTTAAGAGTACGAGGCTCTACTCTTCCACCCGACACTGGCCCAAGCTTTGATCACACAATGGGCAACCAATCAGGTGCCATTCAGTAATCCAACTTCTGTAAACAAAAAAGATTCAACAAATGTAGGACTTTGAAATCTAGCAATTTGCATATAATTACATAAAATTGTGCATTCTATTTTCAATAGTTTTAGCAATAGTTTTTGTTAATATTGGTATCTGTATCGGCCAAAGAAATTTCATATTGGTGCATCCCTAATACACTGTATATACTATATATATATATATATATATATATATATATATATATATATATATATATAATATATATATAAAATGTAATATTATACTATAAACCAAAACAGTCAATTAATTGATTTACTGTTTAATTACTTTAAAATGATTCAAAATGTTTTTGCTTATACATACATGATACATCTGACATTGATTTTTCATCTCATAGGGTACTACATTGTGACACCTCGGAGCCCTGGAAGCTGGGATAAGACATTCCGTATCTACAGTGTCCCTCTGGCTCCTGTAAATGAATCTATCTGTCTACGATTCTGGTTAGTTTTTCATGGTACTTATTTTCAGGCCATTATTCATTAAATCCTTGTACTTACTTTTTAATCAAAAGTACTTTTTGGAAACATTTGTTATTTGTGCACATTTTTTTCAAAATGAGTCACAAGAGTGTCTGCCAACTTTTTCCATCTGGGTTCCGAAGTATTTTTCCCATTCATTTTTTCCATAGACTTGTAATAAAATCCTTCATAAAAGAGTGGTAAGCAATGAACCAAACCAACCAGTTCCGAGGTGAATCACAACAATACATACTTTGATTTGAAGCAAAAAAAGTATTTGAAAATTGTAAAAAAAAGACAAAAGTATAAGACTGTGTACTTACCTTCTTTTACATGCGATAGGAGAAAGGTGCCTCTGGTTGTTCCTTGCAGTGTACCCAACCTTACAGGTTCCAGATGGTTAGGGGTGCGTCTCAATCAGTTCCCTAGATCAGTAGTCAGGGCACTGATCAGTGAGTCGGCCATTTTTAGGGCTCATTAGCAAAAATCATTCCGGTGCACTGAAATGTTCGCTCCCTAAAAAATCCCACAATGCACCGTTAAAACCAGAGAGCATCGTTGCTCACCATGTTCCCTTAACGGAAATGTCGCCATGTCTTCTGAAGTCTCTCAAGTGGTTAGATGACGAGCACAAGTGTCAAACTATGAAGTCCAAGCCTTATTTTCTCTTTAAAAGAGATATTGTTTGTAATGTCTTTCATTCATAATTACCATGAAAGTGAAACAATCTTTTAAATACTTGAGTTGTTAAAAGTAGGTTTAAAATACACTCCTATATATTTTCATTTCTTTATTTATGCCATTTATCTGTTATAATAACACTGTATGTTTGAATATCTCCAAGGAAAATGAATGATAGTGTCATTTATACAGCGATGGTGTTGATTAATAACAGCTGTGCTTGAATGCGTGAGCTCGTTAACGTGTCGCAGGTGATGGAGTCATAAGTGTCCCAGTGTTCACTGGATCAGTACCCTTACCAGTGCCCGTATTCATGTTCACAATATACTGACTCATGACATACAGTAGGGAGCTAAGGAGCTGATTGAGACACAGGGAATGATTAGGGTGGGGGTGGGGTAAAGGCATCTGCTGCCTCTCAGGAACAAACTGAGGCTCCTTTGTACAATGGGCTCTTTTACAAGGGCATGAACTACAATCCCATGAAGCAATGCGAATGACGTAATTGAATAAAAACTTTGAAAATATATAAAACTGTTGATTTTAGGTTGTTGATTATAAGTTTACCTCAAAATATCCCAATATATACAAATATATATGTAGACTGAGGGTTTAGGCTGATTGTATCATTCACAGTGTGTCATGGAAGTGGGTGGTCACTGCTGGACTTTTTTTGGCGGGCTTTGTTGGCCACAGTTCTCTGATTGGTAGAGCTCTCTTCAGGATCATGGGTAGTGTAGTTGTTCACCAGGAATTCCACTATTAAACACAATTTGTGTGTTGAAATAACATGGAGAGATGGCTTCAACAAAGGCATATTCTATCGATGAACAACCTAGGAGCTCATGATAGGTGTGTCTTTAAAGGTTTATAAGTTATCACTGAAAATCAGTTTGCTTTGGAAAAAATGTAATGAGATTTGTACTTCCGGAACTAGACTGTTACGCTCTATAGGATACAAAGTAGGGCCTGAAGCTCTTTAAAATAAAGTAAAAAAAAAAAAAGAATTTTTTTAAACAAATGTTCAATGAAAGAAGTTCTTAATATTTAGGAAATGTAGATCATTGCCCTCAGGAAGTCAAACTAAAAATCATATGAGCTTTTTATTTTACATTCATTTCACATGAGATTTGCATTTTATTTCAACCCTGTTGCCAAAATTTGTGTTGAAATGTATTTCTAAATAGAGTTTAAATCCATAATTCATTTGATTTTGTTATTTTCTAGCAACAAACATTAAAAAAACAACATCATATCTATAAAAAAAATCTAACATTCAAAAAATTCTACTTTTCATGCTGTTAACATTATGTTAGATAATAGTTTTAGTTCTAAAAAAAAAAGAATTTGTGGCTCTAATGCTTTTAAATAAGTCATGGGACACCAAAGTGTGCCGTGTTCATGGAAAGTGCCACAAATGTAAACTGAAATGGGCAACGATGATATTATGCCTATATTAGAGCTCTGTCAAGTAGGCTACATGACATTAGCTCACCTGTAAGCATTTGATGAGTGTGTCTGTGCTCTTTAAGGTATCATATGTTTGGGGAAGAGGTTTGGCGTTTAGCGGTCCTGGTGGAGGAAGGGTCAGCATCCACTCTCCTCTTCTGGAAAGAAGGGAACTATGGGGACAACTGGAACTATGGCCAAGTCACACTAAACTACACAACAGATGCTGTGGTCAGTTCAAATACAATTCTACTGGCTTAAAGTTCAAAACCTTTAAGTAACGATTTACACTGTTAAAATTGAAGAATCATTGATGATTAGAACATTTTTGTTTGTCTCTCAGGTAATCTTTGAAGCGCAGAAGAAGGCGGGCTTTCTGAATGATATTGCTCTGGATGACATCAGTATAGTGCCTGGCTCTTGTTCGGATGGCCTCCCTGACCCAACACTGGTCCCCCCACCCATCACTCTCCCTCCCATTCCAAGTAAGGCAAGATGTAATTTACAGATTAACAAATGTATGTAAGATTGTTTTGGTATGTCATTTTTATTTGAGTAAAGTAGTTTCTTTTTAAAGTTAATGAAATTTAACTTCAAGCAACATGATGACTAAAAATAATTGGGCATATTTCCTTTTTTATATATTCAGTTCCTTAATCAGTATCCAAATTCCCAAAATACACAGTAAGAACTGTCCTGGCCTTTTCTATAATTTATTTTATATTTTGTATTAATGCTCATTTTGTAATAATGTCATAAATGTCACAGTAAGCTCAGTCAAGCACCAGATACAATATACAAATAATTTCAAGTTAATAACAGTTCAGATGACACCCTTGACAAAATTGGCAGATTTAGCGAACATTAACCCACAAGTCAACATTACAACTTACAAGTTAAATAATAACCGTTATCATATGAAGAGGATTGTGCTATTTTTTTTCTTTAGTTTCTGCAATGACTATTGTTTCTTTGACATAACAGCTGATTGTGGGGGACCCTTTGACCTTTATGAATCAAATTCAACATTCAGCTCTCCAAATTACCCCAATGGCTATGGGAATGATGCATCGTGTAAGTACTACATTCTAATAGTAAGATGCTGTCAGCTTGGGTCTTAAACATTAGGAAATTCTGAACAATTTATTGAAAGATTCTAATAGTGAAAGGGGAAATTACACCTTTGCCTTGTCTTTAGGTATGTGGACTTTACATGCTATGGAAGGACAGACTATCCAGTTGCATTTCCAAGATGTTGCTTTGGAAGCATCTACTGACATATTGGAAGTTCGAGATGGAGTGGAGCCCTATTCAGAGTTGTTAGGTAAGTCTGCTTGGAATGGGCACAAACATTTACATTTCTTAAAGATGCCAAAGGGAGAGAAAGAGAACAAAAAATGGCAGTTAATGGTTTGGCTATTATTTTGTTCAGTGTTCAGAGTAACGCATGTTTTCATCCTCAAAGGTGTCCTAACTGGGGATCGTTCTTTTCCGGACCTTTTCTCCAAAACCTCTCAGATGAATGTCATGCTCTTCACTGACTCATCGAGGAATGACAAAGGCTTTCTAGCCAACTTCAGCACAGGTCTTCACCTGGGTCAACCAGGTATGTTTTCTGCTATTCATGAAATGCCACAGTATGGGAACATGGAGACAGTCTGCTATTATAAGTTCAAAAATTCAATCAATTTGTAGATCCATGTCCGACTGGGCAGTTTCAGTGCAGCACAGGAGTGTGTGTGTCCATCGCCAGTGTGTGTGACGGGGAAGAAAACTGCTCTGATGGCTCAGATGAAGCTGACTGTGGTAAATTGTCAGGTTAAAGCAATAAAACAGTAAATATTTTACTCACCCTCATATCGTTCCAAACCTTTATGACTTCTCATTTGGAAGACAAATATGTTTTAATAAATGTCACGGTCCATCTTTTCAATTCAGTGGAAATGGATAGTGCTTCATTTTAAAACTTTAAAAAGACTGGATGTCAAATTGAAATGGACGTCAAAATTTTCCTGAAGAATTACTTGTTTGGCATTGTTTTTACCTTTACCTATAGTATGCCTACATGATGCATGAATGTTATGGACTACAATATTATTATACTTTTTAAGCTTTAAAGTGAGGCACTATCCACTGACATTGTGTTAAAAAGACGGACCAGAACATTTATTAAATCATCTCCTTTTGTATTCCGCATAAGAATGAAAGTCACATGGGTTTGGAGCGACATGAGGGTTAGTAAATGATTACAGATTTTTATTTTTATTTTTGGGTGAACTATTCCTTTAAACAAGTTTATAGCATGATATGGGTTTCTACCAAACAAACATATGGCTTACAGCCATTTTAATCAAATTGTGCTGTTGACATAGGCCCTGTTGTATTTTAGTGCATATAATAAAACATAATCTCACTGGAGCCGAACGACTGAGACTTCAGGTCCAGAATAACCTTTACACGGTGTGTGCTCAGAACTGGACATCTCAGCTATCTGACTTCTTTTGCCACTACTTGGGCTACAGGTAAGCATTCACCTCGTAGACTAGTTTAGTCCGTCATACTAAAGTAATGAAAGGATGATGAAAAGTTTAATGTCACATTTGTTGATTTATCTAGATCAGGAAATGCCTCATTCTCTAACGCTATGGATGGAGATGCTCCCTTTACTACTGTAGCTCTAAATGCCAATGGCATGTTGGATTTGAAGCCCAGGTAAATTACAGTTTAATAGCAGTAGATATAAATATTCACAAATGTTGTTGACATATCAGATATATTGAAAATATCTGTAGCTACCACAGACAATTGGGTAACACTCTACAATAAGGTTCCACTCATTAACGTTAGTTAATGCATTAGGTATCATGAACTATCAATGAATAATATATGTTTACAGCATTTATTAATCTTTGTTAATGTTAGTTAATAAAAATACAATTGTTTATTGTTAGTTCATGTTAGTTCATAGTGCATTAACTTATGTTAACAAATACAACTTTTGATTAAATGTATTACTATATGTTGAAATAAACATTAATCAAGATTAATAAATGCTGTAAAAATATTATTCATTGTTAGTTCATGTTAACGTCATGGTTACTGGTGTAACCTCCGTTCCCTGATGGAGGGAACGAGATGTTGGTGTCGATGTAGTGACACTAGGGGTCACTCTTGGGAGCCTTTTTGATAAAAGGCCAATGAAAATTGGCGAGTGGTATTTGCATGCCACTCCCCCGAACATACGGGTATAAAAGGAGCTGGTATGCAACCACTCATTCAGGTTTTCCGCTGAGGAGCCGATATAAGGTCCGGCCATTTCAGAGGGTAGTTCAGCGTTGTGGCAGGAGAGACCAACGTCTCGTTCCCTCCATCAGGGAATGGAGGTTACACCAGTAACCATGACGTTTCCTATCTGTCATTCACTCGACGTTGGTGTCGATGTAGTGACACTAGGGGTCCCTATACAAAACGCCACAAGGCTGAACTGTGTTACGTGAACTGGCGGTGTGTGGTGGGCAGACTTGCTGTGTGCCTCATAGCCAGCACACCAGGTCGACACGTAACCTCCCCCAACACAGTTATGAGTGTCGAACGGCCCTTTTTGGGGACAAGTCGACTACCCAAAGATAGAGACAGGCTTAACCCAGTTGTGGCCTCTTTCCTCTTCTCTTTTTCCACTCCCTAAAAAAGAAGGGGGATTATCCGACTGGGCCGCCAGGACTAGTCGGGGGCTGTCCCTCCCAAGGGGAGGACACTGTGGAGACCACACCTCGCCCCAAGAGAGGGGGGGATATTTAAGTGGAAGAATACATCACATGGTCTTTCCAACCATGTGGAGAGCCTTCAAGGTAGATCCTGCCCAATGGGGGAGGAGTTACTACAACATGGAGACTGGGGCAGAGGGGCTCTGCCCAAGGAAGACGCAGTTTGCCAGCAGGGAAATGAATTAGCGGAAGATATAGATCGCATGGGGTTAGCCTTACAGGGAACCGCCACATGTGGAGCACCTACCCCAGAACCGGGCTCTTAGTTAGTGCGTGGACTGGGCCGGCAGCGAGTCTCTCCGAAAACTCGACTGCCACAGGGCTTGGAGGAAGTCAACCAGGGAACAACTTTTGTGAACACTACTGGGAATTAACAGTGCACGTCTTCAGCTCAAAAGGAGGTGGAAGGCGCTATGTGCAAGCGATACACCCGGCCGGCTATCCCGGGCTTATCCGCTTGTGTTGCGTGCCACTACTTGGGACGAAACCGGTTCCACCCGGAGGTTGTAGAACCTTGCAAAGGTGTTGGGTGTTGCCCAGCCCGCTGCTCTGCAAATGTCTGTTAGAGAGGCACCTCTGGCCAGGGCCCAAGAAGCCGCTACACCACGGGTAGAATGGGCTCGTAGCCCTACAGGGGGCGGCATGTTTTGGGCGAGATATGCCATAGTTATGGCGTCAATGAGCCAGTGGGCGATCCTCTGCTTGGAGACAGCGCTTCCTTTCCACTGTGCACCAAAAGCAGACAAAGAGCTGCTCAGAGATTCTAAAGCTCTGCGTGCAATCCAAATAGATGCGTAAAGCACGCACCGGACACAGCGACGACAGGGCTGGGTCTGCCTCCTCCTGAGGCAGCACTTGCAGGTTCACCACCTAGTCCCTAAAGGGGTGGTGGGAACCTTGGGCACATAGCCCGGTCAGGGTCTCAAGATCACGTGATAGTAACCTAGACCGAACTCCAGGCACGTTTCGCTGACAGAGAACGCTTGCAGGTCACCTACCCTCTTGATGGAAGTGAGCGCAGTCAGGAGGGCAGTCTTCAAGGAGAGTGCCTTAAGCTCGGCTGACTGCAAAGGCTCAAAGGGGGCTCTCTGTAGACCCTGAGAACTACAGAGGTCTGCTTAGGGAACGAGGCGCGGCCTGGAGGGATTCAGCCTCCTGGTGCCTCTTAGGAACCTGATGATCAGATCATGCTTCCTTAAGGACTTACCGTCAACTGCGTCGTGGTGTGCTGCTATGGCAGCAATGTACACCTTCAAGGTGGAAGGGGACAGCCTCCCTTCCAAACTCTCCTGCAGGATGGAAAGCACTGATCTGACTGCACATCTCTGGGGGTCTTCCTGACGGGAAGAACACCACTTAGTGAACAGACGCCACTTAAAAGGCATACAGGCACCTCGTAGAGGGAGCCCTAGCCTGAGTGAACGTGTCTACCATCGCAGGTGGGAGACAGCTTAGGTCTTCCGCGTCCCGTCCAGGAGCCAGACATGGAGATTCCAGAGGTCTGGGCGCGGGTGCCGGATGGTGCCCCTTCCCTGAGAAAGAAGGTCCTTCCTCAGGGGAATTTGCCCCGGGGGAGCTGTCACGAGGAGCGTGAGGTCCGAGCACCATGTCTGGGCGGGCCAGTAGGGTGCTTACCAGGACGACCTTCTCCTCGTCCTCCCTGACCTTGCACAGGGTCTGTGCAAGCAGGCTCACTGGGGGAAAATGCATATTTGCGAATGCCAGGGGACCAGCTGTGTGCCAGCGCGTCTATGCCGAGGAAGGCCTCGGTCAGGGCGTACCAGAGCAGGCAGTGGGGAGGATTCTTGGGAGGTGAACAGGTGCACCTGTGCCTGTCGAATCGACTCCAAATCAGCTGGACCACTTGAAGGTGGAGTCTCCACTCTCCCTTGAGGGTAACCTGTTGTGACGGCGTGTCCACCGAAGTGTTGAGGTTGCCTGGGATGTGAGTGGCTTGCAGCGACTTGAGGTGCTGCTGACTCTGTTGGAGGAGACGGCGGGCGAGTTGTGACATACAGTGGGAGCGCAGACTGCCTTGGCGGTTGACATATGCTACCACTGCCATGCTGTCTGTCCGAACTAGCACGTGCTTGCCCTGGATCAACGGCCGGAACCTCCGCAGGGCGAGCAGAATTGCCAGTAACTCGAGGCAGTTGATGTGCCAACACAGCCGCGGACCCATCCAGAGGCCGGCGGCTGCGTGCCCGTTGCCAACAGCGCCCCAGCCCGTTTTGGAGGCATCTGTCGTGACCACGACGCGCCTGGAGACCAGTTCTAGGGGAACACCTGCTTGTAGAAATGAGAGGTCGGTCCAAGGGCTGAAAAGACGGTGACAGACTGACGTAATGGCCACGCGGTGTGTCCCGTGGCGCCATGCCTGTCTCGGGACTCGAGTCTGGAGCCAGTGCTGAAGTGGCCTCATATGCATCAACCCGAGCGGGGTGGCCACCGCCGAGGATGCCATATGCCCCAGGAGCCTCTGAAAAAGTTTCAGTGGAACCGCTGTTTTCTGTTTGAACACCTTCAAACAGGCCAGCACTGACTGGGCGCGCTCGTTCATAAGGCGCGCCATCAAGGAGACTGAGTCCAACTCCAAACCGAGAAAAGAGATGCTCTGAACTGGGAGGAGCTTGCTCTTTTCCCAGTTGACCTGAAGCCCTAGTCGGCTAAGGTGTGAGAGCACCAGGTCCCTGTGTGCGCATAACACGTCTCGAGAGTGAGCTAAGATTAGCCAGTCGTCGAGATAGTTGAGAATGCGAATGCCCACCTCCCTTAACGGGGCAAGGGCAGCCTCTGCGATCTTCATAAAGACGCGAGGAGACAGGGACAGGCCGAAAGGGAGGACTTTGTACCGATATGCCTGACCCTTGAACGCGTACCGCAGGAAGGGTCTGTGTTGAGGAAGGATCGAGACGTGAAAGTACACATCCTAGAATGCGTCTTTGCGTCAGCATCTTGAACGGGAGTCTGTGTAAAGCCCGGTTCAGTACTCGCAGGTCCAAGATTGGCCGCAACCCACCGCCTTTTTTCGGTACAATGAAGTAGGGGCTGTAAAACCCTTTCTTCGTCTCGGCTGGAGGAACAGGTTCTATCGTGTCCTTCCGTAGGAGGGTAGCGATCTCCATGCAAGGTAGCAGCGTTTTCGTCTTTCACCAAGGTGAAGTGGACACCGCTGAACCTGGGCGGATGCCCAGCGAAGTGAATCGTGCGGTCCGGACCAGCCCTTGTGACGGATTGGAAGGCGCAAGCCATGCGTCCAAGTTCCGCGCAAGGGGGACCAAAGGGACAACGTCATCGGATGTACTGGCAGGTGGGGCCTCGCGGCGGGGCGGAGCTCGAGGTGCCACACCACGTCGTGGCTGTGCTGAGTCTGAGGACATCGAAGCACTTACCTGGCTCCTTGTGACCACCCCCGGAACAGCCTGGGATGGGGGAGGAAGAGGCCTGTCCTCGTGACCGTGGAGACTGTCACATAGGGGGCGGATTTGTGCCACAGCTGGGTGCCCAGGGTGGGAGACCACCGCTGGAGCGCCAACCTGCCAAATGGAGTGGTTTGCCTTTCACGAGTTCTGGGCGGCTGCGAGATGGGTGGCGTCTGCTTCCTGCGGTGGGCTCCACGCCGGGGCCAGGCCGAAGGGGCGGGCTGCGGCGGAGCCAGTGCAGTCACCGCAGGGGGACACCCTTGGCGATGAGTAGATGGGGTGCGGGATCTTGAGCAGCGCCGGGGCAGGATATGCCAGCTAGCATCCATCTACTGCTCTACCATCGAGAACTGCTGGGCAAAGTCCTCGACGGTGTCGCCGAATAGGCCCGCCTGGGAAATGGGGGCAGCAAGGAATCGTGTCTTGTTGGCCTCACCCATCTCGACCAGGTTGAGCCAAAGGTGGCGCTCCTGGACCACTAGTGTGGCCATCGTCCGCCCGAGAGACCGCGGCGTGACCTCCGTCGCTTGGAGAGCGAGGTCGGTCGCCGAGCGCAGTTCCTGCATCAATCCCGGGGCGGAACTACCCTCGTGCAGTTCCTTTAGCGCCTTGGCGGACTTGCAGGAGAGCCATGGCGTGCAGGGCGGAGGCGGCTTGTCCAGTGGCACTGTAGGCCTTGGCCGTCAGAGACGACGTAAACCTACAGGCCTTGGACGGGGGCTTTGGGCACCCGCGCCAGGTGGCGGCGCTCTGCGGGCATAGGTGCACCGCGAGCGCCTTTATCCACTGGGGAATTGCCAAATAACCCTTGGCCGCCCCACCATCGAGGGTAGTGAGAGCGGGGAAGCTGAAAAGATCGGGACCGGGCAGTAAAAATTGCCTCCCGCGACCTTGTCAGCTCTTCATGCACTTCCGGAAAGAAAGGAACGGGGCAGGGCGTGGCTTTGAGCGGTGCCGCGAGCCCAGGAACCAATCACCGAGCCGCGAGGGTTCAGGGAAGAGCGGTGAAATCCACTCTATTTGACGCTCGCAGCTGCCCGGGAAAGCATGTCGTCATCTCCGCGTCAGCCTGTGACTGGGCGATCGACCCTGAAGGGAGGAGCCCAGCTGAGGCTTCTGACTGGACGAGCCCGCTCTCCGATGCTGCGCTCGAGAGCTCATCACTTTCGCAGGCTCCGAATAAGAGGTCGAACTCGCCGTGAGACGAGCCGGCGGACTCACCCGGAAGCCTGGGGAATGGGAGGTCCGCGGGGGGATACCCAGCGGAGGCGGTCCCATTGGGGTCCCCAAATCGTCCCCAGTGCTAGCCGCGCTAGCCTCAAACCCGTGGGTAAAAGGACCGAGGCGGGAGCCTCTGGGGTGGCTCGCTTTCTTACGAAGGCGAGCCGCGACCGCAACATTGCCATGGACATATTCTCGCAATGAGAACATGACCATCCACGAACGCTGTCTCCGCGTGAGCAGTGCCCAGACACGAAAGACAGTGATCGTGACCGTTAGAAGGCGAGAGATAACGAGCACAACCAGGAATAACACACAATCGGAAAAGCATCTTTAAAAAGATGTGTCTTTAAAAAGACGTTCCGTGCGTGCGCTCTTTTAGAGAAATATATACTCTTTTAGAGGGGAAAAATGCTCTTTCAGAAAACATACTCTCTAGTTTTTCTGCCGAAGCTCCCAGGGGCATTCTCTGCATTGCACAAGTGCATAGTGGGGAGAAGCCGCTGAAATGCGCTGTCAGATCCAGCAGAGGTGAATGAACAGTAATATTCAGCTCAGTGAGCATGACCGTTCGGCTCCGAAGAGAAAATCTGAATGAGTGGTTGCATACCAGCTCCTTTTATATCCGTATGTTCGGGGGAGTGGCATGCAATTACCACACGCCAATTTTCATTGGCCTTTTATCAAAGACCAGAGGTGTCTCGGGCTCCCAAGAGTGACCCCTAGTGTCACTACATCGACACCAACGTCGAGTGAGTGACAGATAGGGAACTAATGTTAACTAATGTAAACAAATAGAACCTTGTTGTAAAGTGTTACCGAAAATTGTTATTAAAATGTATACTATAAAAAATACATACATACATAAAAGGATTCTTGTAACAATGTTCAAATATGAAATAATTTTAAAAATTTGGAAATTATATTTACGTGAAGACACAGAAATATATAACAAAAACTTCTGCATGTAAATAGAAGGGGATCCTATAACATCTTTATTTCAAATCCTTTTGTGTGTTTTTTTCACAGTGACAAATGTCTCAGTGAGAAGATTACATCACTACACTGTAACAACCATCGTAAGTTTAAAATCAGAGTCCTCATTAAAAATTAAACATTAAAGTTTTGTTGTTTGTTTGTTTTTGTTTACATTACGCCATGTGTTGTAGCATGTGGTTTCCGTAAGGTGCCCTTAAAAAATGAGACAAACAAGGACAAAGAGATGGGACAGATAGCAGGCAAGGTGGTGGGAGGACAGGATGCCCAGGAAGGGGCGTGGCCATGGATTGTGTCTCTGCGATGGCAGGGTCGTCACGTCTGCGGGGCCTCATTGATTGACAGGGAATGGTTGGTTACAGCTGCTCACTGTGTTTTTGGGTGAGTGCTGCTCAGTATTCTCAATAGACTGCTTTCACTGTAATTATATTTTAGACAATAAGGAATAAAATAAAGAAAATGCAGTGAGACTAAATGTTAATGTTTTGATCCTATAGAATGAATGTGTACCTGTCAAACTGGGCAGCTGTTTTGGGTCTTCACACTCAGTTTGGGACTGATGACTCTGAGAGACAAGTCCATTCGGTAGATCAGATTATTATGAACAAGCGCTATAACAGGAGGACAAAGGAATCTGACATTGCCCTAATTCATTTACAGACACCAGCCAACTTCACAAGTACGTAATTAGAAATTAAATCTTACAGGAAATGGGTACTACCAAGGAAGTGTCTGCCAAACATTTAAAACATATTAATGGATTATTATCTTCCAGACTACATTCAGCCCATTTGCCTACCAGATTCTGGAGAACAGTTTGGAGTAGGGAGGAAGTGCTTTATTGCTGGTTGGGGAAAATTGGCTGAAGATGGTCAGATACACATTTGTGCATTCTCATTTACTTTATCTAACTTTAATTCTAAACATTAAACATTATGCTGATATTTTTGTATGGTTGTGTATGGAGACACTTTTTTAGTGTGTGTGTTTGTGTGTTGTGATCCTCAGGCTCAGTAGCTAATGTGTTACAGCAGGCTGTTTTGCCCCTTTTAAACAACACACAGTGTCAAAAATGGCTGCCTGAATACAACATTACAGAGCGGATGGTGTGTGCAGGATATGCTGAAGGTGGAGTGGACTCCTGTCAGGTGTGTACATTTTGACAAACTGCGCCCACTAGTGTCGCTGCAGTGGTGTGGGGTGTTACGTCGGTGAGAATGTGCTTTTTTTGTGCGGGCAACCTGGGTTCGATTCTGCCTATTGTCCCCCTTTTTCCCATCCTGTTTCCTGTCTCCACACTTAATATTTCCTTTAATACAACTTAACAAAATCTAATATATATATGATACAAAAAAACAAAACAAAACACACATATTCAATATATACATTATATACAGTGTATATATATATATATATATATATATATATATATATATATATATAATGTATATACATGTATATTGAATATGTGATTTGTTTAGTATCATATATACAGTATTGTTTTCAGATTCTCTCTCTCTCTCTCTCTCTCTCTCTCTCTCTCTCTATATATATATATATAAATTATTATCACATGTATATAACATTCTTATAACAGTGAATACATGTCTTTTTTGTTAATTTTGATGATAAGATTAGTCTGATAACAAACAAATTATTTTTCTGATTAAATGGCAATGATCTGAGATTCTTTCGTTGTATATTCTTATACTAAAAATAGATGTCTTTATAAAGGGTAATTTGTTTGTAAAAAATAAAATAAAAAATATGACTGTATTGTCTTATTTTGTGTCATAAATAACAGGGGGATTCTGGAGGTCCACTGATGTGTGAAGAGGACGATCATTGGGTTCTTGTGGGAGTGACATCTTTTGGGAAAGGCTGTGGACAACCTCAGCGGCCTGGAGTGTATACTCGTGTCAGTCAGTTTGTTGACTGGGTGGTAGAAACACGACGTCTCTACTCAGACTGGAAGGGATACAATTATTCTGTATAAAAAGATGTCTTGAATTGATTGTTTTGTTGATGTCTATGGGCTTCTGGAAATTTGAGGCCTGACATAGCAAGTGTCATGTTTTCTAAACTACCTGTCCTGAGTAATTGCCATTTACGTGATTTGTGCATTGTATTGTAAGTTGCTGTTTAAAACTTCAATGTGAATGATGACGAAGGAATGTCTTTGTGTCTTTGTATGTGATATAGTGTTCAGTTATATTTACTTGAATTTGAAACAATATTTGTTTTGCTACAGTTAATTATTTAACAATGTATAATGAATAAAGACTTGCTTGTAATTCTTGTAATGTTTGAGAACTTTTTCAGTTGTGTAGTAGCTCAGCTTGTAAAAAGGTGAGTTTATATCTATGAAAAAACGACAGGTGAAACAGTACACTTATTTCTTATGCTATTCATGAGATATTTGATATTTTATCAAATAAAAATTCAAAACACATGTGACTCTCATAAAGCCTGTCAAGAAAATTGGGTTAAATATTTGCATAAAGAAAATAAAGCCTGTGTGTAGTATTATTTTGTTTTACATTGTAATTTTCATGACATTTTAGCACATTCGCCACACATCACAAATAATATATTAGTTAAATAAGTCTTTATACATAGTAGTATTTGCCATACCACATTTAATTGATGCTGATTTGAATCAAAATCTTTGCGTACGGTCTTATGAAGGAGAAAGATGCAGCCAATAAAATGATGAACATATCCAGAACTTTTGTTATTGAACGGTTATTGAAACTCGTCCGGATTTATTTTTGAAGTGCAGCACAGCACCACGCTCAAAATCCACCCAGTTATCCATTTCTGAATGTATTATTTTTCATGTAAATTCAATAACTCCTGGTCTATACAACGAGAAAATGCATCAAAACCTCTTTATCAATAGTGTCCATAGATTTTTAGCAGTTCTGTATTAATGTTTTGCTGTAAATTTTTTTATGTATTTTTTTTTATCCATTTTTCTCACAATTTGGAATGCCCAATTCCGACATCTTAGTAGGTCCTCAATCCGGGTGGCGGAGGACAAGTCTCAGTTGCCTCCGCTTCTGAGACCATCAATCCACGCATCTTATCACATGACTTGCTTTGCATGACACCACGGAGACTCCCAGCATGTGGAGGCTCATGCTACTCTTCGCGATCCACCATGTGCCCCATTGAGAGCAAGAACCACTAATCGTGACCACAAGGATGTTACCCCATGTGACTCTGCCCTCCCTAGCAACTGGGCCAATTTGGTTGCTTAGGAGACCTGGCTGGAGTCACTCAGCACGCCCTGGATTCGAACTCACGACTCCAGGGGTGTTAGTCAGCGTCAATATTCGCTGAGCTACCCAGACCCCCAATGTTTTGCTGTAATTTAGTGTGTTTTCTATCTAGCTGCTGCTGCAAATGAGAGGAAAAAAATAGGATGGATAAAATGATCTCTCAGATCTCTCACATTATACACGTTTACCGACATTTTCCAAATATTGCGTTCACTGTGATCATTATTGCAGCACTAAATCCAGGGGTTTGCCAGGAATCTGAGATTAATCCGAGTAAATGTCTTGTGTGGGGTCCTGGACTGAATCCTGATGTTGTGCTGCCTGTCAGATGCTTCTACATTCAGACTGTAGATTCACATGGAGGAAACATCAATGTCTCTTCAGGTAAGAATATGAAAGAAAACATGTCAAATTAAGTGGTGTCATTAAAGAAATATTCTGGGTTCAATACAAGTTAAGCTCAATCAACAGTATTTGTGGCATAATATTGATCACCACGAAAAATTAATTTCGACTTGTTCCTCCTTTTCTTTAAAAACAGCAAAAATGTGGTGAGGCACTTACAGTGGAAGTAAATGGGGCCAATCAATAAATGTTAAAATATTCACAATTTCAAAAGTATAGCCTCAAGACATTAAAAATATGCTTGTTAAAGAGCACCTATTATGGTTTTTCAAATATTACCTTTCATGTAGTGTGTTATATGGCTGTTTGTGAATGTAAAAAAGTTATTGACACCCAAAAGAAAGAACCGATTCTGAACAGCTGAAACGAGTCGTTAGTAATTCCAGACTTACTTCCTGTACTAACCTACGTAATTTGTTAACAAAAAACCCGCCTCTGGTCTGTTTACATGTACAGCCATTGCAGGCTGTTAGCCTGTTAGCTGTTAGCCTCTGCTAACCGGCTAACTCACGTTATTGTCAGAACTTACCACAGAGAAACGTCCTGTTCTCGTCGTGCTTGCGATGGTGGTTCGGGTTGATCTTCCGATGTATCACTATCGGACTCGGGCTCAAATTGGTATGGTAAAACAGACATTTTTTCATACGGAGCTGAAACTCGGATATGGTAGTGGCCGTTTCCTTTCCGACACACGCTGTAAGCGGTAGACCAATCACAACAGACTGGGACATCTGACCAATCAGAGCAGAGTAGTCTCTCTGAAAGGAAGCGTTTAGAATGAATCCTTTAGAATGGATCGTGGAAGGAGTCGTTTTTGACACTGGGAAAAAAAGGTGATGCTGCGATTTAAATTATGAGCAAATTAAAGTGTTTTTTAACCTTGGATGCATGTAAATCTATTGTATGAGACCTTTAAAACAAAATTAGGCACGTTTAAAAATCATAATAGGTGCACTTTAACATTATTCTAGTGTGATAAAATCACGTACCTTTTCTGTGTGAAGTTATAGTCAATTTTACAACTTCGTTGCCATGACGATGTAATGTCAACAAACCCTAAGATTTAAACAACTTTACAGCTCAAATAATACATGAGTTTTAACAGAGGAATTAATGTAAGTGATTTTATAATATTATAAGTTTCACATTTCTGCCTTTGAACCCTCCAACAGTTGGCCCCATTCACTTCCATTGTAAGTGCCTCACTGTAACCAAGAGTTTTGCTTTTTTATTTAAGAAAAGGTGGTATTCAACATTATACCACAAATGCTGTCAATTGAGCTTCATTTATACTGAACTCGGAATATTTCTTTAAGCTGCTCTCTCTCTCTCTCTCTCTCTCTCTCTCTCTCTTTCTTTATACAGTATATCCAGTATATATTTATCTATCTATCTTACTATCTGACGGTTTATCTGAATATCTGTGTGACAGTCTGTCTGTCTGACTATCTAGCTACCTGGCTTTTTGCTTTACTATAACGCCACTTTTTCTCATGGTCAGCACAATATATTGCTTCTTATTCACAAACCACCACTAATCCAGATTAACCAGGTGCTGAATGTGCTGAAATAGCACTGTGTCATAGTTAAATAGTCATTGTAACTATTTTCAGTGCAAACACTGGCATTATTTTTTAACGTAAATTAGGCATATTGTAAGATGTTTCCTAATTATAATGTGTATCATCACAGTGTCATATGCCAGTTAATATACATAAATGGCCAATGGAAAAGAACTATATAGTTCCAATTACTTCAGAATAGTTAATGATTGATGTCACATCCACACAGGACTCCCTCTCTCACCCCACACTCCGCTCTCTCTCCCTGAAGCACTAATCACTCATACCTGAGCCCAATCCAGCACTCAATCACATCACCTCTATAAATCCTCACCCCGCCACTCCATCCTCGGCTAGTCTCTGCAAGGATCACTCTTACTTACAGCAGACTTAACTGCTCTTCCTACTGTCTCTACCTACGTGAAGCTCCAGTTGTTCACCCAATGTTCCTCATCTCTGCGATCCCAAGGACTCATCTTCATTCTCTGACTTCCTGGATTGGCTCTCCTTCTGCAAACTCCCTGCAAACACTAACTCTGTCATCGAAGTTAAGTTACCGATCTCTCCTATAACATTTGACTTCCCTAAAGATCTTCATCAATAAAGCTCCTGTTATTGGGTTCAACCCTTCTTCTGTGTCTGTGCTGTGTCATGACAAGGTGAATGTGGATGGAACAGTAGCTGCTTACATGTTTCCTTACCTGATGCTGGGCAACAGCTTGGTCCTAAAACAGGATTCGCCATACTATGAAAACTTTTACACACATTTGAAACCAGGTGTATACTACCTACCTGTGAAGAGGAACCTTTCTGACCCTTACTGAGAAGATTAATTGGGCTTATGTACAAAACTGTCCCCAGCCACACTTAGTAACCACATAACTGTAGATTTCACAGGGCATATTATCCCATATTATTCATATTATCCCTATATTAGTGCCTTCAGGATATGCAAAACTAAAAACCCATGCACATATGTAACTCGACTTTCAAGGTTAAATATACTCAGAACAATGATGTGGAGGCAGAGACCATGGCTAAGACAGGACAATCACTGATAAGAGATCTACTTCAGCATAACAGACTCTACTGCTACTACTACTCAGTATTTCAGGTAAGGATTTATCATTTACAATTAAACAATTAAGGCTGAACAATTGATTGAGGTTTACAATATACAGTGCCTCCAAAAATATTTGGACTCTTTAAGTCACACTTAAAAATACATGCTTGTTGCATTTCATTAAATTATATTAACTAATTAAAATAACTTTTTTTTAAATGTTTTTTATTTATTTTTTTAGCAATTTCTGCAGTTACAACCATGTTTTACTACATTTGTAAAACTCCTAAAAATTTACAAGTTAATTGTTGTTGCATATCAGTTGATGCTAAAAATTAATTAATTTTTTGATCTACATTTTTAATTGCCTTCTCAATTTATTTTTAGTCAAGGTACCAACAGCATGTGTGTCGTTGTCATGTGTATTTTGTTGATTCATGTCTTTTTATTTTTAAATGTTTAGTTCCTGTTTCCCTTGTCATGTGATTTCATGTTTTCCCTCCATGTTTATGTGTCATGTTTTCATTGGTTTATTGTTTAATTATCTTGTTAGAGTTCTGTTTGTTCACTGGTTTATGTTCTCCCATGTCTTGTATTTAAGCCCTCATGTTTGCATTGTCTGTTTGTCAAGTATTGAATGTGAATGTAGATGTAAGGTTGGTTCAAGTCAAGTCTTGCTTATAGTCAAGTCATAGTCAAGTTCATGTTTATATTTTATGTTTCACGTTTGTAGTTAGGGTTATGTTATCATGTTTGTAAATAAACTGCACTTGGGTTCTCTACACTTCATCATCATCATCATCATTGCCAGCAGCCAGCAATGTTACAGAATACTTGACCGAACTATGAACCCAGCAGTTCGACTCAACGGCTAAGTCAGGGGAATTGTCCCCTGGAGGAGTACGAAGAGGACTTTTGCGCTCTGGCCAGCCAGGTGGATTTTAATGTGGTCGCCCTCAAGGACATTTTTAGGGTGGGTTAGAGTGAACCGATCTCCTCCTTGATGCCTGGTGGTCGCAGTTCCCTCAGCCTGGCTCAATATATCAACCTCGCCCTACAGATCATCGGTTCAACGTTCACTGTGGGGGAGGCAGATGCCGAGCCTGAGTTCCACGACATGGCCGCCGCCGAGCCTGAGTTCCTCGACATGGCCGCCGCCGAGCCTGAGTTCCTCGACATGGCCGCCGCCGAGCCTGAGTTCCACGACATGGCCGCCACCGAGCCAGATTTCCTAGTCGTGGTCGCTGAGCTAGCACCATCTTTTGCTCCATGCCACGTCACAGCAACGCCTCAGCCTGCACCATGCCACGTCACAGCAACGCCTCAGCCTGCTCCATGCCACGTCACAGCAACGCCTCAGCCTGCTCCATGCCACGTCACAGCAACGCCTCAGCCTGCTCCATGCCACGTCACAGCAACGCCTCAGCCTGCTCCATGCCACATCACAGCAACACCTCAGCCTGATCCATGTCACGTCGGCCCTCCAACCCCACATGGACCCTTTGAGCCCTGGATTTCGCCTTGGCCTGTGGGTCCCTCGACATTGCCTCAGCTCTGCGTTTCCTCGGCTCCACTGCGGTCCTTCAGCCTGTTGGCTTTGCCGGGGTCCCTCGTCCCTCCGGCTCCTCCTTGGTCTGTCGGTCTCCTGGCTCCGCCTTGGCTCTCCGATCCTCTGGCTGCACCTCGTCCCTCCAATCTGTCAGCTCCACCAGGGACCTCCTTCCCTACGGCTCCACCTTGGTCCTCAGTCCCACTGGCTCCACCTCAGTCTTCCGATCCCCCAGCTCCACCTTGCTCCTCCGAGCCTCCAGCACCGCCTTGGTCCTCCCTGCCATTGGCTCCACCCTGGCCCTTTGAGTCTTCACAACTCTCCTGGCACCAAGTTCCATGGCTCCACCCCTCGAGCCTCTCATGGCTCCACCACCCACGGACATTGCCCTGGTCCCATGCCCCTCGCCCTTTCTCGCCACGGCACGCCCCACGCCTCAAGACACCCCCCCTCCAGCTCCCTACAGAACTTTGGAACTTTGTAATGTTTTTTGTGTTTTCTTTATGTGTTGGGGCGTCGGGAGCCGCCCCTTAGTGGGGGGGATATGTCATGTGTATTTTGTTGATTCATGTCTTTTATTTTGAAATGTTTAGTTCCTGTTTCCCTTGTCATGTGATTTCATGTTTTCCCTCCATGTTCATGTGTCATGTTTTCATTGATTTATTTTTTAAATATCTTGTTAGAGTTCTGTTTGTTAATTGGTTTATGTTCCCTATCTGTCACTCACTCGACATTGTGTCGATGTAGTGACACTAGGGGTCACACTTGGGAGCCCGAGTCACCTCTGGTCTTTGATAAAAGGCCAATGAAAATTGGCGAGTGGTATTTGCATGCCACTCCCCCGGACATACGGGTATAAAAGGAGCTAGTATGCAACCATAGCAGAACGGTCATGCTCACTGAGCTGAATTCCCACGACTGTTCATTCACCTCTGCTGGATCTGACAGCGCATTTCAGCGGCTTCTCCCTCCTCTGCACTGGTGCACTGCAGAGAATGCCCCTGGGCGCTTTGGCAGAAATAAGAGTATATTTCTCTAAAAGAGTGGCACACACGGGAACGTCTTTTTAAAGACGCGTCTTTTTAAAGATGCCTTTCCTTTGTGTGTTATTCCTGGTTGCGCTCGTTATCTCTTGCCTTCTGATGGTCACGATCACTGTCTTTTGTGTCTGGGCACTGCTCACGCAGAGACAGCGTTCGGGGATGGGTCACGTACTCATTGCGAGAACATGTCCATGGCAACGATGTGGTCACGGCTTACCTTCGTAAGAAAGCAAGCCACCCCAGAGGCTCCCCGCCTCAGTCCTTCTACCCACGGGTATGAGGCCAGCGCGGCTAGCACTGGGGGCGATTTGGGGACCCCAATGGGACCACCTCCGCCGGGTATCCCCCCACGGACCTCCCATTCCCCAGCACGCTCGTCTGCCCCGATTGGGCTTCCGGATGAGTCCACCGGCTTGTCTCACGGCCGTCAGAGATTAAGTAAACCTACAGGCCTTGGACGGGAGCTTTGGACACCCGCGCCAGGTTGCGGCGCTCTGCAGGCATAGGTGCACCATGAGTGCCTTTATCCACCGGGGGGATTGCCGAATAGCCCTTGGCCGCCCCACCATCGAGGGTAGTGAGGGCGGGGAAGCTGAAAGACTGGGACTGGGCAGTAAAAAGTGCCTCCCACGACCTTGTCAGCTCTTCATGCACTTCATGAGATGAAGAAGGGGTTTTACAGCCACCTACTTCATCATACCGAAAAAAGGCGGTGGGTTGCGGCCAATCTTGGACCTGCGAGTACTGAACCGGGCTTTACACAGACTCCCGTTCAAGATGCTGACGCAAAAATGCATTCTGGCGAGCGTCAGGCATCAAGATTGGCTAATCCTAGCTCACTCTCGGGACATGTTGTGTGCACACAGGGACTTGGTGCTCTCACACCTCAGCCGATTAGGGCTTCGGGTCAACTGGGAAAAGAGCAAGCTCCTCCCGGTTCAGAGCATCTCTTTCCTTGGTTTGGAGATGGACACAGTCTCTTTGACAGCACGCCTCACGAACAAGCATGCACAGTCGGTGCTGGTCTGTTTGAAGGCGTTCAAACAGAAAACAGCGATTCCACTGAAACTCTCTTTCAGAGGCTCCTGGGGCATATGGCATCCTCAGCAGTGGCCACCTGCTCGGGTTGATGCATATGAGACCGCTTCAGCACTGGCTTCTGACTCGAGTCCCGAGATGGGCATGGTGCCGCGGGACACATCGCGTGGTCATCACGCCGGTCTGTCACCGTCTTTTCAGCCCTTGGACCGACCTCTCGTTTCTACGGGCAGGTGTTCCCCTAGAGCAGGTCTCCAGGCACATCGTGGTCATGACAGATGCCTCCAAAATGGGCTGGGGCGCTGTTTGCAACGGGCACGCAGCCGCCGGCTTATGGACGGGCCCGCGACTGCATTGGCACATCAACTGCCTTGAGTTGTTGGCAATTCTGCTCGCCCTGCGGAGGTTCCTGCCATTAATCCAGGGCAAGCACGTGTTAGTTCGGACAGACAACACGGCAACAGTAGCATATGTCAACCGCCAAGGCGGTCTGCGCTCTCGTTGTATGTCACAACTCACCCGCCGTCTCCTCCTCTGGAGTCAGCAGCACTTCGAGTCACTGTGAGCCACTCACATCCCGGGTGACCTCAACACTACAGCAGATGCGCTGTCACGGCAGGTTACCCTCAAGGGAGAGTGGAGACTCCACCCTCAGGTGGTCCAGCTGATCTGACAGGCACAGGTGGACCTGTTCACCTCCCAAGAATCCTCCCACTGCCCGCTCTGGTACGCCCTGACCGAGGCACCCCTCGGCATAGACGCGCTGGCACACAGCTGGCCTCCTGGCCTACGCAAATATGCGTTTCCCCCAGTGAGCCTACTTGCACAGACTCTGTGCAAGGTCAGGGAGGACGAGGAGCAGGTCGTCCTGGTAGCACCCTACTGGCCCACCCAGACATGGTTCTCGGACCTCACGCTCCTCGCGACAGCCCCCCCCCCCGGCGAATTCCCCTGAGGAAGGACCTTCTTTCTCAGGGACGGGGCACCATCTGGCACCCGCGACCAGACCTCTGAAATCTCCATGTCTGGCCCCTGGACAGGACCTGGAAGACCTAAGTGGTCTACCACCCACGGTGGTAGACACTGTCACTCAGGCTAGGGCCCCCTCTATGAGGCGCCTGTATGCCTTTAAGTGGCATCTGTTCGCTAAGTGGTGTTCTTCCCGACAGGAAGACCCCCAGAGATTCCTGCAGGAGAGGTTGGAAGGGCGGCTGTCCCCTTCCACCTTGAAGGTGTACATTGCTGCTATATCAGCACACCACGACACAGTGGATGGTAAGTCCTTAGGGAAGCATGACCTGATCATCAGGTTCCTGCAAGGCACCAGGAGGCTGAATCCCTGCAGACCGCACCTCGTTCCCTCATGGAACCTCTCTGTAGTTCTTCAGGGTCTACAGAGAGCCCCCTTTGAGCCTTTGCAGTCAGCTGAGCTTAAGGCACTCTCTTGAAGACTGCCCTCCTGACTGCGCTCACTTCCATCAAGAGGGTAGGAGACCTGCAAGCGTTCTCTGTCAGTGAAACGTGTCTGGAGTTCGGTCTGGGCTACTCTCACGTGATCCTGAGACCCTGACCGGGCTATGTGCCCAAGGTTCCCACGACCCCTTTTAGGGACCAGGTGGTGACCCTGCGAGCGCTGCCTCAGGAGGAGGCAGACCCAGCCCTGTCGTTGCTGTGTCTGGTGCGCGCTTTACGCATCTATTTGGATTGCACGCAGAGCTTAGGATCTCTGAGCAGCTCTTTGTCTGCTTTGGTGCACAGCGGAAAGGAAGTGCTGTCTCCAAGCAGAGGATCGCCCACTGGCTCATTGACGCCATAGCTATGGCATATCATGCCCAGGACATGCCGCCCCCGGTAGGGCTACGAGCCCATTCTACCAGGGGTATAGTGGCCTCCTGGGCCCTGGCCAGGAGTGCCTCTCTAACAGACATTTGCAGAGCAGTGGGCTGGGCAACACTCAACACCTTTGCAAGGTTCTGCAACCTCCGGGTGGAACCGGTTTCATCCCAGGTAGTGGCACGCAATACAAGCGGATAAGCCCGGGATAGCCGGCTGGGTGTATTGCTTGCACATAGCGCCTTTCACCTCCTCTGAGCTTAAGACGTGCGCCATTAATTCCCAGTAGTGTTCACAAACTATGTTCCCTGGTTGACTTCCTCCGAGCCCTGTGGCAGTCGAGTTTTTGGAAAGACTCGCTGCCGGCCCAGTACATGTGCTAACTAAGAGCCCTGTTCTGGGGCAGGTGCTCCGCATGTGGCGGTTCCCTGTAAGGTAACCCCATGCAATGTATATCTTCCGCTAATTAGTTTCCCTGTTGGCAAACTGCGTCTTCCTTGGGCAGAGCCCCCTCTGCCACAGTCTCCATGTTTGTAGCAACTCCTCCCCCATTGGGTAGGATCTGCCATGAGACTCTCCACATGGTCGGCAAGACCATGTGATGTATTTTCCACTTAAATATCCCCCCCTCTCTTTGGGCAAGGTGTAGTCTCCGCGGTGTCCTCCCCTTGGGAGGGACACCCCCCGACTAGACCTGGTGGCCCAGTCGGATAATCCCTCTTCTTTTTTAGGGAGTGGAAAAAAAGAAGGGGGAAAAGAGGCCACGACTGGGTTAGCCTGTCTCTATCTTTTGGGTAGTCGACTTGTCCCCAAAGGGCCGTTCGACATTCATAACCTTGTTGGGGGAGGTTACGTGTTGGCCTGGTGCACTGGCTACGAGGCACACAGTGGTCTGCCCATCACACACCGCTAGTTCACGTAACACAGTTCAGCCAGTTGCGGCGGGACCCCTAGTGTCACTACATCGCACAAAGTCGAGTGAGTGACAGTTAGGGAACGTCCTGGTTACTTGCGTAACCTCCGTTCCCTGATGGAGGGAATGAGATGTTGTATCCCTCCTGCCACAACGCTGAACCACCCGCTGAAATGGCCGGACCTTGTCTCAGCTCCTCAGCATAAAACCTGAATGAGTGGTTGCATACCAGCTCCTTTTATACCCGTATGTCCGGGGGAGTGGCATGCAAATACCACTCGCCAATTTTCATTGGCCTTTTATCAAAGACCAGAGGTGTCTCGGGCTCCCAAGAGTGACACCTAGTGTCACTAAATCGACACAATGTCTCGTTCCCTCCATCAGGGAACAGAGGTTACGCAAGTAATCAGGACGTTCTCCCATGTCTTGTATTTAAGCCCTCATGTTTGCATTGTCTGCTTGTCAAGTATTGAATGTGAATGTTGATGTAAGGTTGGTTCAAGTCAAGTCTTGCTTATAGTCAAGTCATAGTCAAGTTCATGTTTATGTTTTATGTTTCATGTTTGTAGTTAGGGTTATAGGTTATCACGTTTGTAAATAAACTGCACTTTGGTTCTCTACACTTCGTCATCATCATTGCCAGTGCCAGCATCGTTACAGTCGTGTCCTTTTACAGACATATGCAACAGCCTGTTGTTCATCCTGACATGGAAACAGTACTTCAGCCATTTGATCAAACTGCGCTGTGTAACTGTGAGAGGAGATCAGTCGACCAGCAGCATCAACAGAAGAAAGATGAGCTAAGGAGAATTAACAACTCTTCACAGCTCTTCTTCCACCAAAGATGTACTGAAACTAGTAGAGAATAACAAAAATGCACATGAATGAAAACATATAGAAAATTGTTGACAAACATTTAAACAATGACATTGAGCAATTGTTTGTGGTTGTGTACATTTAAAGGGTGTGTTAACATTTGCATTAGGACATTAATATCACTATTTTGTTTTACTAAGATTTTATTTTCCACTTTCAATACTACAGTTAATTTGCGGATGATATACTTAAGAATTCATCTACTTTTTCCACATTTCTCTTGTTCGCATGTTTCAGGGATGCAAACTTGTCACCTTTCTGCGCAAATTGCCATTTCTAATCCAAAATAGGTAATTTGTGTGATTTGTGTTTATCCACTGAGGAAACAATCTCTTACAGTAGTGTTATGATAACCTTAACTAGCTTATATAGCGCGGGATTGAGCACAATTTTAATCATTCTCACATGTTTCACTTTCAAAATGTGGGGAATTCCCTCGCTCTCGTGTCACTCTCTCTCCCTCTTGCCTTTTTGCCCTGTTCACACTGTCAGCGAATTTGTTGCTAGTCTCTGTAGTTTCTTGTCACTTGTGGGCATTCCTACTGTTGTCGCTCTAACGTTATTGGTTGGATGCACAACTGGCCATAGCTTCAGAAAATCTGATCACAGATGAGCTAGATTGCCAGTAAAACAAATATATCATTCTTATTTGACAAGGAATCATTTGTTTTGCCTCTAATAATGAACATTCTGTAGGGGAGAGTGCTTTTATATAAATTGCAGCTGTGCTCAATGCATCCTATCATGAACAAGACAAACAATCTATTAATGTATGCATTAACTCACAAACAATGTCGACAGCTTCTGGTACATTATCCAATTTGATAAGAAATCAGTTTACTTGCTGCTAAAAATGAGCATTCTGGACGGGAAAGTGTTATAAACTGCATCAATACTCAATGCATTATATCAACACAAAGATCGATCTTTTAATGTATCAATCAAACTCACTCAGAATGCTGACAATTTCGGACACAGTTTTCCATGCATCACTGTTTTATTATATCCATGTTGTTACAGAAACATGATATAGAATAGTGAAATCGATGACAACAACAACTCCATCTTTCCTGCACTTGTCTCCACTATCTCACAGGAGACAGATGAAGTGAGCTTCACTGTCTTTTCTCATTGGCTATCGCATTTGCATCAAGTTGAACTTTTCTCAACTTTGTCTCGTTGCTTGACGCCCAAATCCTGTCACCAAAGTTTTTTTTTTATCCACCTTTTTCCTGAATGCATAAGTGTTCCACGATTCGACTGTTTTCAATTTCTGGTCTCCAGTGTTTTCACTCGCATCGGCGTATATTCTTAGCGGGTAATGTAATGTTTAAGGTATTAAGTGTGTAAAAATGGTAAAGAAAATGCAGCTACTTCAGAGTACAGATGACCATTTTTTTATAGACCGTGCCTCACCTGAGTGTGTAGATAACATGAAGTGATGATCCGAGGTGAGTTACATTGATGTCATTAATTATTCTGAGTTATGACAGCCAACAACTGCACAAGTCGAGCCTGAAATTTATTTTTACACTAATCAACACTTAAATGGTTGCTGTTCCCCTCTGGATCGCTCCTTTTGGCAGTTTTTACTTGGCGTCTTGAGACCAGAAATACAAAACAGGCAATTAGAATCATCATGGCGCCGCCCAGTGTTTGCTCAGGAAAACCGTGGATATACAGTATATACATTTGCATATCGTGGAAACCAAATCTTAATGTAAGATTTTTAAATTATGGTATGTCTGTTATCATGATTCTTGTTTTGTAAAGGCACTTCTAGCTGTGCTGCTGTTCTTCTGCATTAATTCTTTTTATTTCTCTCAATAAAAAATTCTAAACAATACAGTAAGGTTTTGATACTCTTATTGTGTTATATGAGCACAAGAAGTAACAGCTGACTTTGAGACAGGATGTAACAGTGCCAAGTGTTTGGGTAGGGGTGGGCGGTATGACCAAATTCTATATCACAGTAACAGTATATATCACAATGTAATATTTTTTCCATGTGATGGGGTGGGCGATATAAGCAACAAAGTATATGGTAATATTATTACAATTTATGGTCAATAATGATATGTATGATATGGAATATACCCTACACATTTTGATGGAAGTGATTCAAAAGCTTATGAAAAAATAACAAGTTCCTTTTTTTATTTAAAATGATGCCTAATGTAGCCTAACGGAAGCCTGTCATGTCCATTACAATTAAAAACTTTATAAATAAATAAATATTACAAATTATATGTGATCTGTTTTATCTACTCTGCATCACTTTTCAATACAAGCACAAATAGACTTTTCTATTTGAATATAAGCATTTGCTTTGATTCTGAAGCAAAGCCCTCAATCACTGTTTTGTTTTTTGTCTTCCATTAGATACTGGAAACCATTTTCGTAACTATATTGTCTACTTGATATAAATGCACTGTTGACAAAGGTGTTATTTATTAATTTCTGATGTAATTGCAATCACTTCTCTCTCCGTGCTTGCGGGAGAACAGTCTGTAGGAAAGCTTGAAGGTGTCAATGGTAATTAAATAGACCTTTTTCACAGACTCTGATAACGCATTTCCGCCTATTTTAACAGTGTAAATCTTGCAATTTTTTTATATGATCATTTTATATATATTGAGTGTAAATTTATAACATTGTGTTTTGTGTTATATTACCCTGGAACTAGTTTAAAAAAAATTAATTACCGCAGCTGTGAGGGGGTTTCTATTACAGCTGCTGTGACAGTAAATTTGGCATCTTTTCCCATTTTACTGTCTTAATCCACAGCTCTCTATTTTTTTCCTCTTCTGGAAAGTCATTCAAATGTAATAGTGGATTTTTTCTTTTGGTCTTGGAGCAAATGGGTAAGTGTAAATAATATTTGCTGTGATCTCCCATTCACTCCCATTCACCGCTGTCAAAGTTTATCCTGCAAACGTTTTCCTCCGCGTTTCAAAACCCAGAGTATGAAAAAGGTCTATTGACAGCAGCTGAGGCACGTGCGCGCAGAGATTGTCCTTCCATGAACCACTTTTGGTAGGTACTAACCACTGCATACCGGGAACAACCCACAAGACCTGCTGTTTTGGAAATGCTCTTACCCAGTCTTCTAGCCAACACAATTTGGCCCTTGTCAAAGTCGCTCAGATCCTTACACTTGCCCATTTATCCTGCTTCCAACACATGAAATTCAAGAACTTACTGTTCACTTGCTGCCTAATATATCCCACCCCTTGACAGGTGCCATTGTAACGAGATAATAAATGTTATTCACTTCATCTGTTAGTGGTTTTAATGTTGTGGCTGATCAGTGTATATTCACAAATATGTCTCCATTTGTACATACAGCTGCACATTCATTTAATAATAAATTACACAGACACAAGTAAAAAGGCAGTTGTTTAAGGTTAATAACACGCATTTGTGAAGTTTTCCCAAATTGATGGGTAGATGTAACCACACTTATGGATGAAATTAGGACATATTCATTGGTAGTTGTTTGTGTGTGGGTCGGCCATGGTAAAAAACAGCTAAATAAAAGTCTCAAAATTCAAATAAATAAAAGAGAATAGACACAAAAACATGTCAATGAATGCACGTGTATCACTTGATCCACAAATGCACGTTCAATGCTTCACAAGGCCATTTGTGTTTCATTTGGAACATCTTCATTTGGTTGCATGCACAAAATTTGATTTATTTGTACAATTCACAAGTATGTCTCTATTTGTACAAATAGGTGAACATTCATTTAATAATAAATTACACAGACACAAGTAAAAAGACATTTGTATAAGGTTAATAACACACATTTGTGAATTTTTCCCAAATTGGTGGGCAGATGTGCCCACACTTGTGGATGAATTTAGGACTTATTCACTGGTAGTTGTTTGTGTGTGGGTAGGCCATGGTAAAAACAGCTAAACAAAAGTCTCAAAATTCAAATAAATAAAACAGAATAGACACAAAAACATGTCAATGAATGCACGCATCACTTGATCCACAAATGCACGTTCAATGCTTCACAAGGCCATTTTGTGTTTAATTTGGAGCGTCTTCCTTTGGTAAGACATGCGAATTGTGTTACATTTATACAAAAGGGAACATCTGTATTCACAATATGTCTTTATTTGTACAAATCGCTGCACATTCATTTAATTTGGAATTTCACAGACAAAAGTTGAAAGGTATTTGTGTGTGGATAGTAAGATGCATGTATGACATTTATCAAAATGATGGATAAGTGTTTACATATTTGTGAATAATTTTGATACTATATTCATCCCATATGAGGACAGTCAAAAATGCTGCTTACAGGGATTTTGAACTTATGAGTAAAATAAGGTCTGTGGTAAACATTAAGTCAAGTCAAATTTTTATTTGTATAGCTCTTTTCACAACACATCATTTCAAAACAGCTTTACAGAAAATAATGCATTAATAGAAAATGAAACTGTAATATCTATAATGTCTTAGAGTCATCATTGTGTAGTTTGATTAAATATGTTTGTAAATTGTGTATAAAAATTAAATAAAAAAATAATAATTGTATTTAGAACCCCTGTGTGCAAACCGAAGGCGACTGTGGCAAGAAACACAAAACTCCATAAGATGTTGGTTAATGGAGAAAAATAACCTTGGGAGAAACCAGGATCACCGTGGGGGCATGAATATAATGCCAATATTAGTTATTTATGTGTAGTGCAAGTCGGGGTTTAAAATTAGTTAACTAAGTAAGTGTTAAGGACCAGTATTTACACAAAGATTTTGTATGAACTGTAAGATTAATGACTAATGTCTTTGAAGTCCATCCTGGATTAACTGCAGAAGTACACATAGATGCATTGTCCTTTTTTAGTTGGCTGATGAAGGCTTTTGTTGGCAATTGATTGAAAGTCTATGTATTCCATTTTAAGAGTGTAGTCCATCATTAGACCAATGTGATGCAGGCAGAGATCAGTGACGTGCATCACAGTTCAACCAGCAGGTCATTTCGGTGAGGTCTATCCTAAGCCCAAGGTTCAGGCAGTGGCATATGAAGTATCCCATGTCTTATGATTGGAGTTTGCATCAGTTCATCCCCTGAAGTCTATCGTAATAGACAGAAGTGATGTCTGGCTGGCACCGGCTGAATTTAGTCGTCATCACTCAGAGACACATAGCAGTGGAGTCAGACACGAAGCAGGAATGGAGGTGGATCTGTCCGGTTCAGGTAACCTCGGGAAATGAATCCCTCACTCGCAACAGACGTCGCTCGGCCACACCCACAACACCACAGAATCTAAATAATATTGATTAATGTGCCAGACAAGCAAAATTAATTCTTGACTTTAGATTCATCAGTTGGGTTCTACTTTCTGTAAACAGAAAGCTGAGGCTGCAGCGGGCAAAGGCTCACCAAAACTTGAAAATTAAAGACATAGCCTGGTCTGATGAACTCGATTTCTACTGCAGCCTCAGTTTTCTGTTCTTCGCTGACAGAAGTGGAACCTGGTGTGGTCTTCTGCTGTTGTAGCCCATTCCCCTCAAGGTTCGACGTGTTGTGCATTCTGAGATGCTATTCTGTTCCTTGTTGTGGAGGCGGTCAAATGCAAATGTTTACTACAGTGTGACATCACAATGTGGAGGAAGTTGAGGAAGTTTTTGTATTAAAGAGGAAGTTTTGAGTTCTGAAACTTACAGTATGTTTTTTTATAGTACATTGACATATGTCAAAAGATCAAGGAAAATGTTATTCCTCATGTCATGCTCCCTTTAACACACCACTGGTCTCTAATAATTTTTGCATCACCACACGATCAATCAACAGTATAATCAACAATTTATTTGTGTCTTTCATGAATCCTAGAATATTGTGTGATGGATGGATAATGAACCAACAGATAGAAGTAGTAGATGGATGGAGAGAAACAGTGTTATGATCATAAGGTCATAGCCACACTAATGTTGGAAATGTAGCTTTCCAAGCCATTTCAAGAGACAGACATACCATTCTTTGGTGTGTTCAATAAACTTAATTCTGTCTACAGCCTCTGTACACTGTGAACAGCCTGAATGACAAAGCACAGGTCACTACTGAGAGAAAAAAGTGAATCAAGATTTGTTGAAGTGAATCTTACAATTTATATGCCCTTTTCCGAACTGACAGAAATTGGATAGCCTTCAGGAACGTAAAGTAAGGTTACCCTTGTAAATATCAATGAGCCTGTCTCTGAGACTGAGAGTGAATATGAGTTTATATCTACACCAGTGTTTCTCAATCCTGCTCCTGAAGTTCCCTTACAACACACATTTTAGGTGTCTCACAGTTCTGACAATGATTACTTAACAATAATCGCTTTAGTAAGGTTGCCAAACCACTCACGCCCCTGCTTGTCCCTGTCAACAGTCTAAAGGCCCAGATATTCTTCGGTTTTCTGTGTTCAATATCGTATCGCGCCCAGTTGACCGTGTTGCCTTTCAAAATATACTCTTATTTTGACTGCGAGCAAATACGAACGTGCGGCAACAATGAGCACAAACGAGGACTGTCAGCTTTTCGAGAAAATCTGAGCTGGATGAGGACAGTCCCTTAACTCATTGCCAACAACAAACAACCAATGAAAAGTTGATTAACTGACCTAGATGTTTTAATATTGCTAATTTATTAATGTGACACAATACTGTTTAGGTCTGACTAATATATTTTAACAAATATTACTAATTGATAGTTCCTTGCTGCACAACACCCCTTCATGTTCCTGAGAGATCTTCAAATCTTGGAATGTCAGAGTAAAAAGCTTAAATTCTAACCATTAGATGTCATTGTTCATGGTGTTTCTATAGCCACACACAGTTTAGTTATTTACAGTAGTGACAACTGCATTTTACAGCCGAATTAACTTCTAAAAATTCAGGTAATGATAACCATATTAACATAAAATTGTTGTTAATGACATGTTTAATGTGTTTGAGATGTATCTGTCTTCTCCTGGTGCAAATCACACAAAAACAGAAGTATGTGTCTTTACTCATTCGTACTGTATAATCCAGTCTGTCTTTGAAAACAGAGACAAAACACAATGATTTTGTCAATGGTAGTTAATTAAAAATTTCTCTGGTGGATAATACTGTATTTCTTTGATAAAAAATTGCAAACTCCAAACAGGTTTCACTGGTGGCATTCATGTTACTTGTTCACATGTGCGAGACACATAAGGACTGCTACTGTATGGTTATCAGTTTCGGGAGTAGCCTACATCCTGTATTCTGAACACAAATGGAATGATAATTTAGGGGGGATTCACTCCAACATTTAAGCTTGTTCTCATGAAAATTACGTCACTATGGCGAAATTTTTGCAATGATATTACATGATTCCTTACACGTATCACAGCAGTTCCAAGGTAAAATGTCCACTAGGGGAAGTGACCCAATTAAACCCACATACTGTTTTATTTTGAAATATAAAAAAGACAGAAAGCTGGAGAAAACAATTGGTTGCAAAGGAAATGCACACATTTGTTGGTATCATTTGACTTTTTAGTTGGATCCAATCAAATGTTTCGTTCTTGAGTTATCATGCGCTACCACTGTTCGGCGGCCATTTTGGAAGTTGCTCCAAAACGTCACTGTTTTTGATGACCTCAAAAAAAGCCATTTTTCTGGAGTCAGATGAACAAACCAGGCAAGAAATGATACAAAATGTAAAATTAAGATATTAATAAACCAAATGATACTTGATATTATTTATTTTCTTTGTATTTAACAGCAATACTTTGTATTTGAAAATATGGATTTGATGAGTATCTGGAGCTAGTGCAGAACACTGCCTGAGGATCACAAAGATAGATGCAGTAAAAGAAAATAAATAAAAACTGCTGATAAACACATTAAATGAAAATATTTAAGAAGCTTCTTGAGCTCAAACAAGATTTAGTGCTCTGTCTGTAATTATAATCCAGAAATATAACTTTGTTTTCATGTGGGCTTATAAGGAACAGTGCCTTTTAAAAGCCTGTTTCCCCAAAGCTAAAAGCAGAATAATTATTTTATGTGTTTAAACAACAATAACAAATATGCTCTATGTTGTAAAATATAGTGTTTTTATTCATTAAAATATATGTGTTTACATTGACTCTACTTTAAATTATTTAGGTTTATTTTCCATTGACCCCTACTGTTCCTAATAAGCCCACTGAGCAAATAACCCATTGAACCTCATATTAAACTGAACTCCTTGTCAACACTACATACTGAATCTGTTTTCATTGCAGGGAGAAAAATTAAAAGACAGAGAACAAAATTATAAGGACTGCCAGATTCAGAAATTAAAGATTTAATTTACTGGTTATAATGTTTGAGGTCTAAATCTACAAAAAAAAAAAAAAAATAAAATAATCAAAATCGTGGTGTTTATTTAGGAAAATGTGAAACATTTACATTTTTAAAAGCATAGTGGGCTTATTAAGAACACATGTGGCTTTGAATGGTACACATGTTCTTTATAAGCCCACTCCAGACTTTTCACATTTGCAGTTAAATAAAGTAACTTAATTTTGTCATTTTATTGGAAGGCTGTTAATATTTATATAAGAAAACATGTAAAAACTTAGATTTGGGTGTGCTTAATTGGGTCACTTCCCCTACGTGGAGCTAAAAGAAAGTATAATTTTTCTTCCAAACAGATGAGATTTTTAAGGTTAAAGGTTTAGTTCACCCAAAAATGAAAATTCTCTTATCATTTACTAACCCTCATGCCATCCAAGATGTGTATGTCTTTCTTTCATCTGCTGAACACAAATTAAGATTTTTTGAAGAATTTCTTAGCTTTGTAGGTCCATACAATGCAAGTGAATGGGTGCCAACATTTTAAAGCTTCAAAATCCACATAAGGGCAATATAAAAGTACTTAAGACGACTCTGGTGGTTAAATCCATATCCTCAGAAACTATATGATAGGTGTGGGTGAGAAATAGTTAAATATTTAAGTCCTTTTTTATTATAAATCCTCCTCCCTGCTCAGTAAATCTCCACTTTCACATTCTCCTTCTTCTGTTAATGGTGATTCATATTCTTCATGCATATCGCCCCCTACTAGGCAGGGAGGAGAATTTATGATAAAAATGACTTAAATATTGATCTGTTTCTCACCCAAACCAATCATATCGCATGGACACATGGATTTAATCACTAGATTCATATGGGTTACTTTTTTGCTGCCTTTATGTGCTTTTTGGAGCTTTACAAATTTGGCACCCATTCACTTGCATTGTATGGATCTGCAGAGCTGAAATATTCTTCTAAAAATCTTAATTTAAAGAGAGCAACGTCTCGTTTTGAAATCTGTCTGTTTGTGATGTCACAAAGCATTGCTCATTTGTATTTACACGTCCCACAACATGCGTCATTGCAGCCTTGGCCTCGCCCACTGATGCATAGTTCAAGTAAAGTTGGCAGGCCTTGTGTGGCTAACTATTCCTAACATAACACCAAAGGGGACCCATCTGGACTATTTTTAATTATGCTGTATAAAAATGAACTACACAGACTCTTTGAATGCTGCCATGTACTGTATCTCGCCACTTTTAAAAGATGCGGTGTCAAGTAACAGCTCTGAAAGGGAGAAGCAATTCTCTCATTCAGCTGCTGCCTCTGTCATGGACATGTTCTTTTGCCGATTTGTGCTATTTTTAATTGTTGGTGTATATAAACATAGGACGTCTTTGACGATGGATGTCTTTGAACGTTTTGGTGTGTTTCCCGGCAATGTGCACCTCAGTGCGCCTTCAGTATGTTTGTGCGTAATTTCACCATTCTTTGGACTATGATGTGTTCATTTTTTTTCGGCTCATGTCAGAATGGATTGCTTGGAACAGTCAATATATGATTCAAGCTTGGCAAAGAAACTGTTATTAAAGAATGGGGCAGTTAAAAACACTTCAAAAATGTAAGTAAACCCTTTCATTCATGAATATTTCTAAAGTCATGACTGTTTGATATTTTATGGTGCTGAGTGGTAACAGTTGTGCTTGGGAGCCATGTATTAATATATTCAGATGCAATGTGTTGGATGTGTGTTATGTGTAAACCCTGCAATTTTGTTTTAAAATGTCGAGGTTCATTCTCTTCTGATTGAGTTTGCTGAATGTGAGGGGCTGCATGATGTTAGACAATCAGAAAAGTGTGCGTTTACGTTGTTAAGTTGTAAGGAGGTGCTTAGGCCAAAACCAAGCGTTTCAGACAGTTTCTGTTGAAGCAAAGTATTGTGGGTTGTGAGTGCCCACCAAGGATGCACCTCATGCATCCTCCGAATTCCCGTGAAAGAAGGTCGCATTTGAAGTGTCCTACTCGCTTTTCTGAAACGAGACAGCCTTGATGAAGTATGCGACACAGCCAAAGTATCAACTCACTCATTATGTTCAAGAGGCCAAGGTATTCTCAGATGTGATGGATAATTCTGACCAATCAGACTGTTTGATGTTACTGCAGCCTCATGTGCCTGAAGTGAAAACAGAACAAGAGCGTTGAGCAGATGCAACTTAACAAGTGAGAGTGAACAGTTCGCTAACTTCATTCTAGTTTAGTTAGTTTAATGACTGTTCTTTTGACAGTACTTTTGAGTTTACCCTTGGGATATGGTGTGCGTGCATGTAAAGTAAGTGCAAATGGACTTTCTGTTTAAGAAACTGATTAAGATCAGTTGTTTGATCTGCAGTATCATAGCATTAAACTAGCGACATTCTACCTTCATAAATATTCAATCTAGAATGTTTGAGTGTCTGAAGACTGTGCTTTGCTGTACCTATCAATCCAAGGTGTTGTGTTGAAGATTATTGTGTAATTTCGCAATGGTTAGTTAGTTGCATAAGGTTCACTTCTACTGGTGTTCAAATAGACTCTATTCACGGTTTAGTGGCGCCACCTTGTGGGCTTGTGAAGAATAACCACCCAACAGTGTCATTTACCTACTTTATTAATACCTTTGTTCTGGTAGTCAATGTAGACATAAAAGGTATTGTTATATATCCAATTGGGTATTTATGTTGTGAATAAGAATGTGTTACAAAGTTTATTTAATGTGTTAATTTGTTTCAGAACCACACATGCATGCCCAACAAAGTGATATTCAGTAAACTCATTGAAAGAACTTGGAAACTGCCTTGTGATACTCTTCAAATAAGTGTCATCACACACAGTTATGACCGACTGTCTGCAGCGTTTCAAATTCATCCGAATTAGTGCCTAAATCTAAACCCCCTCTATTTCACATTAGTTCTCAACCTTTTGGGCATGTCCGAAAAACATGGTTCTTGGTTCGTTAACTAGGGAACCGCTCCAACCAGTGAAGATCAATTGCATTTCCCATTCAACGGCATAACTCACTGCTTAACCACCATATGATGTGTCATTAAAGAAATTAAGTTCGTCACAACAGTTTCCCGAAATTGTAGAAAATATGTTGCACATGACTTTTTGAGACATATTAGCGCTTCGAAGAAGTCAGTTATCTAGCTTCTCAACAGCAAGACACACACAGCAAATCCAAATCAAATCAAATCACTTTATTGTCACACAGCCATATACACAAGTGCAATGGTTTGTGAAATTCTTGGGTGCAGTTCCGATCAACATAGCAGTCGTGACAGTGATGAGACAGTACCAATTTACAATAACAACAAATTAACACAGCACAATTTAAACATCTGATATACACATAATTACACTCAACAATATACAAATAATAACATACACTGTACAGTATACAATACGCACTATATAGATACACATTATTCAATAAAAATAAAAAATAAAAATATATAAAAAAGTATATGTAGTATATATAGAATGTACAGTATTGTACTGTATTGACATTCAGGCTGTCGGTTGATAGTCAGTTGTTATGAGAGAATGTAATATAATAATAATATAATTTATGACAGTCCGGTGTGAGATATAAGAGTAATAAAGTGCAGTACTGATGTATTTTGATCGTGGGAGATCAAGAGTTCAAAAGTCTGATTGCTTGGGGGAAGAAGCTATTATGGAGTCGGCTGGTGCGGGTCCTGATGCTGCGATACCGCCTGCCTGATGGTAGCAGTGAGAACAGCCCATGGCTTGGGTGGCTGGAGTCTCTGATGATCCTCCGAGCTTTTTTCACACACCGCCTTGTATATATTTCCTGGAGGGAGAGAAGCTCACCTCCGATGATGTGTCTGGCAGTTCGCACCACCCTTTGCAGTACTTTGCGGTTGTGGGCGGTGCTATTGCCGTACCAGGCGGAGATGCAACCAGTCAGGATGCTCTCTACAGTGCAGGTGTAGAACCGTGTGAGGATGTGGCGGTTCATTCCAAACTTCCTCAGCCGTCTCAGGAAGAAGAGGCGCTGATAAGCCTTCTTCACAACGACTTCAGTGTGGATGGACCATGTGAGTTCCTCAGTGATGTGGACACCCAGGAACTTGAAGCTGCTGACTCTCTCCACTGGTGCTCCATTGATGGTGATGGGGCTGTGTTCTCTTTCTCTTCTCCTGAAGTCCACCACAAGCTCCTTTGTCTTACTGACGTTAAGGGAGAGGTTGTGCTCCTGACACCAGTGTGTCAGAGTGTGCACCTCCTCTCTGTAGGCTGTTTCATCATTGTCAGTGATCGGACCTACCACCGTCATGTCATCAGCAAACTTAATGATGGCATTGGAGCTGTGTGTTGCCACACAGTCATGTGTGTACAAGGAATACAGTAGTGGGCTGAGAACACAGCCCTGCGGGGCTCCAGTGTTGAGGGTCAGTGATGAGGAGATGTTGCTGCCCATTCTAACCACCTGGCGTCTGCTTGACAGGAAGTCCAAGATCCAGCTGCACAGCGAGCTGTTTAAGCCCAGAGCCCGGAGTTTCTCATCTAGCTTGGAGGGCACTATGGTGTTGAGTGCTGAGCTGTAGTCTACAAACAGCATTCTCACATAAGTGTTCCTTTTTTCCAGGTGGGAGAGAGCAGTGTGTATTGTAGATGCAATGGCATCATCAGTGGAGCAGTTGTTGCGGTAAGCAAACTGCAATGGTTCAAGAGAGAGAGGCAGCACAGAGCAGATGTAATCTCTGTTTAGTCTCACAAAGCATTTGCTGATGATGGGGGTCAGAGCAACAGGACGCCAGTCATTTAAGCAAGTTATTTTTGATTGTTTTGGAACAGGCACAATGGTGGATGATTTAAAGCATGTGGGGACTACAGACAAAGAGAGGGAAAGGTTGAAAATGTTCGTAAAAACACCAGCCAGCTGGTTCGCGCACACTCTGATGACGCGGCCTGGAATGCCGTCTGGGCCCGCGGCTTTGCGGATATTCACCCGTCGGCAGGCACAATAATATGTAAAACTTCACAGCCATGTGCATTTCTTACATTCTTAACGCGTTGATTTTGGTGCAGATCAGATGTGCGTTATCCATTGTGCTTATGCCTTTCGAAAATCGAGATTTCATGGCAAGTTTGCCGCAAACTTCACCACTACCGGTGAAGAGCTTCAAACTTCTGGCAAACATTTGCGGCGAATCAAAAGCTAATTTGCATGTGAAAATAATGAGCGGCAAGTTTGTGGCTTTTTTTTTTTTTGCAAGGGATGGTGATGTCCAAAGGCAGAAGACAATGCAATTTCTCCTAAGTTGTATAACTATACAAACTCTGCTAGCTTCAATGAGCACCATCAATTTATAAGTATATTATCCTTATAAACTCCGTGTAAAGTGTGATAATAACATTTAGACTGAGGAGAGATTTTGTGAATAAATAGATGATTTAGAAAATATATGGTTTGTCTTTATTTTCCTAGCGATCACTGGTAACAGTTCTGTATCTGTCAATAAACTTGTCATTTGTTTCAGGCTGCATATTCAATAAATATCACACTTTCTGCATCATTCTATGAATGGAATCCACATGAGATCAGTAAAAGAAGCTGTTATTTCCACTCGATGATAATTGAAAGATATATACAATAGATAATGTGTAATTTGTAATGTTTCCATTCTGCATTCATGGCACTAAAACTAATACTAGCATGCTAACCATGGCCTGGTATGCACCTGTTATCCTCTCTTATTGTATTTTAAGGTGGAATTTGTGAAAATAGTCCACTCAAGTTCCTGAAAAAGCCAGGAAATATTTACTAAATATTAAGTAAAGACATTTGATGCTACTGCAAAGATGGGTGTTGGGTAATAATGGGTGTTACTATAGCAGACAGATAAGAGGATTAGTCAATGGGTAGAATTCAGACAAAATAATAATAATTAGAGGCCCATCAATGTGTCACAGGTGTGAATGGCTTACAGACTGCTGATCTGTACAAAAATGAACATTTCTAGTATTCGACATGATACGTTGGTGTTGTTGTTGCTCTCCTTCTTGTTCTCTGCTTTGTGTTGCTTTCGACTATCAGGTTAAATGCACGTCGCATGGCACCTCTGTTTTTTCGGAGCATGCGCATAACGCCAAGGCTTGTTGTCCGATTAACATGTATACATGCTGGATGAATCTGAGCAACAATCGCATTATTTAGGTATGTTAGTTTGATTTAGCAAAACAACAGACTGGTAAATGCTTTAGTCTGACTGAAATCGAAATTTTAATACCTTTAAACACCCATGAACAATTATACAATAATAATGAGTTCTGTTTTACTTCATTTTATTAACACAGCATTAAAACTACCTCAAGAAAGATGAAAATCTGTAATGCAATTAATGTAAAAAACAGGATGGTTTATATATTTTCACTTTTGGCTCAAGGACTTCATAAAGGGTATTGCTGTACAGTGTCCTGTTGTTATCCATAATCTTTAAAGAAAATCTTTGACCTCACTACATGTGAAACATTGAATCATCAGTGTTATTGACTGAAGAAGTTTGAGTCATACAGACATCAATGCGGGTTTTTGTTCAGATATAGCATGAACAGATAATCCTTTGTGCAAACAAGCCAACACGTATGGTTATTTTTTGGACAGATTTACGTCTTTAAAGATCACAGCGCAATTATCTAGTCCACCCACTCATTTGCTTTACAGGCTAAACTCTACATAAGACTACACTGTAGAAAAATACCATTGTTAAGATGACTATCAGCATTTGTGTGGAAAAGAAACGATTTCATAAAAAACAAAAAACAAAATTAATATTAAAAAAAATATTTAAATATTTCAGTATTATAATATGATTACATTATAATTGAAATTTAGTGATTTTGATATTACACTAACATTTTAATGCAATAGAAATACAAATACAAAAAGAATAAATTGCAAAGAGAGATTGGTTGCTTGATTGTCTGTCTATCTGTAATCTGGACCCAGTCTTTATATGTACCTATTCACCCATATATTCATCCATGTGTCTATCTGGATCTTTATTGCACCACTGGGAAATCAAGGTAAGAAACATTCTTCACATGCCAACTGTCCTTGTTCATTTTCCTATGCTACTTAGCATCCTTGTCAGTTCACATTAATCTGTGGAGCCTGCAGGGTTAGTCCTTTGGTGTCTGGATTAGAGCTTGACTATTAATCTACAGCAGTGAGGAATGAGGCAACCCAGGGTAGTTTGATTCGAGCAACATCCAGGGGGCTTTTCTTTTGCAACCCAATCTTGGAGCCCATTCACACTGAGGATGATATTTTTCAGTTTTGATCATGCTTTTCAATCTTATGATATCTGTGGCTGACTGCATTTACAACAGTTTAACTGCATGCACCATACACATATGGTAACTTTTTATTGTTGTCAGCTACTTTAACCATTAGCTAACCTTGGGCTAAATTGTTTGTTCTGTATGCGAACACTCAGGAGGACCACAGATTACCCTGCTGTAAAGACCAGCATTGATGGTCACCAGCTTTTGTAGTGTTTTGGGTGCTGGTCCCCTGGCAGAGGAGCTGGTTATTTGGTACCCCACCAGGCTTTTAAACTGGCTTAACGAGTTTCATAAGAAAGACTATGCTGGTTAACCAACTTTACCAGCTAGGTTTTTCTGGTAAAAGCATGGCTATGCTGGTCCACCAGCTTGACCAGACCCAATCCAGCAATAACCAGCCTAGACCAGCATGTGAACTGCATGCTGGTTGAGCTGGTCTATGTAGCAGGGAGCAGTGCTGAGAAAGCTACTTTGAATCTGCAGCTGTGTCCCGAATGACACACTATAGAATGCACTCGGCCATTTAGTGTATGAATTTTAGAAGTATACTATTGCCTTTATGTGTAAGTCTAGGCAGTTTTTTACTACATGGAAGCATTTGCTGTTTTACAGCTGAAAGAAATTATGTTTCAAATGCACATGATGTATTGCCGCTCGCTTTAGCAACTTAACCAACCTCAGTTTAACACTTAATTGTAACACTTTCAAATAACTTACATATTTACACATTATGGAGTGATAAGCATTCAACTCACATTTGCAACGTGCTTTTGTGAGGCCAGCATCGCAGCCAGCTAACCTCGACCCTTCCGCTAGCCGTGACTGCTGAGTGCATGAAGTGTCTGAATGCGAGTCCCAAACCACGCACTTCTGCACTATTCTACATCATTTCGAAGTGTAAGCAGTGCCAGTAGTATGTTACAGTAAAAATGTGAAAAATGAGTACTATTCTATGAGTACCCTGATGATCCACTCCTTCAACCGTCAAAATGGAGTGTGGAATATTGAACACTTCATGCGCTCACAGCTTGCTGTACGTAGCGCAAGGGGTGGAGTTACCTGGCTGCAATTCTGGTCTGACAAAACCATTGTAACTAATGGAGAATGTAGCAACTAGCTAAACTTTTTTGACAACAGCACCTTACAATTGTAAACTAAATGCTAGCCATCACTCCACGCTGTGTGAATATGAACGTTGTTTGAAATACACAGCGTACGCCTTTGAAGCATATCTTCTTTTAGCTGTTAAACAGCAAATGCTTTTATGTAGTAAAAAAAAAAAAAAAAAAAAAAACAAACAAAACAAAACTTTATGTGTTCCATTTGGGACGATTCAAAACTTTGAAAATTCATACAGTACATGGCTGAGTGCATATTGTAAGATAGGATCACCAGACGTCCCCAGACAGTCCTGGTTTTTGACGGTCTGTCCCTTACTGGAGCTGTCCCCGGAAATGTCCCCGTTTTTACTGCGAGTTCAAAACAGTCCGCAAAGTGAAAATACATGGCAAGAAAGTCCAAGAAAGCCCTATTGAAGACTACACATGCTGTTTATTTTGACCAGTAGAGGGGGCTGCTCGCTACAGCAGCTTTAAGTCATTTATTTTCCTTTACTGATTACTTGTTCGCGCCAGTTTTGCCATTAAGAACTGGACCAGGCAGCAAGCGCAATTGAAAAGAATCATCATCATCGTTATCAGCTTCGAGGTGAGGCATATATAGCTATTTTACAAGAAGTTATTTTGTTATGTATTATATAAAAGTAATGCATTTAAAATAAGAATATGACATTAATAACATGGAAAAATAAATGAAATGTATAATAAAGTATCTGCAAATATCAACAATAAATGTAAGTCATCACATTACAGCACAGTTTACATTGCACCTTGCTGGGGAAACAAGTGACCGAAAAGAAGCATCATAATGCATAAATGTTGATCACAATAAAAAGTATAATTAAGAAAAACAGGTCCATATGAGATACCATATGCGATAACTGATAAAAACAGTTGGGTGAAATAGTGTAATAATAAGAATTAGTATTATTATACAATATTTAATATATTTGTGTCATGACTACAAAGTGGAAATAATCCCCAACAATATGAGACATCTAAGGGGGGCAATACCCCCTTCAGAAATTTATTTCAGGCCCTGATATAGTACATAAGTGTTTCATATGATTTCAGTTGTAATGCTGAGGGAAATGGTAGTCAAGTGAGGTCATTTCTTAGTAGCCTACCATCTTACTTTTAGGAAAGTGCCAGGTAAAGGTGTAGGAAAAGAGGAGAAGAGAAGGAATTTTAGAAGAGATGAAGAAGAGTGATGCAAAGAATGTGACCAAGGGCAGGTGTCCCTGTGCTGTGGAGTCAGCTGCAATAGTTCCTATATTATTATTATTATTATAATTTTATTTTTTTTAAGTTACACTGCAAGCTACTAGTAGGTGAGTTCATACAGCCTACATACTGTATTTGCCTCACAAAGCAATGAGTAATTCAATTAGGGTGACTATATTAAGCAGCATTAGAATAGCAATTTACACTAAATAAAATGTGAAAACAGCATAGTTTATATAAATCATAGTCAAAAACTTAAATGAACAACACATTGCAATAAATACATAGGTCAAGTATTGTAATATTATTTTATATACGCTACAAAAAGACATAGAAATGCTATATAGACATTCTGCGTAGGGAGTCAAATGAACTGGTCAACAGTTTTTTTTATTTTATTTTTTTATTTAACCAGTTCTTTTAAATAAAGCATCTATGCTAGAATGAATTCAAGTTTTTCACTTGAGAGAGGGAGTGGACATTTTAGGTGAGCAAATGCAACTGTTACCTAAGTTTACTCGGCTGTGAAAGCAATAAAATGTGACAAAAACAGCAATGTAGCATTTTGTCAAACTACACCACTACTTCTAAAAAAAAAAAAGCTTGTTACTAGTAAAGCTAAACTGTTTTGCTCATAACTACTCCTGCCACTGCAGATTTATTATACAGGTTTCATTTAAATTGAATGTTTTCTCAGAATAAGTTCAGCGTGAATGTTAAAATTAGACAACAGCATGGGATTTATGTAAAAATGTTTTGCTTGGAGAATGTAAGTAATTTTTCAGTTTTGCTGTGAATGAGTGTGTCTCATGCATCCACTAGAGGCAGCAAGCGCAAAAGTTTTACACAAGCAAATTCAGAGTTACAAACAGGCATTTTTAATTCATCATTTTGCACATTTGACATTCAAAAATAAATACATAAAAATAATACACTATAAAACAGAACATCTTTGTGGTAAAAGCAGAAAATAGGAAACAGTTACACTTGGTAAACAATAACATTTGTATCATGGAATGACACGAACTAAGCAAATACCATTTCAAATATGTGCTGTCAAAACATTGCACAGTAACACATTAGGCCACATTTATATACTGTTTTATCCATCGATGTGGTAAGTACTTCATACACAAAGCCTAAGACGATCTGACTTCAATGAATAATAACTAATAACTTACACAAGCGTGATATGTTAATGAATACAGTACCAACACAAAGCACCCTAAAAACTTTACATACGTTTTTACACAGCTGCGATTCAAGTGTTCATTCAAGTTCGTTTCCCAAAGAATGTATTTCACAAAAACAATACTAAATAGGTGTTTAAAAATGCTTGTGTTACAGTATTATTAACCCTGATAGCACATGTACATCATCCAGACATCTATTTAAAATGTGTTTACATCTGAAAGATATATTTTTAGGTTGTTTGCTCATCTGCAATACGTCTATAAGAGGTTTCCTCTCGGATGTCAATAAAACATTCATCAGCTGTCTTTGAGATGTTTATGATTTAGAATGTTGGCAAATCTGATCTTTTTAAGATGTTTTGCAGAGGCTAATTAGATTGTGATGCTTTCCAGATGAAAATATCTTAAACAGACATCTTGGAGATGTGCGTGTGCTATCTCGGAAACAAATCATACATTACTGCCTGAATACAGACACATGAGCTGTCTCTCTTCTTACATTCCCATTACACATACACATCACATACATGCATGTACACACACACATAGACACAGGAAGAGAGCTCAGGTACAGTCAAAGAGTAGAAAGCTGTGTAGGTGTATACGTGCAAATGCACTGTCCCATAGGCAATTTTCAATTGTCAGATACTTTCCAGTAATGTCTTTGTCATAATTAAGTGTATGGCCAGGGCTATAAACATAAAACAGATGGAAATAAACAACTGTTGAATTAATATCTGGTGATTTTGCTGCATTTGCCCTATGGACAGTTTGTTCAGGAATTTCTGTAAACAGTACAAACGTAACAGTAATGTCTATTACACAACCATTAACTCTATGCTAGTTGCTGTATCCCTGAAATTCAGATGAAGGACTGTTGAAATCGCTTAGAGGTTTACATCCTCAACATAATGGAAAGCATAATGTTTAGCTATGAGAATTACTTGGCACCTTACTTATTATTTAATTGCAAATAGTGACATGTTAAATACACCATCATGATTTTGCCACCCAGCCTGCAATGCCTGTGAATGGAAACTTGCTTGCTTACTTTTATAAACAGTTTGAGCACATGACCCTTATAGGTACAGCTTCACTGTAACCTTAAAATGATTTCCAGGGGTTGGAGAGAACTGCTTGGCTCTTTTTCTCCTTTCGACAAGAACAGCTGGTTATAGCACAGACAGCAGTGTGCACCTGTTGTCCCTCGTCAGAGGGTTATATTTCCTCTCTCTGGAGGAGGGTTCAGACTCATATTGAAGACTGTGGCTTTAAGTGAGCCTCTGCAAGCTCTTTTTGGAATGTAACAAGTGTATCTGGGACAAAACAACTCTCAGTTGCTCTTAAAGTTTCATCTTCCACATGTTATGGTACAAATACACACTCTAGTACTAGTTGAAATTCCATTGTTGATATCAAAAATGTGTATTTTAACGAGTACTGATATCATTTTTATATCAAGAATTTATGTTTTTACTAGGGCTTTCAATTTAATTCATTATTTCAGTGTGAATAATTATATACAAAATAACATGTTAAAAAAAATTCACACAATTAATCATGTCTTTGGACTGAAAATAAGCAATATTTCGACCATCGGAGCAACTCAAGCTTGAAGTACCACCTGTTTTCAAAAGGGGGTAGTAAGTGAAACTCTTGCTGTATAGGCAACACGCAGCTGTACAAAGAACAAACCACACTCTGGCTCGCTTGACACTATCGATAGCATAAGATTAGAAAGTGTTCTTGCTTTCAAATGGAGGGCCTTTCTCAGCAAATATTTATACATGCGAATAATTGCGATATAATTTGATTTATGAATCAGTATGTCATGTAATATATTCGATTAAACGTTGTAATCAATTGACAACCCTAGTTTTTACTAGTGCAAACCTAATTACTGATATCAGTAGTTAGTACTTTCACCAGTAGTAATTTCATCCCTTATATCAAGAATTAGCATTTTAACTAGTGAATTGTTGATATAAATAATTAATATCCTGTACGTTTAAATTTCAGAAGGGCTTGCAATAGCTGAAGCATTTTTAAATACATAAATTGACCACCCTGCTGAAAAAGAAAAAAACAGCTTAAACAAGCCTAAGCTGGACATAGCTGGTTTAAGTAAGTCTCCTAGCATGGGAAGGTTGGTCTCATTTTTAGCTGGTTCTAAAAAGTGCCCAAAATCCCTCTAAACCCCCCAGCCAACAGACTATCCTGACCAGGCAGGGAGACCAGCTAAGGCCAGTCAAGTATCCAGATGGTTCCAGTGTTCAGCAGAGTATCCACATGGGTTTCAGTTGAGACATGAATGTCATGAGGTAGTTAGTGGAATCCAGAGGCAGACTCTATAATTTCAATCTCCAACCTGGATTTCATGTGCTGCTCTTCAAAACACGTTCCCTCATTGTACCACAAGCATAGTTACTAATATCCATTTTCATTTGTTCGGACTCAACAAGGTATCACAATGGCCACATTAACACCAGGAATTATCATATAGGATCTGGATATTCTTTATATCCAGATACGTCGGCTCCATATCTTTAGTGCTTTAAAACAAGATACAGGAATATAAAGTCTTATGTTACTCATGTTCAATATTGGCTAAATGATGGATGACACAGCTTTGTTACAATTCCCATTTGTGTTTTTGATGCCTGCGGTCAAACAGTCAGCCCCCATTTCTGTTTCACAGTTAGAAGGTGAGAGATCTCGTTGTTTAGTGGTCTTCATATGCACCTGCCAGCTGTGGCCACTGCAGATATATCCTTTTTGATTCCTTGCAGAGGGCAGATGAGAAGTTCTCAAGCACAGGATCTCTTGAAATGCACATCTAAATTCAGGACTCCTGCAGTAGATCAATGGGTTGAAAGCTGAGTTTGCATATCCAATCCAGTTCAGTATTCTGAAAGGCAACCTGATGCTATCCACCTTCCAGATGGCCACCACCACGTTGAGCACAAAAAACGGCAGCCAACAAAGGGTAAACGTTCCCATGATGATCCCTAAGGTCTTCAAGGCTTTGTGGTCCTTCATGCCGAACCTGGTCCTCCTGTTTTTCACCTCATTTCCCTCTTGGGTACTGAAGCTTTGTGTCCGAATACGGCCCTCAATGCGATCAATTTTCTGAAGCTGCCTGCGAGCCTCCTGGAAGACCCTGCTGTATACGAAAGCCATGATGCCGAGAGGTATGTAGAAGGAAATAATGGAGGAGGTCACGGCATAAGCGGCATTGGTGTTGAAGTCACAGCAGTAAGTGTTCTCCAGGCAGCTCAATGCCTCAGGTTCATCTGACACCCACCACTCCATGTGGATGGGTAGGAAGGAGATAAGGGCGGCGATGGCCCACACCCCCACCACCACCCCGCATGCCTTCCGCTTCGTAAGCATGGAGTGATAGCGCAAAGGCCACATGATTGCCAAATACCGGTCCAGGGCGATCACGCACAGTGTCTCAATACTAGCAGTCACACACAACACATCAGTGGCTGTCCAGAACTCGCAGAAGAAGTTTCCAAAGTGCCACGTGTTGAGGAGAATGTAGCACGCGCCAAAAGGCACCACCAGAAGGCCCATGACCAAATCGGCACAGGCTAAAGAGCTTATAAAGTAGTTGGTGACCGTCTGTAAACGCTGGAATCGTACAATGGCACTGATGACCAGCACATTGCCGAAGACAATGCCCAGAACCAGCAGTCCCATCAAGATGCTTATTAAGACCATCTCAGCATCGCTGTACTCAGAACCAGACAGAAAGACCGTAGAGGAATCATTTGAGCCTAGAGAAATGTTCATGTGCATGGAGGTGTTCCCTAGGCTCCATGTGTCCTCTCCCTCCATGAACTATGACCTGAATGACAACCAAATGAGAGAAAGTCAACATAAAGTATGCTGAGAGCAATACACATTGTAAAAAGTGTAACTTGCAATTGGAGCTATTTCTACCTGATAAAACCCTTAAAAATAGGTTTTGTTGGTGTAACCTAATGTATTCATTGGTGTTAAATAATATTTTTGACCAGTTAATTTAGATGTTACCACAGGAAGCACATTTTAGGTTAACATCCCCCCCCCCCCCACAATGCAACAGACAAAAAAATAAAAAATACACAAACAAATGCAGTGAGCATATTTTGTCAGGTAACCTAAAATGTGCTTACTGTGGAAAGGATCTGGAAACTAAATGACCTGATTTAATTCAAATTGCAAATATTATTTAACATGACTAAATCAACCTGGACAACCCTAGGTTAAACCAATGAATGTAATTTAAAGAGTTAGATCAGGTAGAAATACAGTAGATCTTTAAGGTAAAAATTATATGTTATCACTTTTTCTTAGTGACAAGCTTTTTTTTTTTTTTTTTTTTTTAAATGAAGCCTAGGATGAGAATTATTGTGACTTTTTTTTGCATGTTAATAATGTCAAAGGAGAATATCCATAAATAGAAACAATAACATTGGTAGAAAATTCACTTACTAGAAGCAGGAGAGTGTTTTTGAGTCGTCCAACTAATTCCACTCTTCTTAGACTCCCATGAGATTTCCAAATACAATCCTTTTCAATTGTGTTTCTCTTAAGAAGGGTTTCTGGTCTTACATAGTGTTAATTAACAGTGTATGCTCCTATTTCACATCTCTTTTATTCACCCTGTCATTCTTTTCTAATTGTATTTCTCTTACATGATCAGGGCAATCACAGCTGAACGCAAAAGGTCTTGTGGACTAAATGTTCCCCTGACTATCAGTTGGACTCTTATAGCAGCCAGCGATGACATCACAGTTCTTCAACAGCCAATGAGAGAACATCTTCCTTGCACTGTAGAGGTCTGTGCTTGTGAGAAGTAACATTTTAATGTAAAACGGCATCAAAGGAAAGTATTTTTATGTTATTTTCAGAGAATTACATAACTATTTTTGATAAGATATAATGGCAAAATAAAAAAAAAGGCAAAATAATAAATATATTTTTTAATTCACAGTACATATACATTGCCTCTACATACTGTAGTATCTAGAATTTTTTCTAATAATATGCTTTTTTCCCACATAACAATTTGGAGTGAAAAGTATATATAGATAGATAGATAGATAGATAGATAGTTTTAAGCAAATTTTAAACTAATTTAACCTCATGAGATCCAAGTGTGACTGCTGTGTGCATTGTACATTTCCCCTTTTGAAATGTGACTAGTAGCACCAAATAAACATGCCCCCCCCCCCCCCCCAAAAAAAAATATAGAGCAAATTGTAAAAAAAATAATTATCCACATATGTGGACAGCGGGACTAAGTTGTGAAATTTTAAACTAGAGAAAGTCAGATTTTTTTTAATCAGATTGTTTATTATGTTTCCAGGAATGGTGGTTGTTCATGTTTTTGAGACGTTACAGACATTGCATCAGAAATGAGCATAAATAATTCATATATTATAAATAACACAAATAAATAAATAAATAACATAAAGTAATGGCCAGCATCATCCAATCATTGCCAACCATGTTAAAATAAAATTATACATTATGAATTCTGAATCTAAGTAATGAATATCTTTTGTCCCATGTCTGCCAAACATGTTGAGTGGTCCAGACATCATCTGCAGCCTGTAACTGAACTTTTGGTTAGATTTTAGGAGTGAATGCACTTCCCTTGCTCCCTAATTAGTGAATGACTTAACCTCCAGTGTGCTGTCTGTCTGTACTGGTCTCAGAACAGTTCGAAATGCACCTTATTTTCATCCTAACTCCATATAAAGCCTCTGAAAGCAACATTTTTCAGCTTTTGGAAGAATCCATTGATTCTCATTGTGAAACTGCTTGGTGAATAAAGGAATGTATTTAATGTTAATGAATAGAACCGTAAGTATAACAAAATGTATATTAAAATGAAGCAAAATGACCCACAGATGTGTTAATGTTGAAAGTTATTCAAAATAACTGAAATGTTTTTTCAACTTTTGAGGGAATAATGTCCCAAAATCCACGTATGTGGACATCATGTTTATCAGTATACAAACTTAAAGAGGTTTCTTACCAGTGGCACTTTTGTTGGCTCTGCGCCTGTAGAAGCGCTTCACGGAAATCGATGTCATGTTGTTGTGTCACGTGACTCTGTGCTCCAGAATTTGAACCCTTAAATGACAGTCTAAAAGTGTTGTGCACAGTATTCAGTCTGTTTAAAAAAATTTAAATGATGAGTTGTGTATAGTCAAAAATACAACATCCATGCATGTGGACAGGGGGTTGCACGAGATTAAAGGCTTCGGTCAGGTAAAAAATAGCCCCTTAAGGCAACAATAGATGGATGGATGGATGTTGTGGACCAGCATTCAAAACAACATATGCTGGTTTGTTATGCTATTATCCCCTGAAAACATGTTTTTATCTATAACAAAACAGTGGGAAATCACATTTACAGCTCACTAAATGTGAAGTCTGTCAAGTCTATGTGATGAGAAACACTTGTTTTGCTCTTTTTTAATTATCTCTGCTGTGACATGGATGTTCTATGTTCCTTGAGAGGACTCACGCTGTGTTGTGCCACTAACACTGCTAAGGATCAATACTTTTATCCATCAGTGTTCAACTTTCACCCATGGAGTTTTTGGTTTATGTAGCTTGTACACAGAAGACTGTTTTTGTATATTCATATAAACTGATAATTTCCCAGTGATTTAAAAACAATCCATTTAACCTTTTTATAAACACATTGGGCAATGTATTTACAGCTCAAACAGACTTTGCATGGTCACATGTCCACTACAAGCAGACATGATTGCAGCAAGCTATTCTTACAGTGGATTTCAAGTTTCTACACAAAATTAGATAAGACAATATGAAAGCATCAATCTTCAAGCACACTTTATTCATTTATAAAAAATACAATTATATATATATATATATATATATATATATATATATATATATATTTATTTATTTATTTATATATTTTTTAGGTAACATACACTGTTTATAGTGGTAACTTGCAGTTGTTACGTTAAGGAACTATTCCTTTTTGATCTAAACTATAAAATGACGTTTTTTTTTTTTTTTTTTTTTTTTACGTACAAAAGTAACTAAGTAATTATTGAGTATGAAGTATGAGTATGAAGTAGAAATATATCCTAAAATAGCTTTTTACATGTCGCAGAGTCAAACATCCATGCAACATATGCATTAACTGCATGTTTAATCATTTACCAGACTGTGCAGCCAGTGCCTTGTGTGCTATGCATATGCACATGCAAATAAGCATGTTGTCTCAGTCAACCTGTTCTGCGATGTTAAAAGCTCCCAATGCTGCAGCACTTTAAATTGTGAAGTCTGGATTTGCACTTTGGTTTGTAATTTCAATGATTGCCCTGTGTTAACCTCTATGTTTTGTTCATGCTTCTCGCTATGTAGTGGCAAACACCCATTAAATCTGTTAATGAGCAAACATGCACCAGAAGGGCCTCATTAATTGTAAATGTGCTGAAAATATTCTTTGCCATTCTATACAGCTTGTTTCAACTTGTCAAATTTCAAGTTGAACATATTGTGCTTTCATAATAAAAACATAACCGCCTCCGCTATTAGTATATTAATGTGTTCTATTGGTTTTAGGCCTAAAACAATTTTGCTGATGGCACGATAACACATCAACCTCTGCGTATCCGGATTTAATTGCGTCAGCAAGGCTTTGAAGGCAAACGAGGGGGCCACATTTTACATCAGGGAACAATAATGCTGTCTGTTCTGTAGAAACAACAATGAGGTGGTCAAGAGTGCCTTGTGTGATGTTTCCTCAGGAGGTACATCCACCGTGTCTAGATAAACACTTATGCATCTCCTGACTCTGGAACAGCAACCCTCACCAATCAGCGGCAAACACAAGTGATCCCAAAGCCCTTAATAGCTCAAAAACATACTTAACAATATCAGGTTGATACTTCTTTTCTTTTCTTAATCTTAAACTTGATTACATGCTTCAAACGTGCTCCATGATACATGTTGGGGTCTCAGGGTCCCCAGGTTTAACATCTCAATAAATGCAAGATTGTCTGATTATAGTAGTACACCCCTGCCAATTGTGATTGTATTTTTCAAGTGTTATTGTTGGGATCAATTTGTCCCCAAACAGATGCAATACTATATTGGATAACAGTCATATTTCTAAAAAATTACACACTTTTAATGAATATTTGTTTTAGTTTCTTTTTTTTTTTTTTTTTTTTTTTTTCATTTTTATTGCAGTTAAAATGAAATATTTAGTTTTCATTTTTAGTTTTTGTTAACAATAATAACAATCCTTTGTGATGCAATAGAAGGGTTAAAGCTTCAACAATGTCTGCCTGGGCTTTGAGAAAAATATATAAAGAATTTGATAAAAGCTTTATTTCATAAATACCATTATTATTTTTACACATAGAAAGCATAAAGACAGTAAGGTACAGTACATGCTTGATTTTGTAGTTCAGTAGAGCAGCGAGAGCAGTTAAGGAAACGAAGCACTTAGGTGAACATTTTTTCCACAGGATATGCCTCACACAGTTTTATCATGCATGCATACCAGCTCTATTCTCAGTCAGTGCCAGTGAGATCTGATGAGCCACAGATCGCCCATCTTCCTGGGGAAATAATGGTGGAGAGAAAGTTGGAGGTTTGTCTATTCAGTCAGTCGTACTGTGCATGCTGTGCTGTAAATTGACATCAGTTTTCCAACATGGAAATACCATGATTCAATTCAGTCTCTAAAAGGAATAGCACAGCCAAAAATAAACATTGTGTCATTATTTACTCACCCTAATGTTGTTCCATACCTGTATTCTGTTATTTTTGGTATCCAACACCAAATCTTTTTTTTAAGAATCTTCACTTAGATCTTTGCTCAACAATGACAGCTGTCAAGGTCCAAAAAGGACAAAAAAAAAGCATCATTAAAGCAATTCTTGCGACTTGTGCATTTTATTCTATGTCTTCTAAAGCCATAGTTGTATTTGAGGAAAATTTAAGTAATTATTCACTGACAATCTTTACCTCCATTGCAGCTCTCTAATCAAAAATGGTGCCTATGGCAAAGGTTATGAGACACTTGAGAGAACCAATGACGTTTGATTTTATTGGCATCAAACTAATATTGTATACATATACTATATGTAAGGAATAATGTATAGGCAGCTGGTTGTTATCGCTTATTACACGGTTATCTACAAATACATTTATAAATGGACATGAAATATTGATTTCCGTTTAAATTACGTATGTTACTACGTGAGAGGAAACAAATCACAGAGACTCTAGAAACAGCAGTTCTGCTGGTGTTTATTTTATGAGAATGACTGTCTGACTGCTCATTATCTGGCTTATTACAAGACTACTTGCCAAATAAATAAATAAATGGACATGAAACATTGATTTGAGTTAAAATTATTTTATTACCTTAGAGCAGTGGTTCCCAAACTTTTTTAAACTATGGCACCCTTTTATGGTGTTTTTTTTTTTTTCACGGCACCCCAACCACTGAAAAATAAATAAATAAACAAATATGCTTTTGAAAACACTCTGTTATTTAAAAAGATTCATATTAATAGAAATATTAACAAATTACAGTAAATTAAAACAATGTAGCCTTCAAGTGTTTTATAAAAGCTTTTAAAGTAACTATTTTAAAGCCAGTAATAAAATAGATAATAAAATAGAGAACAGAGTAAAACTAATAATATATAAATAACATCATAAAGGTTTTGAACGACACGCAAATAATGACAGAATTGTCATTTTTGGGTAAATTATTACTTTAAGAACAGTCATCTATGAATAAAAACTACCATGAAGCATGGTATATTTCTGTTCTACACTAAATGTGCTAATGTTTTTTGTGTTTACTACACTTTTCCCAGTACACAGTTTGACTGAGTACTGGTCTGAAATAAGGTGCACTACCATAACTCTGTAATACATTTTTCGAGTAAATATATATATATATATATATATATATATTAAAAAAAATAAAAATAAAAAAAAAACATTCATAATCCTGGAACTAATGAATTTAGGCAACACCACTGGACAATACAAGGGTTAACGTTAGGTTAATTAACTGCCTGCTTATAGAGCAGGGCAACCAATGGCCAAACGATGATGGACAAACACTTACTCTGTCAACTGAAATGAGAAACAGTGGCGCCGACCTGATCCATTTCTTATTTGAACACAATGGACAGGACATTGTCAAAGCAAGTGACAAAGTAATGGAAACTGACAGCCATGCACTTTGGTCAATTATAGATAAAAGCTCACTGTCTGGGAATCAATCAAGATGATCGATGGACCTTTTTTCCCCTCACATGTTCACTTTAGATTTTTATTTTATTTTTATGTTTGATTAGTTTTTCTCTCTCTCTTGTTAATTTTCATTCTCATTTCATTTTAATTTTTAGATATAGCTGATACCAGTGCTAAAAGGAAAACAAATCTATAGGGAAATTTAGGGGAAAATACTAGTACATTTTATTGAAAATATCTTAGGTCAGTTTACTTTCAAAAAGTTATCTTTTTGGCAGGCTAAAATACTACACTGTAAAAAATATTTTGCCACGTAACCTAAAAAATTTGCTTCATGTGGTAACATCTGATTTAAATGTTTTTATCAAGTCAAAATATTATTTAATATGATCTGAGTCAACCTTACTAGTACATTAGGTTTCATCAACAAGTCATTTCTAAAAGAATAGTTCAACCAAAAATGATAATTCTCTCATTATTTACTCAACTAATGCCATCTTAAACTCGTGAGACTTTCTTTCTTCTGCAGAAACACAAACAAAGATATTTTGATAGAGATCTGGTGTTGATATACATGTATAGTGTACATACAGTACAATACAGAAACAGACCAAAATGTCAGAATTATAATTTTTGGGTGAACTATTCCATTAGGGTCATAACAGATATAATATATTAAAAAAAAGCTCCTTAAGGTAACAAAAGCATGTTTTGTATGTTGTTTACATACAAACAAGATATGTCGTTTACATTAGCAGGCGTGCATTTTAATGTCTGGTTTCCAGGAAGTGACACCCTGTTTGTGCAGTTGCTAAGTCCTTGGTTCAGACTTTGTGTGCCACACCTGATGCATCTTCTACCCATTTAAGGTTTCGAATATCACTTATGGGTTCACAGTTCCATGTAGTAAGATAGAGACATGCACTATTATCCTGGTTGGCCACACCACTGCCTGGTCATATACTTTACAACTGCTTTTGTTATCAGAAGATGAGTCATTAGGGTTTCAATTATACTGAGCTGAACTTATAGATATATTATCTTAGATGCATAGATTCAGTTTTCTGATGCTGAAGAAAACAGGTGCAAATTATTTTGTTTCATGAGTGAGAGATTTGTTAGGTGGGCTGGGAAAGCCAGATAAAGTGGCCATTTCCTCCATTCTCCACATGGGGATATTTTTTAGGGTCATCATTTACTCACCTTCATGTCGTTCCAAACCTATATGTCTCTCAAACACAAAAGGATTGGGAGTATGTCAGCATCAGTCACCATTCAGTTTGATTGTATGAAAAAAAAATTCAATTCAATTTAAGTGAACGGAGACTAACATACTGCCTAACATCATCTTTTGTGGTCCACAGAAGAAAGAAAGTCATATGGGTTTGCAATAACATAAGGGTGAGTAAATGATAAAAGAGCTTTCATTATTGGGTGAACTATCCCTTTAAGAGTATAAATGATTTAGGAATGCCTTTGTGGCAGGGCGGAGGGTGGGGCCGGGTCGTGATTCTACACACCCGGCTCCTAATCAGGCTGATTAGCGAGAGAGGGATAAAGGAGACGGCAGTGCGACAGAGAGAGAGTTACGGATGGCTGTCCGACACCTGTGTGTGTTTTGTGTCTTTTGTTTTAAGTCCATTATTAAACTATTATTTATATTATCAAGCCGGTTCTCGCCTCCTCCTTTCCATGAATGTGTTACACTGGTGCTGAAACCCGGGAAAGAGGAGGGATGCGCCGTAGTAGAGTCCTCGCCACTACCATCCATCCTAATGGAGCACCCGCATCCATCCGCCAGGGGACGGAGGAGCCCGGCTGCCTGAAAGCGGAGGAACGGCTGCCGACTGCGAGGGGAGGAGGGGCTCCTAACCGACTGCCTGGAGCAGTCATGGCCGCTGCCAGGGGCGGAGGAGACCCCTACCAGCCGCTGAAACGCGGTGGGGTCTGAGACCGCCGACCGCGAGCGTGGAGGAGCTCCTTGCCGACCACCTGGAGCAGGAGAACCGCTGTCAGGGGCGGGGGAGACCCTTCCGTCCACTGAAAACGCGGCAGGGCATTCCGTCCACCAGGGGCCAGAGGACTGCCTCCGATCCGCTCGGGGAGGCGTGGCTGTCATCCACCAGAGGGTGGAGGAGTGGCAGAGGACCAGGCTACGCCGTATTGGAGAACCGGCAAGTGAATTTTCTCTCCCGCTGCCGCTCTGTGTTGGCCTTTTCCCTCTCTTTGTAAATGTTTTTGTTAATTTGGCACGATCGCCATTACGGCGTATAGGTAACGTCCCCTCCCCTGATCCAGGTAGACGGGGATGACCTGCCAGCAGACGGGGCGGAAGGCACGCCCCCCCCCCTCCCCCAGGGAAAGGGGGTGGGGATGTACGTCATGCCGGGGGCTCCCCGGCCTGAGAGAATGGGGGAGGAATGTGGCAGGGTGGAGGGCAGGGCCCAGGGGCGTTTCTAGGACTTCAGGAGGTTTGGGGATTAGCGGGAGCAGGGGAGGGAGGGTGTCGCGTCACATGAACTTCAAACAAAATGTAGCAATATTATTGCGTAGCCAACATTACATTCGGGGCTACAGTCAAAACATTCGGGGCTGAAGCCCTGGAAAAGTGACCTGGCGACACCGATGGTGGGGCCGGGTCGTGATTCTACACACCCGGCTCCTAATCAGGCTGATTAGCGCGAGAGGGATAAAGGCGACAGACGGCAGTGCGACAAAGTGAGAGTTACGGACAGCTGTCCGACACCTGTGTGTGTGTTTGTGTCTTTTAGTTTAAGTCCATTATTAAACTATTATTTATATTATCAAGCCGGTTCTCTCCTCCTCCTTTCCATGAATGTGTTACAGCCTTATATCTGGATTTAATTTAGATATTGACAGCTGGACCATTTTTAGTTGCAAACATTAAACAGTAGATAAATACAAACTCACTACACTAATTTGCAGCAAAAAGTGGTAATGCATAAATCGTAACAAACAAAGAGCTAAAGGAAAAACATTTGCAATCATCCACATAGATCTTACTCAGAAATGTCCTGTACTTTGAAATGATGATATTTAATCAAATCATTTTGAAATGCGTGTGTGAAGTAAACATTTTAGAGAGAAACATGCAGATTTTAAGACTAACTTATAATGTGGTGTCATTAAAGTCCCTTTCAGAATACACATAAGAACCTTTAAAAGATTTTATTCTTTAAAAACCCTAAACATGGGGCTGGACAACCTGGAAATATCAGGGGTTTTGTAAATTGTGTTTTCCAGGGCTGGAGAAGACATGAAAATTAATAAAATTGTCCCAATCGTGGAAAATTAATTGGCTAGAAATTGCTCTTGTTTTTAGTAAAAAGTCAATTTGTGCATAAGTCATTCTTTTGAGGCAGTTCTTTTCAATCAATTAGTCCAGAGATGTGATTTACAGCTGGGACGGGTGGGATATGTCCCCACCACTTTTTGAAATAGCTTTAGTCAGGCAAGTATCTAATGCAGAAGAAACATCTCCAGTTCTTTAGCAGGAGTTTCAATTTTGTTTGTGTGTGTTGGCTGGAGTTTGTTATTTTTAATGTTATAATGTGTGCTCGTTGTGGCTGTTATCAGTGGTGTTGAGTAACAGTGGGCGGTGATGTTCTCTTGGGCATCCAGAGGCTCCTCTCACTCCGCAGCTCGCACTAATTTCTAGTTAAATCGCAAAACAAAATGCAAGCAAACAGATATGTCCTGTCTCATGGTATACTGTACATCCACTGATGTACAGATGCAATCATAATTTTTTTTTTAAATAAAACGTTTTATTACTTCTTGTACTGGAGGTGAAAACTTTACCATGAGACCTAATAGTCATTCTGGCTAAAATTTACTAATCCATGTATTTGTGTACTGACTAACAAAATAAAATGAATACCAAATTAATTATGTGAAATATTGGAGCTCTTACACTGGTCATCAAGACTTTATTAAAACAGTAAAAGATTATTTGACATTATCTGCACATAACCAAATTCATATTCATGAGTTTCGCCACTTCATGATGTCCCCCTCCCCCCAAAATATGTGTCCCCACCACTTTTTAAATCAAAGTGATGCCCATGAATTACATTCTCAATGATTCATTGGAAAATTGTTCTGAATCTGAATGATTTTTAAAAATACTCATCTAATAATCACAAATGACTAGATAGGACCGTGGAAAAGTCATGGAAATTCATTGGTCAAAAAGTAATCTTTCGAGGGAAATTAGAGCCTTCAAATCATGCTTGTCATTGATTACCCAAACACTATTACTTCCTGGGTTCAATGCGGGACCAGAACCCTTGCCTTCATGGCAACTGACACAATCAGTCACACCACAGGAAAGAGTAAACACAATTGAATTTACGCGAAGATATCTGATGGGAGATGCTGCTTGTCAGTAACTGGGCAGATTGGGGTCGATGTCAGGGTACCTAAACATTCGGAAGCAACATGTCGACTTTGTGTGATCATGTTGGTGGTAAACAAGATCTGGGCCTATCCAGATCTGCTATCCCAGTCAGCGATGATATTCTACCAAAATGTCTTTATTTTAGGACAAGGTGTTTCTTTGAATAAAAGATTTGACAAAGTGACTGTTCAGATTGTAGTCCAACAGCTCAAGGCTGTTGGTTCCTAGGTTTTCCAGGGGGACTGCACTGTTTGGAAAGCTCTGCTGTGTGTGGTGAGGGAATATCTCCTGTCACAGCTCAGTCCTTCAGGACAAGAAACTGCTCCATCAGTCAAACACTCAATTAATTCTTAATGCACAGAGGCAAGAGAGAGATATTTTGAACTCAGTGGTAAAATTAAAAGTATAAATAAAAAATTATGTTATTGTGTCCAAGAGGCAGAACAAATTAAGCTCCTTCTGTTTAGTTAATTACTTGCCAGAGTACAAAGCTAAGTACAAAGCTAACAGACCTTTGCATTTTGATCATACATGTTACATTTATTGAGTCCGTGGTCTTAAAGTGTGTAAAGTGTGCCATTTCTGCAACACAAGTGCCACTGAAAGGCATGCGTCCCCCTGACCCTGATCGTGAATGAATTGTTTTTAGCTAATGAGGGCTTGTTGAGCATTTTTGATGTGAAGATGATTTGTATGAATGTATCTAAGGTAAGCGATGGATGACCAATGGCCTAGAAAACGAATCTGATGCTTGGGCAGGCCTTTTTGGGCTGCACCGTTGCGGCGCCAATGCAGAAGGAATGGCTTGAATATAATTTTCTGAGATGCCTGGTTTAATCAAAACAAATTTTAGATGTTTTTGGAACCAGAAATGGGAAATTGCTTGGTTTTTGTAATCTACGAAGAGTGGGTCGAGAGGGTTTTTGGATTGTGAACCTCTGTAATGGAGATAAAGTGCTAGTGATTGAAAGGGCTAGATGGGAGTGGGCAGGTTGAAAATTAAAATTGGATGCCCTCTGTTGGTCTGATCTGTTTTACTCTGTTTGATAAGGTATCTGATTGTCTTGTGGTCTATGATATGGAGGTCTGAAATGGTGGGATGGATTCTTTTTGCCATGGAAGTGAAGGCGAGGATGAACATTGCGTCTAGTGTTTTTGAGGTGTTTGGAGATATGTAGCCCTGGCGGAGGGTATTTAGACATCGGATGAGCAGGTCGATGGTGAGAGGAAAACCTAGTATCGGTTCTGGTGGTTGGGATTTGTGGATACCCTTGATGAGAAGTGAGATCTGGGGATGGTTTATTGAGGAGAAGTTTTTTCCGAAAATTCTTTATAGAAGAAATGGATGCCGTTTAGGTACCCCTTGATGGTTCCTGGATGGAGGTTTTCGATTGGTTGAGATGTGAGGCAAAGAAGGATATGGAGAGGAGAGAAAAATCAGGAAATGGCAGGTTGTAGGTTTGATGGAAATTTTTTAAGCATTCCACAAGGCCATCCAGTAAGTTTGGAGGGTTCGGTGGGAAACGGCTTGGAGGATGGAATTTAGAGAAGCCTGCTGAAGGATTCTGAGGGGGTGATTTATAGAAATTTCAGTTCTGAACAAGGAGGAACTGGGGTTGGTGTCGTGTTCGCTTCTGGGGCCAAGGCTCTGAATCTCTGAAAGAGAAAACGAGAGAGAGAGAGAGAGAGAGTGTCAGCAATCTGATTCTTTGATCCTGGAATGTGTTCAGCTTTGATGATAAATTGGTTACAAATGGAAATCCAAATTAGGCGCCTAAGAAACAGCGATATTTCTGGTGAACGAGATCTGCCATTTTTTATGCACTGTACAGTGGCTTGGTTGTCGCAGTGAACTAAAATACTTTTGGATGCCCATTCTGACCCACAGAGGGCAGCTGCTACTACGATGGGATACAGATCGAACAAGGCAGAAGATTCCAAATGGGAAAGGGATTCTGTTATGTTGGGGGGCCAGGAGAATGCAAACCATCGGCTCTGGTAGTAACCTCAGAAACCTCCGATTGATGGGGCTGCTTTGGTGTACAATTGGATGTCTTCTGGTAATGAGATAAAGTCGTTGTAGAAAAAGGAGATGCCATTCCAGTGTCTGAGAAATGTCAGTCATAGCTGTAAGTCTGTCTGGCAGACTTGGTCCAGGACTATGGTGTCATTTAAGGAGTGGACGGATGAGGCCAGGGAGAGGAGATGTGAGATGAACAGGCGACCTTGACAAAATGATGCGTATGGCGAAATTTAGGTGGTTGAGGAAGGGAAAGGAGGTCGCGAGAAGCGAGATATGTGACCGTGTCAAGTTGGGTATCTAAGAATTTTATGGAAGTGGATGGGCCGGCGTTTTTTTCTTGAGCGATGGGAATTCCTAGGTTGGAGAAAACTTTCGTCACCATGGTAAGATGTAGGGCCGGGGGGAAATTGTGAGGCGAGATGGTGTGGAAATCATCGAGCAGGTGGATGAGGTAAGGCATGGAATGATTTTTTAAGAGAATCCAGCAAATTGCTTCGGATTACATGTCAAATATATTGGGGCTGCTTTTGCAGTTTTTGAGTCGGATAGAAAAATAGAATCCATCGTATGCAAAAAAGGTGCCAGAAATCGGGGTGCAGGGGCATGATTTTAAACGCTGCAGTGATGTCAACTTTAGCAAGCCATGCCTTCCTGCCTTCCTGCCTACTTTTGTAATCATTTGTATGGCTTGGTCAACGTCATGGTAGTGGAGAGAGTATTCATCGATTGAAATCAGGCTATTAATACTTGGGTGGGGTCCGCCATGGCAAGCTGAGAGGTCTATGATGAGACATTTTTTCCCTGAGAATTTCCTGGTGGCTACTCTGATGGGACTGATATGGAAATTCTCAAATGGAGGTTTAGTGAATGGGCCTATCATGAAACCTGATTTAATTTCTTTATTTAGAAGGTGACCCCATGTGACTACTTGATGTTCAGCGAGGGCTGATTGCAAGTTGTGACAGAAGAGATTGGAGGATGGCAGACTCTCTAAACTGGGATTAAAACCGTGTTTTAATCCGGACAAAAGAAATTGGGTGAAAGATTTATCTGGATAGTTGACCAGTTCTTTAGCTAGTGTGGGAATAATGACAGGAGTACTGAGGTACTTCCTAAGCTTGTTTTTATTAATTATTTTTTAATTGAATGGAACCTGCATGAGCTCCTCCGCAAAAGTTACAGATGTGCAGGAATGGGCATGATGTTCTGTGGCATCAATAATCATTGAAATTGTTGAAAATTTGTTTGCCTGCTGAAAAGTTTACAGATCTTCCTTTTTGATCCTTGATATAGGAGGTTGATGGGTTGCTGTTGGGTTGGGGGACATAGTTAGTCGGCTTGTTCACTGTAGCGACATGTTGAGGGGGGTGTGATTGAGGGGCACAAAGTGGTTAAGTGCTCGGTTGACCTGCAGACGGTGCATGAAATACTTTTACATCCTAAAAACACCTTGTTATGGAGTTCTAGGTCTAGCGCTCCTCAATAATTTTTTATGTTTGATTTTTATTTTTATCCCCTTTTCTCCCCAATTTGTAATGCCCAATTCCCATTACTTAGTAGGTCCTTGTGGTGGTGCGGTTACTCACCTAAATCCGGGTGGTGGAGGACAAGTCTCAGTTGCCTCCACTTCTGAGACAGTCAATCTGCGCATCTTATCATGTGGCTCATTGTGCATGACACCGTGGAGACTCCCAGCATGTGGAGACTCATGCTACTCTCCGTGATCCACACATAACTTACCACGCACCCCACTGAGAGCGAGAACCACTAATCACGACCACGAGGAGGTTACCCCATGTGACTCTACCATCCCTAGCAACTGGGCCAATTTGGTTGCTTAGGAGACCTGGCTGGAACCACTCAGCACACCCTGGATTCGAACTCGTGACTCCAGGTGTGGTAGTCAGCATCAATACTCACTGAGCTACCCAGGCCTCCCGCTCCTCAATATTGGCATTGGTTCCACTGCGAAACTCTGGCTGGACATTTGGCTTCTGCCATAAGAGAGCTATAGTTCAGAGATAATGGAAAGGTAATCATTAAGCTCACGCCATCTGTAAGGAAACGTGGAACAAATGACAACAGTAAAATGCCCAAAGTTGATGCAAAACTTGGCGAAAGTGAGCATGCAAGAAGAGCTAGGGGATGGATTTTTAATATTGACTGAGAATTCACCGAAGTCTATGGTTCTAACCATTGTGCTGTTTGCTGTTAGAGAAAAGTCTTTCAGGCCAGGCTGGAGGAATTATTCATACCCTCTGACATTAAAAAGTAGCTGGATGCCCTGGTCGAAGCTGGTGACATACGAGTGGATAATTTCTTTTGGTCAGTGAGAAACTTTTGTTCAGTATCGGTGGATTACCTCCAAAATTGGAGCCACTCATTGGAGGACACAGAAAAACTTGAATGGGCCCTACTGAGAAATATCCCAGAGTGGAAAGACATTCAGAGCAGCCTCAAACACTTCTATTCCAGAATCCCTGCCCTCAGTTTGTTAGACGAAACCACGCTCTTTGATGAGTGGGCTTGCATGAAAATCATTGTCACTCGTAGTATCACTGAGTGGAACATGAACAAGACAGCTGTGTCTGAGAGATGGACAGATGTTTTTCGTGAGCTGGAGAGCAAGACCATCAACTTCAGAGTCTGCTCTGCATTTTACGATAAACTGTTGAAAGACAAGCGACACTGAGAAAAGTACAAGGTGACAACATTTATAGATGCGGATGCACCCTCTACTTCGCATTGATCTGTGCCTAGGGAAGGATTTGTCAATTTAATTTTTGCTGGTAGGGGGCTGTCCTGTTTTCCACAAGAAGGAAACTGGTCACCCTACAGAGGAGTCTTCCCATGGCCATGGCATGATTATACAGTTACATACAATGTGGAATGATCACTGGCTGTTTGTGCAGCCGAATTGCTTTGTTTTAAAGCTGCCCGTAACTACTTTTCTACGCAATTGATTCATGTGTAAATACACGCTGCATTAAAAAATCAGTAAAAGCCTTTAGGCAGAGGGATTATAAGACTAGCCTTCCACTGGCCACGACATGATACACAGGGTGAAATACACAGACTTATGCATCCAAACTGCTCTGTGTTATGGCTCCCCGTAACTAGGAGAATGGGATGAGAAAAGCTGACTCTGGATCAGCTGTGAGCAATGTTCTACATCAATTGTGTATGCAGAGAAAATGTCTTAATTTCTTAAAATATTCTACATTTTTGTTTTATAATAAACAAGTAATGTGATTGGTGAAACACTGATTTTATGACATTTTGGTAGCATTAAAAATTCAAGTTGTATCAACATGCACATTTGCAGTAGGCTGTCCGCAGTACGCAACGTGGATCAGCTCAAAACAAGTGTGCACTGAGATGACTTAAGTGAAAAATATTAATTTATTCATCAGATTTATTCCTTGAACATGTTAGGTTGGCATTCCCCACTGAATTGTATTTCTTTTGACTTCTGACACACTTCTCAAGTTGACTCTATATGACGTATGACAGGCCCCAGCACTACGGCGCCATCGCCACCTAGTGGCTCTAGGAAAACAAAACATGGTGGGTGCATGCATTTGAAAGGGTAAATATAAGAGGACTATTTCAAAGTCACACAGTGTCACACTTCCTGTTGTCAGTTGATGGAGCCATGACCGTGACCCACAATAGCCACATCAATGCGATTAGCCGACATTACTAAACATACTTCTCAAGTTTGCACAGAAGATATGAGACACTTCCTATTTCCCTTTTATCGGCATAAATTTATTGCCTCGCCATGGCAACACTGTTCAATATATAAAAAAATCAGTTCGTAATTTAGCATCATCAATGTCTTGCATGATGTTGTTCACATTTGGTACCTGTAACATGAATCCCTTAGGAGGAGTATTTCAAATTCCAGGGCATGCATTTCAAATCACTTTTATTGTCACACAACCATATACACAAGTGCAATAGTGTGTGAAATTCTTGGGTGCAGTTCTGAGCAACATAGCAGTCATGACACTGATGAGACATATACCAATCTACAATAAACATCAAATTTACACAACACAATTTAAAATCTAATATACATATATTTACACACAATATACAAATAATAACATACAATGTACATTATACAATACACACAATATAGAATACACATTATATAATAAAAAAATAGTATATATAGTATATATAAAATGTACAGTAGGTTGTATTGTACTGTATTGTCATTCAGGCTGTCGGTTGATAGTCAGTTGCCAGTGTGTTGTTAAGAGAATATAATTTATGACAGTCCAGTGTGAGATAATAAGATTTATAAAGTGCAGTGCTGATGTATATTAATCGTGAGAGATCAAGAGTTCAAAAGTCTGATTGCTTGGGGGAAGAAGCTGTCATGAAGTTGGCTGGTGCGGGTCCTGATGCTGCGATTCTGCCTGCATGATGGTAGCAGTAAGAGCAGCCCATGGTTCGGGTGGCTGGAGTCTCTGATGATCCTCTGAGCTTTTTTCACACACTGCCTGGTGTTTATGTCCTGGAGGGAGGGAAGCTCACCTCCGATGATGTGTCTGGCAGTTCGCACCACCCTTTGCAGGGCTTTGCGGTTGTGGGCGGTGCAATTGCCATACCAGCCGGAGATGCAGCCAGTCAGGATGCTCTCTACAGTGCAGAACCATGTGAGGATGTGGCGGTTCATTCCAAACTTCCTCAGCCATCTCAGGAAGAAGAGGTGCTGATGAGCCTTCTTCACAACGGCCTCAGTGTGGACGGACCATGTGAGTTCCTCAGTGATGTGGACACCCAGGAACTTGAAGCTGCTGACTCTCTCCACTGGTGCTCCATTGATGGTGATGGGGCTGTGTTCTCTTTCTCTTCTCCTGAAGTCCTCCACAAGCTCCTTTGTCTTACTGACATTGAGGGAGAGGTTGTACTCCTGACACCAGCGTGTCAGAGTGTGCACCTCCTCTCTGTAGGCTGTTTCATCATTGTCAGTGATCAGACCTACCACCATCGTATCATAAGCAAACTTAATGATGGCATTGGAGCTATGTGTTGCCACACAGTCATGTGTGTACAGGGAATACAGGAGTGGGCTAAGAACACAGCCCTGTGGGGCTCCAGTGTTGAGGGTCAGTGATGAGGAGATGTTACTGCCCATTCTAACCACCTGGCATCTGCTTGACAGGAAGTCCAGGATCCAGCTACACAGCGAGCTGTTTAAGCCCAGAGCCCAGAGTTTCTCATCAAGCTTGGAGGGCACTATGGTGTTGAATGCTGAGCTGTAGTCTACAAACAGCATTCTCATATAAGTGTTCCTTTTTTCCAGGTGGGAGAGAGCAGTGTGTATTGTAGATGCAATGGCATCATCAGTGGAGCAGTTGTTGCGGTACGCAAACTGCAATGTGTCCAGTAATGGAGGCAGCACAGAGCAGATGTAATCTCTGATTAGTCTCTCAAAGCATTTGCTGATGATGGGGGTCAGAGCAACAGGACGCCAGTAATTTAAGCAAGTGATTTTGGATTGGTTTGGAACAGGCACAATGGTGGACGTTTTAAAGCATGTGGGGACTACAGACAAAGAGAGGGAAAGGTTGAAAATGTCCGTAAAAACACCAGCCAGTTGGTTCGCGCACGCTCTGATGACGTGGCCCGGAATGCCGCCTGGACCCATGGCTTTATGGATATTCACCCGTCGGAAGGATCGGGTTACATCTGCTACAGAGACGGAGAGTGAACTAACCTCTCTAGGTTTGGCCGCAGGAGCTCTCTCCGCGAGGGTGGTGTTATTTCCCTCGAAACGAGCATTAAAAAGTATTTAGCTCGTCCGGGATAGAGACAGCGGTGTTCACGGCGGAGTTTTTATTCCCTTTAAAGTCCGTGATAATATTAATTCCCTGCCACATGCTTCTAGAGTTGGTGCTGTTAAACTGTCCTTCAATCTTGTTCCTGTACTGGCGTTTTGCTGCTCTGATAGTTTTTTGGAGGGCATAACTGGCTTGAATATGCTCCTCCATATTCCCGGAATTAAAAGCGGAGGTCCGCGCATTAAGTGCCGTGCGAACATCGCTATTAATCCAAGGATTCTGGTTCGGGTAGATCCGTATTGTTTTGGATGGAACAACATCCTCTACGCACTTTCTGATGAAACACTTTACGCTATCAGTGTAAACCTCGATGCCGTCATCAGACGCAGACCGGAACATCTCCCAGTCCATTTGATCAAAACAGTCTTGTAGCATAGAGTCTGATTGGTCCCACCAACACTGGATCGTTCTGAGGCGGGTGCTTCCTGTTTCAGTTTCTGCCTGTAAGCGGGCAGAAGCAGAATGGAAAAGTGGTCCGATTTGCCAAATGATTGGCAGGGGAGGGATTTGTAGCCATCCTGGAAGGGAGAGTAGCAATGGTCCAAAACACGGTCCCCACTGATGTGTTGGTGGTATTTTGGTGCAATTGATTTAAAATTGGCTTTGTTAAAGTCCCCGGTCACAATGAATGTGGCCTCAGGGTGTGCGGTTTCCTGCTCACTTATACTCCCATACATTTCTTTGAGTGCCCGGTCTGTGTCAGCTTGTGGCGGGATGTACACAGCTGTAATAATGACCACTGTGAATTCCCTCGGTAGCCAGAATGTTGGACACAGAAGCATGAGAAATTCCAGATCAGGAGAGCAGAATAACTTGATAGAATGTACATTCCTCTGATCACACCAGGATTTGTTGATCATAAAACATACACCACCACCTCTGCTTTTACCTGAGAGGTCTTTCGCTCTGTCCGCACGGTGCATGGAGAACCCTGCGGGTTCGATGGCTGAGTCTGGAATCTCCACAGACATCCAAGTTTCTGTGAGGCAGATAATGCAGCAGTCCCTCGTCTCTCGTTGCTTGCAGAGCTTGTTGTCCAGAGACTGAACATTTGCCAGTAGAATACTGGGTAGCGGATGTCAATTTGCACGACGTCTTACTCTGATGAGAACGCCGGCTCTGTTTCCCTTTTTCCTTCTGCGTTTTCGCGGCCGGGCAGCCCAGACAAAGGGCTCCGCATGTGTGTTTGTAAACAGTGGGTCGGCATCGAGGAATTTGAAGTCCAGTTTACGGTGTGTAATTGCAGAACCAATGTCCAAAAGTGTTTGTCTGTCGTAGACAATAAGGCAGACAACATCCAAGACAAAAAACATAAGAATTGTTAACAAAACAAACAAAAGACTACAATGTTGTTTCGGAGCTCACAACGCAGCAGCCATACTCGCCGCCATCTTGAGTCCATTTTTCAAGCAATCCAAATGGCCAACTTCCTGTTGGGCAGAGTTTATGACTGTCTGTGCGAAAGTTGTCCAGCTTGATGAGATCTATATATGTCATTTTGATGACTGTATGTGAAAATGGGGGTGCTACAGAGCCCCCCGAGCATGCCCATCTTCTAGGTGGCACTACAGAGCCCCTTCTACATGGCCATATATGAACTTTTGCCAGCCCTAATGGCCAACGACTCTGACGCCTGTTCAAAATGTAATGAGTTTTTGAGCATAAGTGCCCCAAAAGCCCCCGAAACCTTGAAAAAAATCTAATAAAAAGAAATATAGCTGCAAGCAGCGATGGCGGGCCCAAGCACTACGGTGCCATCACCACCTGGTGGTTCTAGGAAAACACAGCAAGGTGGCCGCATACATTTGAGAGGGTAAATATAAGAGGACTACTTCAAAGTCACACAAAGTGTCACACTTCCTGTTGTCAGTTGGTGGCACTATAGCCGTGACTTATAATAGTTGCATAAATGTGATCAGCCCCATTACTAAACATATAGCTGAATTTTCATAAAAATCATACAATGCACACAAAAGATGTAAGGAACTTCTTGTTTCACATCTGTGCCCTTAATTTATTGCGTCGCCATGGTAACACTGTTCAATATATAAAAAAATCTATTCACAATTTTGTATCTTCAGTGTCTTGGCATAATATTGCCTAAGTTTGGTACCAGTCACATGAATCCCCTAAAAGGAGTATTCAAGTTCAGGGCCTGCAATAAAAAAAAAAAAAAAATGCACATTCAATCCAAAATGGCTGACTTCCTGTTGGGCAGAGCTAATTACTGTAATTTTAAAAGTTGTCCAGCTTGATGAGTCCAATATATGTAGCAAGTTTGGTGACCGTAGAAGAAACTGACCCCACCACGTTTGTCAAAAGGTTGCACTACAGAGCTTCCCAGCCACGCCCATATGTTAACATTTGCCCAGGCCTAATGTCTGACAACTCTGATGTGTGTGCAAAATTTCATGAAAATTCAATCATGCCAAGTTCCTCAAAAACATGTGAATATACATAAAAAGGAATAATGACATTTAATGTGTTGCCATGGCAACACTATTTAAGATATCAAGAATTTTACATTTTAAATCTTTAAATAAGTCTTGACATTATTAAAAAAAATGTAAGCAATTCAGGTAAACATAAAAGGGGTATTTCTAAGTCTGTTAAAAGTGCCACACGGCCAGTTGGTGGCAGTACAACCGTGACCCACAATAGCCACATCGATGTGATCAGCCCGCAAGGCCAAACATACAGTAAAATTTTGATGTAAATCACACGATTCACACAGAAGATATGAGACACTTCCTTTTTCCAATTTTTTTTAATTCATTTATCGCATCGCCATGGCAACATCATTCAATATATCAAAAATCTGTTCTTAATTAACATCATAAATGTCTTGGCATGATGTTGCCCACATTTGGTACCTGTAACATGAAATCCCTAGGAGGAGTATTTGAAATTCCAGAGCATGCATTTTTCAAACAATCCAAAATGGCCAACTTCCTGTTGGGTGGAGCTTATGACTGTCATGCGAAAGTTGTCTGGCTTGATGAGATCTATTTGTGTAGAAAGATTGGTGACTGTAGCTCAAAAGGGATGTGCTACAGAGCCCCACTTTCAGTGCTTGGGCCCTAATAATCCTTAGAAGAACAATAGTGTCTCCACACTTTCAGTGCTTGGGCCCTAATAAGCCTTAGAAGAACAATAGGGTCTCCGCACTTTCAGTGCTTGGGCCCTAATAAATACACAATTACAAATTGTCAATTTTTTATGTGTTTTGTATATTTTTTACAAGAATAAAGGATGCTTATATGAGAAATACTAACCAGTGTAGCCTGTAGCATTATATAGAAAGCTACAAATAATAATCTTTTGCCTCTATGTACAGAATCCACAAACGATCAGAAAAATATGTTTTTGTGTACACACTATGAGGTTTTGAAGTAAGTTTGAAACATCAGAAATAGTTCCTTATGTAAATTGCCATGTGAATATTTAGCATTATGTCAAGGTAAAATGGTATTTCTAGCCATATGCACCTGTTACAAGTCACGATTATATTTGATAATGAATTCTATCTACATCCAAATTAGATCTTTTTCCCCCTCTAGTAATACCTTTTATATTAGTGCATATACACTGCAAAAATATTACCCTTAAGATTTTTTCTTTTTTTTTTTCTGTAAAAAACAAAACGAATAAATCATTAAATAAATTTACTTGAGAAGCTACACTGCATAAGATATTTAGGCTTTTTCGGAGCAAATGGATCTTGTTTTACTGTACTTGCAGATTGTTTTCATGTTTTTCACTTGTTCATAGTCAAAAACAAGTGAAAAAAATATGCCAGTGCTGAAGAAGTAATCCAAAGTATTTAGATTACATTACTGTTGATGAGTAATCTAATGGATTATGTTACAAATAACATTTTACAGCATGTATTCTGTAATCTGTAGTGGAATAAAAATGTTAAAGTTACCCTCCCAACCCTGTATATAATGTACTGATTTCATAGCACAGTTATGTACTGTACATATAAAAAATGTTATCGTGTGACCATCTTTCTATTATAACTTTACTTCCAAAGAAATGATTACACAAACTGCTTAATTGTTATATTGCATATTTCTGCATATTATTTTCATGTTTAATAAATTATATTTAATCTTCATCATTCTTGAATCCTTGTTTTGTGTTTTTATATGACAGTCTTATTGTTTTCAGTGCATACACCTACTATTGTAGTATTAGTTGCAGTGTTCACTGTTTCAGGTAGTATATTGTAATATAAAAATATGTGTCTTTAATTGAACTCATATCAGCTATATTACGAGTTTTACCTCTTAAATTGATATGTGTAGTACAATACAAACAATGTATAGCGGATAAAACACTTAAATAATCATATTAAAATATGTAAATAATAGTTTTGTTTATCTTCCTCAAAGCAAGTAACATCTATAACTCAAAGCATGTAACAGTTACGCTGATGGGAAGGACGAGACGAGAGAGTGTGGATCCAAATGTAGAATTATGTATTTATATTACTCAAAAGATGAAGAAGAAATAAAGATGAAAATAAAACACTTGAGATAAAGGGAAATCAACAGCAGTTTGCTGGTTAAATATGTATGTAACATTCAAATTAGCATGCTAACAAACTAACTCCTCACTAACTAAGGCCCTTCTCCCCCGATCGCTCAGTTTGGCCAGGCGGCCAGCTCTAGGAAGAGTCCTGGTGGTTCCAAACTTCTTCCATTTACAGATGATGATCACTGTGCTCATTGGGACCTTCAATGCTGCAGAAATTTTTCTGTACCCTTCCCCAGATCTGTGCCTCAATACAATCCTGTCTCGGAGGTCTACAGACAATTCCTTGGACTTTATGGCTTGGTTTGTGCTCTGACATGCACTGTTAACTGTGGGACCTTATATAGACAGGTGTGTGTCTTTCCAAATCATGTCCAATCAACTGAATTTACCACAGGTGGACTCCAATCAAGTTGTAGAAACATCTCAAGGATGATCAGTGGAAACAGGATGCACCTGAGCTCAATTCTGAGTGTCGTGGCAAAGGCTGTGAATACTTATGTACATGTGATTTTTTTTGTTTTTTATTTTTAATAAATTTGCAAAGATTTCAAACAAACTTCTTTCATGTTGTCATTATGGGGTATTGTTTGTAGAATTTTGAGGAAAATAATGAATTTAATCAGTTTTGGAATAAGGCTGTAACATAACAAAATGTGGAAAAAGTGAAGTGCTGTGAATACTTTCTGGATGCACTGTATATGCGGAGGATGCTGTGATCCAGACACATGAATCATCTCTTGAACATGCTGAAAGTGTGCTTAACTATGCACGTTTCGAGGGAAATAACACCGCCCTTGCGGAGAGAGCTTTCGCGACCGAAGCTATAGAGGTTAGTTCACTCTCCGTCTCTGTAGCGGATGTAACCTGATCCTTCCGACGGGTGAATATCCGCAAAGCCGTGGGTCCAGACGGCATTCCGGGCCGTGTCATCAGAACGTGTGCGAACCAATTGGCTGGTGTTTTTACGGACATTTTCAACCTTTCCCTCTCCTTGTCTGTGGTCCCCACATGTTTTAAAACGTCCACCATTGTGCCTGTTCCAAAGCAATCCAAAATCACTTGCTTAAATGACTGGCATCCTGTTGCTCTGACCCCCATCATCAGCAAATGCTTTGAGAGACTAATCAGAGATTACATCTGCTCTGTGCTGCCTCCATCACTGGACCCATTGCAGTTGGCTTACCGCAACAACCGCTCCACTGATGATGCCATTGCATCCACAATATACACTGCTCTCTCCCACCTGGAAAAAAGAACACTTATGTGAGATTGTTGTTTGTAGACTACATCTCAGCATTCAACACCATAGTGCCCTCCAAGCTTGATGAGAAACTCTGGCTCTGGGCTTAAACAGCTCACTGTGCAGCTGGATCCTGGACTTCCTGTCAAGCAGATGCCAGGTGGTTAGAATGGGCAGTAACATCTCCTCATCACTGACCCTCAACACTGGAGCCCCACAGGGCTGTGTTCTCAGCCCACTCCTGTATTCTATGTACACACATGACTGTGTGGCAACACACAGCTCTAATGCCATCATTAAGTTTGCTGATGATACAACGGTGGTAGGTCTGATCACTGACAATGATGAAACAGCCTACAAAGAGGAGGTGCACACTCTGACACACTGGTGTCAGGAGCACAACCTCTCCCTCAACGTCAGTAAGACAAAGGAGCTTGTGGTGGACTTCAGAAGAAGAGAAAGAGAACACAGCCCCATCACCATCAATGGAGCACCAGTGGAGAAAGTCAGCAGCTTCAAGTTCCTGGGTGTCCACATCACTGAGGAACTCACATGGTCCATCCACACTGAGGCCATTGTGAAGAAGGCTCATCAGTGCCTCTTCTTCCTGAAACGGCTGAGGAAGTTTGGAATGAACTGCCACATCCTCACACGGTTCTACACCTGCACTGTAGAGAGCATCCTTACTGGCTGCATCTCCGCCTGGTACAGCAATAGCACAGCCCACAACCACAAAGCCCTGCAAAGGGTGGTGTGAACTGCCAGACACATCATCGGAGGTGAGCTTCCCTCCCTCCAGGACATATATATCAGGTGGAGTGTGAAAAAAGCTCGGAGGATCATCAGAGACTCCAGCCACCCGAGCCATGGGCTGCTCTCACTGCTACCATCAGGCAGGCGGTATCGCAGCATCAGGACCCGCACCAGCCGACTTCATGACAGCTTCTTCCCCCAAGCAATCAGACTTTTGAACTCTTGATCTCCCACGATCAAATACATCAGCACTGCACTTTATTACTCTTATTATCTCACATTGGACTGTCATAAATTATATTCTCTCTTAACAACGCACTGGTAATTTACTATCAACCGACAGCCTGATTGTCAATACAGTACAATACAACCTACTGTATATTTTATATATACTATATATACTATTTTTATTGTATAATGTGTATTCTATATTGTGTGTATTGTATACTGTTCATTGTATGTTATTATTTGTATACTGTGTTGTGTGTAATTATGTGTATATTAGATTTTCAATTGTGTTGTGTAAATCTGATGTTTATTGTAAATTGGTATATGTCTCATCACTGTCACGACTATTATGTTGCTCGGAACTGCATCCAAGAATTTCACACACTATTGCACTTGTGTATATGGTTGTGTGACAATAAAAGTGATTTGATTTGATTTGAACTACATTGCATATCTGGATATATTCAGTGTTACAGTGCTCTTCTCCATCATTTGATCGAGAGAAAATGTTTGTGAATGAAGCGCAATCTATAATAAGTCCAATTTACTTAGAATGGTGGCATGTTTGTGCGGAAAGTAATGATAATGACTTAATTAAAATTTTCAAGACAATGCTTTTTCAGTGCTCATTGTGCTTGGTCAAACTAGATTGCGGGTAGTTAGTGAATAAGATGCAGGTTTTTGCACTGAAATACCATGCGCAAATGTGTTTAGTGAATTTGTTAGGGTCAGGGTTAGATGAAGGAATAGGGGGTCAAGGGCAGGATTTAGGGTTAGGGTTGGGATTTATGGTTGTAGGTAAGGGGTTCTGGGAGTTGAGATTGGGAGTTTGGAATAGAAAAAGAGGTAGGGATAAGGATTTGATGGTAATTTGGGGGTTGAGGTTAGGAATAAAGATGAAGATTTTAAGTTTGAGGTTAGGGGTACATTTAGAAAGTAAGGGGCTAGGGTTAGAAGTAGGTGTTTAAGATTGGGGGTTAGATTAAGGAGTAGGGGTCAAGGGCATGTTTTAAGGTTAGGGTTGGGATTTATGGTTGGAGGTTAGGGTTTTGGGGGTTGGGATTGGGAGTTTGGACTAGGAAAAGGGTGGGGATAAGGAATTGCTGAGAATTTGGGATCTGAGGTTAGGAATAAGGATAAAGATTAATATTTTAAGTTTGAGGGTAGGGGTACATTAAGAAAGTTAGGGGCTAGGGTTAGAAGTTGGTGTTTAAGATTGGGGGTTAGATAAAGGAGTTGGGGTCATGGTTAGGATTTAGGGTTAGGGTTGGGATTTATGGTTGGAGGTTAGGGGTTTGGGTTAGGAAGGGGTTCCATGGCTAAGGGGAAGAGCAGGGATTAGAGTTGGGAGTTAGTCGTATGTTGATTTCCCCCAAAAGATTAAACACTTTGGCTTTGTGACATTATCAAAACATTGCTCTGTTTGTTTGAGGAACACAATTAGCCAGACATAGCAACATTGACTCAACCAATGGCATAAATTTGAGGCTGACCAATGCCAGATGGGGGAAAACTCTTCTTTTTCATCACCTGTATCTTCACAGAATGAAAGTTCACTTATCTACTACAGGATACTGAGCCTTTGATGACAGCTTGCCATGCACTACTAATACACTCTGTGCTCCAGTGCACCCAGATGTGACTAGTCTTGGAAAGAATGTTATTATTCTAAAGTTTTCCCGCTAATAACTTTAATGTAGATAAGACAATAAGCTCATGTGCCACACATTAACAACAGGATTTCAGACTAAATAATACCTCTGTGCTGAAAGTAAGCAGTGTATCAATTCACAGATACAAATGTGTTATTTACTCACCCTCATATTGTGACTTTATTTCTTATGTGAAACATAAACGGCGATGTTATGCACAATGGTAGTCTTAGTCACCATTCAGTATCAATTGTTGTGAGGTTAAGGTGAGGCTTTTCATAAAGACTTTCTAATGGATTCAGATTAAGCTTGATTCAGAATTTAAATAACACCATTACATATTACCGTAACACTTTACAATAAGGGTGTATATGTTAACATTAGTTAACAACATTAGTTAACATGAACTAACAATGAACAATACTTTTATAGCATTTATTAATCATTGTTAATGTTTATTTTAACATATAGTAATGCATATTTAAAATCAAAAGTTGTATTTGTTAACATAAGTTAAATGCACTATGAACTAAAAATGAACAATTGTATTTTTATTAACATTTACAAAGATGAATAAATGCTGTAATAAATATATTGTTCATTGTTAGTTCATGCATTAACTAATGTTAATGAATAGAACTTTACTGTAAAGTTTTCAAAAAGAGATTTCAAATGCAGTTTGCATGCTTTCACTGGGCTATGTTCACAAAACTGTATTCAACTGATACCATACTTTACCGATACTTTCAGCTTTCTTAAATAAAACTGTTCTTGTAATTGGATTCATGCTTAAGGTACATATGACTTATTGACTGTATACTGAAAGCAATCATAGACAATACTCATCACGTTCCTGTCACCTTGTCAGGTTGGATTTCTGTCTGACGGGACCGTCGCATTATCATCCTGTCTCATGTTTCATGTACGTGCTTTGTGTGGCCGCACAGGTCCGTTTGTTTGTTACCACCGAGTGCGAGTTACCGCCGTGCGCCCTCTGGTGATGTCATGGTCCTGTCACCTTGTCAGGTTGGGTTTTTGTCTGACCGTGGCATCTTAGTTCTCTGTTTGTTTTGGTCAAAGTGTGTTTACGTTTTGCTCTCATGTGTTTCAGGTGCCGCTGGTATGTGGAATCAGCGTTTCCATGGAAACCCTGATTGTTTCCATGGGAACGCTGATCATGCCAACTTTCAGCTGTGAGCGGCACCTGCTCCTTGTTTGTTTCCTGCTTATTTAAATCCCCTCATGTGTCATGACGGGGGTTGGATCATTCAATGTGGTAGTTTAATGTTGTTTAATGTTAAATGTAGTTGAATGTTGAATGTATCCAAGCTTATGATGAATGTGTTTGTCAAGAAACTAACCTCACTCTCTTTGCCTAGTTGGTCCTGTCTTGTTTATCTGTTGGTTGCCTGTCTTTGCCTGCGTGTCAGGAGTGTGATCCACTTCCAGCTTGGAGTGTGTTTACCTTCCAGCTTGCTGTATGCCTGTTCTTGCTGCCCATGAATTGCCAATGGAGGATTTTTCATAGCAGCAGTTGGTGCTGGGATCTCCATCCTTCGCCAGTTCAGTTTGAATTGACATTTTCTGTTGTAAATAAATCCCTTGAACTGTTCTTCTGCTATTGGGTCTCTGTCTCACTCTCGCTCTGACAATACTATCATACTAACTATATTTTACAGAAACACCCCCAAAGCGTCAGTTCTCTTGTGTTAATTTAATTTTGATTAAATGTGTTTTGTAGAAATGCATGTAAATATAGATCTGAAATGGTCACAGATCCTTTTTTGTCACAGTTTTTCTGCCTCAATATACTAATATCAATGGTGCCTTTCCATTTATAAACACATCACAGTTAACTGTTCAATCAGCTTTCTTTCAGTAACCATGGTAACAGCTTCCACGTCTTTTATATATGTATGTCTAAGGGAAAAACAGAAAGCAAGTGATGGAGAAAAGAAAAATCAATAAGAAAACTGCTACAACATTTTTAAATTGAGTTTGGTACCTCTCTCAAAACAGGAATAAATGAGCCAGCTAAAATACATTACAAATAAATTTAAATTTCAGTTCTAGTGAGCCCACCCATGTAATGCTAATATCCAACTTCAATGTATTTTCCCTGTAAAATCCAAATCTTTTATGCAAAGTAGTGTATGGACATTGTCCTACAGTGTGGGGAAAGTAATTTCCCTTTATTTACATTGACTAATGTGAGTATAGGCTACTAAATTAAACGTCATGGTTACTTGCATAACCTCCGTTCCCTGATGGAGGGAACGAGATGTTGTACTGATGTAGTGACACTAGGGGTCACTCTTGGGAGCCCGAGACACCTCTGGTCTTGATAAAAGGCCAGTGAAAATTGGCGAGTGGTATTTGCATGCCACTCCCCCGGACATATGGGTATAAAAGGAGCTGGTATGCAACCACTCATTCAGGTTTTATGCTGAGGAGCCAAGACAAGGTCCGGCCATTTCAGTGGGTAGTTCAGCGTTGTGGCAGGAGGGACACAACGTCTCGTTCCCTCCATCAGGGAACGGAGGTTACACAAGTAACCATGACATTCCCTATCTGTCACTCACTTGACGTTGTGTCGATTTAGTGACACTAGGGGTCCCTATACAATACGCCGCAAGTGGCTGAACTGTGTTATGTGAACTGGCGGTGTGTGATGGGCAGACAACTGTGTGCCTCGTAGCCAGCGCACCAGACCGACACGTAACCTCCTCCAACATAGTTATGAGTGTCGAACGGCCCTTTGGGGACAAGTCAACTACCCAAAAGAAAGTGACAGGCTAGCCCAGTCATGGCCTCTTTTCCCCTTCTTTTTTTCACTCCCTAAAAAAAAGGGGGATTATCTGACTGGGCCGACCAGGTCTAGTCGGGGGGTGTCCATCCCAAGGGGAGGACACCGCGGAGACCACACCTCTCCCAGAGAGAGGGGGGAATATTTAAGTGGAAAATACATCACATGGTCTTGCCGATCATGTGGAGAAGTCTCATGGTAGATCCTACCCAACGGGGGAGGAGTTACTACAAACATGGAGACTGTGGCAGAGGGGGCTCTGCCCAAGGAAGACGCAGTTTGCCAACAGGGAAACGAATTAGCAGAAGATATACATCGCATGAGGTTACCTTACAGGGAACCACCACATGTGGAGCACCTACCTCAGAACAGGGCTCTTAGTTAGCACGTGTACTGGGCCGGCAGCGAATCTTTCCGAAAACTCGACTGCCATAGGGCTCGGAGGAAGTCAACCAGGGAACATAGTTTGTGAACACTACTGGGAATTAATGCTGCACATCTTCAGCTCAGAGGAGGTGAAAGGCGCTATGTGCAAGCAAAAAATCTGGGATTATCCGCTTGTATTGCGTGCCACTACCCGGGATGAAACTGGTTCCACCTGGAGGTTGTAGAACCTCGCAAGGTGTTGGGTGTTGCCCAGCTCGCTGCTCTGCAAATGTCTGTTAGAGAGGCACCCCTGGCCAGGGCCCATGAGGCTGCTACACCCCTGGTAGAATGGGCTTGTAGCCCTACCGGGAGCGGCACGTCCTAGGTGTGATATGCCATAGCTATGGCATCAATGAGCCAGTGTGCGATCCTCTGCTTGGAGACAGCGCTTCCTTTCTGCTGTGCACCAAAGCAGACAAAGAGCTGCTCAGAGATCCTAAAGCTCTGCATGCGATCCAAATAGATGTGTAAAGCATGCACCAGACACAGCAACAACAGGGCTGGGTCTGCCTACTCCTGGGGCAGCACTTGCAGGTTCACCACCTGGTCCCTAAAAGGGGTCGTGGGAACCTTGGGAACATAGCCCGGTCGGGGTCTCAAGATCACGTGAGAGTAGCCCGGACCAAACTCCAGGCACGTTTCACTGACAGAGAATGCATGCAGGTTTCCTACCCTCTTGATGGAAGTGAGCGCAGTCAGGAGGGCAGTGTTCAAAGAGAGTGCCTTAAGCTCAGCTGACTGCAAAGACTCAAAGGGGGCTCCCTGTAGACCCTGAAGAACTACAGGGAGGTCCCATGAGGGAACAAGGCGCGGTCTGGAGGGGTTCAGCCTCCTGGCACCTCTCAGGAACCTGATGATCAGGTCGTGCTACCCTAAGGACTTACCATCCACTATGTCGTGATGTGCTGCTATAGCAGCAACGTACACCCTCAAGGTGGAAGGGGACAGCTGCCCTTCCAACCTCTCCTGCAGGAAGGAAAGCACCGATCCTATTGCGCATCTCTGGGAGTCTTCCTGTCGGGAAGAACACCACTTAGCGAACAGACGCCACTTGAAGGCATACAGGTGCCTCATAGAGGGGGCCCTAGCCTGAGTGATTGTGTCTACCACTGTGGGTGGTAGACTGCTTAGGTCTTCTGCGTCCCGTCCAGGGGCCAGACATGGAGATTCCAGAGGTCTGGTCACGGGTGCCAGATGGTGCCCCATCCCTGAGAAAGAATGTCCTTCCTCAGGGGAGTTCGCCGGGGGGGGGGGCTGTCGTGAGGAGCATGAGGTCCGAGAACCACGTCTGGGTGGGCCAGTAGGGTGCTAACGCATATTTGCACAGGCCAGGGGGCCAGCTGTATGCCAGTGCATCTATGCCGAGAGGTGCCAGGGTGTACCAGAGCAGGCAGTGGGAGGATTCATGGGAGGTGAACAGGTCTATCTGTGCCTGTCCGAATCAACTCCAGATCAGCTGGACCACCTGAGGGTGGAGTCTCCACTCTCCCCTGAGGGTAACCTGCCGTAACAGCATGTCCACTGCAGTGTTGAGGTTGCCAGGGATGTCAGTGGCTTGCAGCGACTTGAGGTGCTGCTGACTCCAGAGGAGGAGACGGCAGGTGAGTTGTGACATACAATGAGAGTGCAGACTGCCTTGGCGGTTGACATATGCTACCGTTGCCATGTTGTCTGTCCAAAATAACACGTGCTTGCCCTGGATCAATGGTCGGAACCTCCGCAGGGCGAGCAGAATTGCCAACAACTCAAGGTAGTTGTCCTTTGGACGCGGGCCCGTCTATAAGCCAGCGGCTGCGTGCCCATTGCAAACAGCACCCCAGCCCATTTTGGAGGCATCTGTCATGACCATGACGCACCTGGAGACCGGCTCTAGGGGAACGCTTGCCCGTAGAAACGTGAGGTCATTCCAAGGGCTGAAGAGGTGGTGACAGACCGGCGTGATGACCATGCGATGTGTCCCATGGTGCCATGCCCATCTTGGGACTCGAGTCTGAAGCCAGTGCTGAGGCGGTCTCATATGCATCTACCCGAGTGGGGTGGCCACCGCTGAGGATGTAATATGCCCCAGGAGCCTCTGAAGGAGTTTCAGTGGAACCGCTGTTTTCTGTTTGAACGCCTTCAAACAGGTCAGCACCGACTGTGCATGCTCGTTCGTGAGGCACGCTGTCAATGAGTCCAACTCCAAACCGAGAAAAGAGATGCTCTGAACTGGGAGGAGCTTGCTTTTTACCCAGTTGACCTGAAGCCCTAGTTGGCTGAGGTGCGAGAGCACCAGGTCCCTAAGTGCACACAACACATCCTGAGAGCGAGCTTGGATTAGCCAACCATCGGAATAGTTGAGGATGCGAATGCCCACTTCCCTTAGCAGGGCAAGGGCTGCCTCTGCGACCTTCGTGAAGGACAGACCAAAGGGAGGTCTACTGCCGCAAACCAATCTTGATGCTGGACGCTCGCTAGAGTGCGTCTTTGCGTCAGCATCTAGGACAGGAGTCTGTGTAAAGCCCTGTTCAGTACTCGCAGGTCCAAGACTGGCCGCAACCCACCGCCTTTTTTCGGTACAATGAAGTAGGGGCTGTAAAACCCCTTCTTCATCTTGGCCAGAGGGACACCAGATTACTTACCTGGCTCCTTGTGACCACCCCCGGAACAGCCTGGGACGGGAGAGGAAGAGGCCTGTCCTTGTGACCTGTGGAGACTGTCACATCGGGGGCATATTCATGCCACAGCTGGGCTCTCGGGGCGGAGAGACCGCCGCTGGAGCATCTAACCTGCCAAATAGAGTGGTGGATGGTGGACTGTGGTCGTGATGACGGCCGTGCACACCGGATCTGTGACCCAGGGATCAAGGAAACCGCTCTTGCTGAACTCTTGGGTACTGCAGCCACTTGGGCATACAGCGCAATTAAATGCAAAGGTAAAAAAAGATTTTCCTCCCGGCCCTCTACCGGGGGATGGAGTGGTCTGCTTACTAGCTCCAGAGCAGTGGGTTTCGTTGTCCCTGGGTCGCCCATTTCAGGGGCACTTTGAAGCCTTTTGCGGGTTCTTGGTGGCCACGAGATGGGTGGCGTCTGCTTTCAGCGGTGGGCTCGACACCGGGGCCGGACCGCAGGGGCGGGCTGCAGCGGAGCCGGTGCAGTCACCGCAGGGGGACGCCCTTGGCAACGAGCAGACGGGGTGCGGGATCTTGAGCCGCGCCGGGGCAGGATGTGCCGGATAACCTCCATCTGCTGCTTCACTGCTGAGAACTGCTGGGCAAAGTCCTCGGTGTTGCCGGACTGGCCAACTTGGGAAATGGGAGCAGCAAGGAACTGTGCCTTGTCGGCCTCTCCCATCTCGACCAGGTTGAGCCAAAGGTATATATAGCTCCTCCGAGAGACCGCGCCGTGACCTTCGTCACCCGGAGAGCGCAGCTCCTGCATCAATCCTGGGGCTGAACTACCCTCGTACAGTTCATTTAGTGCCTTGGCGGACTTGCAGGAGAGCCATGGCGTGCATGGCAGAGGCGGCTTGTCCAGCGGCACCGTAGGCCTTGGCCATCAGAGACGACGTAAACCTACAGGCCTTGGATGGAAGCTTTGTCCACCGGGGGGATTGCCGAATAGCCCTTGGCCGCCCCACAATCGTGGGTAGTGAGGGCGGGGAAGCTGAAAGATTGGGACCGGGCAGTAAAAAGTGCCTCCCACGACCTTGTCAGCTCTTCATGCACTTCCGGGAAGAACGAAACGGGGGCGGGGCATGGCTTTGAGCGGTGCCACGATCCCAGGAACCAATCATCGACCCGCGAGGGTTCAGGGGAGAGCAGAGGGTTCCACTCTAGCCCAACGCTCGCGGCTGCCCGGGAAAGCATGTCTTCATCTCCGTGTCAGCCTGTGACTGGGCGACCGCACCTGAAGGGAGGAGCCCAGCTGAGGCTTCCGCGTCCGACTGGACGAGCCCGCTCTCCGATGCTGCGCTCGAGAGCTCATCACTTTCGCTGGCTCTGAATAAGAGGTCGAACTTGCCATGAGACGAGCTGGCGGAATCATCAAGCCTGATCGGGACAGACGAGCGTGCTGGGGAATGGGAGGTCCGCGGGGGGATACCCAGCGGAGGCGGTCCCATTGGGGTCCCCAAATCACCCCCAGTGCTAGCCGCGCTGGCCTCAAACCCGTAGGTAGAAGGACTAAGGCGGGGAGCCTCTGGGGTGGCTTGCTTTCTTGTGAAGGTAAGCCGCGACCGCATTTTTGCCAACGTCGAGTGAGTGACAGATAGGGAACATATTTAGCTGAAAATTAACATAGTGTCCTTTTTTGTCACAAGGCTGCTTTCTCAGACTATGGTTCTCCTACAGGTGCAATTTTACTAAAAGCTCTAGAGCTGCAAACCTTTTTTTTTCATATCCTTTTTTCCCCACATCAAGCAGTGGTCCTTTTCCTCAAAGTTGTATGTAGAGGTCAATATTTGAATTGCGATATATATGTATTTGATTTACAAAATGAAAATTCTGTCATCATTTACTCGTTTCAAAGCCCTATAACTTTCTTAAAACCTTAAGTTTCACTCATAGCTTTCTCACACGGAGCTTAGCTATCATGTGATTTCAGAGAATTTTGAATGCAACTTGTGTTGTTTGAAATAGAGATTTTCTGGAATAATTTATCGTGACTGTACTTGTAGCTGCATGTTACATCTTTTATATTGTTTGTTGGTTATATTATTGTCCTATTATTGGTTAGGTTTAGGTGCAGGAGTGCAATTAGGTGTTCAGAAATATTGTATATTGTAGTGTAAAGTAAATACATTTATTGTGGCTACATTTATCTTCCTGTTACATGTTTTGTATTGTTTATAAGTGGTTAGGTTGGGTTAAGGGATCTAAAATATCGATATGATAGTATAATGTAAATAAATTCATATATTTTTCTAAGTATTATGAAACATATTGCTGTTAACACACATAATTAAACCATTTCAATATATATATTCAAATATGGCACGTCAAGATGTGCTGCTGCAGGTTTGACATCAATGATAGCAAATGTCATTGGTCGTTGCATGTCTTGTAATTGATTGCGACTCTATACATTTTGCAAATGTAAATGTGATTTCAGAGCTATGAAGGTGCAAGCGATTTTTCATACATTTTTCGCACAATTCTGCAAATCACTTCCTCATACAAAGCCATAGTATGGCTTCAGAAGACCTAGAATGTAGCACAAAAGTTGTATGGACTACATTCATGTTCATTTTTAAAGCTTGAAGGCCCATGGTCACTATACAATTTCATTTTATGGAAAAGCACAGCTTGGAAATTCTGCAATATATCTCCTTTTGTGTTCCACATAAGAAAGAGTCGTATGGGTTTGAGTCATTTTGGCTGGTCTATTCCTGTAAGTGCCAATCAATTTATATAGCTCTTTTTTATGACCAGCATTGCCAACCTATAGCCCTGACTTGAACCATCACAGAAAATGCTGATTTCAGAATAATTTTAAGAAGCTACAGTATCTTATCTTTTACCTAACAATTTATATATTGCATTACAATCTTACTGTTTACCTTTGGCTTAACTTAATTGCCGTCATCATGTAATCAAATAATCAAAAGCGTATAATCGATATGCACTGGATATAGCAGCACAAGCCAGGGTCTCTCCATGTGAGCATGTAAGACACTTTTGCATTAGTACAATCTCTTACATAAAGGCAGCCCAGTGCGTTGGCATCCCTCCAGTGACCTTTTAGAGACTAGTGCTCCACTGAGAGTCTTGGCTGTGCACTCAATTCCAAGTGCTGCCAGGTAAACTGATCACTGGGGTTAGAAAATAGACTGATCACGCTTACGAGGTGAACCGTAATGTTTTATTTTGAGCTCCTTAAATACCGCAGCTCTGCTCTGAGGCAGTGCCAGCATGGAAGAATGCCAGGACACACATATTTATTTACAACAGCATTGAATGGGATAAGCATTAGGAGTTGAAGGCACCAGTTGAGTGAGCCAGAGTGAGTTGTGTGGCTGATCACATGGTTGCAATATGTCTTGGTTATTGGAAAATTCTCAAGGGAATTATTTGTTGGTTACAGGCAAAAGAACTTCCAGGAAGGTTTGAAAAGGATTTTTGTTTGTTGGCAGTAGTTGTTGTGTCGGCTAGAGTTTTAGTTCCACCACTAGTCAATGTTAGGGAATGATATGGTACTATACTGGCTGTCTTGCAGATTTAAGGTGTGAGTAGGACTTGGTTACTGGAAAATTCTCAAGGGAATTGTGGTCACAGGCAAGAGAGCATCCAGGAATGTTTGGAAAAGATGTGTTGGTAGCATGTTGTCACAATGGCATGCAGGTTCCCTGATCCTTGGAAACACACACACCCACACACACACACACACACACACACACACACACACACACACATACACACACAAACATGTTGGTGTGGCTATCCTTATGAGTACTCTCCATAGACATAATGATTTTTATACTGTACGAACTATAGATTATATCCACTAACCCTAACCCTACCCCTAAACCTAACAAGGTAAGATTTATGAATGCTCGGAGTGTGTAATATACTGTATAGTGTTACTATGTCAGTAAGTGCAACATTTTTAATACATCAGACCTTGTTTGGCCAATTTCATACTAAACTGCAGTGTTTACAGTATGTTTGCATTCACACAAATAATTATCAATAGTAAAATAGTGGCTTTCTTTTCAAGTGAAAAGTTCAATAATTTAATCAAAAAGTTCTAAAATACATAGAGAGATTTCCATTAGCATTCCCATTCATCTCAGTGACAGTTTCTCGGTTGGCACAGGACTCCCCCAGCAGGAAAATTATGTCCTGAGATGCTGACAGTCATGATGATTGGCTGATGGCACCCCAAGAATGCAAACATTCCCAAGCTTTTAACTAGTGACTAACCTAACCAAAAGCATCGTAAGCCTAAGTAGATCGTAGAATCCAGTTTACGATTCATCCTAGTTTTGCGGCCCATTTCCCAAAAGCATCATTAGTTAAGTTGTACTTGAAAATGCTCGTAGATTTAAGAGTGCTCTGGAGTAATCGTACAACGCTAAGAGCATCGTAAGCACATAGACTTATGCAGACACTTGCAGGACAATTGTGAATTACACTTAATACATTTGAAATATGCTGAGACTTTAATATCAGGATATGTGTTTTATTTATTTTTATTTTAACAGTCAATAATAATAATAATAATAATAATAAAATTAATAATAATAATTTATACATTTGCCAGAAAACTGCATAAATTAATATTAGAGAGAGAAGAAAAAAAACTTGCTGCCGTGCATGAAAAACGTTCATAAAATTGCTCATAGAAAACCGCTAAGGTTGATCGTTATTGGGAAATGCAGCCCTGAGCTGTGGTGTTAAAGGAACCAGACAGGGAAAATATTTTCCATTTCATGATTTTAAGATCTTCAGTCCATTTAAAACTTTCAATATCTACTATAATATAATTAAATGTTTATAGAAATGATTTTACTAGATGACATAGCTATCTTTGAATGGCCTTCAATGGAGAAGGATGTTATTTGTCTCCCATAATGGTGTAGTTATGGCATTTACCAGCAGTGGCTAACTGGTCCATGCTAACCAGCCAAATCTTGACCCCTTGCTTTGTACTGCATTATTTTCTTTCATAATTAAGAGTGCAAGAGTGCATGGAACAGGAGAGTGTTAACTTTAAATTCCCCTTTTCTTAAGTCAGCCAGACTGTAATAAACTCCTGATTCACATATGAGCCACCAAACAATATTTCTTGCCAACACACTTAACCCCTTAAATTCTGGTTCATTTTTATATTATTTTTTACACTCAAATTTAAAAGCTCACCATTCACACATACTGTGGACTAATTGCCAATTGTTGTTGTCCTAAATTTGCAAGCATGTAACTGTGGTTCTGTTCACTCTAGCTCCCTTTTAAAAGTCTTATTTTATTCCACTAGATGGCAGCAAGTACTAGAAAAAAATATTTTCCTCTATCGCCTTCCGCCTTCCATCACTAAGTGCAGATCTGAAATGTAGGTGGCGCTAATGCATTTTAGTCCTCACAGATGTGCATGTCCATTGACATTCAGTCTAATTTTCAGTTCATGCACCACCCCCATTGTTTCATCAAATATCTTGGTCTCTGAGTGGACTACAGGCTCAATCTAGGTATCATTAGAAATTCAAGATTTTTATCATCAATATGATATATATCAATATCAGATGATTTGTTTAGCATGCTTTTCTTGCTGGACTGCATATTTTGTTCTGGGCATCTTACATATAACATTGCATTATTCACCTAAGCAAGCTCACATCAAGTTAAAAATTGCTCATTTTGTAGAAAACTGCCTAAGGTAAAAGCTGATATAGAGTTTTTGGCTACTTGGGACTTACAGCTGCATTGATCGGCACATATTTCAGTGGTGCATATTTGATTGGTGCAGATTTGATGTCTTAGAGAAATCATATTTCACTTTGTGATTATTTTGAAAATATTTTGAACTGTGGTATTAGGGCAACAAAATAAACTGTATAGTCACATACTGAGAATGAGAGCTTTTATTTAATATATGTCTTATCCTTATTTTGTTATTTAATGTAACAAAAATGCAGAATCGATGGTGTTTTATGAAAAGTTCAGTTTCTAAGCTTTCAAATTATACTCCATATGCCTGACTTAAGTGTCCAGGGATTTTTTCATTTTAAGCATAAACTTATTTAGTGATATAGTGCCCCCCCCATGGACCAGCTGGCGTCCATAGTGGACCCGCCTCATAGTGTGTCTTTTATTCTTTTAATCCTCACTTTAATGCATATTTGGTCATTTTGATTAGAAAATCAAGTGTTCTAAATTTATGCTAGGGCACGCAAAGAAAAATGCAAGTATATGGAAATTTGCCCTGTCAGCACATACACTGAGTTTCCAACTTCATACCTTGTGAATAATTATGAACCTTACTGCACATTAAACATTATCTGATGAAATATATTTACAAAAATCTTCATCTGGTGAATATATAGGCTATAAAAAGCTTAATATCAGAGCCAAGTGTTTATCATTTCAAAATACGAGTCCCCAGGCTTGTCTATAGTTAAAAGTCCTGCATATTCCAACAATTAAAAAATGTGTTTTTCTTTCTGTTAAGTTTTGGGATTTTGGATGCACAATAAACTGCATCTGGGATTTTAGTAATTTTGGACTCTTGTTAAACTCTATGTCTGTGCCCATCATAGTAAGGAAAGACTAAGACATTTTATTTTATTTATTTATTTATTTTTTTACATTTTATAAATTGATTTTAAAAACTATCAGTCGATTGATTGTTATCGGCCCTTTCCACCACCTTATTTATTGATATCGACAAAATCGCTACAACTGTGCATTTTATTTACTTTCACATATATCACGACTACAACGGGTGATAATGACTTTATAAAAATTTCCCATACAATGAAAGTGAATGGGGACTGAGACTGTTATTGTGCAAACATCTTTTCTTTTTGTTTTACACAGAGGAAAGTTATATGGGTTTGGAACATCATGAGGGTGAGTAAATAATGACAGAATTTTCATTTAAGGTTGACCTATCCCTTTAAGTAAATTTATTATTTAGTATTGAACATTGCTGTCTTTTATCATATTCCTGTTGCTGCCTTCTTATAAAAGCAATAAGCCACAGGAGGCTGTGCTTTACCGCACTTTTAGTGATTAAATGCAAGGCCTCAAGTGGTTTGTTGCTTTACTAGGGAACCAATCTTCTTAAATTACAGTGCATAATTGGAAGTGTTTGTTTGTTGTTAATATTTAGTTCTTATTACTGAGCACAACATGTGAAATGATTCTGCACATTCTGTGCATCTGTGATAATGTATGACAAGAAACTGTAGTATATTGTTCAAAATGCAGACCCTCACATTTCATATAAAGATGTGTTATATTATGTTCAGTATTAGTAAATAAAACTATTAAGAATAATACACAAATAAAACTAATCTGTTTCTGTTTTAAATATTCCGATGGCAGTGTTGTACGAAGCAACCTCCTAAGACACAAATGCACTGTTTGATCCATGAGAAAGTGAACTTCAATTAGGCATCATAATGATATTTATACCAAATACTAGAGCTGTTCTTTTACACTGAGATTTCATTCACCAGTGAAGTCACCATGAAACAGAGAAAGAGAACAGACATTTTTACAGCATTTAAAAAACAGCAATTTTATTTTTTTTGTACTATTCATTGAAGAAATGTTAGTTTAGCAGTAGTGAGAAACTACAGTTCATGACAATATTTACTATTAGGGTATCCATGGAATCATTGTATAATTGCTGTTTATTCAATGTATCTGTAACACTTTGCAATAAGTTCATACAGTATACATTAACATAAGTTAACAAAATAGTTGGCATGAACGATATATTTACAGCATTTTTTTTATCTTGGTTTATTTACAGCATTTGTTAATGTTGGTTTATGTTAATTTCTGCATATACTAATACATTTTTATATTAAATATTATCATTAGTGATTTACATTATAATGAATTAACATGAATGAAAATAGTATTTTAATTGTAAATTAAAATTAACAACATTTATTAAGATGAAGAATTGCTTGAAATATTTTATTTTGAAATTCATGATACCTAATTAACAATGTAATATATGTTATACATGTGCATATGTTAATGTATACAATCCTATTGTAAAGAGTTACCAATCATACAATCATAACCCCCAACAACCCCTTCTCCCACTCAGACTCCCTGAATGTCATTGTGCAATTCATGCCCTGTTCACTACTTTTAGTTAGCTACTCCCCAACACTGTTAAGCACTAACACTGAAATGAAGCGCACACATAAAATTTTGTAACATTTATCACAGCACAGGGCATTAGTCCATCGACTACAAGGTTGTTGATAACGGGAGACATCAAAGGCCGTTTGCTAGACCAACAGATTAATCATTTGATTATACTGAGATTTGTACAGAGCTGACTGAGCAAATGGCATGTACTAGCATATGGTGGCACTTGGCACAGGACTAGCAGAAGTCAGAGCTGGGGAGTCACTGGAAGGGGCATGATTGATTATTACAGCCACTCTGTGAGAAGTTTTGGTTAGAAGTTGCTTATTCACAATACTTTTATAAAAGATGTTTATGCATATTTTTAGCATTCATGCAATTTTGACCTTTCCTGCAGTTTCCTTCTGCACTGGCTAATGGCAAACAACTCTCAATGCAGATAATAATAGCTAAGTTCACATTAGTTCTTGAGCTTTCATCATAACCACTTCAGTGGTGAAATTACACTCATGATTGTTACATTTTCATGCAAACCCCTGCAGAGAAGCTGTACTTAGCTGGAACATAGTCGCAGCCTCAGACGACATGCTTATGGACCACTGCTGGATGCATATTGACAGACCAGTTCCAATCAGATTGGCGAGATGTACAATGTCAGAAAGGTTTGACCTAATGTAATGGTACACTGTAAAAAGTGAAAACATCTAGTTGTCACATTTAAGGGATTGAACACCCAAAAATGAAAAAGAAAATATTATCATCATTTACTCACCATTTTGTTGTTACAATCCTTTTAATTTAAAAGGAGATTTTGGCCAGTGTGGTACTGTATGAATGGTCTGTATGAATTTAAAATCTGATTTGTTTACTAACTCACGTAAGAAAACACCTCCATTTCTAGGAGATGTGACAGATGTAAACAAACATGGATGTAGGGGAGCACTGCAGTTGTCGTTGCTGCTACTCTGTTCTGAGTTGCGAAAGAAACAGGCTGAATGCATTTCGGTGCTGTCTTGGGAGGAAAGACAGAGAATGCGATGTGTTGGAGGTGAGTTGCGGTAAAACTTAAGCTCCATTTTGAGCGCTTGTTCGCCATCTCCATTTCTTCATGGTCCAGTTTCATGGGCTCGCATGGTCAATTTTCATTGGGTGCTTACCGTATGACCTTCGACTAGATGGAATAATTTAACAATATGTCCAGTTCAACAAAAAAATTTTACGCCCCAGTAATTTCATAATCTCCTTTGTAATTGTCCCACAGTAGACTTCTTACGTCAGCACGTCCTCAAATCGTACCTGCTCAAACCATTCATCTTACGGCTTTGATCACACATATCATCAAGGCTAAACGTTTCAGGTAATGTTACAACTTCTAATTCAGGGAAATTGCCAGGGCTTATTTATCGGTATTTACCAAAAATGGTTTTGTTTACCCATGGCCTCTAAACAGAAAATTGCAGTTAATTTTCTGGAAAAGGCTGTACAGGTACAGTGGCATGTCTTTCATGTCTTTATTGAACACATCCCGTTAAACATCCATAGTGCTGTTGAAAAAGTATTTGAACCCTTAGATTTAATAACTGGACGATTCTCCTTTGGCAGCAATAAACTCAACCAGGCATTTCAAGTAGCAGCGGATTAGATCTGCACAATGTTCAGAAGGATTTTTGGACCATTCTTCCTTACAGAACTGCTTCAGCATCTTAGGATGTCTGGTGTGAACGGCTCTCTTGAGGTCATTCCACAGCATCTCTATTGGGTTAAGGTCTGGGCTCTGACTGGGCCACTCCAATAGATGGTTTTTCTTTTTTTTTTTTTACCTTTTCTGTAGTGGATTTACTTCAATGTTTAGGGTCATTGTCCTGTTGCATCACCCAACTTCTACTGAGCTTAAGCTTGCGCACAGCCACTCTGACATTAGGATATATTAAAATAAATTTTATGGTGATTATGGCGAGCGGTCCAAGCCCCAAAGCAGCAAAGCAGCCCCAAATCATGATGCTCCCTCCACCGTATTCATGTTTTCATGTTGGTATGCGGTGCCCTTTTAACACCATATGTAGTGCTGTGTGTTCTTTCCAAACAATTCAACATTAGTTTCATCAGTCCACAAAACATTTTCCCAGTAGTGCTGTGGAGTGTCAAGGTGGTCTTTTGCAAACTTGAGGTGTGCAGCAATGTTTTTGTTGGAAAGCAGCAGCTTCCTTCGTGGTGACCATCTTTTTTACCAAATTGAGCACTCTGTGGTGTGCCCTTTGAGTCATCTTGGCTGAACAGCCACCTATAGGGAGAGTAGCCATAGTACTAAATCATCTCAATTTATAGACAACTTGTCTAACTGTGGACAGATGAATATCTGAGCTTTTCAAGATAACTTTGTAACCCTTTCCAGCTTTATGCAATGTTACTGTAATGCTCTCATTGCAGGCCACCTGCATGCACAATTAGGCCCCTGCAAAGGACACATCTTTTCCATGTACACTTGACCATGCACTCATAAAAATAAATAAATACAAAATTATATGTATTCTTGTTCCACTATAATCTGTCTCAGATATTACTATTCTGTTGCAAGTGAAACTTTGTAATGCTGCACTTTTCATACTGCTGTCTCCTTCAGATGAATCAACTATGATGTATTATTCATTAAGTCGCTTTGGATAAAAGCATCTGCCAAATGAATAAATGTAAATGTAAATATAATGCTAGGCAACAATTCTTGATTGTTAAGGTTTTTCTTGCCACTGTATGTGTGAAAGTGACTAATAGCAGATGTGGTACATTACTAGTAAAGACAATCCAACCATTTTACTGCAATTTAACAGGTTTCATGTGTGAAAGTGGCTTATATTAAATCATATTTTGGACCTGAATAAAACCAGTTCACAACATGTAGCACATTTTAGACTACCTTACTTTATTGTCACAAAACGTGCAACCGGAACAGTGCTAAGTTCTCATTCAACTGTCTCTTTAAAGACACATCTGCTCTATAGACAACTCCTTAGGTTACTATGCACCTTCCACAAGATATTGACTTTTCTCAGTAGCCTGGCTGTGTCTGAATCAACTTACCATGCGGTTATACATGGCTGATTCGTTCATGAATGTCAAAGATCAAATAATCATCACACTGGATTTAGAGCTGTTAATGTCTCTAACTATCTTTTTCCCCCTAGTGTTTTTTTGTTGTTTAGGTCAGTGATTGTAGACGTATCTTGCAACAAACAACAAATCAATAATGGCAATATGAAATGACAAAATATAATATTGTAACTTTGACGTTCTATTTACTGTATATTTGACATGATTGAAAAATGTAAAAAGTCAAGGAAAACAAGGAATACTTGTTACATAAAACAAGCTAATCAGAGATGCTAAGGTACAAGGTTAATTAGCTTCCTTCATCTTACTTAACACACAATGTTTGCCTAACAAGAATGGCAAATTGCCCTCATCTGTATGTGCTACAGCACATCAACAATATGAGAATAGACTGGAGTGAGGGTTTGAAGCCTTATGTTGTTTAATTCCATTTGTACTGATATCTTAGACTCTGTAGCTCCATTGAGAAGAAAACAGCAAAAATCTAAGGCTGAGCCTTGGTTAAATAATGCTACACAGGCAATAATATGAGCTTGTCGTAGAGCAAAGCGGAAGTGGAAAAAGACAAGCTTCAAGTGTCTTTTGAAATTTTACGTGATTCACTGAACAGATATCAAAAAGATGTGAAATCTGCTAAATCCAAGTATTTTTCCAGATATTATAGCTAAAAATTGTCACAGACCTTGGACTCTTTTTTTTCACTATAAATTCCATTATCAACCCTTCTGTTGCTGTTCATTTTGATGCATCAGCTACAGCTTGGGAAAGTTTTCTTAGGTTTTTTTTACAGAAAAAATAAGTGATATTAGACAGCTCTTTGTTCCTTCTAGTTATGATCCATCTGATTCTCCTTCTTGTGCATCATTTGTATTAATGAATTTAAGCCAATTTCTCTTAATTCACTTCAAGAATGAATTAAGCAATTAAAACCCACTATGTCTCCATTTGACATCATTCCAACACGTTTTCTTATTCAGGTATTCAACGTCGTCAGGCCAAGTATTTTAGCAATAATAAATAAGTGTCTCCTTGCAGGGACCGCTCCTTTAAATACCTTAAAAATGCAACTGTCAAACCTCTGCTTAAAAAGCCAAATTGTGACATGACAGTTTTATCCAAATTTAGACCTATTTCCAATTGACCATTTATTTCCAAAGTTTTAGAGAAAGCAGTTTTTGTTCATCTGCAAAGTTTTTTAGAGTCAAATAGTATGTTTGAAACATTCCAGTCGGGTTTAGGAAACATCACAGTACTGAGTCTGCTCTTTTAAGAGTTTTGAATGATTTTTTGTTATCTGTCGATTCGGGGGGACGTGATACTTTTGCTTTTAGATCTAAGCACAGCGTTCGATACTGTAGACCACAGTATTCTTATTTCCCATCTTGAACAAACCGTGGGTATCAAAGGTCATGCCCTCAATTGGTTTAAATCCTATTTGGATGCTAGAACCTTTTCAGTTTGGATTGATGTGTTTTCTTCCTTTAAATCTATTTTGACCTGTGGGATCCCTCAAGGCTCCATTCTTGCCCCTATTTTGTTTTCAATATACATGCTTCCACTGGGATCAATTTGTAACAAACATGGGGTGTCATTTCATTGCTATGCAGATGACACTCAAATTTATTTGCCATTGAAGCAAAATGACAATAATGGTTTATGGTCTTTAGCTGCTTGTCTATCGGATATTAAAGCATGGATGTCCTTAAATGTATTAAATCTTAATGAGAGTAAAATGGAGGCTATTGTGTTCGGGCCTTCAAGTATCTCAGGCAGCATAAATCATGTTTTGGGTGGTTTGGCTTCTTATATTAAACCCTCGGTAAAAAACGTATGAGTCGTATTTGACCCTGTGTTGAAATTTGACAAACAGATAAATGCAGTGGTCAAATCTAGCTTTTTTCAGTTAAGACTTTTAGCTAAGGTCAAGAGCTTTCTATCATTTGCAGATTTTTCATCTAGATTAGACTACTGCAATTCACTTTATAAAGGAATAAGCCAATTTTATATTAATTGTTTACAAAAAGTTCAAAATGCAGCTGCTAGATTTTGACTGGTACTCGCAAATACGAACACATTACCCCTGTCATACTCTCTTTGCATCGGTTGCCAGTCTGTTATAGATTCGATTTTAAAATTTTACTTTTTGTTTTTAAGGCTTTAAATGTACAGAGCCTTCTTAACTTTCTGACCTTCTGAATGCAAATACACCTGTTAGACATCTAAGATCCTCGGATCAGAGACTTCTGATGGTCCTTAGGTCCAGACTGAAGTCGAGGTGTGACCAGGCTTTTGCCATATCCGGTCCTAAACTGTGGAACAGTCTTCCGGTATCAATTAGAACAATTTCGACAGAATCTATATTTAAAGCAAAGCTAAAAACCTATCTTTTTGAGCAGGTGTATAATAAACCCCATGTCTGTCTGTGGGTGGTGAAAGGTTTAAAACATGTGCTTGTGTTATGTCCTTCTTTCTCTTGCATTGCGATTGTACAGATTTAGTGATATATTTTTGGTAATTTTTATTGTTGCTGTTCAGCAAAATGGTCAACAATTTGTGCTTTATAAATAAACTGATTGATTGTTCGATTGATTGAAGCTGTATTGACATGACCTAAACAAGGATTATTTCTGCTTGATTGATTAGAAATGCTTGTGAATTCAGGTTCTAACAAGCATGAAAGGTGTTTGTGAGCATGCATCATGATTTCACAGTGTTCCTGCCAAAATAATTACATCTTGTTGATGATTGCATGCTAAAAATATCTGAAAGAGACTGTGACAAGGTTTTGTAACTTGCTATGAACATAAAGCCCATTATATTATCCCACGCATTGAACCTTTAAGCTGTCAAGATTGTCTCTCATTCCGAAGAGTTTAACTGGAGGGTGCATGCTTGGTGCGGAGTGGCTCAATCAAGAGGAGGAGGAGTCGGAGATGCCAGTGAGAAAAAGAGACACACACGGAGCTGTCGTCGACATGTGTTATGATGTTCCAGTTCTTTTTGATATTAAGTTATAATTAAAGTCTTGTTGAATGTTGATCCGGTTCCTGCCTACTCCTTTCCCGATCCCCGTTACACTCCTGGGTTTCGGTACCAGTGTAACGGGGTTCGTGAAAGGAGGAGGCAGGAACCAGATCAACATTCAACAAGACATTAATTATAACTTAACATTAAACTGAACTGAAACATAATAACACACGTCGACGACACACACACACACAGCTCCGTGTGTGTGTCACTCTCTCTCACTGGCATCCCCAACTCCTCATTTTATCGCTCTCCCACTGAATGAGCCACTCAGCACCAGGCGTGCACCCTCATGGCCCGGCCACGCCCTCCTCCACGTCACAATGTGCTTTTATTGTAAATTTAACTATATTTCTAGATTTCATGCAAGTGATGAGTCACCCGTTGTAATTGCTTAAATCAGTCACATCAGACAGCAATTATAAGAATCAAAATTAGAGATTAAAAAAGGCAGGCGGTCTCCACTAGATACAGAGAAACTTATACATGCTTTTATTTCATCTCACCTTGATTATTGTAATGCCCTGTTTTCAGTTTTAAATGAACGTACTATAGCACGCCTGCAATTAGTGCAAAATGCTGCAGCTAGACTTTGACAGGAACTAGGTCTTCAAATCATATTAGTCCAGTTTTAGCATTTTACCAGTTCATTTTAGGGTTGATTTTAAGATTTTATTAACTACTGTACATATATTGCATTACATGGGTTGCGCCAGAATATTTAGCAGAACTTTTAAGACCTTATGAAACAGTTAGACCTCTTAGATCTTCTCGTTGTGAACTGTTGGCTGTTCCAAGATGGAGATACAAAACTAAAGGTCAGAGAGCGTTTGTAGTGAAGGCCCCACAATAATGGAACAGCCTTCCCTGGGATATTAGATCTGCTGAATCTGTGTCTGTTTTTAAGTCTCATTTGAAAACTAATTTGTATAGACTTGCTTTTTATTATTATGTAAATGTGTTGTGTTTTACTGTGTGTATTATTTGAATTTATGTTTTGTGAAGCACTTTGTGCTTAATCGCTAAAAGGTGCTATATAAGTAATAAATATATAAATCTATCTATCTGCCTATCTGTCTCTCTGTCTGTCTACTATCTGTCTGTCCATCCATCCGTTTTAACCTTCCTTTCACACTTTCAGGTGCAGTGGGCTGTTTTAAGAGCAGGAAGCATGAAAGAGAACAGCTGAAGAAAGGTTGAATTGAAGACTCAAAGGGAGGATTTGGCAAACCAATGAATTAAAAGTACGTAAATGCAACACACAGAAAAGGCAAGAAGAAGGAGCCATGCAGTTTGAGAGACTCTTCAATTCTCCCTAAAGGTAATTTGACTCATTTCCGGCAAGAGCTGTTTTTAGATCAGTCTGAATGGCCCAGGAAGAAGAGTAGAAAATGGTTTGTGCTCTGCCAGCAGGTATTCAGCCTACACAACATGCAAAAGAGGAGCAGGCATGTTTGAATATGTGGGCACAGTGTCATTAAAGACAGTCCTGAGGGAACAAGATTGTTTTCTGAAAAGTTTTGGTCAGGTTTAAATACATGATAACAACTACAGATGTGACCATGACAACCATAGACTTGTGTGAGGTAGTATTGTGTAACGACATCCCAAATATGATAATAAGTTAGAATAAATGAATACATATGAGTGTATATTAATTATAAGATAATATGAAAATACAGGTGCATTTTATTGTAATATATCATATACACATTAGGGCTGGGCGATATGGCTTCACAATTTATATCTCGATATTCGATATATATCTAATTATGTATAATTATGTATATATATATATATATATATATATATATATATATATATATATATATATATATATATATATATATATATTATTTAGCTCTGAAATAGCATAAAAGTGTTTGTTTTTTAATCAGAGGAACCATAATTTCATCTAAACAACCATTGTAGCCATGTAGAATAAATTTTTCAAAGGTATTAAATAAAAATCTATTTAAAAATGATGAAGGCATGTTTCCCACAGTTTTTCACTAAATTAACACCAGAGAGAGTAAAATGTAATAATTTTCATTGATTTGCACATTTATACATATATTTAACATAAAATCATGTCAGAGTTTTTTGCTTTAATGTTTTATTTTGGCCACTAGAGGCCCTCATTGTGTTTCATTTCAGTTTCCCGCCATTTTATCATGTGTTATTGTTTTCACCTGTGCCTCATTCTGGACTGTGTATTTAAGTTGATCACTTCCTTTGTTTCTTTGCTTGGTTATTGATGTTCCTAGCTAGTTACTGCCGTAAGTCTGCTCTTGTTCCAAGTACTAAACTTAGTAAGCCTTTTGGTTTGTTCTTTCCCTGTGTTTGTTTTTTTGATGTCTTTTTCCTGAGTTTTTTGGAGATTATTTTTCCTCCTTTCGGATCCTTTTCTGGACTAAAGATTTTTCTGTTTTTTGTGATTTGTCAGTAAGAAATTACTTTTGTACTCTTGCTATTTTTGTTAAACTCTTCTGAGTTCTTTTAAGAGTGCGTCTGACTATTGGTTCAACTCCCTTCTGTGGCTCAGTGGTAGAAATTAAGACTTGTGTGCCAGAAACCCAAGTTTGATTCCTGGCTCTGACACAATCATATATGGAAGCATAATACAAATCTTATTTACCTTCATGTATTTTTTTTTTTTTTTTTTTTTTTTTTTGGTGACTGAACAAGTTGTGCAAAAACTACTTATTTTTTGGGAAACCAGATAAATATTACTAAACTATTACTGTGGAACCCAGTCAAGTTTATTATAATATAATAATGAATTATTATTTTCAGGATAACATTTTTAAAAGATAAAATAATATATTTCTGTCCTGTTTCCTTCATCCTAAACTGCAGTTTTATTTTGACAATGCAAGTGCGGCAGTGTTTATTTCACCTTCACCAGGAGCATTTATTATGAAATGTGCAATGTTTGTTTGAAAGTTATGAGTTTCGCATCTTGTGAACCGCTGTCAAACACTGCTGTTCCACGTATGTAAATTGTATAACTTTAGAGTGGTTACTAATGTTTGGAATTGCTTGAACCTGCAGTACTTCACAATGCAGGTGAATTGCACTTAAAACACAAGCCCATGAGCCAACTCCGCACGTGCACGCTGATCAGCGCATCGCCGGTTCATTCTGAAGAGCACAGAGACCATGTTTATCTGTCTTTAATTGCAGCCTTTGGCAGTTACAGTTGAAGTCAGAAGTTTACATACACTTAGGTTGAAGTCATTAAAACTAATTTAACCACTCCACAGATTTCATATTAGCAAACTATAGTTTTGGCAAGACGTTTAGGACATCTACTTTGTGCATGACAAGTAATTTTTCCAACAATTATTTATAGAGATTGGTTCACATTTAATTGACTATATCACAATTCCAGTGGGTCAGAAGTTTACATACACTAAGTTAACTGTGCCTTTAAGCAGCTTGGAAAATTCCAGAAAAAGATGTCAAGCCTTTAGGCAATAAGCCAATTAGCTTCTGATAGGCTAATTGGAGTCAACTGGAGGTGTACCTGTGGATGTATTTTAAGGCCTACCTTCAAACTCAGTGCCTCTTTGCTTGACATCATGGGAAAATCAAAAGAAATCAGCCAAGACCTCAGGAAAAAACTGTGGACCTCCACAGTCTGGTTCATCCTTGGGAGCAATTTCCAAATGCCTGAAGGTACCACGTTCATCTGTACAAACAATAGCGCGCAAGTATAAACACCATGGGACCACGCAGCCATCATACCGCTCAGGAAGGAGATGCATTCTGTCTCCAAGAGATGAATGTAGTTTGGTGCAAAAAGTGCAAATCAATTCCAAACAACAGCAAAGGACCTTGTGAAGATGCTGGAGGAAACAGGTAGACAAGTATCTATATCCACAGTAAAATGAGTCCTATGTTGACATAACCTGAAAGGCTACTCAGCAAGGAAGAAGCCACTGCTCCAAAACCGCCATAAAAAAGCCAGACTGCAGTTTGCAAGTGCACATGAGGATAAAGAAATTACTTTTTGGAGAAATGTCCCATGGTTTGATGAAACAAATATTGAACTGTTTAGTCATAATGACTATCACTATGTTTGGAGGAAAAAGGGTGAGGCTTGCAAGCAGAATAACACCATCCCAATTATGAAGCATGGGGGTGGCAACATCAGGTTGTGGGGTGCTTTGCTGCAGGAGGAACTGGTGCAGTTCACAAAATAGATGGCATCATGAGGAAGGAAAATTATGTGGATATATTGAAGCAACATCTCAAGACATCAGCCAGGAAGTTAAAGCTTTGTCAAAAATCGGTCTTCCAAATGGACAATGACCCCAAGCATACCTCAAGTTGTGGCAAAATGGCTTAAGGACAACAAAGTCAAGGTATTGGAGTGGCCATCAAAAGCCCTGACCTCAATCCGATAGAGGATTTGTGGGCAGAACTGAAAAAGTGTGTGCGAGCAAAGAGGCCTACAAACCTGACTCAATTACACCAGTTCTGTCAGGAGGAATGGGCCAAAATTCCAGCAACTTATTGTGAGAAGCTTGTGGAAGGCTACCCAAAATGTTTGACCGAAGTTAAACAAGTTAAAGGCAATGCTACCAAATACTAATGAAGTGTATGTAAACTTCTGACTCACTGGGAATGTGATGAAAGAAATAAAAGCTGAAATAAATAATTCTCTCTACTATTATTCTGACATTTCACATTCTTAAAATAAATTAGCGATCCTAACTGACCTAGGACAGGGAATGTTTTCTACAATTAAATGTCAGGAATTTTGAAAAACTGTGTTTAAATGTATTTGACTAAGGTGTATGTAAACTTCTGACTTCAACTGTAAATAATCACATATGACCATATCTCCATTTTTATATTATTTTGATCAATTATACAGCCCTGAAGGATTGTGAAATTAGTCTACTGATGCACTCTATGAAACTTAATGGCCAAATAAGAGGCTTATTAAAATCATGATATTGTTGAAGTTTACATTGTCAGCAAAATCATTGTGATTATATCATGAGTATTTGATGTATTGCCCAGCCCTAATACGCATAACACTTTATAATACATTTCCAGCATATGATTGGTTCAGAAAATTTATAAACACATATAAATAATAAAAATGCCTAGATTTTTATATTTTCTAAAAAAAAAAATTAAAAAAATCTAAAAAATATATAAAAATGTTAGTGCTTGCCTGTGCAAAACTCACTGCCAGAATGTTGGGAGTTTGCCATGATTTGTAATATCTCTGATATTTTTGTCCCTAAATATAACTGAGGCCCCTAGGAGCCTGCAAAAAAAAAAAAAAAAAAAAAAAGAAAGAAAGAAAAAAACATGTTTTGCTGTTTTGTGTTTGCAGTAAGAGCGGAGAGGGATTTAAGGGGCAATCCAGACCGCCGGAGGAGAGAGAGAGAGACGTTTTAAGACGTTCTAAATCATTAAAATTATTATCCTGATCATAATTCAAAATGTTCTGTTTTGAATGAAGAGTTTGGACACTTTCTGCTTGTCTAACATTAGTGAAATATACCAAAAGTTAATGTGATGATGATGAACTACATCTGTGGTGATTACTCTGCTAGGACACCTGAGGGTAACTGACTTCATACATCCATTAAAAATCACCTTGACACAAGTTGGTTTATTAAAAATGGTTCAGAAAAGTGAAGTTCTAGCACAATTTGCCATCTAATTTAATGACATTTATATATTCTCAGAGACTTAAGTGTCCAATGCATTTCAGTGCCACTGTAAAGAGTGAAGGTTTCAGCAGAAGCTTTAAGTCATATTTAACATATTGCTGCCACCTTGTGTTGAATCGTTATAAACCTAATTTGCATGTGCTCAGAGAAATTAAGATAAATCTGTATGGGGAGATTTTGTATAAAAAGTGAAATATGTGATGGAGGCAGTTGATCAATTAAATTTATGAAACTCTGGTTTAAGGCAGACTGAGAGAAGGATTTATGATTATATTCTCTCTGTTTTAATGCATGACTTCTGTGCTCTCTATCATGTTTATGGGACTTTAAAGTAGTCTGAAAAAGCAGTCTGCTGAGGCTGTTCATCTTAAAATAATAAATATAAATAAATAGACGTCAGATGCCTCCATAGCAACCTGCTGCAGTGCCATAGCTCAACAAGGTGATAATTGTATGCCTTCACAATATGTACACACAATCTAATGCCTGATTTAGAGCAGAAATCAGAATGGAATTTCTTCTCTTCAGACATATAGATAGAAATCTTTCCAACATCAAAGATAACCTGTCAAGTTCAAAATATGCTTTTTTAATTAAGATATTTAGACTTTCTTGTACAGTATATCTGACCACTTAAGGGTTGTCTGATTGTGAATGGATGTTTTCTGCTCTATGTACAGTATGCACAACAGTGTAATACCTTGCAGTGCACACTTTTTATTCACTAGGTTATGTCACGACCACGGTCCACGTGATCGAAGAAAAATGGGCAGGACTCAAAAGCAGAGTGAGATGGATATATTTATTAAACAAACTAAAGTAACTACAGAAAAGAAAACAGAAAAACAAAACTCCCACAAGGGGAGAAACACAGTTCAGGGCGACTAACACATTAACTGGCTGGGCTGGAGATAAACGGATCCAAACAGGAGACAATACTAACAGGAACAGAAAGGACAAGGAAACAAGACGAATTGGCCCAGAACAGCGCACATGAGGAGACTAAAAAGGGAGCAAAATCAACAGGTTAACAAGCAGGGCAGGTGAAACAAATTAACTGATAATGGGCAGACAAGGAGGCGGGGTATGACGCAAGGCTGAGAGACACGTGGCAAAACAGAAACAAAACAAAGCCACACGCTCTCACAAAACACAAACACACGAATGACAAAAGCGTATCGCCAGGACTATAAGGCATCATGCTCTTGTGCCAAACAACAGCAAGACAAGAGAATGCATGGCAATGCCAACAAAGCGATGACATGCACTCTCACACTAGACAAAGCCTGAGCGTACACCACGAAGCAAAAACCGCGCGATGCACGCAATTGGTGACAAAATGAGACGAGACACCTGTGCGAGGGTTTGTCCACAAATAAAACAGGCATCTTATACAGAAGTGGCCAGACCCCAGCACAACATGAAAATGGACCGCAATCTGGACGCACAATGCAAAGCAAGCACAACGCGAAGCGCCCGAGGTCGCAAGAGACAAACACACACAATTGACATGAGTGCATGCTGCCAAGATGACATAAGAGCAATGCACTCACGCCAATAAACGACGAGACAAGAGAATGCATGACATCGCCAATAAAGCAAGCCACGCACTCTCACACAAGACACAGACTAGACATGGCACAAAACATGAATGTCAGAGCTTAGCCACATAGACAAAAAAACACAACAAAAAGAAGTGGCTGAACCCTGACACAACCCCACCCCCCCCCCTCCCAAAAGGGACCCCCCTCCTGGCTTCCTGCAAGGGAAACAACAAACACAAGACAAGACAAACAGAACAGGCACTAACACAGATCAGAAAGAACAAAAGAAAGGGAGGGAATGGAGGGAAACCAGGGAGGAGCCGGCACGACAGTCCATGGCGGTGCCATCGGGACAGACCAGGGTGGAGCTGGCGGGACAGACCAGGGCGGAGCCGGCGGGGCATTCCAAGGGGGGGAGGGTGGGGGAAACCAGGATGGAGGCTCCAGATTAGGGGTGGGGTCAGGATGCCTTGCAGGAGGGTACAGGTCAGGGGCGGGGTCTGGTGGAACAGACCAAAGGGAGGGAGGGAGGGAGGGTGGGGGAAACCGGGACAGAGGTTCCACGTTAGGTGTGGGGTCAGGAGGCCTGGGAGGAGGGTCCAGGTAGGGGGTGGGGTCAGGAAACTGGACGAGGTCCGGCAGCCTCATGACAGGAATGGAGTCAGGCAGCCTCAAGGTAGGGATGAGGTCAGGCAGCCTCAAGGCAGGGATGGTGGCGGCTGCTGGGCAGAGGTTGGGAACAGTGGCAGCCACAGGGGAGAGAACAGGGTCAGCGGCGGCCGCAGGGGAAAGTTCATACACTACTGCTGTTCAGACACAGAGGAGGGCAGTAGCCAGGTGAGAGATGGCAAGCTCGTCTGACATACCGACCTCCACAGATGGAAGTGCTGGCAGCAGCAGGGGAATGGCCTCTGTGGCTGAGGGAACTGGCAGAGGTAGGAAAACGGCCTCCATGGCCAGAAGCGCTTGCAGTGGCAGGGAATGGCCTCCATGGCCGGGAGTGCTGGCAGCGGCAGGAGAACGACTTCCGTGGCCGGGAGCACTGGCAGTGGCAGAACAGCCTCCATGGCTGGGAGCGCTGGCAGCGGCAGAACGGCCTCCGTGGCTGGGAGTGCTGGCAGCGGCAGGGGAATGGCCTCCGTAGCCGAGAGCACTGACAGCGGCAGGGGAATGGCCTCCATGGCCGAGAGTGCTGGCAGCGACAGGGGAACAGCCTCCGTGGCCGGGAGCGCTGGCAGGGGAAGGCCTCCATGGCTGGGAGTGCTGGCAGGGGAAGGCCTCCATGGCTGGGAGTGGAGGCCTTCCACTAAACAGAGAGAAGGTGTAGTGGTTAAAGATCCGTGATAATAAATCAAAGGTTGCAGGTTATTTTATAAATTTGGGCCCTTGAGCAAGACAAGTTACTCCACGTTAATAATAGGCTAATAATAATAATATTAAGATATATTATTGTATTAATTATACACACACACACACACACACACACACACACACACACACACACACACATATATATATATATATATATATATATATATATATATATATATATGTGTGTGTGTGTGTGTGTGTGTGTGTGTGTGTGTATAATTCTCTCTGTTTAGCATGCACTGTTAAGCAAGGTCATCTAGCTGTGCCGAGTCAGCTCAGCTGAATGTTGTCTAGATAGGCAGCTCACTAGGTTTTGAGACAGCGCCGATAAATGTGTATGCACCCACCCTGCCCCTCTCCAGCTGATGCCTGCGCCCTGTCAATCTCAATCCCAACAGTGTGTGTGTGTGTGTGTGTGTGTGTGAGAGAGAGAGAGAGAGAGAGAGAGAGAGAGAGAGAGAGAGAGAGCGAGAGCGAGCCAGAGCGGGTCTGCGGGGGTAAGAGACGCTCCGTGAAACATCCATGGGTGGCTGTGTGGGCAGTCATCATGATTCTTCAGGCAGTTTAAACGAAAACTCGGACGGAACCGGAGGTAGGCAACAAAGCATTTCTAGGAAATGCGTTTTAAGTCAGTTTGTGCTGTTTCGGGTCTACGCTGCGTTCACATATGCAGCTGCAGCATTTCCTTGTCTCCTCGGCTTGGTAGTGCTGAAAAACATCGTGGTGGATTTTGCATTGCTATATAAGGCACGATCGCTCCACTCAAACCCGCGCCTTGCTGTAGAAACAATTATGATTATGATTATGCAAATATTTTCATAAATCTCCCCCACCGCCCTTTGTCTTGGGGCAGTGAATCGTTCTGCATGTGACACCTTCTTCCTACTAGCTGACTAGCTTTAGCTGTGTTTGTGCCTGCATTGCTAGTGTGGCAGTGTTTGTGCTCCCTTTAATGAAATGTGGGTCATGGTTTTGGACCTGAAATGCAGAAACACGCGGGTTATTGCCCATTTTTATCTTTATCTCGCTTATTTCACACGACTTGGCTTTAAAAATCATAGTACACTCGCTTCCGCTGTATTGTTATTGTTTGAGAATGTGTATTTGAGATTATGATCAACACACACATGATTAATCACCTTTTTTTTGCATCTAAATAGTACATGAAATAATATACATTTAATACTGTCACCAATAAAATTGAAATGATACAACCAGAAAAAGGCTGTACATTCGGGATAGTTTTTAAAGTCTGAAAATTCAGGGTTTGTAATATGTGAACTCAATGTTAAGGGAATGGGAAGCCTTCCTGTTTTATTGATAGTTCACGCAGTGTTGCCAACTATTTCTCATGGGAAGTCGCCATAGGCTCGCTGAAATATCGCTAAAGTAGCTAATGCTGTCTTCAAATGGACCTGGGTCTAACAGATTTTAATTAATATGCTTAAAAAAAACTGCAAAAATTGAGTCAATAGTTGGCTGTCATATATATCAAATTAATATTATTAAAATAACGTAAAGAAGTTGAAATATCTTTGCAAAATCATTCGTTTCAATCATCTTTCCTTTCGACACGCCCCTTCAAACATCCCATCTCGGCAACTCGTGTATCATCTAGAATTCCGAGTTTCCCACTTTTAAGTACAACTTCGCTTGATCGTTCACGTGCTCGGTACATGATATTTCTGACTCCACTTGAAGGGCACGTTAATCACTTGATGACGTCATTTATTACGTAAAACGTTACATTTACATATGTAAATAAATTGACGTAAAGAGCGCTGGCAGTTCTTTAAAGGTGTAGAACCATATGTTTTTTTTTTATTTTTTATTTTTTTTATTGAACTAATGATTTAACAATCAGTATTTAAACTACTAATCATTTAGATATCGCCAATTTAACTTGTCAAACATTCAGACATTGGGGGATTTCTATTTATTTATTTTTTATTTATTTTGTTTTGTAATTAAACTGCATTATTGAACAATGACAAAGTCCAAAATTGTCCTAGCAATAGCAACCAGGGGTAGGCAGCGGTGTAGTGCTGGGGATGTTTTTTATTATTTATTTTTAAACATGGATCTATATGCTTATAATGCCTCGCATAGAGCTGTTTTGGAGATAATATGTAATATGTCTTTTTTTTTTTATTTATTTTTTTTACATATCTGTTGTGTGATGCTGAACCATCAGTGTGTATTACTTGTGCCAGTGTTACTGTATCACAATGACTTTTTGACAGTGACACCTCATCTGTTCAAATCACTTATCTCTACTAGGGTTGCCACGGTGTACAGTGTTATTGGTTTTATTCGGTACAACGGACAACACCGGTGTGAAATGTTATACCGGATAAAAAGGGGAAACATTATGAATGGAACTTCCAATATCAGTACAATAGCCTAACGAATAGAATAGCCTTAAATAAAAAATAGTTGCCTAATGAAGAGTTGGTGACCCATGATAAATGAACCTAAATAACGGATTGAAAGCCAGATGTTCTTTACCAATGTGTATCAAATTACACAGGCAGCAAAGTACGCACTCTGACAGAAGACGTTTAATTGCAGGTAGCGAATATAATGTGTATGGAGAGTCAGACGTCTCGGATTCGGAATGACACAAGAAATGCTGTTAGACACACAGACACGCTTGAAGAAACACAATTTATTATATTTTTAAGAACAGATGACAGAATTGCAGTCTCGTGGAACAAAAGGGTTCTCACTCTTCCTTTGTTTCAATCTTCTGAAATTTTTTATTTTTTTTTGAAAGAATAGTATCGTCTATGAGAATGCTGCAAATGATCTCAGACCATCTCAGCTTCGGAGGTGCTTTCGGAGGTGGAGAGTGCAACTCTGCAGGGTCACTTTATATAAAGCCTATTCATCTGTGATTAAATCATAAAATAATACAAAAACATGTTCACCTCGAACCATGATATATATTTCAGTGATTATTATCATCATTACAGTTATTATGTTTACATTTATAATTGTTTTTAGATATTAATTTGTATTAGTAATTTTCCGCCTGTTGTCATAGACGGATACTTGAGTGACGGTAAATGGAAGGTGGTTACAGGTATATGTTTTTTTTTTTTTTTTTTTTTTAACCACTTATTTTAATTGCTTTAAGTGCAGTTTGAATTTAGAAATGTCTTTGGTTTAAGTTTTTTAAATAAATGAATTCAATTTTCAATGCAAAATCACTAAAGTAAGAATATTCACTGATCCCTCAGCCGGGGGTTGATGATGTAATTGGATATTGTGATATATATATATATATATATATATATATATATATATATATATATATATATATATATATATATATGTATATTTAATAAAATTATCGTGAACATATTTCTTGTATATCGCCCAGCCCTAGGAGGGAACAAAACAAATGTATTCACACATTCAAAGTCATTACCCTTCCGAAGCAGCTAAACTGGGTCCTGGGATGAATGGTGATAAAACACCAACATTAAACCCACAACAACCCACAATATGTGATGTATTTGCCCGAGACACTGAAATACCTGACCGGTAGCCCATGATGGAGAGAATGCACAGAAGTTGGTTAATTGCCAAAGAAATGTTGCCTTTCACATCTGTTGAAAAGCCATCTTTCCAAAAGTTGAACAACACACATTTTAATTGCACTTCATTTTTTTCAGTTTTATTTGAATTTTTAGTTTAAAAAAAAAAATTAAAGTTTGAAATCAAGCTGCCTTGCATTACTGAGTAGGCTATTGCTTAACGAAAATTGCCCCATATTACCACTTACCGTCCAACCAGTGGTAATACTGGTGTTAGTCGGTTTGAACATGAACAACGCACCGGTGTGATCAGGGGATCATATCCATTTCATTCTCTCTCTCTTTCTCTCTCTCGCACTGCTAGATAATTTATCAATGCACTACTATCGCTGTAGGCTGACTTTTCTTTTCTAAATGGAGAGCATGCACATGAATTGAGGTTGAAATTGTTGCAGCAAATATCAACAACATGTAAGCTCGTCAGTCATTCGATTTACAGAACGCTAGAAAACAGAGAAAAATGAGATATCATTCACGATAGAGCTGATTTTTTTTTTTTTGTGTCGCCAGATGTGGAAGAGTGTCGCTAAAACAGACTACAAAAGTTGCTAAAATTGTCGCTAGTCACTAGATGGCTCTTTTACTCGCTAAGGGGGTCAAAAAGTCGCTAAATCTAGTGACAAAGTCGATAAGTTGGCAACACTGAGTTCACGTGCAGATTTCCGGTTGTGTGATGTTACAGATGTTGCTGCTAATGTCATAATTGAACTCATATTTTGGTGAGCAAAGGGCTGATATACAGAAAACTTCGTTTATCCTTTCCAATCACAATATGGCTCATAAATAGGCATGGTCTTAGTTGGTCTCCCAGCCTGACCAGCTAATAAGTGCCCAAAACCCCACTAAAAGTGGCCAACTGACCAGCCTAACTAGGCTGGGCGACCAGGTAAGACCAGCCAGCCAGCTGTTATGAGTGATGTTTCATCTGAAATGAAAATAATGTTTCAGAAAAAAATTAAATAGCTCATTAGATTCTAGACAAGGCCTATGGGGACAAAATTACCCTAGTGTATAGGCTAATTATTGTAATAGCTGTGACACCCTTCAGCCGGCACCACACTAGCGGACTTAGAATAACTTGATTTGGGTGGGGGGTGTCAGACTTAGCTAATTTTGTTGCTGATCTTGCCCTCCTCAGTCGGTGGGATTGTCAAACTTACTGATTAAGAAAGGAGGATAAGTATTACACTAAATGACTGCCTTAGACTTTTCTCAATGCCTCACTATCATGCCCCATTTCTCAGCAAAATAACAGAAAGAACACCATACAAACATAAACAATAACCATAAACAACAATCAGTGTTTCACACTAGCCTTTGCAATTTGTGCCTTATCATTTGCTGTTGCAAAGAAGCAAAAGAAAAGCGGCGAAAGGTTTGGAAGAGACCACATTTGTGGGGTCGCTGACAGTATGGCTTGGCAATCCTTCATAGTGAATTGGAGGTAAGAATGCGTTTATAACAGCTGATTATTACACGTGTGAAAGTTTACAAAAGAAAAATGATCCAAACTCCTTTCTTCAACCTCTATTTCATTTTATTTATTCACCAGTCAGGGGAAACAGGACACAAACTTTTCGGCCTCACTGCCTTTCTAGGAGTGGGGATAATTTTTCTTTTGTAATTGATAAAGGGCCTTGGATCTTCACACCCTATATCGGCAGAGCACAGTGATTTTTTACTTTTATGTGTGAACGTTTATAAATTGATATTAATAGACGATTAAATAAGGCATAATGTACAGTCACCAGTGACCGGCTAACTAAACTTAACACACAACTATGTATGAAATAGATAGACATTAAATATTTTTTGTAAATGTTGATTATAGATAAACAATCTTATACAAACATCTGTGAACATAGAATGCCACGATTGACCAATCACAATCAATTATTATTTGTAAGTACATAATAAGTACAATTATAATTAAGTAAATTCTCATAAATGTTATATTTATAATATAATAATTATAACTAATATATAAATTAGTGCTATAAGTCTTTTAACATTTTTAATCACAATTAATTGCATTTTTTTTTGTAATTAATTGCAATTAATCACAGATTTTAAAAGTACTGCAATTTGACACTATATAGCCTACACTTCTTTTCTTGTCAAAATTAATTTCTTTCTTTCTAAGGAAAGAAAACAAAACAATATGTAACAATATAATGCTTTATTAACATTTTCCAAATAAAGCTTTCCACAGTATAAAGATAGAAATGCACTAAAATATCACCAATTCAAGTAACATTAAACTTTTCCCAAAGTCTAAGTGGGAGTTTGGCTAATTGAAAGAACTAGTCTCCACATAGGTTGCATATTCATTGCAATGGGGATTAAATCACTTAAACTCTCATCGTCCACAATATTAATCTTCCGGTAGACTGTTCGTAGCTATCTGCTTTGTTACAGCAATCATGAAACTGCGTTCATGATTCACGTCAGAGCGTCAACGCCAGCGTCAAGTGCCGCTTTGGACTCACCCTGAAAATCGCTTGCAAACAAACACGTCTCATTCTGTGTTTTGGTGATAGTTGAAATTTGGTGTGCTTCTGTGGTAATTAAAATGCACCTTACATAGGCTGAAAAATACTTGATTTCTGTCACAAGTCCCATCTGGGCTCCATTCTCCATCATTTTATCACTGACAGGGAGGTGCTGTCAGAGATTCTTTTATTTACTGAGATAACAACCTGTGCGGCTCTATCATAGGAGAAAGTGTAATGGTCAACAAGTGTGTTATGACAGTACCGCCCATAGAATGTCTATGGGAACGCTGCATTATGCTATTTTATGTTAAGCTTGTAGGCTTCACTTGGGAGAAGGTCTCTGTGGTGTGTGTGTCAGTGTAATGACTCCGGGCCAACACATTACAAAGGTTCCGCCCTTTCAAACTAGTGTTTATGCTGTATTAACGGTAAATGCGTTATTCGCGATTAAGGAAAATTAACGTGTTAAACCTTTAAAATTAATCGCATGCATTAACACATTAATTCAGACAGCCCTAATATATAAAATATTTATAATATATAATATAATTTATCACACAGACAGGCATGTTGGCTTCAAAGAGCAATGAGCCTCTCCTCCATATGCACCGTCCATGCTCACTTTCCATTGGAGGTCATTCTTTTCCAGCAAAAAAATGTTTTGCTTCTGTCCTCTGAAAAACGTTCAGAAAACCTTTATCTATGAACTTGAAATTGCCCTAAAGCTTTGGTGTTCCCGTCCCATCGACTGCCATTAATATTTCAAACAAGCCAGACGTTGTTTGTGAAGTGATTTTCTCAGCAGAGAGTACCGACGGTCAAGGGATTAACGATGATGTAAATGAAGCTCACATCTGAAAATCGGCAGAAAACTCAGCTAGTGTGGCACTGGCTTTAGATGAAACCCAGAGCAGTTCCTAAAATTGACAGTAAACTGTATATTTAACTTGATTTAGATGTCAACAATTTAGCATCTCCTTGAAGGATGGTGGTAGTTATGCCACAAAGGACTGCATTTGTTTTCGAAGAACAGCAAGGCAGATCTCGAGAAAGGAAGAACTGAGTCATATTTGAAGTTTAAGCAGAATCTTTTAGATTCTTAAAAGTGATGTTTTTTAGTTTTTGAGATGTTAAAGTAATTTTCCTATCCCAGCTATATGCAGAGAAAACCATAAATAAGACTTTTGTAGGTTGATTCGCATGAAAATGTGTAAACTCTGTGGCGCTGTTACAACATTGCTATTTGTGCTGACTGTTTGCGCAACCAACGGAATGAGTTTGTTGCTGTTTGTACGACCAACGGTAGACCGGGAAACTTGTTGGAAACTCATTATTTTTGCCATTCAGTTTGGTGACACAAGTGCCACAGAAATGATATTTTTTACATTTTCTGAAGAGAAATTGAGTGTCGCTTGCTGTCATGATGCTATGGTGTGCTTAGTGGTTGTTAGCACGTTGTTAGATGGTTCAAGGTGGTTACTTACTGGCCCAAGCAAAACCCCCAAGTTTCTATGACATTTGTGTCTGTAGATATAGGCTCAGGTTCCTCCTTTAATGTAAGTCTATGGTTTTTTCTTTATTTATTTGTGCTATAAATAATGTCTTTAGCACACGTGCCAAAGTTTAATACATAAGGGTTAGCGCTTTTGAAAAATAGTATTAGCACAAGGACATTTTCTGTATCATGATTCTAGTTGATTTCTTAAGAACTCTTATGGCCACAGATATATATGGAATCTTAAACATTTTTCAGCGGGTTCATGTCGGGTGTTTCTGAACTTTTGTAAGGTGAAACTTAAGCATGCTCATCCAAGATGCCTCTCCCAGACTGACCAAAGGTTGTGCGATTCAACCCTTCTGTCATGCGATCCTGCTGAACTTGGCTTTTGAAAGGAGAACTATTCTTCCACTGTTTTCTTTCCACTGCCATTTTTTTGTCTTGCGCAGTACATGACGCAATCTAGAATGAACCCAAATGACAGATGATTGCCTCTATGAGAAACAAAGCTCCTGCCAGTCCTTATTGAATTATTGACATCATGTATGAAGTCGTGGCTGAGTCTCGACAGCCTGAGCTCCTCGGTCGATGTTGTTAGACTTAATTGCGTAAGGCTTGTTCTTTTGTCTTGCGATCTTTCCCCTCGCTTTCTCTCTTTCTCTTTGGATTTGTGTATCTGAGTCTCTCTCTCCGTCCTGAGTGGAGTCCTGGCAGTGCTGATAGTTCCCAGATGTCAGTACCCCCTCACACAAATGCTTCTCAGAGAGGCTATGTTCGGAATGGCATACTAGCATATACTGCTCATTTAAACAGTACCATGGCTCAGCAGACGCGCACAAGTTCATGTTTAAAGTGCTCCCATTTTACTTTCTACCTCTCCTCACAGTTCCCTGTAACTTTTAATTATTTTGTCCAATAATAAAATGCAAATAGCAATAAAACATATACTGTCTGTAAATGTGTGGATATCTCATTTAAACAAAACGTTTGAATGTATTTCAAAGATTTAATCTGCTTGACTTCAATCTGTGGGCTCTGCCTTTTTCCACTTTAAAAAACATCACAATCTGTTTCTGTTAAGGTAAAACAGGCTTGTTCAAATGCCTCTCAGGTGTTTTAATTCTCGTAAATTTAAAGGTTAGTTTTTTTTTATGGCTGTTTAAGCATTCTTGTGCCTATTTCAAGGGAGAACGCTGTGGACTACATCCAGTAACCACAGGCAGTCTATTTAACCCTTCTTCACAAGTTTTCTTGGAGCCGGCCCTGTACACTAGACCTCATTCCAAGCTTGCTTCACCTGGATTATTGGGTCACCTGATATCTTGTCTCCTTAAATGATAACAGCTAGGTTACTCTTTTAATGATAAATGGATAGTTCACCCCAAAATTGAAGTTCTGTCATCGTTTACTCACCCTCATGTTGTTCTAAACATATATGACTGTCTTTCTTACATGGAACACTAAATGAGATGTTATTGTTTTCCATACAATAAAAGTGGATGGTGACTGAAGCTAACATTCTGCCTAACATCTTCTTTTTTGATCCATGGAAGGAAGTCACATGAGTTTGGAACAACATGAGGGTGTTCATTTAAAAAAACAAACAAACATGTGCATAGAGGATGTAAGGAGGTATACCAGATGAAAACCCGCTGTCCAGAGTCTTCTGCTTTTAATTAAAGTGAAATATGAATTCAGAAAACTATTGGCTGACAGAAGTTTTCAGGAAAGTCACCCATACCTGCCTATTTGAAAAAATCGAAGACTGCTTGGCTTTAATTTCCCCAAATTCCTTTGATCTTAGAAAATGTTTTATTTCTACACTAATTTAAATTCCTGAGGTAATTTAATATTTTAAATAACACCTTTGTCAACAATGCATTTATATCCATTAGGCTATGTAGTTGATGGACGGTTTTGCTTTAGAACGAAAGCAAACGCTTATATTCAACTAGAGGCAAGCCTCATTTTTTCTAGGATTGAAAAATGATGCAAAGTAGATAAAACAGATAATAATAATAATAATAAGTATTTATTGATATAGGTTTTTCATTGAAATGGACATGACAGGTCTAACATTAGGCTACTTTGGACATCAAAATGTGTAGGCTATATTGTCATATATTTTGATATCAACAAAAAGTTCAAGAAAAGAATATCACTATATAATTTTTTTGCATGTTTCGCCCCCAAACTTATCACATGGTTATTTAATATATAAACCCTTTTTTGCTGATTAAAAAAAAATAAAAAAAAATGACATATTAAACAGTAGATGGATGGATGGATGGATATATAGATAAATAGATAGATAAAACATTATGCAGTGGAAAATATTTTTTTTTGTATATTGAGATTTGAAGTAGAATATATGTATATATTCTATATATAATATACATAGTAAAAATATGTCTGTAAATGTGTATTTTTGTTGTTTGCATGTGTGTAATGTCACAGGATGCCTTGCATCAGGCTGAGGAAACCAAGGGGGAGTTCCAGCTGATGTGTTAGAATTGATACATGCATTAGAAATGTTTAAAAATTAATCACAGAATATAAAAAGTGTCCATACATTTCACTTAAGTTAGTCCTAATGCCTTACTTATCACATTACAAATAGGTATTACAATCAGGAGGTGTTACAACAGTAACCTGCATGAGAACAGTTGAGTAACAAATGCACTTCTTGTCTTCACATACTTCATCCACAGCTTAGACATCTATGTGCTCAGTTCACGACCAGCCCATTTTACTTTGGTAAGATTAGCAGCCTCACTCCTCGGACAAAATAATGGCAACACTTTTAAATGCCATGGTAGCTCTCTAATGAATTAGATTAATGTGGGCACCTGTCCATTTGACTGACACCAGTGCATTATTTACTAAACAGGAAATGGAACTGTGATGTTAATCAGGCTATAGATTTTCTGTCCGCAACATGGAGATATGTGTGCCCTGAAGGAAGCTGGCACACTCCACAGCCCTTAGAGACAATAATTTTTTTTTTTTCTCTGAATAGAGGATCATTGTTGTGGCTCTTTTGCGTATTTATACTGCAATTTGTTTGTATTGAGTCAAAGTGTATTGTTGCTTGTATTACCACCAGAGTCATTGTGCTCGGTGAAAGCTTGATTATGGAGTGAGACCGTAACAATCTTGTGTTTTGTTGACAAATCACATTAGCTAGTTGTTAGGATCCTGGGTAGTCTGTTCTGGTTTTTATGCGATAACAGAAAGGACTATGAAAAGGAAAATATTGAATGTGCTATGAGTGGATTTGAAGGACTCAATGAAATCAGAATCCAAGTTTTATGATGTGTAGATTATGTTTGTTAGCACTGATAGCAAGTGGCAAACCATGGTTTGTGGCTTTGATGTAAACTAAAGGCTATTGGCGATTTAAAAAAGGCTTGAGCCCTAATATGTCCAGCCCTCTCAAACTTCCTGTTTCTGTAGGAAATAGGCTATTTCAACACAAGAAAGAAAACTGTCAAGCTAATTTACCGGGATATATAATACAGTATGTAGAAGATTGTTTCAATTGAAATTAATTTAAAACAACCTCATGCTAAGAACATTAATCTTTAAAACCACCTGCCTAATATTGTGTAGGTCCCCCTCGTGTCACCAAAACAGCGCCAACCCGCATCTCAGAATAGCATTCTGAGATGATATTCTTCTCACCACAACTGAACAGAGCGGTTATCTGAGTTACCATAGACTTTGTCAGTTCGAACCAGTCTGGCCATTCTCTGTTGACCTCTCTCATCAACAAGGCGTTTCCATCCACAGAACTGCCACTCAATGGATGTTTTTTGTTTTTGGCACCAGTCGGAGTATGTCGTGCGTGAAAATCCCAGGAGATCAGCAGTTACAGAAATGCTTAAACCAGCCCGTCTGGCACCAACGAGGGGGACCTACACAATATTAGGCAGGTGGTTTTAATGTTGTGGCTGATCGGTGTATAATGATTCTCTGAGGATTAGAACAACAACAGCGCCTCTTTTTGCCTCAGATGCAACAAAACCTATCAACCTTTGACTGAGGAGTATCATAGCGTGTATTGTATCATATGCCTTGTGTGGGCATGAATGTGCCACACAACAACAGCTATTTGGCTGAATGGCAAAGTGGAATTTGCAAACTTTCTAATCTCATGATTTAGATTTTATTTATTTATTTTTAGTATTTTTCCCTCCCCTTTTCATTTAACTGCTTTGCTAATCAGTTTTTATCACAAAGCTCTATGGAATACTAGATTCCAGTTGGTCAATCATGGCATTCAGCAGTGAACTATTTTAACTGTGTTCTTTTGCATTAGAAAGTCACAGTATCAGACAATAACGGTTTATTCAGGATTGTGGAAATATTGTTTCTCTGTGTCTTTCTTTGTGGTTGGAGTTTCTGGGTCATAAAGAAAGTGCTACACTGATTCACTTGCTAGGACTGAATTATTGATGGCCAATGGCTGCACTTATACTGTTTGTTGATGTTTTTTTTGCTTGTTTAAGCTGTTTGTTTTTGTTTTTTATAACTGAATATCTTACTACATCTAAATCCCACTGACTACGCCAGCTCTGAACTAAATAGAAAGTTAAAAGTGAAGTACGTTTTGCAAAGTGTGTCAACAAACGGAATTGAAAAATTAACTGTTCCACTGTCTTACATTGGTCGGATAAACCAGGTAGTCCCACCCCAAACACAGGGCATTGGTTGAGCCAATGTTGCTATGTCAGGCTATGTGGGTAAATGATGACAGAATTTTAATGTCTTGGAGAACTTTGGCTAACTGTCCCTTTAACATCCAAAAAATTACACACTTCACCTTCAATCAAGTAATACTCATTTAGTATCCCCATTAATCCAAGTCCTAGGTCATAAAAACTGTTTATGCAAGTCTATTGCAGAGTTTTTCTTGTATTGACCATTTGAATGGCATATGAACACACAGGCATCACTGACTACAGCGGCCTTGCTCCATCCAGAGCTGGGTAGCATTATCCCAGACCTCATTTGTTCTGCATTCTGCATTCCAGACTGAAAGGTTGTGTATATAATAGCAGCCAGATGTTTTACCCAATAAATATCTCTTTCTCAAATGCTCCTCAGGCCCTCTGATCTAACCGCTTGAATTTGAGCCCTTGGTAATTCTGCCAATGCTATTCACTGAGAGTCTGTATGTCTGCAGTATATTTGCAAGCTTATGAAGTGTTCAGCATGTCTGACAGTCGAAAAATGCCACTAATGCATGTATCTGCATTTTTAAGGGAATAGACTGAAGCAGACAACCATATTGAAGACCTCCTTGAATCGAACAGATGGAAGGGGACTCGAGACTCGTTTTAAAAAGTTGGGCTATTTTAAACTTTAAAGTTGTCTTTAAAATTCAATGCTCATTTCTGAATGTTCAAAAACGGTGAATGTGAATTTGTATGGCTGTTACATAGGTGCTTTAAAAGGGATAAATTAAGCTGATAATGTACTCGCTCATTGCTTTCAGACCAGAGATGTTATAAGGGGAAGAGACGACCACTTATGTATACATGGTTTGGAGAAATCTTAACACAAATGCCGGAAACGTATTTAACACAAGTATGCATATGCTTGCGTTACTGTGGCGGTAACAAACCTCAGTACTCAGTGAGGTTTGTGTCATTAAACCGGATATGTTATTATTCAGGTAAGTTGCAATAAATATATTGACTTGAACTTACTTTCTCGGCAAAATTCTCTTAAAACTGTTGCTCCGCCATGACAGTTGTTGACTTGAAAGAGAAAAAACAGTAGAAGTGGACCGTTCACACTAATGTCGCTATAGCGCTTCTTGTGGCAATGTTGTGAATGCCACGCGTACATGCTTTGAGATATGAATTGTGGTCTAAAACACATTTCATAATGCAACAGTTAAGTACTTCCATAACTACTTGTCTACAGTAAGGGCATTTTCAGACCTGTAGACAGTTAGCTTTGTTCCGAAACGGGGACTATATTGTTACAATGTTGCATTTTCTTCTTGGTTCGGTTAGCTTTCACAAGGCAACATTTCAAAACAGACCAAAACTATGTAAATAAAAGTCACATGTGAGCAAGCTGTCCCCTTATTGGTCACTATGTTTGTTCGCCGTTCCAGGATTAAGCTCATCCGTTGATATATAGGTTAAAATTACATGCCTGTAAAAAACGTTTCAAATATTAAAAATTTTAGAGCATTTTCAAGCGTCGCCAGTTAGAGGTTGTGCTCCAAATACAAATTATCCATCACTCAGATGGATATGAGTTGTAAAGTTTCCGTCATGGTTATATTTATCCGTGATTAGTTGCTTTTGCATTATTTCTCCATTGAAATGTGCCTGTTCTCACAGATCTCTCTCTCCCTCTCACGCATGAATACGCACACACACACACACACACACACACACACACAAACAGTGTGAAAATTTTTTTTATTTGTCAAAAAGTTGCTAATGCCATCCTACCCGTGTTCTGCTGCTATCCAAAAGAGAGAAACGATCATACTAAAATTACCTCAGGAACTATAAAGCAGCTCCTATTTCAAACATGCTGTTATATCTAATATAGTTGCCAAAAGGCTATCTCCACGTTTTGATGATGAATTACAGAGAAGTGCTGATCTACAGATGTCTTCTCCAAAGATCCTCAACTAGCCGAGTATCTAGGAGGAAGCCAGTCGTGAGCTACCTCATTCTGACTGTCATGGTGGGTTAAAATAATGGCGTCTGGAACAAAGTCTCTTTAAGGCAAGTTAGGTCACTGTGTGACCATATTGGTAACACCTCTGGGCAGCAATGTTCTAGTTAGGGCGTTTTCACTCCTGGCTCGTTTGGAGCGTTTGTTTTGGAACCTGGCGCGTTTTCTCCCTTGGTTCTGTTCATTTAGACATATACGTACATGGCAATCGCACTCGGATCCACACCAAAACAATCGCTCGGACCGATTGCAAACGAACTCTGGAGCAGTTAGCTTGTGGTGAGAATGCAAACCGACCCAACGTCTTTTTATAGGGATATTGTTTGGTTTGTTGGTCTATTGGGTCAGTTTGCATTCTCACCACAAGGGAACCGCTCCAGAGTTCTTTTGCAGTCAGTCCGAGACCACCTCGTTCAGGCGGTCTCGGACTGATTGTTTTGGTGTGGATCCAAGTGCGATTGCCATGTTCATATATGCCTAAACGAACCGAACCAAGGGAGAAAACGTGCCAGGTTCCAAAACAAATGCTCCAAACGAGCCAGGTGTGAAAACGCCCTAACTAGAACATTGCTGCCCAGAGGTGTTACCAATATGGTCACAGAGTGACCTAACTTGTCTTTAAGGGACTTTGTTCCAGACGTCATTATTTTAACCCACCATAACAGTCAGAAGGAGGTAGCTCACGACTGGCTTGCCTCCCAGATACTCAGTTAGTTGAGACTTCTGACCTAAGCCTGGTATCACTTAGATTTCAGCCGTGTATCTAAACCATGTGGTGTGGCATGTTTTCCACAGCAGCACCTGAGAACCCTCTGAACTCTCCACTGTTTTCCCAGCTCCAAATATCTCTTGTTTGCCTCCTCTTTCTTATATTTAAGCTATGTGTTATTAATGTAGCGCAACATGATATGCAGTGCCAGTGTATTTTTTTTGCTAATAATATGCTGCATTTATCTGGAGCCATATTTATACCATTCAACGGTCCAATCTGTAGCTTGCTCATGATACTGGCACACTTTTCCTACAACTCACTCTTTCTATTTTCTCTCTTAGTCTGTTTGCAAACATAAACATAGAGATCAAGTCATGCTGTTGCAGTAATTACATTTCAGTTTCTACCATATGTTATCAGCTCACCAAGGATAAATATGTATATTTAAAATGGATGGTTCTGGCTTTAAAATCTGATTGGATCAGCCATGTTTAAAGCTGCTGTAAAATATTAGGGGTGTAAATCGGCAGTTTCATCACGATACAATGTTGTATCTATTCTCTGAGCCAGCGATCCAATGTTTGCCAGCATCTCAAAGTCTGCCACGATATGATTTCGAGTCGATTCAGGGGCCTGCGATCGATATTACGATATTATGTGCCTATTTTACACAATCAATTATATTTATTATCTCACAAATGCAACCAAAATATAATTTGAATATTTTATTGAGCTCTCTGAAAAGTGCAAATCCGGTATCCACATTACAAAGTAAGGTACTTCAGCTATTTAAACAAATAATTCAGAAAAAATATATAAATAAATAAAGTCACATACATGTGATCATCAATCGTTTGATGACAGCTCATTGCCTTGTGGAATGAGGGAAACACTACAGTGACAATTTGTCATCTCTACAATAGACAAGCAAGTCTTTCCATCCAAAATACTTACATATCCATGACAGGAGAGCATGTGCTATCTGTATTTTTTTTCTCCTCTTGGCTACAACTTCCACAGTTGTACTGAAAAATTCTGTTACAGTTTAGTGTGATAAATGTTAGTAAGGGTGTTGATGTGAAGATGTGAAAAGTCTAGTAATTGATGTCTGTGCAGGGCAGTTGATTTATTTTTCCCTCGTTAGTGTTGTTCAAAATGTCAGAGCTGTTGAGCCGTTTGACATTGTTGAATTGCTCCATTGCGCTTTAAAATAGAAAATGATCCAAACATATTATAACGATTTTTGTTTTTATTTTGTTTGATATCATATTTATCACATTTCATACCATTAGTGGGGAAGGAAATGCATTCTACATCTTTGTTAGACCTCAGAAATAAATGTAAACATAACTTGTTTGTTTACTAGTAAACTCCACAAGGTAAGCTAACTTTTAATTTGAAGTTCAAGAAGTATACCTAGTTTAGGATTTAAACCTACATAAGGTGTGTGACCTCTTTTCGATAAAATTTCGCCAATTTCATCATCTTCAGCAGACGTTTGACTCACTGAAAGACTTTCTTGTGATGCTCCAGCTCAGTAGGTGGCGATAATGCACCATAATAGGGATGTGCAAAAGTACAACTTTTCATAAATGACGAGTCAGTCAGTTGTTTGAACGACTAGTCGTGTTAAAGATAATAATGTTAAAATAGGCTTCGTTGGGATCACGTGACCCCGATCAGATGCGTTTCAGAAGGATATATGGATGCTAAGTGCAGCATTTCAACATGGTAACTAACGGTTATGCAACAAGTAAATAGGCTAAATATCTATAGCATCTTAATGCACAAAACTATCATAGTAAAAAATAAGAAAAGCTTCAATACAGAGCAGCACAAAACTGCTTATGCGCATCCTAAATGCAGAATGACACGTTTCAGTGTAAACCGAGAGCTTGGGAGTCTCAAGGCGATTCTCGCTGCGCACGCGAGTACACATCAAGTTTATGACATTAAAACATATTTTACTGCTACTATTTATTTAGGCAGTTTCAGACAGAATCAGCAAAGACTTTAATCTCTCTAAAGCACCTCAAATATGGGAACATAACTCACAGAAGGGGATTTAACGTCCAACAGTGATTGTCTTGTATTGTTATTGATGCTGCACTTTGATGGCTGTAACAGCAGCGGTGCATAAATGGACTGAACTTAAAGCATTAAAGAGACAAAAGTTCTTGCAGAGGTTTTTACTGTGCTGACTATTATTCACTTTTAAGCACAGCAAGCTATAATCATGCAAAAATGCTCTACAAGAAGTTGTAATCTCCCATTAAAACAACCACCACTAAAATATAAATTTTAGTAGTCGACCCCACTAATCAACTAGTCAACTAGTTGTTGGATGAATAGTCGATTAGTCGACCGACGTGTCACATCCCTACACCATAAGTTGGATTGCCAACTGTCAATTAACTACACAAAAAGAAGAAATACTTTCTTGCCTGTGTCAAAAAATTTGCGGACGTGACGGTTCTACCAATCATAAAAAAACGTTTAACTAATACGTTTCTGTTGTGTTCTGTCGACAGCTGTATTGCATTGTCAGTGCTGTCTTGTTTAGTGCACAATGATATCATAGCCGGTTAGCTAGGTGCTAGCTATAGGCTACCTAGCCTTAAGACTTGTTTATATGACAGCAGGAATATGTAGCCGCTAGCCAGCTAATAATTCCTAACCTGCTGATGTCAGGACTGTGATTTAGTTATTTAGTTGTGTGTATAACTTTGCCGAACTACTTGCGTTTTTAGCAACATGCACCTGATACAATCGTCTATGTAGAACATAGGCTAAATATCGAAAATTACTCAAGTTTATCATTGATATCGAGTAATTTGTTTTCTCGATTAATATCAATATCGTTTTATCACCCAGCCCTTAATAGAAGCACCACAAAATGACATGGTTGCTTCAGCAATTGCCTTTTTTTATTTTTTTTATCTCAATTTGCTTTTTTGACACTGTTGAATAGCTATAGGTTAAAGGTTTAGGTTAGGAACAATGGTTTTATTTATTTAACACTTGTTAGATCATTATTTTCAAAAACCTCATCTGTTTGGGAGAAATTTTAACTCTCTTTTAGCTCGAAACTGCCACGATATATGTAATGATGTAAATGTGCAGTATAACAAAAGACAGTATATCAAGTTAAAAGTATTTTAAAAAGCATCTCAAGATCCATGCAGACTGTTCCAATCTGTTGGTTCTCCATCTAGCTGTATTTGAATGCAGTACGTGTCCTGTGTGAACACCTCTTGAGAAACTAATTGTGGTTTGGTGAACCCTAATTATACAGGGCTTCCTTCCAACTAGTCAAGACAGACTAGTTGACTAATTGTTCAGGCAATCCAAAAGTATGAAGTTTTGCACATCCATATTGCATACAGAAATGGTACTTGACTTGATTGTCCTCATGCTTCATGTTGATTTGTTGTTGTTTTGCAGTTGCACTGGGGCGAAACCAGCCCCTGAAGAGAGAGAAGCCCAAATGGAAGAGTGACTACCCAATGACCGACGGTCAGCTGCGCAGCAAGCGTGATGAATTCTGGGACACGGCACCAGCATTTGAAGGCCGTAAGGAAATCTGGGATGCGTTAAAAGCGGCCGCCCAGGCCTTTGAGAGCAACGACCATGAGCTCGCTCAAGCCATTATTGATGGCGCCAGCATAACGTTACCGCACGGTAAGAGGCGCATGACACAGATTCTGATAAGCCGGTATGCTTTGATGACAAGCAGACACTCGTGTTGACAAACAGATATGATCTTTTCGGTAAATACTATGGTTTCCCATTATATTAACCTTCCCATTTGTGGCAGTCAGATTTCTATTCTATTTATTTTTACATTCTCTGTCCTCTGGCAGTTTCCAGTTCATTTGTTTGCACATCTGTAATTGTGGTCATAATATTCTTGGTTTTAAAAGTAATAGTTCACCCAAAAATGTAAATTGTCATCATTTACGCTTGCACCCTCTTGTCATTCCAAACCCATATTACTTTTTTCTTCTTTTGTGGAACACATTTTGAAGAATGTTCCCACTGCTCTTTTCCATACAGGTGGTATCAAGCTCCAAAATGTAAAAAAAGCCAGATAAAAGTAGTTAAACGACTTTTGCCCTCTATTCCAAGTCTTTTGAAGCCACGCAATTGCTTTGTGTGAAAAAACAGTCTGAAATGTACATCATTATTCATTGAAATAGATTACGTGTGTAAGGATTACCCGGGCGTCCACCAGGGGTCACTGTGTATGTTTATTGTTCATTTTGTGTCTTTCGTTTGTTTATGGGTTTTATAGTTCTTTTTCATGGTCTTTGTTCATTGGTCCTTGTGTTCATTTGTGTCAGGTGTCCCTCCTTTTAACATTAGTCTCTGTGTATTTAATCCCTGTGTTTTCCTCTGTTCATTGTCAGTTCTTGTTTTGTCTATTAAGTCTGTAATGTGCTTTGTGTTTTAGTTTTGCATTATCTCGAGTGTTTTTTGTTTTGTTTTGTTTGTTTTTATTAAAAACTGCAATTAGATCCTGTCTTCTCCAGTCTGCCATCATTACAATGTGACATGTCAGGGGATTGTTAGAATCCACAAAAGTCACTTTTGCCAGTAATTTAGTTTTAGCTAGTTGTTTACTTACCTTATTAATTAATTTCTAAAAACACTACAGTTATGAATTGTATTCTTCTGCGTATTAGACCAGCACAAAGGATCTGCATGTTTCCATGGCAGTCCATGAAATCATCAGGGCAGGAATGATTTATACTAAGAAATATAGAGTATACTGTATGCTTTTGCTGATATTAATGGTTGATTAAATGAAATGTATTTCTATCAGATACCATTGTGCTTTTAAAAAATAGTTCACCTAAAAATAAAAGTTCTGTCTTGATTTACTCATCCTCATGTCATTCCAAACCATTTTCTTTTTCTTTACATTTTTTTCCCATGCAATTACAATCAAGCGCAAGGATGCTAAACATTATAAACATTTAAAAAAATTGTCCATATGATTCATGCACTACATTCCAAGTCTTCTGAAGTCATACAATATCTTTGTGTGAGAAAAGGACCAAAATGTAAGTCTTGATTCACTGAAAGAATGGAAAGCTTCCGCCAACCATGACACAAGCCCAGATCAGTCTGATTCTTAAAAAGGACAAAGATCCAAGCGAGTGTAAGAGTTCCCATCCAATTTCCCTGATCCAGCTAGAAGTTAAAATATTGTCAAACATTTTGGCTAACCGATTAAGTTATGACATCTCTCATACATATAGATCAGGTGGGGTTTATTCAGGGCCACAGCTCTTCTGATAACATTAGGCGTTTCATCAATATCATGTGGTCAGTAGGGCTGCAACTAACGATTACTTTGATAATCGACTAATCTAACGGTTATTAGAACGATTAGTCGACTATTCGGGCGATTATTGCAACGATTAATCATTAGCTCAAAACCGACTATTCAGCTTGTGCCCCAACTTAAAAGGTTGTATTAAACGTGCTTGCTAACAATAAAGAGGACAAAATCATCTTTTAAAAATACCTCTAAATTACATTCACTGAATTAAAGGGAAAAAACTACTTTTTATTAAGTTTAATTCAGTAAAGAAATTCACTGCAAAAAATCATATTGTTATCAAGTGTTTTTGTCTTGTTTTCCATTTAAAATTTTCTAAAAATCCTTAAAACAAGATACATTTACTTGAGAAATAACATATAAGATATTTAGACTTGCTTTAAGAGAATTTATCTTAAATATAAGTGTATTTTTTCACTTGATTATACTTCTGCGAGTGCAGTAAAGACAAAATATACTTCAATTCAAGTTCTATTCTCTAAAAGCAAGTCTAAATATCTTATATGCTGCTTCTCAGGTGAATGCATCTTTTTTAAAAGGATTTGTAGATATTTTAAAATATTTGTATTTTTAATATTATATTCAACATTCTCAGATAATAATAAATAAAATTATTCTGCAGTATAGCTGCTGAAGAAAATGTACATTGTTTTAAAGGAGTTTTAGATATTTATATTGGAAAAAAAGCCAAAACAAAAACAAATAAAAAATGTATTTTTTTGCAGTGTATAATGGGGCGAAGACTACCCTCTCTCACCTTTCTGTTCACTTCAATCCATCTTTAACGCACAAAAAAACAAACTCTCTCTTATTAATAAAGCTGCATTTTGCCAATCTCTTCACGATAAGAAATGCACAGTGACATATATTATGATTCAATAAGTTGCCATCACGTTATAATCTAGCTGCCTTAAGTGCGCGCACTCGAGGGATGAGCGTCCCCGCAACAGAGTGTACCTCAGCCGGGTGCAGTTTCAATCTCTGCCCCTTAGATCGGGACACTTTGCGCAACTCATAGAAGAGGCGCTGACCGCACAGAGAAATGCCAGTTTCCTTATTATTTGAACTTTAATAAAGCTATAACGCATTAAAAATAACTGCATTAAAGCTGTAACGCCGGGGTATTTCCTTTAAAGACACTCGACACGCAAGTTTTTCTTAAGCTGAGCGTCAGCTCCGGCTCTGCTTATTCCACAACAAGAGTGCTTCTGTATTTACTTATTTTGTATTTTTGCATTATAATTCCCTTATAATTTACGATCTACATCACCTGAAGCTGTTTGGAAAGTTTGGAGTGCGTCTGGACTGTGAGATGTTTTCTTCCTCTCCTCAGTCAGGCACGAGCTGCAGTGTTGCTCTTGTGTGCAATCATTAGAGTTTCATTTGATCTTATGTTACGTTAAGATCAAACGACTATTCGACAACGAAAATTTTTGTCGACAATTTTTTATTGTCGACGTTGTCGATAACGTTGACTAATCGTTTCAGCCCTAGTGGTCAGTGGAAAATGATCAGACTCCAGTCGCTGCCATCTCACTTGATGCCGAACAGGCATTTGATATGGTAGAATGGGATTATCTTTTTAAGATTTTGGAAATGTACGGGTTCGGGAATACTTTTATTGGTTGGATTAAGTTACTTTATAGACACCCGGTAGTGGCGGTACAAACAAATTTATTAATTTCAGATTATTTTACTTAAATAGGGGCACCCGGCAGGGTTGCCCTCTTTCCCCATTATTGTTCTGTCTTGCCCTGGAAACATTAGCAGCCGCGATAAGAAATAAGGATGATTTTCCAGGGGTGGTGGAGGGAGGTGTGGCGCATAAGCTTTTGCTTTACGCAGTTGATATTTTATTATTTGTCTCTGACCCCACTAGATCTATGCCTTGCCTCCACAGAATTATTCATTAAAGTTCTCGGGATACAGAGTTAATTGGTCTAAATCCGAAGCTTTGGCTCTGACAGCGTACTGCCCAGTAACGGCTTTTCAGCCGGGCGCCTTCCAGTGGCCCAAATAGGGCATTAAGTATTTGGGTATTTTATTCCCAGCAAATTTGTGTGATTTAGTTAGTTACAGTAAATTTGACCCTTTAATAAAAAGGTTTTCAAGTGATGTGGGCAGCTGGGTTTCATTACATTTATCAATGATTGGGAAGGTTAATGTTATTAAAATTAATTGTATTAAAAAATTCTACTAACTGCTAGAGTCTCTCACTATAGTTGTCCCTCTCTCTTATTTCAAGTGATTTGATAGCATAGCAAAGTCCTTCATTTGGAATGGTAAATGTCCCAGATTGCATTTTAATAAGTTAAATAGGCCGATTGACAAAGGTGGGCTAGGCCTACCCAAGATTTAGTTTTATTATTATGCATTCGGTCTCAGACATTTGGCTCATTGGTCGCTTCCACCTGAGAGAGCCCCTCCCTGGTTTTGTATTGAACAGGAAGTTCTTGCCCCTATTTCACCATTGCAAAGCCTTTCTATCAAACTAATCGGAGAAGTTAAGTTACACCCCGTTATCTCTCAATTGCACTCGGTATGGACAAAAGTGTCCAGAGTGTTTAATTCTGACATTTATTTAAATGTTGCCTCAAGCATATGGCTGAACCCAAAATTATATATTAATAAGTCCCCTTCCTGCTGGTCAGAGTGGATTGTGAGAGAAGTTAATACACTCGGTAACCTATATGAGAGTGGAGTGTTGAGATCCTTTGAAAATTTGAAATGTTGATTCTGTGTAAATATGTTTTGCTTTTCTTTGTTTATTGTATGAATCAATAAAAAATGTTAATCACAAAGTCTTGATTCACTGAAAATCTCACCTTGGTGAGAATAATGAGAGAAGCAATGAACAAGTAGTTTTTTTTTAGTTAGATCATTTCAATGAATCAGTTGATCCGGTCTGAATAATTTATTCAGGATTGTATCGATCAAGTTCTCAAGCTCACTGACTTAATGTTCCAGTCACAACAATTAAAAGCTCACTGGAAGGGAAGATTATCAGTGAGTAACAACTTCAATTTTGGTCATTTTCTCACACAAAGCTATTGTATGGCTTTAAAAGACTTAGAATATAGTGCACAAGTTGTATGAATCACTTTTATGGTGCTCTTGCATCCTTTTTGCATCCTTCAAAGCTTCAGTCCCCTTTCATTGTAATTGTATCAAAAAGAGTGAGCAGCACAGTCTTCAAAATGTATCCTTTTGCAATCCACAGAAGAAAGTCAAGCAAGTTTGGAATGACACTAACAGTCATTTTCGGCTTAACTATTCCTTTAATGTATGCTAATTATGAAAGTGATTTTACCTCTCACAGTCATTTCCTTTGAGAGTTCCCCATCAAATTCCCTGCCCAAGGTAATTTGTGCTTGTCACTAATTGTAATTGCACAATCTCAGGAGCCAGCCTATTATGTTTGGCCATTGTTCAGACGTGAAAATATTTCATCAGGTAGTTGACGTGGACAGCGTGCCTCCCTCTGGTTCTCATTGACTACATCTGTCTGGATGCAGCTGGAGATTCTTTAAGGCAGTTCTCAGCGTCTCTCGGGAGCCGAGCTGCCTGGTGATGGTGTGGAAAAATCTTACTGTTACTAAACCACAGTTATAACTAAATAGGACGCATGCAGATTGAATCAAAACATACTTTCCCCCTTAGTCATTTATTTTCCACCAGAGATTTTGTATTAGGTGATCGGAAGAATGTAAATCCAGGATTTTGATTTGATTTGATCAGAGTATGAATAGCTGCTATGATCAGATTGGTTAGCCCTTAAATAATTAAAGAGATAGTTTTCCCCAAAAATTGGAACAGTCATCATTTACTCACTCCTTTTTGTTTTTAAACCAAATTATTTTCTTTCTTTGGTGGAACACAAAAAATGGAAATTATAGAATGACAACCTCAGTTATCATTCACTTTCACTGTACAAAACAAAATATGCAATGAAAGTGAATGGTGACTGATGCTGTCATTCTAACATTTCCATTTGTGTTCAACAGAAGAAGAAAAGTCATTTGGGTGAGTAAATGGTGACAATATCTTAAATGCATTTTGCAGAATTTGAATACCACTTCCCCCTAGAAAGGTAACTGGAAAGTCATGGAAATGTATTGTTCAAAAAGTGTGGAAACCCTGAACCATTTTCATGATCGTTACTAAGTGATTGCTTATACTGATGATGCTTTATTCTATAATTGCATTTCAAACATCAAGGATGAGGGACTCAAACATGAAATTGCTGCTAAGTTGATTTACAGTAAATGGCATACGGTAACAAGCATAGATGCTTCACAAGACCAGTGTTGCATTGTGGTCCACAACAGAACAAGGTCTCTTCAACAAAAACAACACCCCATGGTGGTCTTTCCAAACTAGAATCCCCCTACCACATTAGACAACCTGGTGATGTTAAACAGTAGAGCTTAGCAAATGACTTTTACAGTGATGTAGTCATAGCAAGCATCTTCAGTTATCTCAACAGTGGGAGAAATTCCCTCCCGTCTCTTCACCTGCAGAAGCCTGGAGGTGTTTGTAGGGTTATATTATACACAGGTTCTGTGGTTGTTCGACTTGCGTTGAACTCAGCAGAGCAGTGCAGGTGTATTTACAGAGATTTACCCATGCAGAGAAAAGGTCAGAGTACAGAGACTGTAACCATCCTCCTTTTTCTCTTAACCTCTGAGTGAACAGCGGTGGGTTTACTCAATTCGTTTGCACTCTTTGCATATTTGTGGTCAGGTTTATGTGAAGAGTAGTATTTTGAGACATTTATAGCGATGAGAGTTTGTCATTGTTCACCTTATTGGAAATTTAACACATTGCTCTCATACTGGACTGTAGTACTATCAAAGAGGGAAAATTTGTAAATGTCTTATTTTATCACAAAATGTTAACAGCCTAACAAACGTCATGACAGCAACACAAGAACCAATGAGGTTAGATGTGATTGATGATTGATGGTCAACCACACAAACAAAAAAAATGTATACCTTGAATGCACTGTAAATCGCTGTGGAAAAAGCATCTGCCAAATGCATTAATGTAAAATGAAATGTAAAATGTAGTCGCCATATTTGATTTGAGCCCAACCCACTACTTTTACTGTGTTTATTTGGTGTTTTTGTTCTTTATGGAGCATGACAGTCCAGAATCAGTATTCACTGTAGTTATAGGCAAAAAAAAATAAAAAATCGTAATAATAAAATAAATATTTGGTTTTCCTTTTGTGTGCCTCAGAAGAAAGCCATACGCGGTTGGAAGCGTGAGTAAATAATGACGTGAATGAATTTTCATTTTGAATGAGCTATTCTTTAAACCTCTTCAACTCTGCGGACCTGCTGGCGGGTTCAATAGAGGGAGGCTATGTTGTGAAAAAGTTTACATTTAAAATGTTCAAGTCCCGAATACATAAATCAGGCATATGGGGTATCGTTTGAAAGCTTTGAATCTGCACTTTTCATAGATATCCATCACTTCTGCATTTATGTTGCATAAAATAACAAAATAAGGCCTGAAATTATTCACTTCGCAAATCAGCGCCACCTAGAGGTCATGTGGTAGAAATATGAATATGAATATAAAAGTCTTTCACATAGCACTTAAATAGACAATCACATATCATAATCATATGTCAAATGAAAGCTCTCATTCTCAGGAATGTGACTGTACAGTTTATTTTGTTGTCCTTATACCAGAGTTTGAAAGATTTTTAAAAGAATCACACAGTTAAATATTATATCTGAAAGACATCAAATACAAACGTCTCTTTTATGCACCGATCATTTCTGCTGTAATCCCCAAATAGCTTTTAGTTTAGGTGGTTTTCTAAAAAATTAGCCATTTTTTACTTGTCTGTGAGCTTGCTTGTGTGAGTAATCCAATGTTATATCTAGGGGTGTAAATTGGCAATTTCAACACGATACAATCTTATATCAGTTCTCTTAGCCAGCGATCCAATGCCGATACCTCAAAGTCTGCCTGCGATCGATATTACGATATTATGTGCCTATTTTACACACTCAGTTGCATTTTTTGCATTATTTTTTTATCTCACAAATGCAACCAAAATGTAATTTTAATATTTGATTGAGCACTCTGAAAAGTGCAAATCCAGTATACACATTGGGACATCCAGAACTAAATCAGGTACTTCAGTTGTTGATAAAAGTAATGCAGAAGAATAAATAATATAAAACATAAAGTCACATACAATTGATCATCAATCGTTTGATGACAGCTCATTGCCTTGTGGAGTGAGGGAAACACTACAGTGACAGTTTGTCATCTCTACAACAGTCAAGCAAGTCTTTCAATCCAAAATACTTATATACCCACAACAGGAGATTAGGTGTTATCTGTGTTTTTCTTGGCTACAACTTCCACAGTTGTACTGTGATAAATGTTAGTAAGGGATTTGATGTGAAGATGTGAAAAGTTGTGTAATTGATGCTGGTGTTTTCTCTTTCCCTCATCAGCACTGTTCAGAATATTGTGGCTCTCCAGCCATTTAACATAGCTGAATTGCTCCATAGTGCTTAAGAATAGAAAATTATCATGTAGAATTCAAATGCGCCACGATATCGAGGGAACCCCGATTTAATCGTGCATGTGATTGCCTAGGCTATCTTGTCACCGAAGCTCGAGGCCCTCTTGACGCATGCGCATGGATAGAGCACAGCGCAACTTCAGGCTTCAATCACTCCGCATACATCCGTGTCCCACATGAGAAGCATGTTTAATGCTTATAAAGCAAGATGAATATCATAAGGTTGCTGCATCGCCTGATGGAAATGCATACGGATGTGGCTGGCATTAGAGTGTCAAAATAAGGCTGCATCTTAAAAAAATATATACATTGGTGTTTACGTACTGCATCGATAACATCACATCATTGTTTATTAGATCGATGCATTGATCCAGATCAATGGATCGTTACACCCCTAGTTATATCTTAGTTTTCCAGAACAAAATATGCGGTCCAGCAGGAAAAGCAGGCTAAACAAATCATCGGAAAATATGATGATAAAATGTTATACAGCATCGCAAAGGGTAGGATCTCTGCATTCTAATGACACCGAGACTGAGCTTCTAGTCCACTCAGAGGACGAGATGTTTGATGAAACAATGAGTGTGGTGCATGAACTGAAAATTAGACTGAATGTCTATGGACGAGTGAATCTGTGAGGGCTAAAATGCATAAAAGCGCCACCGACATTTCAGATCTGCATTTTGTGATGGAAGAAAAATTATTTTTTCTAATACTTGCTGCCATCTAGTGAAATAAAATAAGGGACTTTTTGAAGGGAGCTGGAGGTAACAGAACTAGAATTACATGCTTACAATGTTAGAACAACAACATTTTTGTAATAGTCTGAGTCTTTTTTTAATTTTTTTAAAAAATTTTAAGGGGAGGTTCTGAAAAAATGAGACAATTTTTTGGCAATCAGTCCACTGTATGTGTAAATGGTGAGCTTTTACATGTGACTGTAAAAATGAAATTGCAGCCAGCAGCCCAAAAATGTCCCAGAGTTGAAGAGGTTAATACATAAACACAGAATCATGCCCTTTAGCATGATTTTCAGATTTGAGCTTTTGTTAAACCTTTGTTTTACTAAATTTTTTATTAAAAAAAATAAATAAAAAAAGATTAATAATTTAACAAATAATGCATTCTTTTTTTTTACATGTACAATTAACAAGTAGTCATGCCTCCTAAACTATACATAAATTCTGTCATAAGTAACTTTCCATCAGAGGAATTCAAGCTTTCAAGCAATTCAAGTATCACACTGAAGTCATGTTTTTGCAAGTCTTGCTCCTGGGGGTTAACATAAACATTTTTAATCACAAAGGCGCTCACTATACAGGTACCTAACAAGTACATCTACAACCCAAAACAAAACTGTTTAATAGGCTCTCCAAAGCTACTTTAATGGTTTAGTAAGTCTGGCCATTTTCAGCAGTAAAACCAAAAGAGGCATTAAAAAGCCCAAGTGTGCCACTTTAGTAGGCTTTTATCCGGCTTGTCCATAGCTCTTCTGATACATTTGATTTGGTGATTGTTCAGAGCCATCTGGTCTTATTCATGTGACTGTCTTGGGTGGCTGGATGGCAGATCTGTGTATGCAAGATAGTTGTGGCTTATTGGGATGATGCTATTGCAGTGTTGTTGTCTGTATCTCAGAAGATACGTAGTGTGCTAAAGATCATTGGAACCCAGCCCCATCCTTGGAAGACACCCAAAAGAATGTTCTTATTCAAACACTGAACAAACTCACAAAGCGATTAATCAAGTGCTGCTTTATTATTTGATTTCAGTTCCATCATATCACACTTGGTAGCCCTGCTCACAGTGAAATCTCATTAGTCTAAAATCTAGGTATGGGCATTATCGAGTATTCTTCTGCGTATTAGACCAGCACAAAGGATCTGCATGTTTTCATGGCAGTCCATGAAATCATCAGGGCAGGAATGATTTATACTAAGAAATATACAGTATACTGTATGCTTTTGCTGATATTAATGGTTGATTAAATGAAATGCATTTCTATCAGATACCATTGTGCTTTTAAAGAATAGTTCACCTAAAAATAAAAGTTCTGTCTTGATTTACTCATCCTCATGTCATTCCAAACCATTTTCTTTTTCTTCACATTTCTTTTCCATGCAATTACAATCAAGCGCAAGGATGCTAAACATTATAAACATTTAAAAAAATTGTCCATATGATTCATGCACTACATTCCAAGTCTTCTGAAGTCATAAAATAGCTTTGTGTGAGAAAAGGACCAAAATGTAAGTCTTGATTCACTGAAAGAATGGAAAGCTTCCGCCAACCATGACACAAGCCCAGATCAGTCTGATTCTTAAAAAGGACAAAGATCCAAGCGAGTGTAAGAGTTCCCATCCAATTTCCCTGATCCAGCTAGAAGTTAAAATATTGTCAAACATTTTGGCTAACCGATTAAGTTATGACATCTCTCATACATATAGATCAGGTGGGGTTTATTCAGGGCCACAGCTCTTCTGATAACATTAGGCGTTTCATCAATATCATGTGGTCAGTAGGGCTGCAACTAACGATTACTTTGATAATCGACTAATCTAACGGTTATTAGAACGATTAGTCGACTATTCGGGCGATTATTGCAACGATTAATCATTAGCTCAAAACCGACTATTCAGCTTGTGCCCCAACTTAAAAGGTTGTATTAAACGTGCTTGCTAACAATAAAGAGGACAAAATCATCTTTTAAAAATACCTCTAAATTACATTCACTGAATTAAAGGGAGAAAATACTTTTTATTATGTTTAATTCAGTAAAAATTTTACTACAAAAAAAATCCTATTGTTATCAAGTGTTGTCTTTTTTTCCATTTAAAATTGTCTAAAAATCCTTAAAACAAGATACATTTACTTGAGAAATAACATATAAGATGTTTAGACTTGCTTTAAGAGAATGTATCTTAAATATGTGTATTTTTTCACTTGGTTATACTTCTGCGAGTGCAGTAAAGACAAAATATACTTCAGTTCAAGATCTGTTCTCTAAAAGCAAGTCTAAATATCTTATATGCTGCTTCTCATGTGAATGCATCTTTTTTAAAAGGATTTTTATATATTTTAAAATATTTGTATTTTTAATATTATATTCAACATTCTCAGATAATAATAAATAAAATTATTCTGCAGTATAGCTGCTGAAGAAAATGTACGTTGTTTTAAAGGAGTTTTAGATATTTATATTGGAAAAAAAGCCAAAACAAAAACAAATAAAAAATTTATTTTTTTGCAGTGTATAATGGGGCGAAGACTACCCTCTCTCACCTTTCTGTTCACTTCAATCCATCTTTAACGCACAAAAAAACAAACTCTCTCTTATTAATAAAGCTGCATTTTGCCATCTATTCACGATAAGAAATGCACAGTGACATATATTATGATTCAATAAGTTGCCATCACGTTATAATCTAGCTTCATTAAGCGCGCGCGCTCGAGGGATGAGCGTCCCCGCAACAGAGTGTACCTCAGCCGGGTGCAGTTTCAATCTCTGCCCCTTAGATCGGGACACTTTGCGCAACTCATAGAAGAGGCGCTGACCGCACAGAGAAATGCCAGTTTCCTTATTATTTGAACTTTAATAAAGCTATAACGCATTAAAAATAACTGCATTAAAGCTGTAACGCCGGGGTATTTCCTTTAAAGACGCTCGACACGCAAGTTTTTCTTAAGCTGAGCGTCAGCTCCGGCTCTGCTTATTCCACAACAAGAGTGCTTCTGTATTTACTTATTTTGTATTTTTGCATTATAATTCCCTTATAATTTACGATCTACATCACCTGAAGCTGTTTGGAAAGTTTGGAGTGCGTCTGGACTGTGAGATGTTTTCTTCCTCTCCTCAGTCAGGCACGAGCTGCAGTGTTGCTCTTGTGTGCAATCATTAGAGTTTCATTTGATCTTATGTTACGTTAAGATCAAACGACTATTCGACAACGAAAATTTTTGTCGACAATTTTTTATTGTCGACGTTGTCGATAACGTTGACTAATCGTTTCAGCCCTAGTGGTCAGTGGAAAATGATCAGACTCCAGTCGCTGCCATCTCACTTGATGCCGAACAGGCATTTGATATGGTAGAATGGGATTATCTTTTTAAGATTTTGGAAATGTACGGGTTCGGGAATACTTTTATTGGTTGGATTAAGTTACTTTATTGACACCCGATAGTGGCGGTACAAACAAATTTATTAATTTCAGATTATTTTACTTAAATAGGGGCACCCGGCAGGGTTGCCCTCTTTCCCCATTATTGTTCTGTCTTGCCCTGGAAACATTAGCAGCCGCGATAAGAAATAAGGATGATTTTCCAGGGATGGTGGAGGGAGGTGTGGCGCATAAGCTTTTGCTTTACGCAGTTGATATTTTATTATTTGTCTCTGACCCCACTAGATCTATGCCTTGCCTCCACAGAATTATTCATTAAAGTTCTCGGGATACAGAGTTAATTGGTCTAAATCCGAAGCTTTGGCTCTGACAGCGTACTGCCCAGTAACGGCTTTTCAGCCGGGCGCCTTCCAGTGGCCCAAATAGGGCATTAAGTATTTGGGTATTTTATTCCCAGCAAATTTGTGTGATTTAGTTAGTTACAGTAAATTTGACCCTTTAATAAAAAGGTTTTCAAGTGATGTGGGCAGCTGGGTTTCATTACATTTATCTATGATTGGGAAGGTTAATGTTATTAAAATTAATTGTATTCAAAATTCAACTAACTGCTAGAGTCTCTCACTATAGTTGTCCCCCTCTCTTATTTCAAGTGATTTGATAGCATAGCGAAGTCCTTCATTTGGAATGGTAAAAGTCCCAGATTGCATTTTAATAAGTTAAATAGGCCGATTGACAAAGGTGGGCTAGGCCTACCCAAGATTTAGTTTTATTATTATGCATTCGGTCTCAGACATTTGGCTCATTGGTCGCTTCCACCTGAGAGAGCCCCTCCCTGGTTTTGTATTGAACAGGAAGTTCTTGCCCCTATTTCACCATTGCAAAGCCTTTCTATCAAACTAATCGGAGAAGTTAAGTTACACCCCGTTATCTCTCAATTGCACTCGGTATGGACAAAAGTGTCCAGAGTGTTTAATTCTGACATTTATTTAAATGTTGCCTCAAGCATATGGCTGAACCCAAAATTATATATTAATAAGTCCCCTTCCTGCTGGTCAGAGTGGATTGTGAGAGAAGTTAATACACTCGGTAACCTATATGAGAGTGGAGTGTTGAGATCCTTTGAAAATTTGAAATGTTGATTCTGTGTAAATATGTTTTGCTTTTCTTTGTTTATTGTATGAATCAATAAAAAATGTTAATCACAAAGTCTTGATTCACTGAAAATCTCACCTTGGTGAGAATAATGAGAGAAGCAATGAACAAGTAGTTTTTTTTTAGTTAGATCATTTCAATGAATCAGTTGATCCGGTCTGAATAATTTATTCAGGATTGTATCGATCAAGTTCTCAAGCTCACTGACTTAATGTTCCAGTCACAACAATTAAAAGCTCACTGGAAGGGAAGATTATCAGTGAGTAACAACTTCAATTTTGGTCATTTTCTCACACAAAGCTATTGTATGGCTTTAAAAGACTTAGAATATAGTGCACAAGTTGTATGAATCACTTTTATGGTGCTCTTGCATCCTTTTTGCATCCTTCAAAGCTTCAGTCCCCTTTCATTGTAATTGTATCAAAAAGAGTGAGCAGCACAGTCTTCAAAATGTATCCTTTTGCAATCCACAGAAGAAAGTCAAGCAAGTTTGGAATGACACTAACAGTCATTTTCGGCTTAACTATTCCTTTAATGTATGCTAATTATGAAAGTGATTTTACCTCTCACAGTCATTTCCTTTGAGAGTTCCCCATCAAATTCCCTGCCCAAGGTAATTTGTGCTTGTCACTAATTGTAATTGCACAATCTCAGGAGCCAGCCTATTATGTTTGGCCATTGTTCAGACGTGAAAATATTTCATCAGGTAGTTGACGTGGACAGCGTGCCTCCCTCTGGTTCTCATTGACTACATCTGTCTGGATGCAGCTGGAGATTCTTTAAGGCAGTTCTCAGCGTCTCTCGGGAGCCGAGCTGCCTGGTGATGGTGTGGAAAAATCTTACTGTTACTAAACCACAGTTATAACTAAATAGGACGCATGCAGATTGAATCAAAACATACTTTCCCCCTTAGTCATTTATTTTCCACCAGAGATTTTGTATTAGGTGATCGGAAGAATGTAAATCCAGGATTTTGATTTGATTTGATCAGAGTATGAATAGCTGCTATGATCAGATTGGTTAGCCCTTAAATAATTAAAGAGATAGTTTTCCCCAAAAATTGGAACAGTCATCATTTACTCACTCCTTTTTGTTTTTAAACCAAATTATTTTCTTTCTTTGGTGGAACACAAAAAATGGAAATTATAGAATGACAACCTCAGTTATCATTCACTTTCACTGTACAAAACAAAATATGCAATGAAAGTGAATGGTGACTGATGCTGTCATTCTAACATTTCCATTTGTGTTCAACAGAAGAAGAAAAGTCATTTGGGTGAGTAAATGGTGACAATATCTTAAATGCATTTTGCAGAATTTGAATACCACTTCCCCCTAGAAAGGTAACTGGAAAGTCATGGAAATGTATTGTTCAAAAAGTGTGGAAACCCTGAACCATTTTCATGATCGTTACTAAGTGATTGCTCATACTGATGATGCTTTATTCTATAATTGCATTTCAAACATCAAGGATGAGGGACTCAAACATGAAATTGCTGCTAAGTTGATTTACAGTAAATGGCATACGGTAACAAGCATAGATGCTTCACAAGACCAGTGTTGCATTGTGGTCCACAACAGAACAAGGTCTCTTCAACAAAAACAACACCCCATGGTGGTCTTTCCAAACTAGAATCCCCCTACCACATTAGACAACCTGGTGATGTTAAACAGTAGAGCTTAGCAAATGACTTTTACAGTGATGTAGTCATAGCAAGCATCTTCAGTTATCTCAACAGTGGGAGAAATTCCCTCCCGTCTCTTCACCTGCAGAAGCCTGGAGGTGTTTGTAGGGTTATATTATACATAGGTTCTGTGGTTGTTCGACTTGCGTTGAACTCAGCAGAGCAGTGCAGGTGTATTTACAGAGATTTACCCATGCAGAGAAAAGGTCAGAGTACAGAGACTGTAACCATCCTCCTTTTTCTCTTAACCTCTGAGTGAACAGCGGTGGGTTTACTCAATTCGTTTGCACTCTTTGCATATTTGTGGTCAGGTTTATGTGAAGAGTAGTATTTTGAGACATTTATAGCGATGAGAGTTTGTCATTGTTCACCTTATTGGAAATTTAACACATTGCTCTCATACTGGACTGTAGTACTATCAAAGAGGGAAAATTTGTAAATGTCTTATTTTATCACAAAATGTTAACAGCCTAACAAACGTCATGACAGCAACACAAGAACCAATGAGGTTAGATGTGATTGATGATTGATGGTCAACCACACAAACAAAAAAAATGTATACCTTGAATGCACTGTAAATCGCTGTGGAAAAAGCATCTGCCAAATGCATTAATGTAAAATGAAATGTAAAATGTAGTCGCCATATTTGATTTGAGCCCAACCCACTACTTTTACTGTGTTTATTTGGTGTTTTTGTTCTTTATGGAGCATGACAGTCCAGAATCAGTATTCACTGTAGTTATAGGCAAAAAAAAATAAAAAATCGTAATAATAAAATAAATATTTGGTTTTCCTTTTGTGTGCCTCAGAAGAAAGCCATACGCGGTTGGAAGCGTGAGTAAATAATGACGTGAATGAATTTTCATTTTGAATGAGCTATTCTTTAAACCTCTTCAACTCTGCGGACCTGCTGGCGGGTTCAATAGAGGGAGGCTATGTTGTGAAAAAGTTTACATTTAAAATGTTCAAGTCCCGAATACATAAATCAGGCATATGGGGTATCGTTTGAAAGCTTTGAATCTGCACTTTTCATAGATATCCATCACTTCTGCATTTATGTTGCATAAAATAACAAAATAAGGCCTGAAATTATTCACTTCGCAAATCAGCGCCACCTAGAGGTCATGTGGTAGAAATATGAATATGAATATAAAAGTCTTTCACATAGCACTTAAATAGACAATCACATATCATAATCATATGTCAAATGAAAGCTCTCATTCTCAGGAATGTGACTGTACAGTTTATTTTGTTGTCCTTATACCAGAGTTTGAAAGATTTTTAAAAGAATCACACAGTTAAATATTATATCTGAAAGACATCAAATACAAACGTCTCTTTTATGCACCGATCATTTCTGCTGTAATCCCCAAATAGCTTTTAGTTTAGGTGGTTTTCTAAAAAATTAGCCATTTTTTACTTGTCTGTGAGCTTGCTTGTGTGAGTAATCCAATGTTATATCTAGGGGTGTAAATTGGCAATTTCAACACGATACAATCTTATATCAGTTCTCTTAGCCAGCGATCCAATGCCGATACCTCAAAGTCTGCCTGCGATCGATATTACGATATTATGTGCCTATTTTACACACTCAGTTGCATTTTTTGCATTATTTTTTTATCTCACAAATGCAACCAAAATGTAATTTTAATATTTGATTGAGCACTCTGAAAAGTGCAAATCCAGTATACACATTGGGACATCCAGAACTAAATCAGGTACTTCAGTTGTTGATAAAAGTAATGCAGAAGAATAAATAATATAAAACATAAAGTCACATACAATTGATCATCAATCGTTTGATGACAGCTCATTGCCTTGTGGAGTGAGGGAAACACTACAGTGACAGTTTGTCATCTCTACAACAGTCAAGCAAGTCTTTCAATCCAAAATACTTATATACCCACAACAGGAGATTAGGTGTTATCTGTGTTTTTCTTGGCTACAACTTCCACAGTTGTACTGTGATAAATGTTAGTAAGGGATTTGATGTGAAGATGTGAAAAGTTGTGTAATTGATGCTGGTGTTTTCTCTTTCCCTCATCAGCACTGTTCAGAATATTGTGGCTCTCCAGCCATTTAACATAGCTGAATTGCTCCATAGTGCTTAAGAATAGAAAATTATCATGTAGAATTCAAATGCGCCAAGATATCGAGGGAACCCCGATTTAATCGTGCATGTGATTGCCTAGGCTATCTTGTCACCGAAGCTCGAGGCCCTCTTGACGCATGCGCATGGATAGAGCACAGCGCAACTTCAGGCTTCAATCACTCCGCATACATCCGTGTCCCACATGAGAAGCATGTTTAATGCTTATAAAGCAAGATGAATATCATAAGGTTGCTGCATCGCCTGATGGAAATGCATACGGATGTGGCTGGCATTAGAGTGTCAAAATAAGGCTGCATCTTAAAAAAATATATACATTGGTGTTTACGTACTGCATCGATAACATCACATCATTGTTTATTAGATCGATGCATTGATCCAGATCAATGGATCGTTACACCCCTAGTTATATCTTAGTTTTCCAGAACAAAATATGCGGTCCAGCAGGAAAAGCAGGCTAAACAAATCATCGGAAATATATGATGATAAAATGTTATACAGCATCGCAAAGGGTAGGATCTCTGCATTCTAATGACACCGAGACTGAGCTTCTAGTCCACTCAGAGGACGAGATGTTTGATGAAACAATGAGTGTGGTGCATGAACTGAAAATTAGACTGAATGTCTATGGACGAGTGAATCTGTGAGGGCTAAAATGCATAAAAGCGCCACCGACATTTCAGATCTGCATTTTGTGATGGAAGAAAAATTATTTTTTCTAATACTTGCTGCCATCTAGTGAAATAAAATAAGGGACTTTTTGAAGGGAGCTGGAGGTAACAGAACTAGAATTACATGCTTACAATGTTAGAACAACAACATTTTTGTAATAGTCTGAGTCTTTTTTAAATTTTTTTAAAAAATTTTATGGGGAGGTTCTGAAAAAATGAGACAATTTTTTGGCAATCAGTCCACTGTATGTGTAAATGGTGAGCTTTTACATGTGACTGTAAAAATGAAATTGCAGCCAGCAGCCCAAAAATGTCCCAGAGTTGAAGAGGTTAATACATAAACACAGAATCATGCCCTTTAGCATGATTTTCAGATTTGAGCTTTTGTTAAACCTTTGTTTTACTAAATTTTTTATTAAAAAAAATAAATAAAAAAAGATTAATAATTTAACAAATAATGCATTCTTTTTTTTTACATGTACAATTAACAAGTAGTCATGCCTCCTAAACTATACATAAATTCTGTCATAAGTAACTTTCCATCAGAGGAATTCAAGCTTTCAAGCAATTCAAGTATCACACTGAAGTCATGTTTTTGCAAGTCTTGCTCCTGGGGGTTAACATAAACATTTTTAATCACAAAGGCGCTCACTATACAGGTACCTAACAAGTACATCTACAACCCAAAACAAAACTGTTTAATAGGCTCTCCAAAGCTACTTTAATGGTTTAGTAAGTCTGGCCATTTTCAGCAGTAAAACCAAAAGAGGCATTAAAAAGCCCAAGTGTGCCACTTTAGTAGGCTTTTATCCGGCTTGTCCATAGCTCTTCTGATACATTTGATTTGGTGATTGTTCAGAGCCATCTGGTCTTATTCATGTGACTGTCTTGGGTGGCTGGATGGCAGATCTGTGTATGCAAGATAGTTGTGGCTTATTGGGATGATGCTATTGCAGTGTTGTTGTCTGTATCTCAGAAGATACGTAGTGTGCTAAAGATCATTGGAACCCAGCCCCATCCTTGGAAGACGCCCAAAAGAATGTTCTTATTCAAACACTGAACAAACTCACAAAGCGATTAATCAAGTGCTGCTTTATTATTTGATTTCAGTTCCATCATATCACACTTGGTAGCCCTGCTCACAGTGAAATCTCATTAGTCTAAAATCTAGGTATGGGCATTATCGAGTAATTTTGTAGTCAAGTACTACCCACAAAAAATATGTAATCGATCACAAAAAAAACAAGCATGGCAACTATGTGAAATTTATATTTTGTTTTATTCACAAATGTTACCAAGAAAGGTTTTAAAATAAGCTAACTTCTTTTAGAAAAAATGAAATGAACAATATGCATTAATAAAAATAACACATAAAAAAAACTAAACAAAACAAAACAATAAACCCACAGTAAATAAAAGATTTAGAAATAACAATAAAAAACATCCAAGGATTTTTACTTCATTTTGACAATTTTTTATTTTCTAGTAGTGTTTTTAATAGTCGACTAGTTGGTGCAGAATGAGTATTCGATTAGTTGATTACTTGTGCACATCCCTACTAAATTCCTGCTCTGCATTGCTTATAGGGCACAACAGTCTGGTTTTGGAAGTCAAAATCTTGTTCATTTTTAATGATAACTTAAGGCCGAAGAATACTCTACACAAGTACGTGAACGCTGATGAGATCGCTTGGCCACCGCATTGCCAACACGCGGTCCAGTTGAACATGCTTAACAAGCATTCTTGCTTTACCGTGGTGGGAACAAACCTCAGAACTCAAGAGGGCGATAAAGTTACCTTCAAACGTCTGTGCCATTAAACTGGATGCCTCATTATTCACATAAGTTGCTATAAATATACTTAACTGCTCAGCAATATTCTCTTCGAACTGTTGCTCTGCCATGACAGTAGTTGACTTGAAAGAGAAAACTTTCCCTAGAAATGGACAGTTCACAATAATCTCGCTATAGCGGCCCTTGTGGCAATGCTGAGAATGCAACGCGCACTTGCATTGGGTTATGAATTGCGCTCTGACACATTTCAGACACTACGATGTGTGAAATCGAGCTTGTGTTGCAAGATGCGTCTGTGTTCATGTACTTGCGCAGTGTATGTTTTGGCCTTTATAATCCTTTAAAGACCGACCTATCTGCGGTTGTTGATCGATGGTATACACTCCTATTGAAGCCATCAGTTCATGTTATTTCAACGAAATAAAAAAACAAAAACATTTTTATCGTGTTTAATAGTGGAGTTTTCTGGTAAAGAACTATACATGATCCTTAGGGGAAAAATCCACCAATCAGAGAATTCCGGCAAAAGAGTTATGCAGCAACTGCCCACTTCCATAAGGCACTACAAATTACGTAATCGAGTCTCCATACACTCTCAAACTACTCTCATATTTTTACATAGAGTATCTGAATATTTAGCAAAAAAATTAAAATACATTGTTATTCAACAACTTTAAATCAATAATTTTTTATTTTTTTCCATCTTTTTAATTTGATTGTCATTCGCAATGCTTCATGGGATTCTAGTTCATTCCCTCATTAAAGACGTTAAGTACATAGTCTTGTAGCTTTTGTCTGATTTTCAAAAGTTTGTAATGTTGTGATTCACCTCGGAGCTGGTTTGTTTGGTTCATGGCTTAAAGTCTTTTATGAAGTACTTAAAAAAATTAATAAAAAAAAAAATAATAATAATCTTAAAAATACATCCAAAACCAAGATGACTGAAGAAGTGTGCGGGCAAACATGCTGGGATTATGTCATCTAGTGCAACATTTTATTTTCAATAAGAACAAGAAATTTACTTGATCCTTGTAACTTGTCACATTGTGCCTAAGACAATGTTTAGGATTTACAGTTTTTGTTGTGTGCTTTGAATCATCCATAAAATAGGACAGTTTAAAAGGAAAAGCAACATTCATACTTGTATCTATACATTAGAAAAACTTACTGAAAAAGAAAACATGGCAAGCTTTCTTTGAACTATCTTAATGTTTAGACTAGATTGTAGAATAAGGCCTGCCTTAGAAACACTAGATGTTATTACTTTGACATCTTATTTCTCTTCAGAATTTTTTTTTATAAAATCTACTTCTCTAATCTAGACCTAACCAATAGTGTTATAAAAAGCAAATGTGAAATTATATTTTTTTCTATTTTGAAATGAGAAAAACTGACATCCTTATTCAAAATGCTACATCTAAACCTAACCGATAGTGTGATAAAAACAAGTTTTATGTGTACAAAACAGACATCCCTAACCTAAACCCGATACCTAAACCTAACTGATCATAACTGATCACCGGTGTCATAAAAGCAAATGTGTGATGAAAAATGCAATAGCTTAAGCAGTCATGTCATTTCGTGCCGCTTCTATGAAACTTTGCTGGTCTCTAACCTCTATCTTCCATGTTCAAAATCAGTTGCGCAAGTTAGTCACGCTTAAGTATGCTTGTAAAGGTAGTTGGTTATGAAATGAAAGCGTCAAAATATATCGTTTTTCAAATCATGCATTATAGTAAGTGTTTCGATGTCATAAAATAGCATTGTGTGGGGAACAGATTGAAAAATAAGTGCAGTAAACTGCAGCGATATGTAGAGCGAGGCATGTAAAAGTGATTTTGCAAAACATTTTTACTATGAGACCAGGTAAGTTTTACCATCTAGATACAACTGTTGTTGTAAGGATTATATTACAGCTGTTATCAAGCAAACACTATTCTCCAGCACTGCAGCTCTTGTCAGGCTCCTGTTATTTGACAGAGTGCCAAGGAGTCTCTGCTGAAGTAGCTCTTGTACATTTATTGACTCTCACCGACTCTACACCTTCCTAAATGAGTTTGGCAAAGACACATTAATGGGATAAGTGGGGCACTTTAGATTGTGTTTAAGAAGATGCTCAAATATAGGGAATCATATGTCGGTGTAATCTTGTCCCCTTATGTTCTCATTTAGTCTTCACTGTGAGTGACATAACTAGGACACCATCATGTTACCGAGAATGCTGATTTCATCCATCTACAAGCAAAAAGTCCTTTGTCCACAAAGAGTCTTCCTTTTTTTTTTTCCAATATTTGTTTCTCTCAAATCAAAGTTGAATGTATGAAATGGAAAGCACCATGAATGTTTCACAGCAAATTAAAATATGTACAGTTTCATGATTCATGTTGAATTGAAAGCATACACAACCCCGAAAGGGCAAAAGAGATTAATTTCTAGTGACTTCTCTTGTGAATTTCATATTTCAAGTGAACCTTTATTTCCCTTCTACTCAGCGCAGTGACAGAAGTTCATGAGAGAGCTGAGTATATATTAAGAGTTGTCATTTTGTATCTGGTTACCACAGATAATGAGCCTTGATCTGCCCATGGTTTTGTTCCAAAATGAAGAAAGTATTAGAAGTTATGAATTAAATGTTTTCATTACTGAAACTACACACACCTAAAACAATTCCTAACTTACTTTTGTAATCATGAAAGTATGTATAAAACATTTTCAATGATTTCCAAGGAGGCATAGCTCACCATGATTAAATGACATACAGTACTTCCTCTTTGGGAGATGCCAGTGATGTAATCTTATTGTTCCTATGGTGTGAACCCTGCCCCACTGCCATTGATTCATTGCTCTTACTTTCTCTGTGGTTGAAAGGGTGACAGATTCCACAATGAGCCTTTCTGTCATAGGAATGCTCATCATGTGATTTGTGCCTGTATTCCTTTTACCCATTTTACCCAAGTAGGATTTCCAAAAAACAAAACAAAAGAGGCAACACTGTAAATGCCAAAGATACAAGTATGTGGTAAGTCTTTTCCACAGAATTAAGAGCTTGGAGGTTTTCTGATGGTTCCTATTAAAATTAATTATTAAATTATTATTTCTCAGCTTTCTCACCAAGCACAGTATTTGAGGCTTATATAACTTGCCGTCCATTTAAAACTAAGTATTTTAAAAGCCAGTTCAGTTTGTTGGTCTTACGTAGTAACAATACGTTGACTAGACTGGTTATTGATACAGATTTGCCAATTTGATTAGATTTGGAATTTTGTATTTGTATCATTTTGGTCACATTTTAGCTTTTTAAAAATCTGCAAACTCCTGTATTCCATCATAAAATATGATGTCTTCAAAATTGCATATATTATATTGCATATATATATATATATATATATATATATATATATATACACACACACACACACACACACACACACACATTGTTACGTGTTTGTTTACAAACATTACTATTTACAAGTATTTACACTGATATGGATAACAAACACTAAAAAGTTACTGTCTCTTTAAGAATAGTGGCAGTTCAGTGAGCCTCTCACAAAAGTGTTTTGGTTGAGCGCATATTAACGAGAGTGGAGTCGCACTGCTATTTTACCGCATCTGTGTTGTGATTAGAATTAAATATTTCTATTTTTGTTGTTTATCAGCAACAGACTGTAAAGAACAGAAAGGTTATTAGAAGAGACCTTATTCAATAACAAATGTATAGCATGGATCTCGTCTTTGGACACATTACACAACCAAAACAAACTTTTACTTGCAAAACTCAGTGAAAGGTTCTCGGTGCTAAACTTCTTCACCATATACTACTCAGTCACTGGCAAGGGATATCTGAAAATTTACCAGCCAGTTGCTAATTAAAATTTTTGTCACAAAGCACAAAATTTGGTTGCATATGAAAGTGATTTCCTTGTATCGTAGAGGGTTGCACATAGAGTAAAAGACTGATCTTGGGACTTTAAGAATCGATATTGGGATTGTTCAAATGAAGATCGCAATTAATTGGAAAATCTATAATTTTACCCCGCCTTTCTAAAATAAAAAATAAATAAATACAAATCATAAGTGTGGTTTTATCTACATTTACAGTAAGCTTCAGTTGGTAAAGCTGAGTTTGGTAAATACTTCAAAGATCTTTCTTGTATTTTTATGGAGGATGCACAGAAGTAAATCAGCAAAAAATTGAAAGCTGGCAAGTATTTAGAAAATAAAGGTGAACCTTAAGGTACCCCTCTGTGGCACACACTATCAATGCATCAGAAAAATGTCCATCTGTTGACCTGTTTCAGAGACGTCATTTTTCCCCGCATCCGCCATATTTGTGACCGTCAGCGGGAGGTAACAATGGCGGTGAATGGAAAAACACCTGTAAAACTATATCAAGAAAACTTCAAAAAATGCTTTTGATCCATGCCAAGTCCCGGGAGAGGTGTATACAGGTCTGAGGTCAGCACAAATAATGCCAAATTTGACTTTTGGGGACATTTCAATATATTTTATCCACGATTTACCTCCGTAAGCCGGCGAGTCCGATGTGTGACCGGCGAGTACACACGCCCGCCGGTACATCACTATAAACATCTCTCATTCAGAATTTATAGATGTTTGTGTTGTTTTCTGCTCTGATTTGGTCAAAATATTACAAAACATCTGTAATGATCCCATCTGTATGAATGTAAGAGCTGCTTTTAACTCATGAAAAACACACAGAAAACAACTGAGGCGGATTAGTGAATATGACTAATATGTTTACATGGTAGTCTGGCGGTGTGAATAAAGTCTGTGCTTCATAATCTTATGATATGTTGTTTATTGACTAACATTAGTATGTACATATTAATGCTATATATTCACTTTATAGTGCTTTTTTATTTATCACAATGTGTTACAATTATTGTATACCTTTATACAGTCTGGATGTTATGAATAACATCATCCTATGTGCATTTCCAGTTTAATTGAATCCGAATCGATGGTTTATAAATATAATTGACATGGCTACAGATAACTGACATGTCTGAATTAATTAGCAAAAACCAACAAGTGTTTTATCACTGCTCTCCCCCTTCATCGCTGCTTGTTTTTGGCTAAATTAAGCCGTGTCACTTAAACAATTAAACTTTATTGAAAGAAAAATAATATTTTGGTTCTGGTAATTAAACAGCATTATCACCTTTTCAAGACCGATAAATAGAAACAAAAATTTCGCAGACGTTTGCCTCATCCCACAGCGCAGCACAGTGAAGATATATGGAATTTTGGTCACAGTCATACGGTGAAGTCAAATGAAACAATATGAATCAATATGAATATGAATAGGTCAGTATGAATGGTCTTGGTTCTGTCCTTCAGATGACAAACCAGCCTACAATATGACCAGAAAATCATGTATTAACAAGACACTTTATTAGAATACCATGGTCTAGGGTACCAAAACCTGTACAAAACAAGACAGACAGTTGCTTATTATTCATACACCAGTTAGTTCTGGTCTTCTAATCTGATTGGACAAGCGGCATTCCAAGAGACACTTCACAGTTTGTATCACTCTGCTTGTCTCTATTTGCACCATCCCAGACAGGCTGTCAGTCTGTATGTTGCTCAGCAACACGCTCATGTGATATTGCTTAATTATGGCTTCAATAATGTAATTTATGACTTTCATGGCAGCTGGAACTGTGCTATGATTCTTTTCTAAAGCCCGACTGATACCTGACTGATCTTTTTGTACAATAATGAATGAATATATAATCTTTCACCAATTATTAAGGTATGGTACTCTAAGGTAACCCTTTTTTTTGTCATCTCCAGGTGCTCTGACTGAATGCTACGATGAGCTGGGGAACCGCTACCAGCTGCCCGTCTACTGCCTTTCCCCTCCCGTCAACATGATCGAGGAGAAGAGCGAGCTGGAGACCATTGAGGTCCCAGAAGCTCCAGCCAGTGAGGGCCAGGAGTGCCAGTTACGCCTGCGTCTCTCGACGGGCCGGGATCTACGCCTTGCTGTCCGCACCAGCGACAGCGTCCACCAGATGAAGCGGCGTCTGCAAGTCCAGGAGGGCGTGGCGGCCAGCACCCAGCGCTGGTTCTTCTCAGGCCGACCACTCACTGACAAGATGAAGCTGGAAGACCTGAAGATCTCCAGAGACTATGTGGTTCAGGTGATCGTCAGCCAGCCTCCCACAACCCCACCATTGCCGCAGAACCCTACACCTGTGATAAACTAATGCCTCGCTAGGGGCATGAGGAGATCCGACTAAATGGTGTGTTTGTGCTGCAATATCTTTAAGGATCTTCAAAGATTTCTTCAATTCAGGATTGGCCGTTCTTGATTCTAGAGAGGAAATCTCTGTAGGCTTCTCCCTTCAAACGCTCACTGCCTTTGATCTGACTAGCTCCAGCTCTTCTCACGATGTTGAGACTCCAACATTCTGGTTTAAAGCCTCAGGTTTAGAAAACTGGAGCCAAGGCCAAGAGAAGTCCATGGTTTTGGCGAGGGAAACTAAATAGTGATGGTTCTGCCTAATATTTGTTATTTTGAAGATTATGGAGTTATACACTCCATATTTGTTTCCATTTTCTTGTGATGAGAGAATATGTCTGCAAGGCAGACCAAAGTGTGGACCTACCAGTGTCTGTCAGAGTTTGAAATCTGAAACAGAGTGATTAGAGGCCAATAAGGCTTTTAAAAAAATAGGCCTTTTTCATTGGATTTCAACAAAATGGAGGATTGGACTATTTGGTTGGACTATTTTCTTAATGTTCGTTTTTATTAGAGACTCTGTAACCAAAAATATATACAGAATATTAAAAAGTGGAGGCCTGCTACATGTCGCAAAAAGCAATGTGTTTTCTTTTTTTTAATTTTTTTTTTATTCCAGTTCTTCTTCGTATAAACTTTCACCAACTTAAATTCTGTTAACAACTTTTTTTTTTGTCATAAAGGTTAGTTTGTTTGAACTTTGCCTCATTTTGAGAAATGTGCTTTTAGTTGAGAGATGGCAATCATCACATTTTTGCAGATTGCTTTTAGCCCTGAAGATATTTTGATCAAAAATTCTCCCCCAAACACATTTGACTCTCTCTCCCTGTGTTAGCACAAAAGTGTGAAATTGGTGTCGCGGAAAGATTTCAGTCATTACCTGCGCAACCGTTCTGATTCCATGTTATCGAGACGCTTTTAAGAATTTATTCAGCTCTGCTGGGTTGCCATAATGCTAAGGTTTTCCTCACGCATCCTGAGGGTATATTATAGGAGTAATGGGTTAGAAGGGGGTAATTTTTTCAAGTGATTTTATACAAACAGAAGATATCTGTTTGGCTGCATACACCTACACTATGAAGAGTGCAATTTGAACAAATGTGAATGGAGAGAGGACAAGATCTGTGGCTGATTTCTCTGGCCACCATGGCCATAGATGCCATCTAAATGTAGCTGTTCATTTGGAATGAAGACATTCTCATGATTTACTCTGTATGTTTTTTTTGTTGTTTTTTTTTGGCCTTTATACAGCGAGGGATGGTTAATGACAGGAAATGATAGGATCGAGAAATGCTCCAAGCTCAAACTTGCGTCACCACGGCTCAACACATCAAAGGATGTGATAACCGCAAATGTGTTTTTAAATTGCATCAAGACTTGGTCCTGTTGAAAGAGAATTTAAAAAAAACTGTTGCATATTTTAATTACACAGAATGCGTTTTTAATTAAAAGATGATAAACATTTGTACAATTTATTATTGCAGTGTCTGATTTTGTGTGATATTAATGTGGTATTTTTATTAGGGCTGTCAATCGATTAAAATTTGTAATCAAATTAATTACTTGACTTGCCAATTAATCAGGGTTGGGGAGTAATGGAATACATGTAATGGGAATACGTATTTAAAATACAAAACATAAGTAACAGTATTCCACTACAGTTACAATTCATTGGTAATTAGAATACAGTTACATTCAAAAAGTATTTTGATTACTGAAGAGATTACTTTGCATTTTATTGTCATTTGTTTCATTTAATATTTAGTCCTTTCAGATGGAGAACATTTATACATATAAATGATGTGATCCAAAGTGCATTTGAACAGCGGTGAAACACTTTCTTATGATGTGTTACATTCATACGAGCAGACAGAGAAGTAAGTTTGGAGCAGAAGGGATAGAAATAAACCTTGTGTAAATTGTCAGCTTTATGCTAAGCTAAAATGCTATTTCTAGCCATTTTACATGCACATGTTACCAGGCATGATCATATTTTTTTATCAAGAAAATTCATGTTATATCATAATTTCTTTTTTTCTTTTAAGACCTTTAATATTAGGGCAAAAATTATATTCTTGAAAATAATTTTGGAGCATCCCACTGATTTTCAGCATCATAAACATGTTTTAGGATGCTATGTCAAGTTAAAAATGTAAATAGTAGTTGAAGCTCAAGACACATCTCAAAATCACTGCATTCTGTTGTGCTTTGTCCAGATATCAAGAATACATCATGTGTGACCATCTCACTTTCTGTGGCAGCACTGCTTGTGAGTTTTGAGGCGCGCTGACTGCCTCCTGCTGACGCGGCTCTTAAAACGCAAAGTTAAATTACTTGAATTTCTCCGATGGTAGAAAAATACTTTCATCACAGAATTTACATATGGGTCAGGAGGTATGATGAATTGCATTAATTTTTTAACATATAATGTTTTTAATATAATCACACTAAATTATCACGCTAAATCAATAGCCTTAATATTTATAGTTGTATTCATAACACTAATTATTAATGAATTCTTTCTGATACAAACTATCACATTGCAACATCCTGCTAATTATCCATAATGGCAGAAAATTATTATTATTATTATTATTATTATTTTGGCAAAACCCCTTGACATATTATTTTTTCACAAAATGTAAAGTTTGAATTTAAAGATGCTCTTTAGCTTATTCAGTGAGTCGATTGTGTTGGGATGAGAAAGTTACAGTTCACCCTGGATGTTCTTTATTTCCTGGGAGAGCTGTGTTTCCTCCATCCTTATCTGTTTTATAAGTTTTCATAATTTTCTGTTAATAATTAATGTGCTTGGCATTTAGTCCATCATTAAATCACATATTATAGGAACAGTGGAAGTATACTCAAGAGTGACTATGCCGGTAATGTACAATAAATATTAATCAATGGTTTCTCTTGTTGAGGACTCTCTATATTGCAGATAGGTTCGTGATGGGGAAGCATCAGATGAACTTCCACTCCATTATCAACAGCATTAACATTATTGATTCAGAGGCAGGATTTGCAACTGAAAACTGGTGCACTATAGGGCTCACTTGAAGTAGGAATAAGTGTATTGGTATTTACCCATCTGATCAGAAATGAGAGCTTGTCCCACTTTATATTAGGTGTCTTTACTATGTATTTACATTAAGCATTTGATATATGTACTTATTGCATACAGTATGTGTTATTACACTGTATTATTAAGGGTGGGTGGCTAGATGGTAGCCCTCAACTACTACCCTACCTTTAAAGGAATAGTTCACCCAAAAAATTTAAGTTCTGTCATAATTTACTTGCCCTCATGTTGTTCCAAACCCATATGACCAAGCACAAATCAAATATGGCGACATTTCAGTAATATTAAATCTCATTGGTTATTGTGACGTTTGATCACTAGAGTAAAAGCCAATGAGGTTTTATATTATTGACACGTTGGCATACAGTGGCAAGAAAAAGTATGTGAACCCTTTGGAATTACCTGCATTTATGTATAAATTAGTCTTAAAATCTGCTTTTATCTTCATCTAAGTTGCAATAATGAATAAACACAATCTGTTTTAACTAATAACACACAAATTATTTATTGTTCTTGTACATATTGAATACATCATTCAAACATTCACAGTGTAGGTTGGAAAGAGTATGTGAACCCCTAGGCTGATGCCGTCAACAAAAGATAATTAAAGTCAGTAGTTGGCAAACCTGGCATACAGTTAATGAAACGAGATTGGAGGTGTGGGTTAGAGCTACTTTGACTAATACAAATCACTCAAACAAGACAAACTGTATATAAATGGAGATGATTCAGTACTGTGGCTACTCTCCCTAGAAGTGGCCATCCAGCCAAGATGACTCAAAGGGTCTTCACAGAATGCTTTGAAGGAAGCTGCTGCCTTCAAACAAAAACATTGCTGCACTCCACACTCCTACTGGGGAAATGTTTTGTGGACTGATAAAACTAAGGTTGAATTGTTTGGGAAGAAAATACAGCACTATGTATGGCGGAAAAAGGCACCGCATAACAACATGAAAACATCATCCCAATGGTGAAGTACGGTAGAAGGGAGCATCATGATTTGGGGCTGCTTTGCTGCTTCGGGGCTTGGACTGCTTGCCATCATCGAGGGAAAAAGGAATTCCCAAGTTTATCAAATAACCTACAGGATAATGTCAGGGTGGCTATGCGCCAGCTGAAGCTCAGTAGAAAATGGGTGATGCAGTAGGACAATGACCCCAAACATCGAAGTAAATCCACTACAGAATGGCTTAAAAAAAAGTAAATCCACAGTTTAGAGTGGCCCAGTCATATCCCAGACCTTAACCCAATAGAGATGCTATGGAATGACCTCAAGAGAGCCGTTCACACCAGATTTCCTAAGAATATGTATGAGCTGAAGCAGTTCTGTGAGGAAGAATTGTCCAAAATTCCTTCTAAACATTGTACAGGTCTAATCCGCAGCTACAGGAAACACTTGGTTGAGGTTATTGCTGCCAAATTATTAAATCCAAAGGTACACATACTTTTTCCACAGCACTGTGAATGTTTAATGGGATGTGTTCAGTTACAACATGAAAGATAATAATATTTTGTGTGTTGTTAGCTTAAGCACATTGTGTTTGTCTATACTTGTGACTTTGATGAAGATGAGATCACATTTTATGACCAATTAATGCAGAAAACCAGCTAATTCCAAAGGGTTCACATACTTTTTCTTGCCACTGTATTTACAAAAATCATGCTCCGTTTGCATGAGATGATCAATTATTTGATTTGAGAGTGAATAATGACTCTAATTTTGGTCTGTTCATTATGCAAAGTGATTGTATGTCTTTAGAAGATTTGGAATATAATGCATGAGTGGCATGAACTTTTATGACACATTTGGGTGCTGTTTAATGCTTTAAAGTGAGTCACCATCAAGTTGTTTTTGTATTGAAATCAGTGAACGGAACATCATTTAAAATTCCTCCTGTGTTTAGCAGAAGAAAGTCCTTTTTGTTTGGAATGACAGAAGTTCCATTTTGATATACTGTAACTTTGGTAATGTGACTCTTGTAATAGTTTTGCCGAACAACATATTTACAATATGTAATAATTTATCAAATGCTTATTTATTCATTTTTTAATGTAAGCACATGGTAAAGGCACTTTATATAAAGTGTGACTGGAGATCTTCTGAATTTTCAGAGAAGTAGAAATAGATTTTTAGCATTGTTCTGAAGTGCAATAACATCCCAGTTTTAAGTTGTAAATTGGAAAAATATTATCTACAACCCCAATTCTGAAAAAGTTGGGACAGTATGAAAAATGCTAATAAAAAAATGAGTGATTTGTAAATTATATTCAACCTTTGCTATTTTGAAAGCACTACAACTAAACATTATATGATGTTTTACCTTGTGTATTTCATTGTTTTTATTTTTTTATTTTTTTTTATTTTTTATGTACAGTAATTTCAAATCAGATGATTGCAACACACTCCAAAAAAGTTGGGACAGTCAAGTGTTTACCACTGTGAAACATCACCATTTCTTCTAATAACACTTATTAAGCATTTAGGCACTGACGACACAAGTTTGTTAAAAAGTGGAATTTTCACCAATTTTTATAATTGGTGCCAAATGGGCTGGTTTGAGTATTTCTGTAACTGCTGATCTCCTAGGATTTTCACACACAACAGTCTCTACTGTTTACTCTGAATGGTGCCAAAAACAAAAAACATCCAGTGAGCTGCAGTTCTGTGGACGGAAACGCCTTGTTGATGAGAGAGGTCAACAGAGAATGGCCAGACTGGTTTGAACAGACAAAGTCTACGGTAACTCAGATAACTGCTCTGTACAATTACGGTTAGAAGAATAGCATCTCAAAATGCTATTCTGAGATGCGGGTTGGTGCTGTTTTGGTGGCATGAGGGGGACCTACTCAATATTAGGTAGGTGGTTTTAATGTTGTGGCTGATCAGTGTATATATATGCAGTATACACCGATCAGCCACAACATTAAAACCACCTGCCTAATATCATGTAAGTCCCCCTCGTGCCGCCAAAACAGCTCTGACCGTCAAGGCATGGACTCCACAAGACCTCTGAAGGTGTCCTGTGGTATCTGGCACCACAGGACATTAGCAGCAGATCCTTTAAGTCCTGTAAGATGCGAGGTGGGGCCTCCATGGATTGGACTTGTTGGTCCAGCACATCCCATAGATGCTCAATCGGAATGAGATCTGGGGAATTTGGAGGCCAAGTCAACACCTTGAACTCTTTGTCATGTCCCTCAAACCATTCCTGAACAATTTCTGCAGTGTGGCAGGGTGCATCATCCTGCTGAAAAAGGTCACTGCCATCAGGGAATACCATTGCCATGAAGGGGTGTATGTGGTCTGCAACAATCTTTAGGTAGGTGGTATGTGTCAAAGTAATATCCACATGAATGCCAGGACCCAAGGTTTCCCAGCAGAACATTGCCCAGAGCATCACACTGCCTCCGCCTGCCTACCTTCTTCCCATAGTTCATCCTGCTGCCATCTCTTCCCCAGGTAAACGATGCACACACAGAGATACTGTTACATGGCTCATGGAAATCCCAATTTGAAATTGGCTTCACCACATTGGTTTCAGATACCTTTAAGTTTGAAACTTCTGCTCATTGGAAATTCACACTTCTGTATTACATGCATATATAAATGCCACTCAGATCCAAAACTACTTAATTGAAAGGGGAGAGAGCCACTACAACTCAAACAGTTCTCAAGGTAAGAGTCAGTTGTCCTTCACATCAGCTTAAATACATTTAAGGGTTGACTATTATATAGATAAAAAAAAAAAAAAAAATTATTCTTGAGAGTGTTTATTATCTACACAATACATTACGGTGTTTGAAAATCTTTTATTTTTTATTTTTCTTTAGATGAACAAGATTGTCTTTGTTATTCTGCAAACTGTCCTCCAATTGGCAGGCAGTACTTCACTGAGGTTCATCAAGCCAAATGGTGACTATTGTTTAATTGGAGACAATTCATGCAAATCTAATCTGATCTGCAACCTCCAGTATGATTTTAAACAATGTATTACCTTTGTGCAGTATATATATATATATATATATATATATATATATATATATATATATATATATATATATATATATATATATATATACATACATACATATACACTACCGGTCAAAAGTTTTGAAACACTTGACGGAAATGTTTCTCATGATCTGAAGGCGTATGCTTAAATGTTTGAAATTAGTTTTGTAGACAGAAATATAATTGTGCCACCATATAAATTTATTTCATTATAAATCTAAAATTTAATTAAAAAAAAAAAGTTTTTGAAACTGATGACTTGGACCAAATAATAAAGAAAAGCAGCCAATAAGTGCCCAACATAGATGGGAACTCCTTCAATATTGTTTAAAAAGCATCCCAGGGTGATACCTCAAGAAGTTGGTTGAGAAAATGTCAAGAGTACATGTCTGCAAATTCTAGGCAAAGGGTGACTACTTTGAAGATGTTAAAATATAACACAGTTTTGATTTATTTTAGATTTTGTTTAGTCACAACATAATTCCCATAGTTCCATTTATGTTATTCCATAGTTGTGATGACTTTACTATTATTCTCAAATGTGAAAAAAAAAAAAAAAAAAAAAAAAAAAAAAATATATATATATATATATATATATATATATATATATAATAAAGAATGAGTGTTTCAAAAACTTTGACCGGTAGTGTGTGTGTGTGTGTGTGTGTGTGTGTGTGTGTATATATATATATATATACATGAACATCAAATAGTATTACCCTTGTAACAAATATTGAACATGTCTCAAAATAGGGTTTACTACTCATTATTCATGAGAAGGCTTACTTCCAATATGGCTGGTTGTAAAATACATTACTACTTTAATGTGACATGAAATCAAGTTGCATTGTTGTGATCAATGTTGTAGTTCTGGTTTTGGAGGTGTCAGATCTGTTCAGTACTGAAGTGTCAGTTCATTGTGGAGAGCAGTTTGAGGGAGAAGCCATTTACTGGGAGAGGAACGGGGAACGCATCGTTGAGAGTGGAAACCGCATCACTGTTATGATAGATGGTTTGCGTGGAGGAAACTTTACATGTCACAGACAGAATGGAGATCTCCTGAATTACACACTACTACTGGTCCATCCAGTTGGGTTTCTTAGGGGTGGAGTTCTCACGCAATCCAATGACAGAGGTAACGTGAAGAATACTTCCTGGTCAAACTTTACATGTTTGCATTACAGTGTAATTACATATGTAATTAGACTTATTTGAATGAATAATGTACTTATAAATGAAAATGTATGAATGTCATTGCATTAGAAAAATATTTCTTGCTCAAACATTACATGTTTGTATTACAGTGTTAATACAGATGTTACTACAGAGTTATTCTAAAGAATAATGTACTTAATATAAATGAAAACATATGAATCAATATGAATACGAAAATTTATGAATGATATTGCCTTAGAAGAAGAATATACAGTATATTGGCCAGACTTTACATGCTTGTTTACAGTGTAATTATATATGCAATTACAGAGTTATTCTAATGAATAACATACTGAATATAAATGAAAATGTATGAATCAATATGAAAATTCTGACTGTCAATGCATTAGAAGAATATTTCTTGTTCACATTTTACATGTTTTTATAATGGTGTAATTACATTTGTAATTACAGAAATATTTTAATGAATAATGTACTTTAATATAAATGAAAAGGTATTAATTTTATTGCATTACAAGAAGAATATTTCTTTGTCAAACTTTACATGTTGTTATTACAGTGTCTTTACATATGTAATTACAGATTTATTCTAATGAATAATGTGCTTAATATGTTATTATTAACAGCTTAGTAAAGCTTTCTAATACGAAAATACTGTTTTTGCTATTGTGATTATTAATATATACTCTTTCTATCAAGAATTTATTTCTTGTACTGCAAGAAACTATAGTGGACATTTTCATTGCTCCTGGAACTGGCACCAGGAAAGGACCCAAAGAGCTGTGGTATATTTTGCAGCAATACGGTAATTATTGATGATTATTCTAGTTCTAGTTTCATTATTTAAGTACAAACATTTTATAAGGCTTATGTTGAAACAGAACAATAGTTGTAAACTGGACTTTTCTTTATACAGAAATTCTAGTCTCATCAACTGCACTCTGGACTCTGATATCTCTGGACTGACCTGTATTGACAAAGAATATTGTCCATACTCTGAGGAGTCTAGGAGCATCAGTCTCACGCTGTTTGTCAGAAATCTATACCGTTTGGAGGAGCACCACAAGAGTTTCCTCATTCAAGACATTGGTAAGAGCTTGATGCGCCTCCTGGTAGTTGTGACATGTCAGGTAGCCTGGATGTCATGGACCATTTGTCCAGTTTCTGGAGATTACTTCTACAGTGACATACTTAGTCTATACTTAAAAATGTATGCATTTTTGCAATGACTTTTAACCAGCTGGTCCCAAGGTGATTTTTAGTGGATGTATGAAGTCAGTTCCCCTTGAATTCACACAAGTGTCCTAGCAGAGTAACCACAGGCATAATTCAGAACATTAATACATTCCACTTTCGTTTGACAACCAGAAAATGTCCAAATAGGCTAACTTTTCTTCTTCATTTTGAACAGTTTATCTAACGTTTTATCATTTTTAAACCTAACAAATGTCTTTTTGTGAAATGTTTTACTTTTAAGTGTTTTTGTGCTATCTTTCTTTAAAATAAATGGCATTTGGTTTGATATTGCAATGACATTCATACATTTTTAAGTGTCCAAATACAGTACTTTTGGGGTCACTGTGTATGTTCGAATAAGTAATTAAATAATTAAAGAAAATCAGATAAAATGAGATTGATGCTCCTAGACTAGATTAGCAAACCTGACAAATCAGTAACAATTCAACCTTATACCAGACTGTCAATTTTCCATTAAAATATTGTTTCTGCACTAACTCTAACCCTATTACCTCAAACCCTTAGTCAAGCCAGATAAAGTCAACATTACCAAGTTCAAAGATGACATGTTTGAGTGGTGCCCCCCTGAAACATGGAGTTTCCCCTGCAGTTTCTTTCCCCTGTCCTATGAGGTGAAAGTAGTTCCTAACAGCCACAGCTGTGACTACACGGGAGGTCGTGTTGAAGTAAGCCACTTTCTCTATACTTTTTCAGATATAATTGACGTTTGTTGTTTCTGTTGTAGTTTCAGACTTAGAGGCCAAACCCATGGACCACAGTCCGTTCACTGATGGTCTGAAGCATAACAAACACACAAAACAAGTACTTTCTCAATCTAGTAAGCGGTAATCTGATTGGCAGGCTCAAATCACCTTCTGTGAGCAAGGGTACATAGGTTTTTTCTCAGTCCACCAGGAAACAAAGTTGTGTACCAAGGTACCAAGTTTATACAATGAGTGCTTGTGATGAAATAATCACTTTTAGCAAAGTTTGCCAGGTCTGTGACCAGGCCTGCATTAAAGCACAAGCTTACAGGGGCTTCAGCGCATGTAAATGCGTTCAGTGGGAGATGCGTTCAGCGGGAGATGGTGATATGAACACGGAGATGATGCACAACAGCGAAAGCCATCCATGTAGCGCATCTTCATAGAGTAACACCCACCCCAAAATGGCAAAAAACAAAAAACAAAACTGTGATTGATTGCTTTCTATGGTGGTAGTGGTCAGTTCTTTGGACCTTTCACTGTTTGGTCATTAAACATGTTGATTTCTCTGAATCATAGAAAAATGAAACCAACAAGACACAATACAAGGTGAACAACAAGAAAGCATATACCTTCTGCGTGCGAGCTCAGGACCCCTTAACTAAAAAAGCTTGGAGTGACTGGAGCCACTATCATCAGTAAGTACAGTTTAATCTGGTTATTATGCACTTTATGAAAATATGGAACATGGCATTCATACTACATTCTGCATCTATTGAGTAACAGGAGAAAAAAACGGCACAGCTTAGAGCAATAAAAGGTGAGTGCTGTTTTATGTTTTAATGACCACATTGATCTTGTTTTGTTAATTTTTTTATTGCTATATTATTCTGGTACTCACTGACATTTCTTAATACTTTGTTTCACAAATTCAGGTCTGCTCAAGGGAACACAGCACTCGGCTTAATAGTACTTGCATCTGCTTTCTATTCATGACAAAATATTACAGCCAACAAATTTATATTTTTGTATTATTGTTATGTGCCGCAATGAAATTTGTGCAATAGTTTTCCAGATCATCAAAAATATTTTGGTTGGATTTAGTTTTCAAAGTTTGTTTATATGCAATAAAGTGAAAAAAGAAAATTAAAAAACGTATTTTTCCACTTATGTTTCATCATGGAGATTATTGATGGTCTCTAGGTACAGTATGTCAAGACATGTGGTGACATACAAAAGGTATAGCTCACCCCTAAAATAAAATTATTTTTAAATTTACTCACCCTCATCCCATCGAAAATATGCATTTTCTTTCTTCTGCTGAACACAAACAAAGATTTTTGGAAAAATATCTCAGCTCTGTAGATCCATACAATGCAAGTGAATGGTGACTAGAACTCTGAAGCACCAAAATGCACATAAAGGCAGCATAAAAGTAAGTAACATGACTCCAGTGGTTAAATCCATATCTTCAGAAGCGATATGTTAGGGTGAGAAACAGATATTTAACAAATATTTAAGTCCTTTTTTTACTATCAATCTCCACTTTCACATTCTTCTTTTTTTGTTTTGGGCAATTCACATTCTCTGTGCATATCACCACCTACTGGGCAGGGAGGAGAATCTATAGTTAATAAACAACTTAAATATTGATCTGATTCTCACCCACACATATCATATATTATGAAGATATGGATTTAACCACTGAAGTCTTATGGATTACTTTTATGTTACCTTAATGTGCTTTTTGGACCTTTAAATTTGTTATACCCATTTACTTGCATTGTAAGGATCTACAAAGCTGAGATATTCTTTAAATATCTTCGTTTGTGTTCAGCAGAAGAAAGTACACATCGGGGATAGCATGAGGGTGAATAAATGATGAGAGAATTTGAATTTTTGGGTGAACTATCACTTTAAGCTGAGCCAAAAGGTAACTAAGAATGAAATTAAGTAATATTTGGAGATTGAAGTGAAATTAAGTGTACAATTAAATAAAATTCAAGACCGCAGAATAATGTTCCTGTTTTGACATATTCTTGCATCTGGTGCACATCTGAGCATGTCCTTACTATATACCGGTCAAAAGTCTGAACACACTTATTGTATTTATGTTTTGCATGATCTTAAAAAATCTTTTGATCTAAAAGCTTAAGCTTAAATGCTGTGAATTAGTTGCATATCAATTTCTTTATAAATCCTTTCTTGATTATTTAACTACTGCTTCAAAGACCTAAGTTTTGACTGGTAGTATGTACTGTATAAATACTCACAGAAAAAAAGTGCTAAACAGTACCCTTTAAGGGCACCCCATCACTGGGGTGGTACCCTGACGAGGACCCTTTTGTACCCCTAGTTATAAATAATTTATCAAGAATAAGTACTTTCAATGAGAATTACGGTTCATAAAACATTAACAACTGCAAAAAACTTTAATTGAAGGGGCACAATATTATGTTACATGAGTGTAAAGGGCTGATGTCTGTAAAACTGGCACACAAACTATTGTAAAAACAATTTTGTTTAAATTACAACAGGTAACATACTGGCTGAAATGCAGTTCCTACATTGACAAAGTAACTATACACAAACTTGCAAAATTTTAAATTTGAAGGAGGAAAAATATAAAACTTCAAGCTTCAATGTCATGACAAGGTACCAAAACTTTGTTAACTGGAGGCCAAAATCAAGTTCTTTATGTAACATCTGCATCCCCATAGAGTCATTTGAATTTAGGCCAACTTTAGTCAACATAGAAAATAAATCACACTAAATCCATAGTATTCTCCTAAAGGAATAGTTCACCCAAATATGAAATTTTCTATTCATTTACTCACCTATATGCAATCTCAAATTTGTAAGACTTTCTTTCTTCTGCAGAACAAAAAAAAAAGATATTTTGATGGGGATGTGATGTGAATACATCAAACACTTTCAAGCTTTCAAGGACATAAAGGTAGCATAAAGGTAATCCATACGACTCGAGTGGTTTAATCCATGTCTTCTGAAGAGATCAGTCGGTTTTGGATGAGAAACAAACCAAAATGTAACATGCATTAAGCGTGAGAAAATGTAATCGAGCTGCAAACCATGATCTCGCCAAGGGGACTCCAGATGTCAAGGTTTACAGTAAAAAATATATAATACAAAAAAAAGTTCCGTTTTGGTCTGGTTTCACATGAAAATAATCATATCGCTTCAGAAGAACCCATTGACTTGCATTGTATGGACATATTCACATCATATCTCCATCGAAAAAATCGTTGTGTTTCCGAAGAAGAAACAAAGTCATGTGGGTTTATGGTGGCATGAGGGTGAGTAAATGATGAGAAAATTGACATTTATGGGTGAACTATTCCTTTAACATTTTAAGGAATGCATGTAAACATAATTGTCCATTACAGTTCATTTGGATTATGCCATGTTTTAATCTGGCAATAAAGCAGCAAAGTATAGACCTCTTATGTGCTGTTTGAAATAACTACATCTCTTTGCTTCTTTAAAAAAAGACATAACCAGTTAAACCGGTCAGATTGAAAACATTGATCAATTACACCTTACTGTCAGGAGTACCATTCAAACCTCATCATCAGTTCTATGATATACTGTATGTAAAAAAAAACTGAAAGGATGTTCAGTTGTTAAATGACGAAACAAGTGACGCTTAGTTATACATCCCTAAAGTCACTATATGTCCTTCTTTCCATGACGAAAATGCAATAAAAGTTTGAAAAAAGTTAATACACATCTAAATTATCTTTAAACCAGATCATAACAGGACAAATTCCATATAACCAACTGAACATGGTTGACAGAGGAAGTAGAGTGTGCCAGGCAGGAAGTGAGGTAACAGGTTCACCATGCTTGCTTTAGCTGCAGTTGATGCAATTATTTGTTGAATACTTTTCATTGAAGGAGGAGATATCTTTTTTCTCCAGTAATGACCCACTATAATGAGCGATGCAAGATACGAAAAAAAAGAAGCTGATCAGTGTTCCAATAGCTGTTTTTCAGCACCAATTCTGTTCTAGATGAATGATCATTGCTTCCCCACATGCTGAATGTGTTATTGACTCTGTTTCTTTGAGAGGTACCTGTTGTGGTCAAGGACACAAAATAAACCAAAATTAAAACATTTTCGATCCCGTTAACACCTGTATTTAGCTCTGCCTATTTGTAACGAAATTACCCCAAACTAAACATACAACAGGTGTAAACGGGGCCTAGGAAATAGGTTGCCTGGGACAACAGTCAATTATCTAAAAATATTTGATCACAGAATGCTGCAATTGACCAATCACAATCAAGTATTTAAGAGAGCCATTTAATAAATAGTGATAACGGTAGTTTTGTCCACTTCACCTTTCCCAGTGCTTGTGGTTGAGACCTGAGAAGTCGTCCAGGTTGGCGATCTCCTTCAGATAAAGAGACAACTTGAACAGTTCTTTGTCTTTTTCACGGTTTAAGTGAGCCTTCATGAAAGGTCTAATCTGTGAACAAGACACAGAAAAGAATGAATGTTTGAAACCATTCATAATTCAGTTTCTTATAAAGCAGAAAAAACTGAATCAATCATTAGAAATCAGTCAGTTAAATTAAAAATATTTAATTCCATGTGTAAATCAATAATTAATGTGTTAGTTCATCCAAAAATGAAAATTCTATCATCATTTACTCACTCTCTTTCATTGTATGGGGAAAAAACATGCAAATAAAATAAAGTGGCTAACATTGTTTTGTGTTCCACAGAAGAAAGAAAGCCATACAGGTTTGGAATATCACAAGGGTGAGTAAATGATGGCAATTCCCATTTTTGCAAGAACTATTTCTCTAAATATTGACTCTAGAGCTTCCAGCATACCTTCAGTCCATTCTGTGGATTCATGAGGAAGTTTCTTCCGATATCGTCAAACATAATTGTGTTTTTCCTGTTGTAGAACTCACCGTATTTACCCCATATTACTCCCAAAGGTTTCACCTGAAACATAACAAGCACAATGTTTCACATTGATGTAGCATAGAAAGAAAATGATGTGGTTTTATTTGAACATGTCTGACCTCTACGACTCCTCTTTTAGGCGTGTGCACAGTGATCATGGCTGCACTGTCCAGCATGAAGGTGATCTTGTAGTTTGGGTTGTCCGTCACCCCAAGTTCCTAAAAGACCACAGATGCCATACAAAATCATAAAACGCTTACTCTTGTTTATAATGTTTACTCTTTCAAATATTGAGTATTTATTTTAATACAGTGGCCTCAAAAAGTTTTTGGCCACTTAAGTCACACTCTAAAATTTAGGCGTTTTTTTTCTCCCCTTTTTCTCCCCAATTTGGAATGCCCAATTCCCAATGTGCTCTAAGTCCTCGTGGTGGCGTAGTGACTCGCCTCAATCCGGGTGGCGGAGGATGAATCTCAGTTGCCTCCACGTCTGAGACCATCAATCCACGCATCTTATCACATGGCTTGTTGAGCGCGTTACCACGGAGACATAGCGCGTGTGGAGGCTTCACGCTATTCTCCGCAGCATCCACGCACAACTCACCACGCGCCCCACCGAGAGCGAACCACATTATAGCGGCCACGAGGAGGTTACCCCATGTGACTCTAACCTCCCTAGCAACTGGGCCATTTTGGTTGCTTAGGAGACCTGGCTGGAGTCACTTAGCACGCCCTGGGATTCGAACTCGTGACTCCAGGGGTGGTAGTCAGTGTCTTTTCTCACTGAGCTACCCAGGCCACCCTGTGCAATGACTTTTAACAAACTGGTCTCAAGGTGATTTTTAGTGGATGAAACATCAATGATTTGCTGTTGAAGAGTCTCCTCATATGTATAAGGCATTTGAAAATCAATGTTGTTGTGCTACTTCCAACTTTCTCATAGATTTTACTTGGAACAGGACGATATATCGAATTTCGGTATATCGCGAACCAAAAAAATTAGGAACCATATTGAGGCATAACTCAATATTTTGAAATTTGCAACATTGTTTTCTGTCCATGTGATCATAAATGAAAAGATCTCTCTATAGCTTGCAGTTTTTTCTACACTGTTTACAGCATTCACACAAGGTCCTTAAAGTCCTTGAATTTAGCTTTTAGAAACTGAAGGACTGGAATACCTGGAAAATTACATTATTTTGATGAAAAGTGCTTGAGATTAAAGGAATAGTTCATCTAAAATTGAAAAATCACTTACTCACCCATATGCCATCAAGGATGTATATGACTTTCTTCAGCAGAACACAAATAAAGATTGTTAGTAGAATTTCTCAGCTCTTTTGGTCCATACAATGCAAGTGAACAGATGCCAAAATTTTGAAGCTCTAAAAAGTCAGCATAAAAGTAATCCATACACTCCAGTGGTTAAATCCATATATTCAGAAGCGATATGATAGGTGTGAGTTTGAAACAGATCAATATTTAAGTAAATTGTTACTATAAATTCTCCTCCCTGCTCAGTCAATCTCCACTTTAACTTTCACATTCTTCTTCTTGTGTTTTTGGTGATTCACATTCTTCATGGATATGCCCCCTACTGGTCAGGGAGAAGACTTTCTAACAAAAATTGACTTAAATATTGATCTGTTTCTCATCCACACCTATCATATCTCTTCTATAGATTTAACCACTGGAGTTGTATGGATTAACTTTAAGCTGCCTTTATGTGATTTTTGGAGTGTCAAAATGTTGGCACCCATTCACTTTCATTGTATGGACCTACAGAGCTGAAATATTCTTCTAAAAATCTTAATTTGTGTTCTGCATAAGAAAGAAAGTCATGCACATCTGGGATGGCATCGTTGATGGACACGCATTACACGGAGGAAACGATCTGCTTTAAAGGGACAGTTCATCCAAAAATGAAAATTTTCATTTTTGGATGAACTGTCCCTTTAAAGCAGATCGTTTCCTCCGTGTAATGCGTGTCCATCAACGATGAGGCGACTCCACTTTCACTGAATAATGGGTCTTAATATCCTCTCTGTTCTTTACAGTCAGATAAAAAAGTAAAAAGAAATATTAATATTATCTCACGCAGCATGGATGCGCTAAAAAAACAGAGAGATTCTCATTGATGTTCACTGAAACGGCTCGTTGAACCCTTAAAGTGATAGTAACCTTTTTAGCGTTTCTTATACAAATGAATGGAAACTCAGTGTTATTACTTGTAAACTGTACACATCATTTCAAACAGTGATAGCTCACATCATTATTATATATACGATTTCATGATATAATATGAATTAATATAATGTAGAATTTTTGTATTTTAACAGTTACATTTTGATTATATTAATGATGACAAGTTATTAAAATATACACTCACATATTTTTTTCAGGACATGTTCTTTTCAGTTCTATTGCTTGTTCTGCACCTGATAAGCCTGAATGTAGCCCACTATTTTTGAAAGCTTATTTGTTTGTGATCTTTTCTTATAGAGAAAGGTATATGAGCAACTCTTAGAATTTAAACTTTGAGCATTTATATTGTGTAATAAAGAACTTTATTTTGATAAGAAATTATAACGAGCATTTTGCTCAAACATTTTTTCAAAAATAAAAAATGTTCTGTAATATTTTGTCATTTAAGTGTTATTATATCGAATAGAGATTAAATAGAATCGTGAACCTCATATCATATATCAAACCAAATTGTGAGATAACCATATCATCCCATCCCAAGATTTAACTGAACTAATTATCACCCAAGTACCATCATAACCTGAGGCTAACTAAACTGGCACATGTGGCAGTATAAAAACACAACAACAACAACGAGAAGCAGGACAGCTAGACATTTCAGTGGAATCTCCTTTATGCACATAAGCATAAATGCATTAGGACTGAAGTCATTTATTCTAATCTAGAAAGCAAAACATTCCAAAAGTATGAATCTGAAAGGACACAAACATTATCAAGGACCTACTTTCATTTTAGCATCAATCCACTTCATACTTGTAGCAGCTGAAAAGAAATGAAAGAGTTAGTGAAACCATAAGACAATCTCAAGTCCTTTGAAAAGAGTCTGAAAAACTTGAATGGCTAGATGGATCCTTACACCAGATGACAATATCGTAATCCTCATAAGCTGATGTAAGAAACTCATGTAAATATGGACGCATCAGCTCCTGGCCTGTCTCTGCACATGACTTGTGATCTATATTTGAAATAATATACAGTACTGTTTAATTGTGTTGTTTTAACTATAAACTCATTGTTTTATATTAGATTAAAATGTCAGTATAATGTTAATCACATAGCTAGGGGTTAAAGGTACAGTTCAACCAAAAATGAAAATTCTCTTCTCATTTACTCACCCTCATGCCATCCCAGAGGTGTATGACTTGCCTCCTTCTGCTGAACAAAAACAGAACTCTGAAGCTCCAAAAAGCACATAAAGGCAGCATAAAAGTAATCCATACAACAGTGGTTAAATATATATCTTCAGAAGTGATGATAGGTGTGGGTGAGAAACAGATCAGTATTTAAGTTTTTTTTTACTATAAATTCCCTGTCCGGTATGTGGCGATATGCATGAAGAAAGCGAATCGCCAAAAACAAAAGAAGAAGAATGTTAAAGTGAAAATGGAGATTGATGGTAAAAAAGTACTTAAATACTGATCTGTTTCTCACCCACATCTATCATATTGCTTCAACTACTGGAATCTTATGGATTAATTTTATGCTGCCTTTAAATGCAGGCCACCATTCACTTGCACTGTATGGACCTACAGAGCTGAAAAATTCTTCTTAAAATCTTTGTTTGCGTTCTGCAGAAGAAAGTCAATACACATCCGGGATGGCATAAGGGTGAGTCAATGATGAGAGAATTTTCATTTTTGGGTCAACTATTTCTTAGTGATCTATACAAATAGATCAACAAAATACCAGAAGTACTAAATCAGCAAGTGTAATGCTTGTGGCGTGAGCTTTCAAGACTTACCAAAGAGTGTATAGTCAATATCTAACACAAGGAGATTTTTTCCTGGTCTTGGGGGATTTAACTCGTCAACTTTGTAATCTTTCACCCGACGAGCTATCTTGGCCAAATTCTCCTCTCTGTATTAAAGACAGACAAATATAAAACATCAAGTCAAAACAGTGCTTTGACAAACAAGTATGTTTGCAAATGTTCCAAATGTGATGCAGGGAAAATTTTGAGAGCTACATGTTATGAATATACATGGGCTGTCACTGGCCTGTTTTCAACCTCAGTCACTTCCTCTTCGATGTCAAAGTCATTGACAACGTCATCGTTTTCAGGAGGAGGGGCCAGAACATCTTCCTACAGAAAGGGAACAGAAAGGTTACAAGGTTTTGAACCAAAAACAATCAAAACCTGTTAATAGTTGAATCCTAAGAGGCCATTCACACAGGATTCATATGCATCTGCGCTGTTTGTAAACAGTTTTTCTATGTAAACATGAAAGACAGATGGCTGCTTTTCAGAGTCTCACACCAGGAATGCTGCATTTGTTTTTTTTTTTAAGTTTTAATCCCCTTTTCTCCCCAATTTGGAATGCCCAATTCCCACTACTTAGTAGGTCCTCGTGGTGGCGTGGGTACTCACCTCAATCTGGGTGGCGGAGGACAAGTCTCAGTTGACAGTCAATCCACGCATCTTTTCACGTGGCTCGTGAAACTCACAGCATTACTCACCGAGCCTCTCTGCGATCCACGCACAATTTACCATGCGCCCCATTGAGAGCGAGAACCCCTAATCATGACCATGAGGAGGTTACCCCATGTTACTCTATCCTTCCTAGCAACCGGGCCAATTTGGTTGCTTAGGAGAGCTGGCTGGAGTCACTCAGCACACCCTGGATTCGAACTCACGACTCCAGGGATGGTAGTCAGTGTCAATACTCGCTGAGCTACCTGGAACGCTGCATTTTTTAAATTTTGTGTCAAGTTAAAAATAGTCACATCTGGAGACATATGCTTTCTTTTCCCTTCCGTTGCGCTGTTTTTAAATGAAAGAACACATCCTGTGTGAATGGCTCCTAAGTGCTCTAGTACCATTTAAGATACATACTAATAGACTGCCTAATTTATAATATAGAATAATAAGAGATGTAATGTATTGTATGTTGACTCATGTCAGAAATGACCTTTTTTCATAAAGGGCAATAACTGCCCCTGGATTTGATTTTCGTTTTTTTTTTTTTTTATTTTTTTATATTTATGAGGGCTTTTTTTCAGATAAAAAAATATATTGTCCTTTTAGTCAAATACTTCAATTTAATCAATTCGTACGTTCTCAATCTGAATATTTAGATTGAGAATATATTACCTCCTACCCATATAATTCAACACCAAATCATATTTCATGTGATAATGTGTATAACTAGGCTAGAATATTAAGAACTATATCATATGTTATAAATAAAAACACGGTGGCATTTTCTGCCCCAACATATCAAATTTCAGGGGCATAATTCCGAAACCTGATTGACTCAAAACACACAGCCACATGGCATATACATGTACAGTATTATTTAAAAGCACAAAAAAAAAAAAAAAAAAAAATACAAAACAAAATGTAATGCCAAACATAGCTTATGTAAAGACAAAATCAAGATGAATACTGATAGATTAGTTAAGATTTAAATCTTTACAAACTGTAAAATCCTGAAAACCCACCAGACGTTCCTCTCTAGTGCCCATCATCATTATTTTGGTATTTGGCTTCAACTTCAAGTCACCAAGCTTGACATCATCATCTGCTGGTTTACCTGATGATTGACAAAATAAGAGCGCTCATACAGTGAAATAAACTGGGTTCAAATGTCTAGACTGTCCAGTTTTCAATAAGCACTGAAGTACAAAAATGCTTTCATAAGCAATTCAAAAGATTCTAGCACACACTGACATGGAATAAAAGTCAGTTCATGGCTTCTTCTGACATGCTAAAACTTTTTACAGGATTTAATTTCATTTTAAGGCTTTGCATATTGTGTATCTGTATGATTCTAATGGTGCCACTACCTTTCACTTTCAACCCCAAGAGCTTCTGTCGTTCAGGGAGAACTCCTGTGAGAGATTTAATGGACTGTTTCAGATCCAAAACCGTGTCCTCCTCAGACAGAGTGCTAATGGAGTACTCCTGTCCGCCCCACTTAATAATCACTGAAATAGACATGCTACTGGAAAAGCTGTGAAAAGATAGTTTTGTGTTTCCTGTTATTTTCTCATCAATTCAGCATTAAATAATTTATTATTATTTTTAAGTGTTTATTTTATTATAGTTATTCACCATATTCCTTGTGAATAACTACACTACCCATAATCCTAAAGAGAGCTCCACCAATCAGAGAAGTCGCAGTTATCATGGAACTGAACCGCCCATGAAGCATTGTGAATGGTATTATTGAGTCAGTCTTCTAGTTTTAGGCTATATTGTACTTAGGCATGTGATGTTATTCGGTAATATGGTATATCACGGTAATTAACATGCACAATATTGTTATCGTGGGGACTTCAAAATATCGTAAATAATTCTAGATCAACTTTTAGCCAAATTATTTAAATATTTCTGATCGCACAGTAGTTTTTTTTTTCCATCAGTGAATCAAGATTCACAACACTGCGGCATAAATGACACATGCGCACTTTGATATAAACATAACCAGCGTGAACAAGAAGCATTGTTGAAGGAGAAACGCAGCCGACCCTTTTTCCGCCTTCTAAAAAGGTTAAATTGGAAGTGTGGAAGTATTTTGGGTTCCATTAAAATTTAGAGGGATTGTTGGTCAAAGATGGTTTCCCTTTGTGTAAAACATGTGGCAGAAAAGTGGCAGCGAAACAAGGGAACACCTTCAACGTGTTCGCTCATCTGTGGGACAATCATCCCGTTCAGCAATATAAAGGTAAGTTGTGACAGTTCTGCTCGTTTTTCCAAACTGTTTTTGAAAACTGAGAGACAACAGTCTAAAAGACAACTAGCTAAGTGACAAAGACGACAAAGAAAGTGAACTGTTGTTGCCATTTGCAGATAATGTCTAGTTTGCTTTCAAGTAACCAAAAAGTAGTTCGCCAAAACTCTGCTAGCTACACAGTAAAGTTTGTGTCTTGTAGTAACAACTAAAATACAGTGTTTAATCAGCTAATAAATGTGGCACAATGATGATTTCAATATTAAGTTCAAGTTGAAACACCATGAAATCATACGTTGTCATACAGTGAACTTGCAAATGTTAAATTTGTAGCTAGCACCTAGCTATTGATTAGCAACTGGCTTTCTATCCTGAAAAAAAAAACAAAAAACACATAGTTTTTTTTAATGTTCAGGGTTCTTTTCAATGTTCTTTGTTATCTGTTAATTTAAAAGACCAATTTGGTATTGAAACAGTAAATAAACTTGTTATTAAGAGAACAACAAAGTTTATTTATTTTTATTTTTCAGCACATTTTTGTAATGTAATTCAATACCGTGATAACACCTAATGCAGTGATAAAAGCTTCAGCAATTGCAGTGATGTGAAAATTTGATACCATGACATGCCTTATTGTACTTTACATTGTTTTATTTTGTGGTTCGTTCACTCTTTAAAGAATTTTAGTACACAGTTTTAGTCAAAGTTTTAATTCATCTTGGAAATTGTTGGTTTGGTTCATGGCTTAGATATATTTTATTTATTAATAATTAAAGCATTGTTTTGAAATCCCTTTGGAGAACTTCACTGGGAAACTTACTTTTAGAACATAGGTAGCTGGAAAAGTGGGTGATAACTGTTGTACTATTGAAATAAAGGAATAATTTACCCCAAAACTGAAATTCTGTCATCATTTAGCTACACACGCTCATGTTTCTAAACCAGTATGACTTTATTTCTTCTGTGGAACACAAAAGTAGATGTTTGGCAGTATAATAGTCTCAGTCACCATTCACTTTCATTGCATCCTTTTTTTCTGCACAATGAAAGTGAATGGAGACTGAGGTTGTCAATCCATCAAACATCTCCTTTAAAGCTCAACGGAAAGTCATACAGGTTTAAGAACAACATGTGAGTGAGTAAATAATGACAAAATTATCATTTTTTAGTTAACCATCCCTTTAAGTATACTAGAGGATATGTTACCTTGGCAACACTACACCAACATTAACAACAGAAGAGGAATGAAATCAGTCCACTGGTAGAGCCACAGATCAGTACACAACACAATCAGGTGGCTTACATTTCTGTAACAAAGAAACAAATAACACCCTCAACCTCCACTGATTGGCCAATGCAGTAAAAATAATTCTCCAAAAACATTTCATATCAATCTAGGCAGATTAACCAACAGTATGATGAACAACAATATCACAAAAATAGGGACACCCTAGTCTCATCTGAGCATCATTTTATCTAAAAGTGTTGTAAAGACATGCAACTTACTAGTTAATTTGTCATCTAATTCAGAGACCTTGCTCAGGAGATGACTGGTTTAACTGGCATATTGCATTGGAGAACAAGCATGCATTAGCTCTTTAGCTTGTGCTATATATTTAAGTCATTAAGTTGCATCCCATGCATGCACTGATCACATCTGATATGATTATAGCAAGCATGCCATTAACTTAAACATGCACATTCTGGCTTAATCTAAACCCATAAACACATGTAAACTAAACAGGCATATGAATGCACTGTCTATAATTACATAAAGGTTTCTCACTTACATAAGATCCAGCTCATTTTAAGCCCATGCTGAACACTGCAGGTAACATAAGCGTTGCTATGATCTTGTTCTCTGTGTTTATCACGGCCTGACTGTAGAAGCTACTGCCACCTGCTGGTTGATGAGTAGATTGAATACTATTTGGGTTTTCTCTAAAAAGTTATTATTATTATTATTATTATTATTATTATTATTATTTAATGTGGAAATTGTTTGTGTTGCACTTGAATTAATGTTTAAGACCCAAAAAAAAAAAAATGTAAGACGTTTTGGGCAGGTTTTCCCACAGTACTGCTGATGATGTTGGCGGAAGTGACGTTACGCAGCCGGTGAAACTAGTTTTTCACGTTGGAGAAGTGGTCGATTTTAAACTGTCTCTGTGGCTAACTGTACCTCTTTTTCCCGGGGGAAAAAAAATGGGTGATCCCGTTGCCGAGTACACGTCTCGATGTCAACACCAGGTCAGCTTTGAATAACGCTGTGTGCCATTCGTGCACTGACGTAAGAGGCTGCAAGCAGCTCGTGCTCTGATGACAGTCATGATTCCGGTGTTATGGATCAACTGGTAATCGTGTTAACTGGGAATGTGCGCGTGCGCGTGCACGTGAATAATTTCACTTGGCTTTTCAGCAGATTCGTTCAACGTGAATTGTCAAGGAGCAAAGAAAAGACGTTTTGCACATTTTAAATATGTTGGTATCATGCTACTGGTATCGATGTTTTTCATCGATGTCTGTTCTAATGAATTTGACAGTGTAAGAGCGATTTTAACATGGTTGCCCATGTTAACGTGGGACATTGGTTTGAATGGGAACTGGCGATTACACTTGTCAGAACAGTAAATCGCATGTTTAATTCTTTTCTTTGCAACACTAAAGCATCATATGCTGATATGTGTCAATAATATAGTTTCATTTGCTTTTATTTCTTTATAATGAGCAATGGCTTGATGAACTAATAGTTTGAGTAACTTTCTCCGAAAAATTGAATGAATAATTATATGTGGGACAAATTATGATGTATCTTTAACAGGTATATTGAAAACAGTTTTGTAAATCACATACACAATTTATTATATTGTTTTAAATAAATAAATCAAAATTGCAACTGCATCTAACAGCCAGTAATTACATTAAACTCTTCTGAATATTCTGAGAATGGTTGAATTACTGAGGAAAAAAAAAAAAAAAAGAAAGAAACGTGAACTGCATTTTCTAAAGTTTACAGGCTTTTTAAAATTGTCTAACAATTTTAAGATTTAAGATTGAAAATTTTCAATGGTGCTTTCTCAGAGAACCATTTATTCTTACACATTGGTCAATTTGGCCTTTGTACTTGCTCTCCACAAAAATATTGCACTGTTCTGAAAGATTATCTTTTGGCAGTGTCATGGGTAGTCATAAACATAGGACATTGTCATGCGCAGAACCTTTTTTTTTAATTTATTTTTTATTTTTTTATAAATAAAAGTAATTTAAGAGTATAGGCCTATTGTTGACACATATTGGTGCTTTAGTGTTGCAAATAAAAGACTTCCACATACGATTTACTACACTTACAAATGCAATCGCCCAATGTCCCATGTTAACATGGGCAACCATGTTAAAATCGCTCTTCAACTGTGTCAAATTCATTGGAACAGACACTGATAACACAAAGCAGGTTAATAATGATACCCCCCAAAAAATTGTATGATGTGTAAAACGCCTTTTTTTGGCTCCTTGGCAATTCACATCGAACGAATCTGCTGTAAATGCAAGTAAAATGATTCACGTGCATGCGCACATCCCCAGTTAACATGATCCCCAGTTGATCCATAACACCGGCTTCAAATTTAGCTCAAAACTACAACATACTTGCATACATGGATGGTAACGTACTAGAATGAATCACGACGGTCTGCTGCTGAGCTGCCTAGCTGGACAGCATTGTGGGGCATCAGATGAATAACCAAGAGAGTCTAAAAGATGAAAATACAGAGGATGTGTCTTAATACATAGTGTGCTGCCTACCTAGACTGCATTTGGGGCAACTTTTGGGCAACCAAACAAAGAGCCTGAATATTGTCAACAAAAATGAAAAATATAATGGCAGTGTCTCAAAACCTAGTGAGCTACCTATCTAGACAGCATTTCTGGGGCATCATAGGCATGTGTGGCATTTTTAGGTGAAAAAGTGGAGAGCCCATACAAGCAGGGCAACATGTTTCTGATTAAAATTGTATCACTGTTCGATCTGTCAATAGAGATCTCAAAGATGTCTTTAGACAGCTTGGTAGCTGCTTTCAAACATCTTAAAGAGGAAGACAGCAAATCACATCTCCAGTAAAAGTGAAACAAATGAAATTGTAAAGGGCACGGCCTGGCATTAACAAGTGTCAGTAATACAAGGTTCATGCCATATTTAGCTTACACTTTGGAGTACTTCCTCAAATGACAGCAATAATTAACAACTGAAACAAGCTCTCTGTTGTCAGGTATTTATGACTCTTTTGTCCTTGACCTGCTTGGGATTTTCTGTGGTTTCAACTTGCCATACAGGAAAGGGAAATCAAATTACTCCAAGATGAAATAGAGAGACTGAAAGATCCACAGGAGCTGAACTTCTCATCTTCACAACTGGACGAGTTGAGGGAGGAGAATTCCCGTCTGAAATACCGCCTCAAAATCCTCAAAACAGTGAGTGAATTTGTGACGTAAAACACTTTCTTAAGTGGAATTTAACCTGCAATGATATGTTTTGTGTAATTCATTTAGCTAATGGTTACACTGTTTGAATATCTATGAAAGTAAATCAATCAGTTAAAAGTTTTAACACACCTTCTCATTGTTTATTAGTACTATTTTGCTTTGGGCATTTTCTCAGCCATCTTCATGAGGTGCCACCTGGGATGCTTTTTAAACAGTTTTGAAGGAGTTCCCATGTATGCTAGGTACCTGTTTGCAGCATTCCTTGACTATTCTGAAAAAAAGGGAAAATGCAGGTTGTCTGATTAACTAAATCATATTATTTGAGATCTACACAACAAAGTTATTTTCTAAACTTGTTTTCTTTGCTTTTGATTAATGTAATTCTCTAAAATGTGAACTAGAAGACTAGATTACATTATGTAGGGTGAATTTGAACCAATCAAGTCTGTTCAGTAACATGGGAAAAGAGATTTGTGTGCTTTGCATGGGACTTGATTTGGAGAGTAACATTTTTGACATTAAGTGCTATTTTTTGCATTTTTGAGCAAGGTAAGAAAAGGGGGAGTCTTAATAGTGTTTAATTTGATTATTTTGGGATTTAGAACAGATTCTGATACGCTAGGTTACCATTGTGGTGAAGAATGGAGCTTTTGCTTAGGTTGAGGGAACAGGTACTCAAACACCATGCTGTGTTTTGCTTTACTCAAGGAGCAAATACTTCTTGGCATTTAGCATGCTAATGTATGTTATTGCTAGCCAAAAGTTTACTAAATAATGTGATGCAAACTACTCACCTTTCAGCTAAAGTCACCTTTTCTGAAGCAAATTTGCCCAATTTGTTTGAAATTTTCAACATTTTCTTTATTGAAATCAATTGAAAGGGTTATTTTAAGCTTAAACACTTAAAGCTTTAAATAAAACAAAAAGCTTTAAATACAAAAAACAAAAAAACAGAAAGTATACATCTGGAACACCTGCTATGACTTTTTCCACCTTTGTAACTGTTCATGAGTTTGCATCCCTGTAACTAGTACAAATAACTAATACAAAATATTATGTAAACTGAAAAAATGAATCATGTTAGGGACACATATAAAATCACTTTGAGGCTACCTAATTGGGTCATTTAAAAATAACTTCCATTATGTTGAAAATACATGAACAAATTATGTTTTCTTTCAAAGAACTAATGAGCTAAACCAAGAGCAAAAAATACTGTATGTTGATGTTACTTAACCGATTCATGTGGAACCGATGCACATGATTAAATCAAGTAAATAAAAAAAAATACAAAATTTGAGTGTCCAACCCATTTATTTCAATAAAAAATTTTTTTTGTTTGATAAAAAATGTACTTCATATGTACCCGTAGGCACAATTTATATTTGATTACAAGCTTATTTCAAGCTCTTAAGCAAAAACCGTTAGATCAAAAGTTTAAAGGGATATTTCACCCAAAAATGAAAATTCTCTCATCATTTACTCACCCTCATGCCATCCCAGATGTGTATGATTTTCTGTCTTCTGCTGAACACAAACAAAGATTTTTAGAAGAATATCTCAAATCTGTAGGTCCAAGTGAATGCAAGTGAATGGTGGCCAGAACTTTGAAGCTTCAAAAAGCACGTAAAGGCAACATAAAAGTAATTCATGACTCCAGTAGTTAAATCCATATCTCCATAAGCGCTGTGATAGGTGTGGGTGAGAAACAGATCAATATTTGAGTCCTTTTTTTACTATAAATTTTACCACTTTCACTTTTACTTTCACATTCTTCTTTTGTTTTTGGCGATTTGCATTCTTTGTGCATATCGCCACCTACAGGGCAGTGAGGTGAATTTATAGTAAAAAAGGACTTAAATATATATCTGTTTCTTATCCACACATATCACAACACTTCTGAAGATATGGATTTAACCACTGGAGTATTTTACGCTGCCTTTACGTGCTTTATGGAGCTTTGAAATTTTGGAACCCATTCACCTGCATTATATGAACATACAGTGCTGAGAAAGTCTTCTAAAAATCTTTTTTGTTCAGCAGAATTTTAATGTCTTTTTTTTTTTTTCATTAAAATTAGATAAAACAATTTGGATATGTTTGTGATTTGAAAGACTTTTCTTGAAGGAGCTGTTAGAGCTTTGTTTCCACCTTCTCTCAGAGTTTACAGGAAGAGATGTGCCAAAACAGCAAGACAATGATGAACATCAACCAGCGCTTGCAGCAGATCTTTGGGGACGCCATCGGTACTGCCTTCCCTGATCTGGAGAACCCTCCACTGGCAGTCACTCCCAACCAGCAGGCAAAGTTTGGGGATTACCAGTGTAACAGCGCCATGGCAATGTCTCAGGTCAGTTTCAGTTTAAGGGATAGTTAATCTGAAAGTGAATATTCTGTTATCATATATTTGCCTTTTTATCGTTCCAAACCCATATGACTTTCTGACTACCTTGGAACACAAAAGTAGATGTTTCACAGCGTGTTGATGCTGCTTTTTTTTTTCTTTTCCATACAATGAAAGCATAGAGTGACTGCAGTCTGCCAAGCTCAAAAAAGACAAAAATGCACCATAACAGTACAACAATTCAGCTTGTGCAGTAGCTTATATTCCAAGGCTTCTGAAGCCATATGATAGCTTTGCTTGAGGAACCATCTGAAATTGAAGTAAATCTTCCCATGTACTGTAGCCATGAAGTATTTAGAAGTAAATGGGTAGGGGGCAGCAAGTTAAGAACCCGTTTTCAACTGGTATTGAGATTCGTCTCTGGTAATCCAATCACATGTGGTCAATGCTAAATACAGTTCTAAACAGGGTCTAAAATGTTTTTTGATTGGATCACAGAAACCACATATGTGGCCACATTACGTTTGAGGTGTAAACGCTATCCATCCTGTATGCGTCCTGGCAGCAGTGAAGCACCACCCCTCACCTGCCAATCAACCGCTGCGCTTAAACAAGAGTTTAAACATTGCCGTTTACGAGCAGCTTTAAAAGGAAATAACCATCTGATCGGAAATGTAAAAAAAGAGGATACATACACAATCACGAGAGCTTCACGGATTTTCTTCTGTGTGTCTGATATCAACACAGATGACAAGCACGAACACCAGAAGCTCCTTTAATATGACAATCCACAAAAATGATGGATGATTCTGTTTGGCGTATTGCGTTTGTGCTTAGATTAAATTTCAACCGCATCTGGGAGAAACAGCGTGCCATTTTTTTCACGCTTTCTTTGTCTTTTCTGACTTTGTTGCGCTTTATTATCATGCAGGAACACACTGACATAGTGACTGATGTATGTCATCATGAAACAGAGACCCTCCTCTCCAAATTCAAACACAAGTGGTCACAGGAGACGTATTTAAGTGACCAGGTGTAAAAAGCAATGCGTCTCGCTTGACCACATGTGATCGGATCACCCGAGACGCAACATAATACCAGGTAGAAATGGGGTCTAAGATGCTGAGGCTGTATTGGAAAAAAGTTTACTACAAAATCAATTTTATGTTGTTCCAAACCCAGGTGTTATTTTTGTCTGTGGAACACTAGAGAAATTTTGAAGCACTGTCGTAAGCACTACTTTTATGGTATTTATTTGAGTTTGACACCTGTTAGGAGCTGCATGAAAATTCTGCTTGAAGAGCTGCGTGAACATTCTTAAAAAACTCTCCTTTTTTGTTCAGTGGGGAAAAAAGCAGCATACATGGGACAACATTGGGATGAGTGCATAATAAATAAATGATTCCTTTTACTAGTTGTAAATCTGTAAATGTTTTACTTGTGCAATTTTATGGAATTATTTGTGTGTATGTGGGTTTTTTTAGATGATGAAAGCTAAGGGACAGAAGGTCAGTCCCAGAGAGATTGCAGAAAAGATTGTCCAGAACATTCCTGACAATGAGTTAATCGAGAAGACAGAAATTGCAGGGCCAGGTCTGTTTAGTAAAGAATCACCGAGACCATTTGTTGGACCTTTTTTGCCTAATTGAAAGATTGTTAATTATTTAATTGAGTGCTCTTTTGTTTGCAGGGTTTATCAATGTTCATCTCAAGAAGGTGTTTGTTTCCAAACTCCTCACAAACCTGCTTTTGAATGGAGTGCAGCCACCACCTTTGGAGAAGAAAAAAAACGTAGGAGTTCTTACATAAAAGACTAACACAATGCTGTAAACACAGTAGTATGTTATTAGCCAAACTTCTCCTCACTCTCATTGGTGTTTTCAGGTAATCGTGGACTTCTCTTCACCTAACATTGCTAAAGAGATGCACGTTGGTCACTTGCGGTCCACCATTATTGGAGACAGCATGTGTCGACTTTTTGAGTTTCTGGGTTATGATGTGCTAAGGTTGGTGTTTATTATCTGTGTAGCTCAACAGTAGGATACCAGAAGCAAAAATCCTTTTCAGAATGTACATAGTGAAACTGACTTATAGCAGTAATGTCTAAACCTTTTTGGACAAACCTACCATGAACTTTACCATGAAAGAAAAAAGAAAAGAAAACCTTGTTAAATGGCCAAATTTCTAATGAAGTACTACACTTCCCATAATTCTGAAGCAAAATCAGCCAATCAGTGATTTCCGCTGTTAAGCTTAAATCGTGACAATCTCCACAATAGTGATTTTCCAAGTGAGCTAGTTAAACAGCTAATGTTAGCTTGCTAACAACCTAAATGTAGTTAATATGGCAAGTTGTAGCATTAGTCTAAAATACATTAATGATGGGTTCTATTAAGAAAATACAGTAAACACATACAAGTTAAGTCTTGTTCTTCTGTACTTTTTGTGTACTTTTTTGCTTAAAATCAAAGTCTGTAATAATTCATCTCAGAGCTGGTTAGTTTGGTTCAAGGCTTACAACTTCTCATTGAAACCATTTAAAAAATGCCTAGGGAAAAACTTTGTTTGAACCAAGGCTGGTGAAAGGTATGCAGTCACTGCTGAACTCTACAATGGGCAATAGTTCAGTTAAAATGACATTTTAATGGCATTTATTTTGCCTGCCATTAATCTCTATTAATTGTGTGCTTGAGTGCATTATTAGTTTTTTTGCACTTTTGTCCTATATCTGTCAGGTTGAACCATGTTGGAGACTGGGGGACACAGTTTGGGATGCTCATTGCTCATTTGCAAGACAAGTTCCCAAATTATCTTACTGTTTCCCCACCTATTGGTGACCTTCAGGCTTTCTACAAAGTGAGTATCTTTATATATTCATGCTGAAAATCAGTCTTTATGTGTCACAAAAGCCACCACTGCAGGAATCAGCTTTTTCCAAGTCTTTCCAGTTATTTTGTTAAATATTTCACTTCATTTGATGCTTTTCTTATTGCTTTTGCAAAGTTTCCTATATAGTGATTTTGATATGGGGATATTAATAGGTGAAGTGTCATTTTTTGGGGGGGGGGACGACTATGTTTGGTGACCAATGGGAGACAGGAAAGAGTTCGGTAAACATGTTTAAAAAACTTGAAACGTTTTTAATATTCCGTTTGTCGACTTTATTGGCACAGAAATTACAATTGCTGTATTATTGCTGTGATTCTTATCTATGGTTGTAGTGTGTGTGAGCATAACAAAGGTTTATCTTATCACTCTTGTACTAAATTGTAATGTAGATTTATGTTATGTTATTATACAGTATGTTCTGCCCTAATACAGTGCATTCAGTTGATGTTTTTCAAAACCATTCAGAACACTTTTGTTCTCTTATGTCCATAAGGAGTCTAAAAAGCGGTTTGATGAGGAAGAGGAGTTTAAGAAGAGGGCATACCAATGTGTGGTTAAACTACAGAGCAAAGAGCCAGACTTCATGAAAGGCTGGAACCTCATTTGTGAGGTTTCCAGAAAAGGTATGTGTCATGCCAAGTATGTTATCCTCACTATGTCAAATGTCACCCAGAGATAAAAGGCCCTTTCCCACTGGCAGTACTAAAGCCTGTTTTATTTACTTTCCCTTGGGACTAGTACTTTTTATCGCTTTTGCACCTAAGGAACTATATAGTTCCTCTGAGCTGTTTTGGGGGGATATGTAGCTCCTACTCTGGAGTAGGTACTTTCGGGGCATATAGGGACTGTTGGAGACTGTGGGAGGTGCTGCAGCCTGTTATTGGTCAAAAACCTATGACAAAGGGGGCCTGTGTAGCTCAGTGGTAAAAGACACTGGCTACCACCCCTTGAGCTAGTTCGAATCCCAGGGCGTGCTGAGTGACTCCAGCCAGGTCTCCTAAGCAACCAAATTGGCCCGGTTGCTAGGTAGGGTAGAGTCACATGGGGTAACCTCCTCATGATCGCTATAATGTGGTTCGTTCTCAGTGGGGCGCGTGGTGAGTTGAGCGCAGATGCCACAGTGGATGGCGTGAAGCCTCCACACGCGCTATGTCTCCGTGGCAATGCGCTCAACAAGCCACGTGATAAGGTGCGTGGGTTGTTGGTCTCAGACGTGGAGGCAACTGGGATTCGTCCTCCACCACCCGGATTGAGGCGAATCACTACGCGACCAGGAGGACTTAAAAGTGCACTGGGAATTGGGCATTCCAAACTGGGTGAAAAAAAAAAAAGAAAAAAAAAACCTATGACACTCAAAGCATTGAGAAAGGAGAGGAGTCCACAGCTGCCATAAGTAAACAACTAGCTGCTAGCATGCTACTCAGAGGATTGCACTAATTTTACAATTCCCTTAACAGAAATAAAATAAAACCAACAAAGTATACTAAGAGGATCCTCCGTCGGTGTTGGTGATTTTGGTGTTGTTGGATTGTTGTTGTTTATATTGAATCGCGCGTTCCAACCTTGTCAGAAGAAAAATGGTCGATTCTAGATTACGTCACTATGGTGGTAACTTTTGGCAATGCGAATGCAACAGGGGAAAAGTTTCCTAGGGTGTTCCATTCCTTGTAAGAGTTCTCATCTAGAATGTTACTAAAGGAAATGTAGGTGGGAAAGGGCCTAAAGATTCTTGGAAGTAATGGCTTATAAGGACAGTAGGGGTCAGTATATCATAGTGTTTATGTAGGCAGCTGTTAGAAGATCCTGTATCAGTGGTTCTCTACTGGTTTTGCTTCAGGACCAAGATTTTACATTGGACATCAAGTCGTGACCAAACACAGTAAAAAAAAAAATTTTTTATTTAATATAGTCTGGGTCACATGTTCTTTTATCTTGCATAGTTTTTTTCATGGTTTTCAAGTATAAGGGCAAGGATCAAGTGACATTATTTCTGTTGTTGATGTCAACAACAAAAGATACAGGAGGTTTTCTCAACCTCCTTTTGAAAGTTGATAAGGCTATTTATTAATATAAGCCTATTATATTTATTTAAAATGTATTTACTAATATCAAACAGAACACAATATTACACAGGAGGAAAACATTGTTCATAATTTGTCCATAAGTCTTAAAGGTCAAAACTTGGAAGCCCTTTATGTACTTGCCCTTATATTTATGGACTCCACAAGACCCCTGAAGGTGTCCTGTGGTATCTGGCACCAAGAGATTAGCAGCAGATCCTTCAAGTCCTGTAAGTTGCTAGGTGGAGCCGCTGTGGATTGGACTTGTTGGTCCAGCACTTCCCACAAATGCTCAATTGGATTGAGATCTGGGGAGGCCAGGGTAACACCTTGAACTCTTCATCATGTTTCTCAAACCATTCCCAAACAATGTGTGCAGTGTAGCAGGGTGCATTATCCTGCTGAAAGAGGCCACTGCCATCAGGGAATACCATTGCCACGAAGGGGTGTACCTGGTCTGCAACGATGTTTAGGTAGGTGCCACATGTCAAATTGACATCCATATGAATGGCCAGACCCAGGATTTCCCAGCAGAACATTGCCCAGAGCATCACACTCCCCCCACCGGCTTGTCATCTTCCCACAGTGCATCCTGGTGCCATCACTGGCCGTGTACGTGTGCACCGTTTACCTGGGCAATTCACATGATGTAAAAGAAAACAGGACTCATCGGACCAGGTGACTTTCTTCCACTGATCCAAGGTCCAGTTCCGAAGCTTGCGTGCCCATTGAAGGCGCCTTCGACGGTTGACAGGGGTCATCTGACCAGTCTGCGGCTATGCTGCCCTATACACAGCAGGGTGTGATGCACTATGTTTTGTGACACATTCCTCTCGTAACCATCATTTTATTTTATTTTTTTCTCCCCAATTTGGAATACCCAATTCCCAGTGCGCTCTAGGTCCTCATGGTGGCATAGTGACTCGCCTCAAGCCGGGTGACAGAGGACGAATCTCATTTGCTTCCGTGTCTGAGACAGTCAATCCGCGCATCTTATCACGTGGCTTGTTGAGTGCATTAGCGTGGAGATATAGCGCATGTGGAGGCTTCACGCTATTCTCCGTGGCATCCACGCACAACTCACCAAGTGCCCCACCGAGAGTGAGAATCACATTATAGTGACCACAAGGAGGTTACCCCATGTGACTCTACCCTCCCTAGCAACCGGGCCAATTTGGTTGCTTAGGAGACCTGGCTGGAGTCACTCAGCACACCCTGGATTCGAACTTGCGACTCCAGGGGTGGTAGTCAGCATCTTTACTTGCTGAGCTACCCAGGTCCTCTCCCGTAACCATATTTAAAATTTTCTGTGACTTGTGCCACAGTAGACATTCTGTCGGTTCGGACCAAATGGGATAGCCTTTGTTGCCCTCGTGCATCGATGAGCCTTAGGCACCCAACACCCTGTCGCCGGTTTGTGGTTTGTCCCTCCTCGGACCACTGTTGGTCGGTACTCACCACTGCTGACCAGGAGCATCCCACAAGCCTTGCCGTTTTGGAGATGCTCTGACCCAGTTGTCTGGCCTTTACAATTTGGCCTTTACTCCTGCCCATTTCTCCTGCATTCAACACGTTGCCTATGAGAACTGATTGTTTGCTTACCATCTAATCTACCCAGACCTTGACATGTGGCCTTGTTAGGAGATGATCAACTTTATTCGCTTCACCTGTGAGTGGCCATAATGTTTTGGCTCAGCTGTGCAAAATGCATGGCCTTATAATCACTGGTCAGACTATGGCTCCTCATTATTGTGGTTAGGTCAATGTAGCTAGTTAAAACATTTTTTATAGCATTTGCTATGAAACAGTAGCCTAAACATTTATAATCTTGAACTAAAACTGCCACAATTGTAATAAAAATGAGGTCTAATAGGTTCTACATAAGATATTATTTAATATGGAACTGTACCACAGTTAATGTTACTACTGTAAAATCCTGATAAATTTTAGTAAGGGTGACGATGTCTAATTTGATGTCATGTGTTGCTCTTTTCCTCCTCAATGCTGCAGCGTGTTGGAGCTGTCTACTGTTTGAGAGGTTTGACTTTCTCCAAAGTGCTTTAAACTAGAAAATTCTCAATAGAAATAAAATGGGCCGCATCAGTTTTGTGGTCTGTGCCGCGATATCGAGGTGTGCGTGCTCCCGAGATATAGTATAAACAGACAAACCAGGGGCTGGTTCATGAAAAAGTTCTTAAGAAAATTAAGGATGTTTTTGGGATAAATTATAAGAAGTTCGTATGTATGTTCCTAAGTGCAATTTGTGAAAAATTCTTAAGAGGTTCTTAGATATTTCCTTAAAAACATCTTAATTGTTTTCTTAAGAATAGAATGACAGGCTTTGACATTGTCTGATCTTATTAGCCTGCTCATGAAGTTGCCTTATCTGATAGCCTCAACAAAGTCAGTACTTCAGCACTGGTTAATCGTAACGATAAATATTTAAATATACTTTTTTAAATGGCAAGCACCTTCTGATAAATTTTTTTAAATGTAAAATGCATGAGGTGTGTAAGTTTAATGACAGTACCTGTCATAGTACAATTTACTTGCTGGTAACAATTTGCAACTTTTAGTTTGACATGGAAGAAAAGAAAAGAAACAAAACTTCAGTAGACAAGAGCTGGAGGTTCTCCTTGGGAAGCTTTATAATTAGATTACATTGGAATGTAAGAGGCAGGTATGGAAAAGGGTGTCGGAGGCTGTCTCTGCTGTGACCTACTCCATTAGGGATGTTGATGGGTGAACAAGAAAGTCTCAGCTTTCTAAAGATATAATTATTATATTTCTATGGACTCTAAAAACCATGGAGAGAGTGCTATGCAGCGCTTCCGTTTGAATTTACTAGCATTAACATTAAGAAACTTCATAACATGTATTGTTTGAATTTCGTGATAACATGTACATGGTTTATAATCTGAAAATAAAAATAACATAAAACACAAAACTCAAATTTCTACATAAACAGCCCATTGCGACTTCCGACTCAACATGATAGAACACGTCACATTTGAAACAACCCAATAAATTCATTAAACATATAACCTTTTGGGATTTAAGACAACTCTGAGGTTATCTTAAATTTAAGATGTTATTTACGACGATTTTTTAAGAAAAAAAAGAATTTTTGTTGAGAATTTTAATTCTTAAGTGTTTTCTTAAGAACAATCTTAAGTTTTTTCTGGAATATAAAATATTCCTTTTTTCTTAATAGAGAAAGAAGAAAATGGTAGTTAAGAAGAACTTTCTTTTTAAGAACGTTTCCTGAATCCTGCCCCAGAACTTAATCGCACCGCACAAATGTTTGTTTCAGATGAAAAGCATATTCAGCTCATAAAAAGCACTGAATGTGAGATGAATATCATAAAATTTGCGTCTTGGGCCACTGAAAAATGTACAATGGAGGAAGACCCCTGTCAAGTCCACAAGTCCCTGCTGTCCACGACCCTATTCAAACGTACCTGTGATTTTTGGGTCACAACCTACCAGTAGAGAAACAGTGTTCTGTATTTTACAGCTATGAGACAGTAATATACTCACTGCCCCATGCATCTCACCTCATTCACTCAAAAGCTATAATGACTTATTTAATCTCAGAGGAAATCCAGGGTGAAGCTCTTTTGACAGAGTTGCTGTCCAACTTTAAAAGAATGGTTCACCAAACCAATTTCCTTTAGAGTTCCATTCATCCAAATAAATAAATAAACCATTAACTGATTAGGCAGCTGCCTACTTTTTGGGATGCAACCAAAGCTCATGTAAAACAGCCAATCCTGGCATCCTCCATCGGTGTTGTTGATTTCATTGTTGTTGTTTATATTGAATCACGCGTTCCAACCTTGTCAGAAGAAAAATGGTCGATTCTAGATTACGTCACTATGGTGGTAACTTTTGGCAATGCAAATGCAACAGGGGAAAAGTTTCCTAGGGTGTTCTGTTCCTTGTAAGAGTTCTCATCTAGAATGTTACTAAAGGAAAAGTAGGTGGGAAAGGGTCTAAATATTCTTGGAAGTAATGGCTTATAAGGACAGTAGGGGTCAGTATATCATAGTGTTTATGTAGGCAGCTGTTAGAAGATCCTGTATCAGTGGTTCTCTACTGGTTTTGCTTCAGGACCAAGATTTTACATTGGACATCAAGTCGTGAACAAACACAGTCAAAAAATATGTATTTAATATAGTCTGGGTCAATGGTTCACCAAACAATTCTGTCATTATTTGCTCACCCTCATGTCATTCCAAACCTGTATGCTTTTCTTTCCTGCCAAACACAAAATATGATTTTTTTTTAATTTTTTATTTGTATTTATTTTTTTGGAAGAATCTTAACGCAGCTCTTTCTTTACAACAACAAGTCATAGTGACAAGTCGAGCTCCAAAAAGGACAAAAAACACCAAGGAAGGACCAAAAAAGTAGTCTGCATAATGCTCTCATTGTATTACAAATAATAAATAATAATAATAGTAATCAGTTACGTTGATTAATCTTTTTTTATTTATTTTTTTTATCTGATTGTGAACATTGGGCTAAACACAGGCTTTTGGAAGATTTTGTGAATAAACATACATTTCGATCTGCTCCTCACACATTGTTATCGAATTTCTTCAGAACACTTGGAAAATAGCTCATAAGTCATATGGACTACTTTAATTATACTTTTGTTTGGTGCTTTTGGTGTTTTTTGGTTTTTTTTGTTTGTTTGTTTGCGTCCATTTTTGAGCTTGACAATCGAGGACACTGTGAACTTTTGTACGGAAGAAGCTGCTTAAAGATTTCTACTTTTATGTTTTACAGACAAAATAACAGCATACAGGTTTGGAACGACATGAGGCGAATAAATAATATAAAATAATGACAGATTTCTAAAAAAAAAAAATATACTATGCCTTTAAGAGACGTAATAACCGAGAAAGCACAATTTGTTAATTTGACATTTTTTTTTAATTCTGTAATATTTCAACATTTGTAAGCTGAGACATTTCTCACAGATTTGCTCTCCTCGTCCTTGTACTTCAATGGATATATTTCATGGAGGGAAGAGTGTTTTCATCTAGCTATAGTATATCTAGTTTTAACATTTCATCACTGAAGGGCACAGATGCCCCTGGGCACCACTGACTGACACATCTGTTTCCTGTGTCTCTTCAGTTCAACTTCTTGATGTGACAGCATCTGCCTTTAACACCTTAATCAAAACATGTTTCCTCTACTAAGGCTTGTCTAATGGAGGGCAAGTGGTGTGTTTATTCTTTTTTCTGCTGATGCCGTCCATTCGGCTTGGCTAAACTGGGAAGGTGCTCATTTGATTTGATTTCCCTGTGGTGTGGATGTTTTAATTAAACAGTGTTGTCCGTTCTTGTGTGCTGATGCAGAGTTTCAGAAGGTCTACAACTGCCTGGATATCCGCATTGAGGAACGTGGAGAGTCATACTATCAGGACATGATGACAGCTGTGGTGAAAGAGTTTGAGGAGAAAGGTACGTCTTTGAGTAGGTTGGAGGGCTTTTTCACTTTTAGTTTTAGTTAGTTTTATATTGTCTGCTGTCGTCCTCTATTTTTAATAATATTACATGAATATGATAGATTATTTGTCATTGTCTGCATGCTTTTGTTGTACACTAAAAAAACATAATGCCAGGACCTTCACTTAAAACAAGTGCATAGTTTAAAGACAAGACAAGAAAATGAAATAAAATCAAAACTGACCCTTATTTGCGTTGTTAATAAATATCCCTGGCCATATTGTACATGATTTGTGTTATTTTAAATAAAATTAAGACGTATATAATCACAATCTTTAATTAAAGTGAAATTAATTTCTCTGCCTCTGAAACAAGTGTTCTGATGATGTAATAATAAAAAATAATAATACAATGTTTTTAATATTAAATATTAATATAATATTAAAATAATGTTTTCAGTAATACCATAGCCTAACACCTAAGATCCGATAAAAACCCTTCATTATGTCCAGATGAATATTTAGTTTCACTTGGAAATGCATCACAAATATGGAAGTTGAATTGTGTAATTTAAAGTGTGCACCTCTAGCCTCACTAAACAGAATTGCAAAAAGAATCAGTGTTTTCAGTAATGTTTCCCAAACACTCCACCCATCTTTCTTTAGTTAAACCCTCACCTTTAAATGTGTAATGTGAATGTTTTGTAGCTTTTCAAAGCAATGCATATGTGTCCAGTAGGGGGCAGTGTTGCTTTAGGATTAATCTAAAAAATCACTGCCACTTGCTCTACCATTTTCCCTGGTCTTTTCTCCTCTGACGTCCCCCTCAAATCCTCTGTCTCCAATCAGGCCTGGTGGAGCTGGACGAGGGCAGAAAGATAGTTTTTGCTCCGGGCCAGTCTGTTCCCCTGACGATTGTTAAATCAGATGGAGGCTACACTTATGATACCTCCGATCTGGCTGCCATCCGAAATCGGCTGTTTGATGAGAAAGCTGACATCATCATCTATGTGACTGACAGTGGCCAGGTGTGTCGGTGTAGGTCTAGATATATGGGTATATAGCAGAAAGTGTTTATGAAATCTTAAGCAGACTCCACAGCATAAACCTTCCTCTAGTTAGCTGATTATAATGAGGACACCATGCACACTCATTCAGCAGGGATCAAGGGCACTGGGTGAGATCACAAACACACACCAGAATTTAAACATCTGTATGTTAATAAAGATGTTAATGTCCTCAAATATTAATGCGGTGAAGGTCAAGAACACAACCTGTCAGTGCCTCTATCAAAACGAATAGTTTTGAATTTTGTTCTGTTTAGAGAATAAGACGAATATTTTCCTGGGCTAACTTTGTTTTAAAGACCCCATGAAATCAAAATCAAAGTTTTATGGTTTTAGACCACGTGTGTTTGCTTTGAAGCCATCTATATCCTGGTGTACTCAAACACAGATGCGTTTTTATGTATGAGTTATGAGATGCGAGTAATATAACTCGCGCGCGTGTGTGTGTGTGTGTGTTCGGTGCGTTGACTGCCCTGTTATGGCAGGCAATGCACTTCCAGATGATCTTTGCTGCTGCTCAGATGATCGGCTGGTATGACTCCAAGGTCACACGTGTAGAACATGCAGGTTTCGGCGTGGTGCTTGGAGAGGACAAGTGAGTTTATCAGTATATAGGCACCATTATCATATTTTCACCAGGGTGGCCCAATTATTCCATTGATAGCTCACTTACCTTGTGGTTGTTTGTGAATTAAGAGTGTTGTTTCTTTATTTCCATTCCAGGAAGAAATTTAAGACTCGTTCAGGGGACACGGTTCGACTAATGGACCTTCTAGAGGAAGGTCTAAAAAGATCCATGGACAAACTGAAGGAGAAGGAGAGAGATAAGGTGAGCTCCTCAAACAGAGATGAAACAAAGTGCCTTCTCCTTCTCACCTTGAAAACCTCTGTCTACATTGAGTCCTTCAGCACAGCTAATAAAAGATCAAGGGATCTCAAATGAGACCAGATGTGCTAATGAGAATTACTTCCTATATTACCCATGACTCCTTTGTGCACAGAAATGAAAAGTATCAAATAAACTTTGCCTTGCTTGCATGATTGATATCTGACAAACAGCATAGAGAGTGTCTTACAGTAAAGTAATTTGAGGAAGCAATCTTGTTCCAGACTCAAGTAAGCAAAGTAAATGTTTAGACGTTTAGATCCTGAAATGTCCTTCCTGTCCTTTATTCCTGGAAAAATTAGGGGATCATGTACAATTTCTATGTTTTTTGGAGATTTAAGTATATGACAGATGTATCAAGTATAAAAAGGGTGCTTTTAATTTAAGTGAAACTGACCTGTGTATTTTGAAAAGTGTCTTGTTTGTAAGGAATATTGAAAGTTACACACTGCATTAAACTAGGCAGAAAAGTTAGCAGGCGTGTAATCGTGTAATTAATCTTTGAGCATAATCAGTTAGAACCAGTGATGTAGGACAGTGCCAACACGGATTTGTTGAAGATTTTTATCTTGTTAAAGCACTCTGCACCACTCCTTATCTCTTCATACTCCTGTTATAGCCTTGCGGCGAAAGGTCTGGCCTGGTAACCAAAAGATAGTAATTCCAAAACCTACATAGGGTGATCACCATTTTCACTTCGTGTGTGTTGCAGGTGCTGACCCCAGAAGAGCTGGTGAAAGCTCAGCGTGCCGTGGCCTTCGGTTGCATTAAATATGCAGACCTTTCAAAAAACCGCATCAATGACTACGTCTTTTCCTTTGACAAGATGCTTGATGATAGGGGAAACACAGCAGCCTACCTCCTCTATGCCTTCACCCGCATCAGGTGAGTCCTCAAGGGGATTTATATCTTCACATGTATTAGATAAACTCTTCTGGGGGAATTTTCACTGCATCAGGTAAGCCCTGCTTTGGTGTTCATATTTTACTCCACATCAAATGAGCCCTGCTAGGCAATTATATTATCACCCACATCATTTTAAGCCCCTCTGGGGATTGATAGATTACACGCATGCAAGGCCGGGCCAGAAAGGTGGCACAGAAATATAGAAAAATTAGCTTTGCCACCCCAACTCGAACCCCGCTCGCATCCTGGAGACTGTGCGCAACGGCTTAACCCATCCGTGTCGTGCATGGTCCATAATAACGTTCCACCCTAGAGTTTGATATCTTCACCTGCTTCAGTTGAAACCCTCTGGGGATTAATATCTTCACCTGCTTAGTTAAGCCCTGTTGGGGATTGATATTTTCACCTGCTTCAGTTGAGACCCTCTGGGGATATACAGTTTAAGTCAGAAGTTTACATGCTTGAAGTCATTAAAACACATTTTTTAACCACTCCACAGATTTAATATTAGCAAACTATAGTTTTGGCAAGTCGTTTAGGACATCTACTTTGTGCATGACACGAGTAATTTTTCCAACAGTTGTTTAAAGACAGATTGTTTCACTTTTAATTGACTATTTCACAATTCCAGTGTGTCAGAAGTTTACATACATTAAGTTAACTGTGCCTTTAAGCAGCTTGGAAAATTCCAGAAAATTATGTCAAGCCTTTAGACAGTTAGCTTCTGATAGGAGTTGTACTGAATTGGAGGTGTGCCTGTAGATGTATTTTAAGGCCTACCTTCAAACTCAGTGTCTCTTTGCTTGACATCATGGGAAAATCAAAAGCCAAGACCTCAGAAAAAAAATGGTGGACCTCTACAAGTCTGGTTCATCCTTGGGAGCAATTTCCAAACACCTGAAGGTACTACGTTCTTCTGTACAAACAATAGTATGCAAGTATAAACACCATGGGACCCCGCAGCCATCATACCGCTCAGGGAGGAGACACATTCGGTCTCCTAGAGATGAACGTAGTTTGGTGCGAAAAGTGCAAATCAATCCCAGAACAACAGCAAAGGACCTTGTGAAGATGTTGGAGGAAACAGGTAGACAAGTATCTATATCCACAGTAAAACGAGTCCTATATCAACATAACCTGAAAGGCTGCTCATCAAGGAAGAAGCCACTGCTCCAAAACTGCCATAAAAAAGCCAGACAACAGTTTGCAAGTGCACATGGGGACAAAGATCTTACTTTTTGGAGAAATTTCCTCTGGTCTGATGAAACAAAAATGGAACTGTTTGGCCATGATGACCATCGTTATGTTTGGAGGAAAAAGGGTGAGGCTTGCAAGCTGAAAACACCATTCCAACCGTGAAGCATGGGGGTGGCAGCATCATGTTGTGGGGTTGCTTTGCTGCAGGAGGGACTGGTGCACTTCACAGAATAGATTGCATCATAAGGAAGGAAAATTATGTGGATATATTAAAGCAACATCTCAAGACATCAGCCAGGAAGTTAAAGCTCCGTCGCAAATGAGTCTTCCAAATGGACAATGACCCCAATCATACATCCAAAGTTGTGGCAAAATGGTTTAAGGACAACAAAGTCAAGGTATTGGAGTGGCCATCACAAAGCCCTGACCTCAGTCCGATAGAAAATGTATGGGCAGAACTGAAAAAGTGTGTGCGAGCAAGGAGGCCAACAAACCTGACTCAGTTACACCAGTTCTGTCTGGAGGAATGTGCCAAAATTCCAGCAACTTATTGTGAGAAGCTTGTGGAAGGCTACCCAAAACGTTTGACCCAAGTTAAACAATTTAAAGGCAATGCTACCAAATACTAACAAAGTTTATGTAAACATCTGACTCACTGGGAATGTGATGAAAGAAATAAAAGCTGAAATAAATAATTCTCTCTACTATTATTCTGACATTTCACATTCCTAAAATAAAGTAGTGATCCTAACTGTCCTAAGACAGGGAAAGTTTTCTACGATCAAATGTCAGGAATTGTGAAAAACTGAGTTTAAATGTATTTGGCTAAGGTGTATGTAAACTTCTTACTTCAACTGTTTATCCTGACCTGCTTCAGTTGAGCCATGCTGGGGATTGATCTATTCCCCTACTTCTGGTGAGTGCCTATGGGGATTGATATCTTCACCTGCTTCAGTTGAGCCCTGCTAGGGATTGATCTATTCCCCTGATTCAGGTGAGCAACTGTGGGGATAGATACCATATCTTCATCTGTTTAAGGTGAGGCCCTTTGGGGATTGATATCTTCACCTGCTTAAATTGAGACCTTCTGGGGATTGATATCTCCACCTGCTTCAGTTTAGACCTTCTGGGGATTGATATCTTCACCTGCTTCAGTTGAGACCTTCTGGGGATTGATATCTTCACCTGCTTCAGTTGAGACCTTCTGGGGATTGATATCTTCTCCTGCTTCTGTTGAGACCTTCTGGGGATTGATATCTTCTCCTGCTTCTGTTGAGCCCTGCTGGCAATTGTTATCTTCACCTCCTTCAGTTAAGCTCTGCTTGGAATTGATATTTTACCTGCTTCAGGTGAACCCCTCTGGGGATTATTATCTTTACCTGTTGCAGGTGAGCCATCTCTAGTGTTCTCCACTTCAAAGAAGTTCCAATCATAACACAGTGGACGTGTATATTGAAATCTTAAAGGGGACAGCACAGAAAACTAAGCGTTTCAGACAGAGGTTCAGAGATGGGAAAAAGGGTGGGAAAAGGTAAATGAATACTATATTATGACTATTTTTGTGCAAAAACCTTTACTAACATCATAAGTGAACCTCAAGGAAAATAAGTAAACAAACAATTCATTACATGACCCCTTTAATATCTCCAACTGCTTCAGGTGAGCCCTGCTGGGGATTGATACCTTCATTTGTATCAGGGCTTGATATCTTTACCAGTATCAGATAAACCCTTCTGGGTATTGCTATTTTTACCTGCGTTAGGTGAGACCTGCTGGGGATTGATATGTTTTGGTGGATGTAGTGCTGAAAATGGAGGCAAAATGAAAATAGCTCACCAACACTGCTGAATGGAACCCATTCAGTTGATCACTTGGGCAGTTTTTAAGCATGCTGCTGTGTGGAATTTGTGTGTGTGTGGGGGACTCAGCGGCTTTGTGTATTTGTGTGCACATCAGTGAATGCATGCATCTGCTGTGTTCTCAGTGTGTTTGGTTTTCCGGCTGAAGTTTGTGTGTGTTTGTGAGATCTGCTTCTCTCCTGGCCAGAGTAGATGCTCAGCACAAGTTGTCTCTTATTCTGACTCTTTTTCACCTTGTGTTCTCTCAGTGTTTGCTCTTCTTTCTCAGTAGGGCTGTTGACCTGATTTTAGGAGCTTAGGGAATCACAGTGCCTCTGGTCTCGTGCCTCATTCTTTTGGAAAGCCTGTTGTTGTTTTTTTAATTGGGATTTTGAAGTTGGTAACAGAACCATATTTAGGGGGAAGTCAAGATGGGGATGACAGCCAATGAAGGAGCAGTAGCCAAAAAAAATAATAATTTGCAATGGAAACAACTGGTGGGATTTCAACATGCATCCAAATACAGTATGCATCCAATAGAACCGGATCCTCAATCTCTCTGCAAGCAAATTTATGTGACTTGTGTGAATTTATGTAAACTGTCACAGGAGTCAAATGTCACTTCTCTCCTACTCCTCTTTTGCTTTGTGCACTTTCAGTATAAATGCAAATCTTCTGAAGCAATACAAAAGCTTTGTATGAGGATGATTAATCATGATTAATAAAATATGATTTCAGATCTGATTCATACTTTGCGCACCAAGACGCACCATAAAATGTTTTATGTTCATGGCATCAAACACCATTGGTCTTGTAACAAACGTGACATGCTGATGTTTGAATATGCGGATGCATAAATGAGATTCCATATGTATTACGACACACTTTCTTCTTGATTTTCCTCCAGGTCTATAGCTAGACTGGCTAATATCCAAGAGCCCACCCTACGTAAAGCAGCCGAGACCACAGAAGTTTTACTGGATCATGAAAAGGAGTGGAAACTGGGTAAGTGTATCCTGCGCTTCCCAGAGATTCTGCAGAAGATCACAGACGACCTGCTTCTTCACACGCTCTGCGACTACCTTTATGAGCTGGCCACCACCTTCACCGAGTTCTATGACAGCTGCTACTGCGTGGAGAAGGACCGGCAGACAGGTGGGTTCATCGCAGGAACACTATCCAGGGGTAATTAGTGTCTACAGTGAGCAGGGTCTATATTCTCCCAGTTACATGATCACTCACAGTGACAAGTGAAAATTGGTAAAGCTGGTCAAACAATTTCACCTTTATACCGTGAAAGTAAAACATGCTCAGAGCCAAAACCGTTGTGTTAGTTCACCCAATAATTAAAATTCTGTCATCATTTACTCATCCTCATTCTTTTAAAAATGTATGTGAATGGCATGTCCTATGGGTTTGCATCAACATGCGGGTGAGTAAATGATAACAGAATTGTCATTTTTGGGGTTTTGGCTGTGAAATAAACTCATGTACATGGAGTATGTGGTCTTTGCTCCTTACCAAAAAAGTGCTTGGAATAGATTTAGGCCAAAATTGTTGAAGGTTATTTTTCACATAGTGGTGGGCAAGTGCTAACCAACAACACTTTTGTTAATTTAAACTGGAAGAGCTAATCCACGACAATATCTGTTAGCTGTTTTTCCCATCTGATACTCCTTAATAAGAAATAGTTATTAAGGCACTGATGAAGCCACATTCTCTTAAATTAAACAGCTTCTTTAGTCTTTTAATATAGACTAATGAAGTTGAGATTGAAAATACTCTTCTGCTTATGTGGCTTTTGGGTTTTATTTCATAGTTCTCATTTTCTTGTAACAGGCACATTAAGGTATTTTAATATGTTTATGTGGTAGATTGTAGAGCCTTTGGATTTAATGCATGGCCTTTAACCACCAAGATGTGTGGCAAAACATCCTTGATTTGATTGAACTTAACCTGCTTCTTTGAACATGATAATTTTGACCAATGTCTCTTCTGCATGATTCTTCTTAGGGGAAGTGGTCAAAGTCAACATGTGGCGGATTCTCCTCTGTGAAGCCACAGCAGCTGTGATGGCCAAAAGCTTTGACATTCTGGGTATCAATCCAGTTCAGAGGATGTAAACTGGTCAATGCCTCCCTCCTCTGAACATTGATGTTTTGGAAAAAGGTCTCATACCTTTTTCCAAAACATCAGTGTCCCAGTGGATTTTTATGGTATACCAAATAAAACTCATAGGACTGTCCATAAAAAAGTTTTGGCTTCCTGTTAAAGTTTTGGCTTCCTCATAAATGTCAGACTAGCCATCTGGACCTTGACAAACATCCAAATAATCAGTCAAAGCTAAAATACCAATCTCCAAGGCTACATTAGAGCTATCCACTTCTGGAGCGTCCAGCAATTGGTGTGCTTGGTTTGACCCTTTTTTCTATAATAACTTTATTGCCAGGCAACAGGAATGAGCTCACTTATCTTTGGTTTATGACCTTTACTCATTTAGTTTTTGGTTGTATTATTTCACAATATGCATAAAACATTGTTCTCCTTTGAATTAATTTCTTAATGTGTTTTTTATTCACTGGTGTATTGCTGTATCCACATTGCCTTTAGCCAGAGGCTTTCAGTGAATTATTCAATTTGAGATAAAGTAACATTTCATTTAAGGTTTTTAATAGAGTTCAGTGTTTTTCTTGCTCTTGCCATCAAGATTAACTGAATTGGGGGTGATAAATGCAGCGTCAATGCCTGATAATCTGTATGAAGATTAAGTGGAATTATTTAATTCACTTACTGCGTCACTGGTTATTTACTCATTGGATGTGCTGCAACCTGGATTTTCTTGATAATTTTAGGTCTTAGAACTAAATTATAGATCTGAACACTTAATTACTTGGTTGAGTCTAGGTGAATCCATTAGTTTGTTCTAACCTATTTTATGACAATCAGCCAAGTTTTTAAAAATGTAATATGGGCTTTCAACAAAAAAAGAAGGCCACCTGTACTAAATGGGTTTAATGTTTTTCAACTCATAACGCAAAATTTTTATTTTCAGCTCAACGTTGCCCATTACTGAAAATTTGTATTTTTTATAATGCTGTTTTTGAAAATGTGATCTCAAAAACATATTACAGAGATGACTACCATATACCATTTTTTGGGGGAAATTAAAGGCCCTTTCACTTGACTTGCGTCAGTGTTACCCAATGCATTGAATTCTAAGTGAAGCATTAGCTACAGCATGCCCCCAGTGTTGCATTTTACAGTGTTCAACTTACTAACTAAATATAACTGTGCCCCAATTTGTTTCTTTTCAAAACAGCAGTGATTAACGGAAATGTTAAAAGACATGTGCAGTGTTTGTCTTTTCAGTAACGATTTTAACTTCGCACCCACGTTTGGTGTGCTTTTCCTGTTACTTGTAATTGTAACATTTGTATGTCATGTTAATAAAATAAGTAAAGTTACTATTGTAAGATATAAAGTTGCAATTGCAAGATATAAAGTCGGAATTGCAAGAAATGTAATTGTGAGATATCAAGTTTCAATTATGTGAAATAAAGGCACAATTACGAGAAATACAGTTGCAATTGCGAGATAAAGTCACTATTGCAAGATATAAAGTGAGTTGCAATTGCGAGATGTAAAGTTGCAATTATGAGAAATAAAGTAGATATTGCGAGATACGTCGCAGTTCTGAAAACTTTTTGTTATTGCGAGATATCAACTAACAGTTATAAGATACAAAGTCGCTATTGCGAGAAGTAGTCGTTGCAATTGCGAGATATACAGTAAATTATGGGAAATAAAGTTGTAATTGCGAGATACAAAGTCGCTATTGCGAGATATAAAGTTGCAGTTATGAGTAATAGCATTGCTATTGCGAGATAAAAAGTCGCTATTGCGAGATGTAAGGCCACAATAATGAGATACAAAAAGACATTTCTCACAAATACAATTGCGAGGAAGTCACGACTAACAATTGTGAGATATAAAGTCAGAACTACTTTTTTTTTTATTCTGTTGTGGGATCAAGGGAATCATTAGGACTTTTTAACTCAGATTCATGTTTTCACTCTACTTTGTACACTTTCTTGCTACCTAGCAGCCTCATACAGTACAAACGGCCCTCATACAATCAGCCTTCTGTGACACTATAATGCTTTTCAGCTGCAAAGCTTTCATATGGAGGTCAAAGCTGTGCATTATGGCTGCATTGAGTGGTGCGTTGAAGTGATGACTTGTGTCACGTGAAAAAGGTTTTTGAAAGCTTTAAACAAATACATCTACTGCCATAGATGAATTGCTAAAGAAGAAAAGGCATTTCACTCAGTCTAGAGCAGCTAATTACAATGTGCTATAGATTATTATACATGAGTGAAAACAACATCTTTAATAATTTAAGATCCTTCATTCTCTTTTTACTACAACAAGGACTGCTTGTAATTTGATATACTTTTACCGTTGAATCTGAAAATGATAAGACCAATGATGTTAAAGAGATAGATCACCAACAATTTAAATTCAACAATCAGTTACTCACCCTGATGTTGTTTCTAACCTGTTTAACTTTTTTTTCTGTGGAATACAAAAGAATATAGAAAGTCATATTCAACATGATGGTGTAAATGGTGACAGATTTTTCATTTTTGGGTGAACTTCCCCTTTAACTTCATCGATCATCTCATTTTCAGATTCAACATTGAATGTAGTTTGTCAGTTTATTTTAAATTCATTTTCTTAGTTGGTATGCATGAAAAAATGAATAATCTCAAGCCAAGTTGTGTTATTACTTTCATGATATATTTAAATAAAATCTGTTACATACATACAGTATCAACAAACCATCACAACAAATTAAGTTATATTAGACCTTGCTATAATAAAGTTGACCTTCATAAAATAGTATATTTAAGTTGCCTTTTATGAAATCAAATACATGGCGTTCCTTTTTTGATCATGTAGTCCAAAACTGTATGATAGTAAAATGCTAAATAATAAGAAATTACAGTTGTAGCATTTGGGTCTGACAGCACAGAGCTTTGTAATGTGCTATGTCACATAATTCCTCTGATGGAGGCACTTAGCTTGATCAGAGAATCATTTTAACAATATAAAATAAATTAAAACAAATGTGGCAGCTTCCAACCAAATAAAATTAAAAAAAAATCATGACTGCTTGAATCAATGTCACATTCGCTACTATACATGAGAATTGTCTCTCAAAGCTAATCGTGTCTCCGTGTGTCCCTATGTCTTGAAGTATGTTTGAAATAATGCAATAGTGTGATACAACAGTGATTCAGGGGCCAAGTCTTCAGAGAGCTGGATTTCAAATCGTGTCCACCAGTCCTTCTTTTAATTCTTAAAAACAGTGAGAGTTGAGTGTCGGAGTCAACCACTGCTATGCATTAGCCCATGAAACAGTCCTTTAAATAGGATGAGACATTTCATTACTCTGACACTCTCCCTTGTCTGTCTTGATAATGCCAAGTGCACCAGCTCTCCTGGTACACCTCATCACACTGTTGTTGTTCCTTGTCTCCAGGCTGAATGGTCTTTGCATTAAAATGGTCCCGTAACTCTCCACGGTACTGAGATTCTGGAACAACTTAGAAGATTTCTCTTCATAATCTTGCAGCTCTGGAGCTCACTCACTTCATTTACAGTATGTGCTCCCTTATTCTGAGCTGACAGATACCTCAGGGATTATAAAGCTGTCCAGGGTTTGACAAATTATTCTTTGGAGCCCTTACTGTGCTTTTGAGTCTTTTGTTTTGGGTCTAAAGGAGTCCTTCATGGCCATCAACACAGATGAAACTAGGTGTCCTCCTACTTTATGGTGCCATTCTGGAGATCGGCCTCTGATAAAAGAGAAAGAGTGTGAACAGTCAATATTGAGATGCTGCTGCATCATAAAATAAACATCAAGCATCAGGGGTTCCAGAGAGGTTAATTTGCAGTTTCCACTAGCAAATGGGATGAGTCTAATTGGGATAGCAGGCAATGTTAAGGAAAGAAAATTAGTACCATAAACTAATAAGCAAATGGCCACTAGCTTACATTGTCACATTTAAAGTTTTCGTTTACAACAAAAGGAGAGCAAAGTGTGATTCAACCCTTAAATTAATTATAACTTGTCCAAAAACAAACACCCATATTAGTAATTTCATATTTCAGTTTCTGAATATAACAGTGCAATAACATTCTTTGGTTAGCATCTGAAAAGCAATACAATATCTAATGAATGTGCCATCTTTTAGAAAATGGAGCCCATATAGTCACTTTGTAAAAGTCTGCTTCCCTAATTGAAAGTACAGATTCATGCTCCCAACCCACCAATCAATAAACCGCAATAGGCTGTTTACTTCATTTGGACAGGACAAATACATGCTGCAATCAGAAAAAATGCACAGCGTCTTTTCACCTGCATTCCTAAATGTGCCAGCTAGACAAGTTCTAGCCAGTGGAGGTAATATAATGTGTCTCAATGATTGTGCTGCATGTTTGCGCTGTCACAACACATCCCCAGGAATGCATCTCAATTTTCGACGACAACTGTTTGCTGTATTACAGCCAAGTGTTTCATTGATTCTGCCCTAAAATATGAATCTATAGGGGCTCTTGTAGTGCAAGAGAGACTTGCAGGTAACAAATTGATTATTAAAGAAACTACAAATCTCTGAGCCTTAGCAAGAAATTTGAGCCTGAAGCTCTTTTTCAAATACGCCCCATTTTCAACCTCTTTTTTTATTTGGTCAAAGATACACACCTTGTGTCTGTCCGGCAGAGGTGCGTGACTCGTGACTTCTTTGACCCCAGTGGCTCGATTAGGAAAAAGCAGCAAAAAACTTGAGCCCTCACACCTCGGATAGCCACAGAAGCATGTTCGACAGAAGTGGAGGACACGAACAGAGACCCTGTCGTAGAATCTGATTGCCAAGTCCTACAGCAGGAGAATGTAATAGTTCAGAAACGCAGTAATATAAAGAAGTATCTTTGGTAACACCAAGAATTAGAACAGCAATGCAAGCTCATATATATGTGGGGTGGCTCAATTACAGCCATGGCAAGGGTAAATGGGATTACACATGCAATGGTGTGCATGTTATGAGATGGCGTTGTCAAGGGATTTACTCTTTACCGTGCTTATTTGTCACTGAATATGCCATCAAATCCAGGATGGAACTCATGCTAAGTCTTAGTTTTCTTTTGAAAGGTACATCTATTATCATTCAAGAAGACGTCATCAATTAAGTTGTCCCAGATGTTAATGCGAGGAATTATGCAAAGGCAAATCACCTTTGAAAATGAAGCATAAATGATTGGGCTCTGAGTTCATTCTGTGAGCATCATCTCATTTCATGGTCTCAAAGTACTTTGGTGCTGTGCCATGATACCCAGAGGACTACAGGTTTCTAAGTCTTACGTGACAAGCCTCAAGTTTCTGAACACGATGCAATTTTGGATTTTCCAGTTATTGCCCGTTTTGCAACTTCCCTCAGAGTTATTGAATCTTTATCAGTTGGGATGATTACATATTTTTGGCAGTTTATGGTGACCACCTCTTCAAGCTTCAAAAGGCTCTTTGCACAATAGCAGTAGTTACGCAGCATGCGTGAGATGGAGCGTTTAAGCGAAAAGTCATTTTGTTTAGCTTCAACAGGACCACCAGTGATATTAACAACAAAAACACAACATAGCTGCACACAAACATTTCTGAAGAGTTTGTAGTGGAAGAATAGATGCATTTCAATGTCCAGCCTTATTTGTTTGAACCGGAGTCCTCAATCAAACAGTGTGATGGGGGAGGTCGAAGGTAGCTACCAGTACTGTCACTCCCTATACGCATATTACGCAGTCTACGTAGGGCACCGACTCCCTTAGAGGGCACCATCTTACCCTAAGGGGACACCAGAAACACCACTGGCTGCCAATACCCGCACGTTATATGTTATTCAAGGACCCAAATGCAGTCGCGGAACACAGATGATCGCCTCGCACCACGCATCGCATTTTGGACCGGTGCAAGTTCATAACGGATGGGGTTACCTGGCGCGATGCCATATATAGAAACCAAGCAATCAACAGAATGTCCCATTGCTCGTCGCAGCTGCTTAGGACAAAAAACTCTGATTAACATAGGAAAGATCAGTAGTCTGAGTAGGACACGGTGTGACTGTAGCTACCTTCAGCCCCATCTCTCTGTTTGATTGAGGACTCTGGTTCAAACAAATAAGTCTGGGCATAGAAATGCATCTATTTTATGACTACAAACTTTTCAGACATGTTTTGTAAGTTCTGCTCTCTGGTTTATGTGCAGTTATGTTGTGTTTTCTGTTGTTAATATTGCTGGTTGTCCTGTTGAAGCGAAATAAAACGAGTATTCACTTGAATGCCCCACCACGTGAGCAGCAGCATGAGATGGTCGGTCAAGATTTTCACTCAATATTACACTGGATTGTGGTTTGTTTCTCACCAAATCGAATCATATTCCTTCAGAACAAGGCATGAGTCACATACAGTAATTATTTAGATGTCTGAATTATACTTTAGTAGCTTCAAGAGGTGGTCACAATAAACTGCCATTGTATGACATCACTGAGAACCACTGTGTTAAGACAAAGATGTTATATGGTGTTATAACAACTAAGGGGTGAGTAAACAATGGCTGAATTTTCATTTTGTGGTGAACTATCCCTTTAAGGATAAGTTATTCTTCAAGTGGCCCATTACCTTAGCAGCACATGCTGCAGTGGTGGCCTGGCTCCTGCAGCCTGCAGTATATAATGATACACCTCTGCGTCCTTGTCCAGAGTCTCCACCACCTCACTGTACAAGAGGTCTCTTTGCCACTGACCGTGTTCTCTTAACACACGGTGGAAGACTTCCTGTAATGGAGCATCCACTTCTGTCGTTCCTTTCCACAGCCGCAATGGATAACCATCCTCCACCTTCAACAATTAAATTAGAGTGATTTAGTGGGGTCTCATCTTTTGGTTTTTAAGATGTTTACAGAGATGGGTTGCAAATGACACATATGGCTCCAACAGTATCGCATGAAAGGATTTCATAAAGGTTTTTAAGGTGAATGCTCTTTCAAGTTTTAAATCAACAAAACCGACCTCCCTACCCTTAACCTTAAATCTAATGTGAGATGAAAAACGCAATTGCTGAGGCAACCACGTCATTTGTTGTGTGTTGACTCATACCCCGATCAATTTTATAAAACCACCTTGTAAATGTAGTTGGTTATGTAATGCAAATCCTAAAATGAACAGCCATAATAGCGTATGATAAAGTCATGTACTATAGTAAAAGTGTTTATAAGAGAGCCTTGTGTCAGAAAACAAGGCGAAAAGTGTTTATGAACCGAAAATCTGCCGTTTTACTCGTGATTGATTGATTGAAAAAGAATAAAAGTGGTTGTTGTAGTGCTTCTAGTGTTTATTTCTCCAGGAAACAGTTACGATACGTACAACGAGCCACGTAAAAACCATTCTGCAAAAATGAAGGTATAGTAACGTGATTCTATGAGAAAAGGTGGGATGACAAGTGCAAAATAAACAGACTAATTTTACGGGAAAATCAGCAGCAGGAGGTCTAATGTTTTGACTGTTAAAATTGGTCTATTCTTTGCGAATTTCTGAACTGCCCCCGGTGGATGAAGCTGAAACTACAGTCGCACACCTTTGCACAAACCGAAGAGATGAGCAAACATTATACGAATTAAACGTTTGAGTAGTAATAACATTAATATACTCCTAACCCTAACAATACTGAGAACAAAACAGTATTCTTTTACTTCTGAAGCATCATGCTAGCACAGCATGCACAATTTTCGGGACATGAACATTTGCCGCACAGTGGTGCTTGTTCGGAATTTGGCACAATGGGTCCTAATAGTGCCAAAAAATTTGGAACTAACACACCAGTTTCCCATGTAAACTAAACTAGGTGTTTGCAGACAGCTGATTTTGACTTTAGCTCAATCGTTGTTGAAAACTTTATATCATAACACAAAATATATATGAACTATATTTTCTCTAGAGGCAGGAATCTGCTTGAAAGGGTTTTCGATCTCTGAACATTTGATCTTATGATGTAATTTGGAAGAGTAAGTACAAACCTTTTTAAATGCCACGTCCACATGATCAGAGCTTGAACTGGATGTCCAGCCTTTAGACTTCTCCCTGGCCTCCCTCAGAAGTTTTTGTGTGAGCAGGGCCAGTCTGGCACAGTCTGGAAATTCATTTTCTCGGAAGTGAGAAAAAGAACTTAGACCTGCATCATTTTGCAGTGAATCTTCAGTAAAGCTGCCTGCTCCCTGGGCTTCCCAGTATTTCGGGATCTGTATTGATGACAGATACAAATAGTCAAGTAGGTGTAAGGACGTAAAATTACACACATTTTGCTTACAGATAGCATGCCAAATGGCTGGAAACTTTAATAAATATAGTTTTGGCAATCTTGTCTTTGCATTACAACACTAGTGCTGAAAAAACTATTGAAAAGGCACTGAGCAGGGAAGCTGATATTGTGCATTTAGCTCTGAGCAAGGAAGCTGACAGTCATTAGTACTAATTAACTGAAAAGTGTGCAGTGGACCTGGAAAAGGTGAGAGCATTCGTTAACCATATGCGCCAGTCCCTGTGTTGCAGCCAGGTTCTCGCTCAGATCCCTCTGATCAGGTCTTCCCAAACTGTATTTCCGTTGTCTAGACCTATGTCCAAAAGCAGAGAATAGCACACATTTGTAATTTTTTTTTTTTTTTCTTCACAGAGCTGACTGCAATACCTTTGCAGAGATCCAAATTAGTAACTCTCCCTCCTGTTGACATTACCACAGACCCCTAGGGAGAGGGGTATTGATTTACAGGTTGAAGTCAGAAGTTTACATACACTTAGTTTGAAGTCATTAAAACTCATTTTTTAACCACTCCACAGATATAATTTTATCAAACTATAGTTTTGGTAAGTTGTTTAGGACATCTTCTTTGTTCATGACACAAGCAATTTTTCCAACAATTGTTTACAGACAGATTGTTTCACTTTTAATTGACTATATCACAATTCCAGTGGGTCAGAAGTTTACATACACTAAGTTAACTGTGCCTTTAAGCAGCTTGGAAAATTCCAGAAAATTATGTCAAGTTAGACAATTAGCCAATTAACTTCTGATAGGAGGTGTACTGAATTGGAGGTGTACCTGTGGATGTATTTTAAGGCTTACCTTCAAACTCAGTGCCTCTTTGCTTCATGGGAAAATCAAAAGAAATTAGCCAAGACCTCAGAAAAAAAAAAAAAAAATTGTGGGCATCCACAAGTCTGGTTCATTCTTGGGAGCAATTTCCAAATGCCTGAAATTACCACGTTCATCTGTACAAACAATAGTACGCAAGTATAAACACCATGGGACCACGCAGCCATCATACCGCTCAGGAAGGAGATGCATTCTGTCTCCTAGAGATGAATGTAGTTTGGTGCGAAAAGTGCAAATCAATCCCAGAACAACAGCAAAGGACCTTGTGAAGATGCTGAAGGAAACAGGAAGACAAGTATCTATATCCACAGTAAAACGAGTCCTATATCAGCATAACCTGAGAGGCTGCCCACCATGGAAGAAACCACTGCTCCAAAACCACCATAAAAAAGCCAGACTACAGTTTGCAAGTGCACATGGGGACAAAGATCTTACTTTTTGGAGAAATGTCCTCTGGTCTAATGAAACAAAAATTGAACTGCTGGCCATAATGACCATTGTTAATTTTTGAGCAAAAAGGGTGAGGCTTGCAAGCCGATGAACATCATCCCAGTCGTGAAACATGGGGGTGGCAGCATCATGTTGTGGGGGTGCTTTGCTGCAAGAAGGACTGGTGCACTTCACAAAATAGATGGCATCATGAGGAAGGAAAATTATGAGGATATATTGAAGCAACATCTCAAAACATCAGCCAGGAAATTAAAGCTCCGTCGCAAAAAGTCTTCCAAATGGACAATAACCCCAATCATACATCCAAAGTTGTGGCAAAATGGCTTAAGGACAACAAAGTCAAGGTATTGGAGTCACCATCATAAAGCCCTGACCTCAGTCCGATAGAAAATGTATGGGCAGAACTGAAAAAGTGTGTGCGAGCAAGGAGTCCTACAAACCTGACTCAGTTACACCATTTCTGTCTGGAGGAATGTGCCAAAATTCCAGCAACTTATTGTGAGAAGCTTGTGGAAGGCTACCCAAAACGTTTGACCCAAGTTAAACAAAGGCAATGCTACCAAATACTAACAAAGTGTATGTAAACTTCTGACCCACTGGGAATGTGATGAAAGAAATAAAAGCTGAAATAAATAATTCTCTCTACTATTATTCTGACATTTCACATTCCTAAAATAAAGTAGTGATCCTAACTGACCTAAAGCCCGGTGCATACTGTACGATTTTGGCCACAATTTTGCCATCTGAGACAAATTTTGGGAATCCTAAAGGATTTCTGTCATTGTTACAATCTTACAATGGTCAGTGTGACATGTTCACTGACGGCCGATTAATAGCCTTTGTGATGATCTTTAACGTCTGACGAAGTCAGAAATTAAGCATCGCAGCCCTATAGTGTGACTGCTATTATGACGGCCAGATGAGATATTCCGCTTCTCTCTCGCACCCCAATTCACTTGGAAATAAACCTGCTCCGTGTCTGCACCATAGCAACATTTGTGCCCAGTTATCACTCAAGCTCTTTCAATGATTTTTCTTCTTTTCATTTTATATAAAACGTTTTAATAAATAAGCAGAAAATACTTGGAGAAAAGTGTAACACTTCAGCAATATGAAAGCATTATTTCCTGAATTAAATAAATACAAGAGCTTACAAAACGAAAATAAATAAATGATTGCATTTTCTTAACACGTTTGTTCTTTATATTTATCATGCATTTTCTTTACAACTATATTTTAATTACTATTTTACTTTTAATAAATTTACTTTAAACGTCTGTAAACTTCTTTAGTTAAGATTCACACCACTCCCAATTTTATATAAAAAAAAGGTTGAACAATTTATATTGGTAAGTAGCCTATTTATGGAAAGTTTTAATCCAAATCAGCAGGTACAGTTGGATACAATTATAGAAATCCATGTCGTGTTTGTGCATTATCCATAGGGAATTTGCAAGCGCAATATATTATCAGCCTATATGAATTTTCAAAATTTTGCGTGGCCTATATGTTACTAATCTAAAAGAGGAGAAAGATGTACTATAACCCACCTTTTTTTTCCCCATATGTTAATGGAGAAGTTTGTCATTTTGCAGGTCACAAGTTCATTATTACTCTAGGCTACCTCCCGCACTCGCGTTCATTCTCAACATCTGTAGTTTTGTGTATTTGTGATCAGGCTGTCTTATAGGCTTATTTGACAAAATCCATCTTTCTTTTTACATGTTAGCCTATGCTCGTGATGGAGTGGTACTGGAGCAATGGAAACGCTGATGTCCTGACTTTCAGGGGGAAAAAATGCTCCTCAGTCGCAGGCAAATCTCGCAATTTCATTTCTATTCCGCAATGCTCCCGTAATGTGAGTCTCATTCACTGATCGGGACGATTGGGACCACAGTTGGCTACGATGTGTATCGTACAGTCTGACATAATGTTGCACAGTGTGCCATGGCAATATCACTGCGTTCATATTGTCCAGTCTGACAAGCAACAATACTAAAGGACTGTAAAAATCCACAGTGTATAGCAGGCTTAAGACAGGAAATGTGAAAAACTGAGTTTAAATGTATTTGGCTAAAGGTGTATGTAAACTTCTGAGTTCAACTATGTAAAAAACTACAGTTCTCTGTCGAGTTTTTTGTTGTAAAGGAAAAAAAAATTTGATTGATGGAATGCTACAAATTCTGACACAAAGCCTGCATTTCATTTGGCAATGTATTTACTCAATTTACTTGTTTTCTAGTGTTTCTTCTTATAGCAGCATGCTTAAATTAAGCATGGAAATATATCTGCACTGTGCCAATGTATAGCACTCCATCCAGAGCTCAGCAGGAGGGCATAGAGAGCTTTCTGCCTCCGTGGCAGCTGGCTTGCAAAAATAGGAGTTTCTTCAATTGCTTTGGAGTCAGTCACTTGGATGCATTTACCCAGTCAGACCTGTGACTTCTCAGTCTCGGTTTCTTTCTTAAGGCTGATACAACTTGATTTCCTTCAACAAATGAATGAATACCATCTATAGAATCCTATATTTTGGAGCCAGCAGTATTAGATAACAGGTTGCAGAAGTTGGATAACTTGTAGGGGCCCACTTTATATTAGGTGTCTTTAACTGTTGTGTACTTACCTGAATAAATAAGCTTTTAATACAATGTACTTATTTTGTACAAATGCAGTAGTAGATCCTAGCATAGGCGATATAGGCAGCTGCCTAGGGCGGCAACACTCTCTGGGGTGGCACAACAGGGTACCTGACAGGTTTTATTGATCTTTCTAAAAGCAGCTACTTTGTTACTGCTTGCCTTTTCGGTCATATACTTTTACATATATCAGTAACCATTTGGTGCATATTGTACTTTTTTACACAGAGAAAATAGCATACATTTATCCAAAATCCCATTATCGTGAGCAAGCTGACTAAAATGTATTACATTGTCAAAATAAGAGTTCCCCAAGAAATATTCATGAATGAACCTAGTGTCCTCCATGTTTCCTATTCTCTCTGATAACAAAGCACTTTATTAAGATGTACTTGTAATTATGACTTCACAAGTGAAAAATATGATTATTCTTATGGCACATGAAAGCAGCTTTAGTCCATTGTATTAAATGCTTATTTTTTTATGTAAGTATATGGTAGTTAAAAAGTCTTTATATTCTCAAACATGAAGTTCGAAGGGACCACATTTTCAAATATTAATCCCAATTTCCTACATAATCCATCTGTCTTCCAGCCCTTCACTTCCTCATGCTCTTTTATCTCAGTCACTCTGCCAGAGTTTCTTTAAACAGCTGAACTGCATTACAGATACAATATCTCCCTTATCTGTGTGAAATTAAAGCCAGATGTGAAACTGTGGTGTTACATAAGCCACTCTCACACAAAACTGACCCAACAATCATGCTGTACAAAACGGAGAAAAAAAGTTTTTGGCTTTTCCAACTGGTATTGATGTAATATTTATTGTAAAAGATGACTAGTCTTAATGGTGCAGAAAATCTGGAGCTAGTTATAATAAAATGTCTTTGCTAGCTGATTGAATGTACAGCACACAGGTATGAGTGACAGTACAATATATATTAATGTTATAAAATGTTACATAACCATTAAAATGCAATGGATTATAGTTTTGACTGCTTCAACCCACCTCATGCTGGTTCTGTCTCTTTTGAAAGAGTTGAGGTGGAACAGGGAGGGCGCCAAGCACACAGCAATGTTGGTTGGGGTCATCTGGTTCTCCTCCTTGCAAGCAACCACCTCTTGCAGGAAGAGGAGGAGGCTCTGAAGGGCCTCCCTGTTCTCATCAGTCAGGAGGTAGATGGCAGCTTGAACCCCTGCAAACTGTTGATCTTTGGGGAAATCTGCGGGGAAATGAAAGACATTAAATGCAGATTAATGACTTGGAAACAGATGTTTCAGTTGGTCTCTAAACAATCCAACTCAACTTTGAATGACTGGCGAATGCTTAAATACACACGTTTCTCAAGACTTATTATTGCAGCAGATGATTGCGACAAGTTTCATTCATCATTGTTTTGACCGGAGCTTGGCTTACATTGGTAGATGTGCAGGAAGCATTCACACAGTTTGCTGGAGAAGATGGGTTCAGGCAGGTCTCTGAAATACTGCTTCACCATGTCAGCCACATCAAAGGCTGACTGATTTTCAAAGGACACGTTGTCAGGGTCGGCCTCCACCATGTCCCTTAAATTTTGAATGCGGGATTTGACCCCAGACTTTCGGAAGAGCCCAACCTGTGAGGTTTGACCAAGATTGGCAAGAGAGATAAATGGTTATGGACTTGAAACACTGCAGTTCATTATGCCACAATTATCATATAATATGCATAGAGATTTCTATGTAGGCTATAGACCAAATTGTTTCAAGAATCAGTGTGCAGATATGGATTAACTAGCCTGGTTTCATGGGAATAAAAGTACTCTAAGGGTGCTTTCATACATGGTTTGATTGCTTGGACCAAACTCAAGATTGTTTCCTCCCCCTGCCCCCACTGGTCTCTGTTCACATCATATTATTTGGGTCAGAACCACGGTCTGATTATGTCATCAATGTAAAGCGGCAACACTTTTATCACTGTTACTAGGTAACAAGTCATGAAGACGTCAGCTTCCCTGTGTTAAGTGAAGGATTAAAGTTTGTCTAATTGGATTTAGCACCAAAACTTTACATGCACAGAACGACTCATGCATTTGTCTCCCATGGATGCATTGAATGTGCAATGATGTGATGAATGTTTGCGTTTGTCTGCCGTGAGCCCGCAGATGCATAGCAAGAGATGTGAAGAATGTAAGCTCTCTGAAGGGGATTTATTTTGACACAAGCAGGTATGAGAAAAGCATTATACTATAATAATTGCAATCGGGAGCCTGCAGAGACGCAAATTATACTTCATTACAAGTGATTCACTTCCGCAATTTGGTACGATTGCATTCATATCAGCAGTGAACCGTACTGGAGTTCACATGAACCGTACCCCAGACCACTTTTGTGGAAGTTAACTGCTTGTGATGACGTATAATTTGCGTCTTTGCAGGCTCACAATCCCAATTATTGTGGTATAATGCATTTTGTATAACTGCTTTTATCCAAAATAAATCACTTTCAGAGAGCAGCTCACATTCTTCACATCTCTTGCAATGCATCCACGGGCTTGTGGCAGATAAACTCTAATATTCATCACATCATTGCATATTCAATGCATCCGCAGGAAACAAACACAAGTGTTGTTCTGTGCATGCAAAGTTTTTGTGGTAAAACCAAAGAGACAAACTTAAATACTTCACTTAACACAGTGACGTCTTCTTGACTTGTTACCTACAGTGGTAAAACAGTAACTAATCGGACCACGGTTCGGACCCAAATAATATGATGTGAACAGAGACCAGCGGGGGCAGCGAGCGGGGGAGGAAACTAACTCTGGTTCTGTACAAGCAACAGAACCAAGTGTGAAAGCACCCTAAAGAACCTGAAAAACATTGCCATAGAAGCAATTCCCTGCATTTTCCAGGTGAAATGTCCACTAGTGGTGATAAAACTGGTAAAACTTTGACTCCTATCAAGGAAAATTAACTGACCCAAATAATTTCAAGCCAACATTATAAAAAAAATAAAAATCAACTTTTACTCCCATTGAGGCAATACAAACCAACCAAAACAATTTCAAATCAATGCGATATAGAAATTTATTTTTAGTAAGCTTTTCATAAAATACTTCATTTTAAGCCTATGCAGCCCTACACCAAAAATTTAAATTTGGTCAGTGCCATTATTTACTCATACTCATGTTATTCAAAACCTTTAGGACTTTTTAACATAACGTTTTTTACACTTGATTTTTTGAACACAAAAGGAGAACATCTGGGCTGCAGCTGTCAAGCTCCTTACAGGATATGTAATAAGTAGTAGATGTCCCATGTTGGATCCTGGCATAGGTGATATAGGCTCTATATGACTATACAAGTCACCTGAAGCCCTTTATTTGTTGTTGATCATAAACATTACAAATTTGAATGGGCAGAAGACAAAATTTATAGTTAATAGCGCCCTATATTTGGGTCTTTTTCCACACAGACCTAGGCTTGGAATACAGTGCACGGATCGTTTAGGGTACTTTATCCAGAGCTTGACAACCCCAATTCCTTTCACTTATATTGGAAAAGAGCAGCTAGAGGGCGAGTGGATGACAATTTTCATTTTGGGTGAATAACCCCAACAAAACTATTTCATTCCATCATTATTTTTCAATTATATTGCGGTTTACATGCCATAAAGCATATTCCAAACTTGAGTTACAAGATAAGATTACAGTACTCATAGTATGATTTCTTCTGAGGTTGAATTTTGGATCTTTAAAAATAAAAGTACACAACAGTTATTTCCAGTCCACTAATTATATTGGACAAGCTGCTTTCCAAGACAGCACTTGCTTGTCTGTAATCGCTACATAGATGATCTTGCTTTGGTGATCCAGCTTGTTTTGGAACTGTTTTTACTGGCAGAGCAAAAATAATGAAAATGGCTGGATATAGAACATTCTTTCCAACTCGAACATACATCCAAATCACAGACTTGCTGTTATTTAGTACAAAGCACTTTTGCTTGTTTGATTTTGCATAAATTAAAATCGTAGTAGTGTTAGGGTTAAGAAAAAAATGGTGACAATTTGCATTGATTTGAAATTGTGTTGGTTGGTTGATTTGCTTCAACGTGAGTAAAAGTTGTACCGTTTTAGCACCAATAGTGGACATTTCACTTGAAAACTGCAGCGAATTTTAAAGAAAACTTGCATTACAATTTTCCCCGAAATGTTTACTGAAATCAGGTAGGGACTAGCAAGATAAATAGCTGTTTGGCAATACAGGCCTAATTTTTGTATAATTTATTAAACTCAAAATGGAAAAAATCCAGGCAAAATTAAGATTGAAACAAATTATTAAATTTGATTTGTTTAAATATGCTTAACTTTGTTTCGATTAATGCAATTAAAAGCAATGTTTTTAATGTTAAATTAAATACACATTTATTTTAAATTCAAAATACAGTTCATTATTCAAAGATTACTCAATTCAGTTTAATGGAAATTTGTCATACAGTTGAAATCTTAAAAATAGACTGAAATATTTTTTTTTGAGTGTACATTCAACTTCTTTTGTATATTTAGTCATTCCTGAAACATGGTCTCCATTTCTGGTTGGTGACGTGCCGTACCTGATCCAAACATTTGGTCCTTAAGAACTCCACTGCTCTCAGAATGCTTGGCGGCAAAGGTTTCCCAGATTGCTGGACGCTCTGGAGCAAAGGCACCCCGAACACCTTTCTGCTCTTGTGTTCTGAAGGTGTAACCTTTCGGTAGACTTTAGGCACTGTCCTAGAATAAGCACATAAAAGCACATAATGCATTATTTTTAGATCTTTACTTGATGTACTCATCTGCATTTTTCAGAGATAATGATGTGTTCTGCTAAATTGACAGATGAAATAGCAGTGAATAAAGTACATATAGCGGATCACATAAATGGCGGCAACCATATCCGGAGTGTTCTGAAGCCATCCTGCGCATCAGCATCAGTGATAAATCTTTGAGTGTGCTGAACTGACATTTCATTTGTTTGTTGTAGTAAGCATCTTGTAATTTTCTCTGTTTGACCTTGAGAAATCCAGCAGTGAAGAAATAAAGTTATTAGAATGGGTGTAGTTGTTTTAAACTTTGAGTACATATTGGCCTGTTGACAAAAAGCTCATGAGGAATTTCGAACTGTCCAATTCGTTCAGCAAAGCACATATTGATTTACATTCTGAAAAGCCCTTTTTTCATTAGATGATGAACTTACAGTAGTGCCATGGCTATAAGCTGTGTAGTTAAGAAGATAACCTGACAACAATTTAAGGCCTGCTTCTCATTATTTCTATATAAATCAGGTTCAGGGGCCTGGAGATAAAACTTCAAAGCCATTTAAAAGTCGTTTTTCGGGAGCCTAACTAATTTGACAAATTAGATTTTCAACATTTCATAAAATTTTGTTCCCCTTGATAGCGTTAGCCTCAGTTTCCCTCATTATTTCTCTTCTAGCCCAATTCTCCTTAACATCAAGCTGGGTTCTTCAATTAAAGACAATATCAGCATCTACCTTACTCCATTAGCTAAATTATGTTCCCCTAATGATTGAACGTGACTGTTTTTATTCAAGAGCCTCCCTGTTCTACACCAACATGCAATAACTACTATAAAATATTGCTTATTTTAGAAGAAAGGACAGGGTTTTTTTTTTTTTTTTTTTAAGAATGACAGGCTCAATTCCTGAAATCAGCTGCATTGCCTTAAAACTGAGGGTGCTGCTCAAGCAAGGGATCAATGTAAATGTGGGAATAGACTTGAGAGGGTATTTCTTTTGTAGTTAGCTCAATGGATGTTAAAACAAATAGCCCAATAACTCTCCTCCCAAAAAGTCAATTATCCTCCCCTTTTTGCCATAAGCAATTGTTTTTTAGTCCAGTTAACTACACAAATGCATAATGTCAAACATGTTATCAATTGTTCCATGGGGAGCTCTGTTCTCAGATTTAGGTTAAACAAGATTTTTAAGGGAAAAGACAACAGAAGGAAGTAAATGCAAAAAAAAAAAAAAGATTTTTTAAAAATATTAATAACTAGTCTTGACCATCACAAAAGTTGCTCTACTGTACAATGCATGTAGGCATTATTACCAAAACTGAACAAGTGTTTTGAAATTTGCAGACAAATCAGAAGTGTTCCATTTTGATAATTTATGAAACATTTCGCACTGTACATATTATTGTAATCAGTAAAAACATCAAACTCATCAAATAGCCACTTGTCATATGTTGTTGGAAAGCTCTCAAAGAGTAGAATACAACCAGCCTAATTTCCTATTTGTTTTACTCAGTGACAACAATATAGCGATTTCTGGCTATCTGGCATTTTACAATCTGGCTGAAAACACATTAGCTTTCCCGAATCAGATGACATAATTGTAAATGCTGTATTAATTCGAATTGGGTTCAGATTGGTGCAAAAATCATCCATATTTGGACAAAGAGACATGCGATTGGTGACTGTTACATATAGCCGCCAGGAGATGGTGCCAAGTACATGACACAGAGTCATTGAGTCAAGTGGCACTCATTCTGTAAAATCTCAAGACTAAAATCATGTCTGCATGCTATGCAAAGTCATGGTTGTGTTTGCATGTGTAATTAGTTCTTGTAAAATATATACAATTAATATGTTTAAATTTTTTTGGGAGAGGATTTTGGACACTTGGAGATGTTTATGTACACTAGGATAAATTAGTTTTATAATGTTATAACTTTTGATTGCTTTGTTGAATCAACACAAAATTTTACTCAGTTACAACTGACATGATTGGGAACAAAACAAAGGCAGCCTTTTCGGAGCTACCTTATTTACAAGGTAGTCTTATTTTTCTGATTTGATATAATGTCAAATCAGAAACATAAGTAGAAAAAAAAGTAAATTTGAAAGTTTTTTGTGATATATAATTAAAAATGTGAAAAGTTTTCTTTACAATGACACCAAACACTTGACCCTGCTTTGTGTGTGTGTGTGTGTGTGTGTGTGTGTGTGTGTGTGTGTGTGTGTGTGTGTGTGTGGTTTGTTTGTTTAGTTTTTTTTTTGTCGAGTAATAAGCCTTTAATTTTGGGTATGCCACTGAAACAGGACATCTTTAAATACACCCTCAGAGCTTAAAGGGTTAAATTACCTGATCAGAGAGTCTGTGCACTCTTGTGTGGTGACATTTAAAGGCTTAGTTCATCCCAAAATGGTGCATTTTTACTCACCCTCAAAATTACATACTTTCTTCCATGGAACACAAAACAAGATGTTAGGCAGAATAAAAGCCTCAGTCACCATTCACTTTCTCTGCATATTTTGCCCATACAATGAAAGTGAAAGGTGACTGAGACATAACATTCTGCCTAACTAACATCTCCGTTTGTGTTCCACGGAAGAAAGAATTTCATAGAAGTTTGAGTGTCCACAAAAGTTTAAAGAGTAAACAACAAAAACATTTATTTTGGGTGAACTACCCCTTTAAGGACAAAGACCACTAATAGATAAGAGTTATCATCCTTGAAGCCCTTTATATTCTAGTGCACATAATTACTCAAGATAAACTTGAAAGTCAATCTTTAATTAAGAATTAGATGACCTGAGCTGAAAAATAAAAAACAAAAATTATTCTGAAATCTTTCTTATGAACTCATCAACACATCAATGGTCCATTCACCAAAAGAACGATCCTCCACTTTAAATCTATATCCTCCCATGCTATCGAAAGGCAAAATCACAGTGCTAGAGGCTCTTCCAAAGGGGTGAGAAAGAGCAAGGCTATGCTGTGCTGTGTGGCCTATGGTGAGAGAATTCACTCTCCTTTTTGATCTCACTACTCTTGAAACTTTGTCTGTTTTGTCTGCTGAGAGATGCGCCAAGGTTGCACTACGCATACAGTAAATAATGAATGAATCTCTAATCGGCAGGTCTCTGCTCTTTCTCACTCCTTCTTCCTCTCTTCCATTGTCTTGATTCCTTTTTTACACAAACTACTTTTATCAGATTATGTCTATTTCTCTTTCCCTTCCCTGCTTTGCTTCCTTTACCCGTCTTACCAGTTCCAGCCTTGTTTGCTGAAGGGTGAGTGCTTGTCCATTAGAGCCGTGAGCCTGAGGAGGCTCAGTCTTTGCAGCATTGAGACACGTGCTGCTGATTTGGCCTCTATGCCTGTGCTGGGTTTACTCAGTGAAAGCATCTGTGCACTGGACCAGTGGGACCTCTGAACTCTAAAATGTAGAAAATCAACCAATTTTTGTATAAAAATGCATTGTCAGTGTGTGATCAATGAACTTGCAGCATTTGCCTTAGATTGAACAATGGATAAGTGTTTACATTACAAGTATAATTTTCTTACCCAGTATTTATGTCTTGTTTTTCCAGAAAAATAACTAAATGTCCTTAAAACAAACCATATTTACTTGAGAAGCGAACTGACATAAGATATTTTTGTTTCTAAATAAATCTAAAGTTAGTGAAGATTTTACTTACAAGAAAAAAAAATAGCAAATATAGTTAATTTACATTTAATTCAAAGGGAAGTTTTTTTTTTTTTATTACACCATTGGCAAATATTCTTTCTTGTTTTATAGGCTGATGTGTGTATTATATTCAACGTTAAAATTCTTTCTTGTTTTCCCAGCTCAATATGCAACTACATGTCTAACTATAAAACTAACTATGTTTAACTGTAAGTAAGCCATTTGTCGATAGATTTCACCCAAAAGTACTACATTGTGATTCTGTTGTACTATTAAAACATTCCTCTGTTTGTTTGAACCGACTAGTCCAGCCAGACAGTAGGATTGGCTCAACCAGTGGCTTGAGTTTGGGGTGGGACCTTCTGATTGTACAACCAATGAAAGACAGAGAGTTTTCTGGAATCTGTTTTAAAACAGTGATTATTTTTGCAGTTCTGTTTGGTGATTCTAGAGGCACAGAAATTACATTAGCTTTAAGCTTAGATTTCTCAAAACCAAGACATCATTTCTTATGTCATTTTGTCTCTCAAATAAATACATCTTGTTTTAAGGCAGTTTAGATAGTGAGAGTACACCAATATGCTGATAACGATCAAAACTCAGTTTATAAAAAAAAAATACGATGTTTACATGAGACTTGAAATCATCCGATTATTCTCTGCTTTTGACGTCTGTTAGGATATTCAGTAACAACACCTGTAGATGGTGCTACAGGCCCAGGTGTTGCAAGGTTGATCCAGGAAAGTGGCTGCTGAATTAGAAGAGACTGTGTTGACATTGCTGCCATGTTCTATAACACACTGGATAAGCCAGTAAGAATTCTGGTAAAGGTGTTTACATGCAAAGCGAAATCGGGGTAATGGGCAAAAATCATGTGTGCCAATCGGTTTTTGCTTACACCACTTATGACCTTACCCCGATAAAGGAAAACCATTTAAGGTGTTTACATGACCTTACACGTTGTCAGATTATTAAGCATAACTGGTGTAAGACCGTGCATATAAATGCAAATTTTTACCGGAAAACAAGACAAAAATATTGATAAAGATAATTATTTTTTTGTGTACCATAACACTACCATGTAGCATGAATGATATTAGACACTTCCTGTCTCAGCTGCCATATAGCAAAGTGGTAGTTTCTGTCTCTTACCGATCAGTAAGCTCTGTAGGCTGAGTAGTGTGTGCAAACACTTCTGGGCTTTTGTTGTAAGTCTCATCTAGGGCAGCTTCATCTGTCTCCTCTGGCTCTTTGATCTCAAGGTGGATGTCAGTCAGAGAGGAAGGTGAAGGAGAACCCGAGTGGTAGAAATCAGAATCCCCATCTTCGGACAACTTGTCTGTCCACGAGGTAACCAACTGCTGCAGGCCACAAATGCGTTCCATCACACTATCCAAAGCTGAGAACACGTCGTCATCCATAATCTGCACATGATCTGGGACATTGTCATAAATGCTGGTACGATGATCATAAGTAGCTAATGGGCTGCAGGCTTGTTCCTGGTCTTTGGAGATACTGCTTTTACACCGTCTGCCTCGGTAACCATGGAAGCTTCCTGTCCTCCAGTTGACCGAAGTGTTGTCGATAGGTGAGAAGGCACTGTTGTGGGTGAGCACTGTTGGGAATGTTCCAGGCTTGTGTCCGTGTGGAATTTCGAAGACAGGGTTGATGTCAAGATTGCGCTGGTTGTTCAAGTCCTGCTCATTGATTTGGTTCTGGCCGTCTTCTTGTTTGGGCATCCAAGGCCGTTTGCAGTTGCTGCGCACCCGGGTGACAGGGCTTGGTGTGCTGACCGCACTGCTGCTTTCCGAAGGACTGCTACTGGATCCAGAAGGTGGTGTGCAGGACACAGGACTGCAAGTTTTGTCTTGGAGCCTCGCTATGTCTAGACACTGAAGATGCTTCAGCCTTTCCTCACCAAGGTCTTCCTGCATAATTGGCCCACTTATGACAAATTTGGCCTTTCCACTTTGAGTGTGTGGCTGTAGCGTATTTCCTCTTAATCGGAGCTTCTCCACCTTACGCAGAAGACTTTTGCCTTTTTTTACTGGAGGCTTCTCAGGAAAGTACTCCTCACCGCTTAAAGTGTGATGCTCACCTGGGGACGGGGGTCTGCTGGAAGAGGTTTCAGGAGATTGGGTTGGCTTGTAGTTTGAGGAGCATCTGGAAGAGCTACGACTTGTCTCGAGTTCCTCAGTGGTTTTGTTGGGAGTACATCCCCCATCGCTGTCTGCATTACTCGAGCTGTGAGTGGAACTAAGCTCATGCACCTCCCCGCTGTCAGAAAGAGAGGCCTCACAGCTTCCTGATCTCCTTAAACTTGAGATAGGGCTGTTCATTGGTAGAATCTCCCCATCATCCGCACGGATCCAACGCCTGCTCTTTCTGTCAAATGACCATTTTGGGCTGATAGCATAGAGGTCTTCTTCTACCTCTTCATCTGCCTATATGAAAAAAATATGTTTTATACACAGCAAATAATGGGGTAAAAGAACATGAAGTCTTACTATCTTAAATTTTTTTTCTTCTCAAGTAAATTGATCTTGTTTGAAGTGGAGGTTGACCGATATATCTGTTTTACATAACCCGTTTTATTGATATATCATATCGGTATCGTATAGGACAGTTGCTTTTTGGAACTATCGTTTATCGGCACAAATTAATGCTGCTAGTTGCAGATAGTATTTATTATTATTATTCCTCTGTTTCCAGCACCTGAGTGTTCTACAGTTAGAATGTCTTGGTTCTACAGGATAATAGCGGCTTCTAGAGGTAAAATAAAAACAATTACTGACTCGGCATGGAGTTTGCTGTGCTTTGATGCACAGAGCCTGGCACTTAAAAAGCTGATTTAAAACATAGCCAGAGAAAAGCCAAGGTATGAATACAGTACACATTATCATTACTGTACATATAGTCATGGTACAATAAATCAATATTTTAAGACAACAACATTTTATAGTTGGTGTTTTGGTAATTAATTTGTTTATAACTTATTGCTGCATTGTAGAACTGTGTGTTTAGCAACAAGGTGACGATGATGCTAACTTTAGCTGTTTGATTAGTTAGAACAATGTTACCAAGTGAAAGTAAAAAGTAAAAAGTCAGTGATTATATATAACCGCAATTGCTGATGATCTACTATTGATGAATTACTTTTCATCCAATATTTATTAGTCCATGTGACATTGTTTACTTTATAGTGTTTATATTATTATATATTGTAGATAATTGGAAGAGTGCATGTTTTGTTTCCCTTATGTGTTTGTGTGTGCAGCTGGGAGCACAGATATTTCAAAATAAGAGTATTGTATTTCAGGCTTGTTCATCATTAAAAGTCCCACTTTACACACCAAATCCTATTTTTTCTAGTTATTATTAGGATTTTGGTTAAACAAAATCTGGGATTTTATTCTCTTTGGACTATTGTTGCCTCTCTGTCTGTGTCTGTCACAGTAAGAAAAGACTTAGAATTTTGTTTTTACATTAAATCAATCGATCTGCCAATTAATCGGTTATCAGCCTTTCAGCCAGTTTTCAGTAGTTATCAACATCTGCAAAATCCACTATTGGTCAGCCTCTAATTTGAAGGAGATTTAGATAATTTTACCATAAAACAAGACAGGAATACTCATGAAAAATATTTGTTTATGTTCTTGGAGCACTTGCTTTGATTGGAGAAATGTATTAATAAAATGTATTATATGGTTCTCTAGAACACTCAATTCTGATTGGTCCATCACGGCATTCAGTGGTCAAATAATTCTGAATAATGAGCTCCTATCCAGGCACAAAGTGATATTTCACCAGTCATTTGTGTATTGCGGGTCATACTTTGGTTGTACGCGTACCTCTATGTTTTGCGCATACAGTTTTTACGCGTAATGCATTTCTATATGTCGTCTGCACATATGCCTGACCGTGACTGTCCTAAAGATTATTTTGCATTATCCTGTACAAGTTGTTATACATAGAGGAATATATGGGGAAAAGAAAGCCAAAAACTTTATGAAAAGCCTTTCCTAAGGCACACTTGGGTTTATACATTTTGTTTACATGTATCTTCTCCACAGTTTTCTCTCATACTCACCCGTCTCTTGGATCGGCTCAACTCGAGCTTCATCTTCGCACACTTATTTAAGGTGCCTAATCTCCTGAAAGCAAAAGAAAACATGGATGACAAACAGGAAAAGAAGCATGACGTCCTTCTCAAATTCCTCCCACTGTGATTAGTGAGAAGCACTCAAACTCTGTCAGCAAATAACACGCTCTTGCTGCGGAAGGGTAAATTGCTCTACCTGCAGAGAGAATCTATGGCATCCTTATCCAGAAATGCATGATCACTCTTCACCCAGTCTATGTCAATGGGGAAACAGCAATCTGGAAGGCAAACAAGGTAAAATGAATTGCAGTATAACAATATTTGCAGTTTATTAGCACGCATAATTTACTCAAAGGATACAATGAGGAATGTAAAAACTAAATATTTACCAGTGAAAAACTGTGCGTACTGAGGAAAGCCAGCTGCACAAAGCCAATCACAGGCCTCCTTTGCTTCAATCTCTACAAAGAGAAACAATGCATATAAAATATGTAATTTTTGGTTGTTTAGCTTTCATGAGGCAAACATAAGGGGGGGAAATCTTCAAACTATTACCACTTAATTCAATTTACTTTTTAATTAACATTGAATGGGGTACATTTTTTGAAAGAAGTCATTCTATTCTACCCTAGGTTTATTAACCATCCTCTCATTTCATTAATTTCCTGTAGATTAAAAGGCAGAGGCGGACAAATTTGCTGCTAATTGAATGTCTTCGGCTTGTACATAGTGGAATAAAAGGTGGCAGGCTGCTGACACATATAATTCAAGCCTCTTTTGGTCCCTCTGTTCTTCTGCCGCTAATTTACTTTCACCTTTTCAGATACTTTCCTAACATAACATTGACAGGAACAGATGGTGGAAACAAATCCTTTCTTTGCACCTACTGGCAATCCATATAATCTCAATGCCTAAGATTCTGGCTTTCCCATTGGTGGCAATGGGGTCAGGGGAAGACAGCTGGATCTGTGCTACACAGAACAGATGGCCCAGATATGTTAACATAGTGACGATGTTCAGCCAGGTCTCCTAAGCAACCAAATTGGCCCGGTTGCTAGGGAGGGTAGAGTCACATGGGGTAACCTCCTCGTGGTTGCTATAATGTGTTTCGTTCTCAATGGGGCGCATGGTGAGTTGAGTGCAGATGCCGCGGTGGGTGGCATGAAGCCTCCACACGCGCTATGTCTCCGTGGCAACGTGCTCAACAAGCCACGTGATAAGATGCGCGGGTTGATGGTCTCAGACGTGGAGGCAACTGGGATTCATCCTCTGCCACACGGATTGAGGCGAACCATGAGGACTTAAAAGCGCACTGGGAATTGGGCATTCCAAATTGGGTGAAAAAAAACAACAAAAAAAACATAGTGACGATGTTAACGCTCTGACGCAGGAGCGGCCTGTGAAGGACTGCGCTGGGTGTGATCGGCCTCCCCCGCTGAAAAAAAATATGTTGGGTTTGAATGTTGGTCCACAACACGGTATGCTGGTATGGCAACAAGGCTTTTTGACTTAGCTTAAAGGAATAGTTCATATGTAACTTATGCCATAATTTACTCATCATGTCATTCTAAACCTATATGACTTTCTTTCTCATGTAAAATACTAAAGGAGATGTTTTAATGAATATTCAGGTCCTTTTTTTTTAAATGACAGTTGATAGATACTCACTTTTAAGCTTAAAAAAGGACAACCTGGTCTCATAGAAGATTTTTACATGGCTCATTGTACGTATCACTGCAGTTTCCTAGTAAAATAAATCAGGAATAAATAAATTCCTAGTAAAATAAATCCATGGCAGGACACCACGAATGAAGCCACTGCTTTCCAACAAAAACATTGCTGCTTGCCTGAAGTTTGCCAAAAATCACCTTGACACTCCACAATGCTACTGGGAAAATGTTTTGTGGACTGATGAAACTAAGATTGAATTGTTTGGGAAAAACATGCAGCACTATGTATGGCATAAAAAGGGCACAATAGGGCACAAACATCATCCCAACGGTGAAGTACGGTGGAGGGAGCAACATGATTTGGGGCTGCTTTGCTGCTTCGGGGCCTGGACTGCTTGCCATCTTTGAGGGAAAAATTAATTCCCAAGTTTATATCCTACAGGATAATGTCAGGGTGGCTGTGTGCCAGCTCAAGCTCAGTAGAAGCTGGGTGATGCAGCAGGACAATGACCCCAAACATCAAAGTAAATCCACTACAGGATGGCTTCAAAACAAGAAAATCCACATTTTGGAGTCACCCAGTCAGAGCCCAGACCTTAACCCAATACAGATGCTGTGGAATAACCTCAAGAGAGTCATTCACACCAGACATGCTAAGAATATTGCTGAGCTGAAGCAGTTCTATAAGAAAGAATGGTCCACAATTCCTGAATGTTGTGCAGGTCTTATCCGCAGCTACCAGAAATGCTTAGTTAAGGTAATTGCTGCCAAAGGAGGATCGATCAGTTATTAAATTCAAGGGTTCACTTACTTTTTCCACAGCACTGTGAATGTTAAATGGGATGTGTTCAATAAAGACATGAAAGATTATAATTGTATGTTGTTAGCTTAAGCACATTGTGTTTTTCTATACTTGTGACTTTGTTGAAGATGAGATCATATTTTATGACCAAATAATGCAGAAAATCAGCTAATTCCATGTTTGTACTGGAATTAATTGTTGTACTGTGATTTAACGAGCCGGGTCCCGCTAAGTGCTCCAGTGTTAATTGACTGCCAACTGCATGGAAGAGTTAAACAGCAAGACCAGCTTCGACTAGATTCACCAGCTAACTTTTGCTGGTAAACAACATGGCTGTGTTGGTTTACCAGCTAGACCAGCACTAAACAAGAACTAACCAACATAAACCAGCCTAGACCAGCATAGGAATTTCATGCTGGTTAAACTGTTCTTTTTAGTTGGGTAATGTATCTGTGTTGTAGATGACATGCAGCACCGTAGCTCACCGTTGGCTTGCATTAACAAAGCTTATCTCTGTTGCTGAATTGTGGCCCTAAAAAAATAAGTTCTATAGATAAGAAATTTCTAAAATGGTGGGTGTGAATTTGGAAGGAAACTGGGGGAAATGCCGGTTTTCCGATGACAGGCTCATGAATAACAGCATGGACATTTTCAGGCTGGTTGCTGATGCAATAACCACTACCCCTGTAGATAATTTTTGAGAGTTATACTATGGGAATTATTTAAGCGCGAATATATCACATGGCCCTCCACTGTTTAATAGAGCTGAGCAGGGAAAGGCACTTCCTTTTCCAAATACCTCAGGCGGCCCTACAGGAAGTTATGCTTTTAGGTTTTGGATGCTGATAACAGATGTGGATTGCGATTGTCCTCCTACCCCGGAGGCCGATGGAAGCCTACAAGACCCTAAATGGTCTGGGAGGGTCTTGGCTAATGGTGCTACGTGCTGCACAGGCTGTAAGCCATGAATGAACAAAACACCATTTGATTGGTTAGCTGATACCTCCCTTCCCCCTTGGCACATAGACACTCCATGTTAAAGCCACTTAATGAAGTACTACAGCAGGACTCCTGGGGCTTTAGCAACTACCATAAACACCTACCATCTGATGTGCTCTCAGAGAGTCGATTGACATGAGAAAAGCATCTATGAGATCCCTGAAGGGTGGAGAACATCTTGTTTGGCTGACAGCTCAAACTATTTTAACCTTGAGTGTCTTGACGGAGCTCAAGCAGAGCAACCTTTAGCTTTTGAATAAGTTAAGAAATCCAAGAATTTTAAGAGAAACTTGAAGAAGTGTGAAAGTTTCCAAAGTTTAGGGAGTGTTAAGACCCATTTGATTATCCTCTTATATGTGCTTATGTTTGAAGTTATCAGAAGACCCTACCTTAAATTATTAATTTGACTGACAAATATATATTTTCTTTTGCATTCTATTCAAAATATTTTAAGCCAAATGGGCATAAATGCCTTCTCCAGCCTTAAAGGCATATAAATGATGTATTAACAGTTCTTTTTGTACAGCTATTGCACTTTTGTAAAAGAAAAACAAAGAATGGTTACTGTTGAGTATGCGTTAAACTCTGGCCATTGATTTCACCATCGCAATGATGAACCAAAGAAGAGATACTGCTCTATTCTGCCTGATCTCATGAAAATTACGTGACTGGTGACATTTTAACAAAATCATATTACTTGGTTCATGTGTCATGGCAGTTTTCACTGACATGAAATGTCCACAGTGTGATGCTAAAAGCAATTTAAATGTTCTCCCAAACAGATGAGGTTTTAAGCTCTCTCGAGTTTAAAATTAACAAAACCTAAACCTAACCGATAGTGTCATAAAAGCAATTGCGAGATGAAAAACGCAATTGCTGAAACCACCACATGGTTTTGTGGTGCTTCTATGATACTTTTGGCTCACGTGTCGACTTACGTGCTCTTCAGGACTCGCATTCCGGTCCTTTGCATTGCAAGTGCAATGCTCAATCAGCTAGCGTGCAGTTTGGTCATGCTTGAACAATCTTGTAAATGTAGTTGGTTATGTAATGCAAACATTATAGTGTATCGCCTAACAAGTCATGCACTATAGTAACATAACATAAATGTCATAAAATAGCATTGTATGAGGAACAGGGTGAAAAGTGATTATTAACATGTTGTTTTACTTGTGATTTGTGTGAAAGTGAATACAAATTGTTGTTGTACCACCTCTAGTGTTTATTTCACCAGGAAATTGTTGCGATATGTACAATGAGCCACGTAAAAGTCCTTTTGCAAAAATGTAGATATAGTAACGCAATTCTATGAGACCAGGTTGTGTCATGGTCTCGGTGAGTCTGCTGGGTTGTTTTCTTTTGTAATTACATTCTCTTTGTTGCGGTCAGGTGTCACTGACTCGCGTGATCGGCGTTGCCATGGAAACCTTGATTGTTTCCATGGTAACGCTGATCACGCCAGCTTGCTGCGAACGAGTGGCACCTGATCGCCATTAGTTCCCGGGTTATATCTTACCACTCTCTTCCTCTGCACTAGTATATCCTGTATCGTGTCTGTATAGTGGTTACCAGTCTGTGCTGTGTGCGCTGGGATTGTGGTTACCATCCTGCCTGTTTGCCTCGCCTCCTTGATGCTTCTTCTGAGATTCTTCTCAGAGATACCTGTCTGCACCGGAACTGCTCTGCACACGACCACTACGCACACAAGCCTACGAACATACTACTCTCTCTAGATTCCTCGAGGAGCTACTCTACACGACCACTATGCACACAAGCCTACAAACATACTACTCTCTCTGGATTCCTCGAGGATCTACTCTACACGACCACTACGCACAAAAGCCTACGAACACACCATCCTTCTCCACACTTCAGTCGGTGCCGGGTTCCTCTCTCGAAGCTTTACCAGCCTTACTGTGTTTATATTAATAAACTGATCATTGTTCTCCACACTTGGATCTTTTGTCTCATCCTTCCTGACAGGTTGCCTATATTTCTGCAAAAAGTTCACATTTTTACATAATTTACATTATTCTCCAGCAAGTTCAAGTCTTTAGAACTGAGCTGTTTAGATCATGCATCAAGCATAATACAATTTTTCTAGTTAATCAAAGTGACAACTCACTAGCTTCCATCATATCCCCCAGATGTGGCACAAAAGTTTCTGGGCCATTTTAACTGCATTTCCAAAATGCTAAACCTGCACAGCTGGGTTTTTTTTTTTTTTCTCTCTTTTGGCTGAAATAGAGCATATTTTCATCAGCGACAGGTCTGATTTTGGTGAAAAGCTTGGCAGGTAGTGAAGCATAAGGTCATTGGGATAATTGCTCAGTCACTCTGTTGTTACTCCTGGTTGCTAACAACAATCTTTTCATAGATCACAAGTGCCAGTGGAAAAAGAAGCTCTAACTTCTCTGAGCTACAATTACCATTCTTCCCTAAGCAAAGATGTGTTGCTTTATAGTAGGGGTGTGCAGCGAAGCCATTATCTGTATCTGTTCATATGACAAAATTATCTGTATCTGTCTCTGTATTTGGATAGAACCGGGTGTTGACGGGGCTTAAACCAGAACTTCGTCAAAACTAAATGAAATGCCCATTTTTAAGTGTTACTCTTACATTTATAGTTTCTATTAACAAAATATGCCTTGTACATGCCTTTTCATAATAATAGCCTAATAATAATAATTATATACAATTATAATTTACAAATATATTATTTTCTTCTTTTTTTTTTTCTTAGCAGATGAAGCTGAATTTGTAGGCTACATTACCTGTGGAATATGTTGTGAACTGTGGTTTCTCCTGGTATTTCAGATATTAATATCGAAATGAAACAGAATTTTCATTTGTCTGTGCATGTATAACAACATCGTTCTGGAGGCAGGAGGTGTCAAGCAAAATGTGAAATGTCAAGCACACATTTTGCAGTGAATTATAAATAGAAATTCAAACATTTAAAGAAATGAAAAATTCAATATAGCCTACAAACAGGTGAAAGTCCCGTAAGTCTATCAGAAATGTCTATGATAGGACACCATTATTTAGTTAAATAATAATAATATTAATATAATAATAATAATGTTACATTTATATAGTGCCTTACCAGAGTTCATATTTTCAAATTTAGCACAGTTTAAAGAAGAAGAAAAATAAAAAAAAATAAAATACAATTCGGAGCATGTTTCAGATTCTTCATTTTACATAAGGAGGAATATTCCTAATAGATGAGTACTATATGGAGCATTTTAACCTTTATGGAGCATTTATGTTAAGAGCTCCGACATTAAATCACTTCAGGTCAGGAATTTAACATCGTGCTCAGGTTTAGGCTATAAATAAATACATGAGAATCACGTGTGAATCGTGTGATACATTAACATAGACATTTCAAGAAGTGAAAAGTGTATATGATGTCGGATCTTAGTTAATGTTGCACTTGACAAGCTCCAGACGTGCACAATTAACCGATACCGCAAACTGAGTTGAGACCGCGCCCAACCGATCTGAAATCACACCGTGCACATTTTCATTCATAAGGTTTACACTTTAGTAATATTGTCTGCACAGATTCATAAATTCACTGTAATTTTGGATATATTTATTTAAAATGTCACTTTATCCTTGTGCTTTTTGGATAATCAGTCATACAAAACATTTTTTATATTATTCGGATGATTCCATTATTCATTTCAAAGTCATTATTCGTGCCTTTCCAAATAAGGTATTCGGCTTCAGGCACATCCCTACTTTATAGAATGCTGTGCTAATTGTTAAACAGGGTTGAGAGGGTTACTTTTAAAATGCATTCCACTACAAATTACAGAATACATGCTATAAAGTTTAATTTGTAACATATTCTGTTAGATTACTCATCATCAGTAATGTAATCTAAATACTTTGGATTACTTTTTCTGCACTGGCAGATTTTTTTCACTTGTTTTTGACTATAAACAAGTGAATAATGTGCAAAAACTTTTCAAATGGCAATTTACACAAGGTTAACTATTTTTGCTGCTTCAAATTACTTCCAAACCCCAAAGTTCTTTTTTTCCTGATGTTAATTCTGTTCATAGAATGAAGCATAAATTCTATTATTTGTATCTTTCTGTACAATATAAGCTACATTAGTTAGAATTTCTGATATAAACAAACCTTAATTCTTGAAAAAATACCCAAACAACATGCAAGCCATTCACACATCATGAGCCGGCAGCGCTTCACTTTCAGTTAATCATGTGAGTAAACGCACCCTCTTTGCTTCGGTCATGCTGCGTGGATGACAGCCTACATTCCGTGTTTCATTTGTTTCATTTTGCTTTCCGAACAACACATGATGTAATAAGGAAAACACCACTATAGCTTCCGGGAACGTGACGTCAGCAACGCAATGCATGTTGGGACTTTAGGACACGGAAGCTGTGGTGGATACTGTGTTGTATTGGATATAGACGGTATAGTTTGTATTATACAGATAAAAATACGTAACAATGGTGAATGTTTGTTCTGTAATTAACTGCCATAATCGCACTCACGACCGGCGTGGAAACCGTATTTCAGATGGAGTGCGATTGGTCTTCGTTCAGGCCATTATTGTTTTTTGTTTTTTTTCTGTTTATTATCGCTGTTTACTAATATCTGATAACTGATGAGCATGTCCTAAAACATGGCGGCAACTACCCAGAATGCAATGCGTAGGGGCGTAGTTTCCCAAGCTCTATTAATCCTTGAGATTTCCAACCCAGCATACAGGTACACCCTCCTTAAACCACGGTCACACTCAAAATTACATTCAGTGATTAAAAGAGAAAACATAAATCCTCATCATGGGGTTCAAAAATATTTTCAAGCCTATTCAAAATATAAATTAAACCTGGAAATGAAGTTTTAGGATTTTGCATAGGTGATTCGCTGAAAAGGGCTAAATAGCTGATCAGCTTGTGATGCGGCGAATGGCTTGCACATGCAGCGTGAGTCTCATCACACTTTAATAGTGTTTAGTCTCCCATTCAGCTGATGAAAACACGCTATGTGATCATGAGGAAGGATTACATCAATATGTAGATTGGAATGCAGGTGCAAAAAACGTCATATAAATAAAATAGCCTGCTCCTCTCTCGCTGTTGCTTGCGTGCCAGTGATTACATGATTACAATGATATAATATAAGAAATATTTAAGATTCCTCACAATTTCGTGATCAGTAATCAAATAAGCAAATTTGTGACATTAACCGTGTTAACTCATTTTATACAAAAGGACAGGTTTTCTTTCATTAAAGCACTTAAGATGGCGTTGGCACAGCCATTGACCAGGAAAATAAAAAATGGAACTCCATGTCAAAAAGTTTGCCGACCCCTGGAATAGATTAAATAAGTAATCATAATACTTTTTGAAAGAAACTGTATTTTGATTACCAACAATTACATTTAACTGTAGTGAAATACAGTTACTAATATTTTGTATTTTAAATACGTAACGCTGTTACATATATTCTGATACTCCCCAAACCTGTTGTTATTCATATTGCTTTCTCTTCCCTAAGAAGGCATTTTTCAGTGGTTCTCAACTATTGGGAGACAGCAGGGAAAACAATGCTAAATACAAAAAAAATAATTTGCAACTAACTATTATCGTGTATAGACTGGATAGCAAAATAAATCGGCTTATCAACTTTTTTAAAGGAAGAGGAAAATGCTTACCAAAATAAAATTAATCTGTCACTCTTTGATATAGCTAGTACTAAAACAATATTTGGCCCAGTGTTTGTTCCACATAAAAATGTTCATGGCTGGTAAATCTCACTTCTGCTGTTCAGTCGACACTTGATGTTCAACTTAATATCTTTGGTCTTAAACCAGTTAAGAACCACTGCCATATTGTCATCCCAGCTTTGTTTTTAATATTGAATGTAAATTGCCAAAGAGTTGTTAAAGCCAGTAGACAGACGTAGACCAGACAATAAGACTTTATCAAACAAACTGTTCTGTTCAGATCTTTTTCTGTCTAGACAAGCAGTCCAAGAGAGAGGCAGACTGATGTTTGCATGAAGTATAGACTCATATGAGAGGTAGACACAAAAATGGGAATTCTGACCAAAGCAAAAACCTAGCCCCAACAAGTGTCCAGATCAACAATAACAAGCACATCCTCTAATGCATTAATGTATTCAATTTTTTTGTCCATGACAACTTAGATGTTCACCCTTAATTACCAAGCAGACCCCTTGAAGTCATTAAGATGTTACACCTGCTTCACTGATAACATTATAATCACTCCTGATTCACAAGAAGAACTTCAGAAAACAGTAGTATTCTTTCATAAAATATTATACTCGTACTTACTTTCCCCTATTCATCTGAATACCATGCTCTTGAACAGTTCAAATGTGCCATGCTCTCATAACTGAATTCCAGTTATCCTCAAAAAAAAAAAAAAAAAAAAAAAAAAAAAAAAAACAACTACATGTGCTTTATATCATTTAACAATAACATGTTTACATTAAGCTTATCAAAATGAGTGTATGTAAAGATTTCTACTTACTTGTAATCAGCATTGCTGTTCATTTGGTTCTTACACAAAAATGTCAGAAAAACTCTTCAGTTTTACAACTTGTGTAAGTGAAATAAAGAGTTTCAGGCATTATCTAGACCAATTACCATGCATTGTTAAATAATAAGTTTAAAGCTAACATTAACTATTAGGCTAGGTTCCTCATTCACACTGGTCACCATAATCAAATCACTAGAAAGGCATTCCCCTCTTTCCCCAGTGGGCCATACCAAGCGTGCACAACTTTGACTGGGTGGGTGGTTCCCAAAGTGAGCAAAGTAAACAATGACTCTTGTCAAGGTTATTCACAATGAGCGCTTGAAATATTTCTGGATATTTTAACAACTGTTGAAAATTGTTATGTCTGGTCATTCATGTATTAATTATTTTGAGTGGCTTGTAATGCTCTTCCCCCTACTGCATGTATGGATGGATTAAACTGAAAAGACATATTAGGCCTGTAATTCACAATAAAATATATTAATAATCATTTAAATGCATGATATTTGTGGTATTTTGACTACATATTTATAAAGTTGTTGGTTATGTAGTCTACACTTCTTTCTGACAAAACAGCCAAAGCTGGTTTGCTGTTTTTAGCTGGTCTCCCAGCCTGGTCAGGATAGTCTGTTTGCTGGTTTTAGAGAGTTTTTCATTTTTGGGTGAACATTTCCTTTAAGTATGTTATTGTGTCATTGTAGTGGTATCTTATCAAAACCAAACATAAACATCATAGATTGATTAACTTTAGGCTACTTAAACTTCCCTGATAGTGTCATCCAATCGTAAGATATTATGTCTAGACGATGCCAATTCACTGCCGCTTTAGCTAAAGTTTTCTGAAAGAGTTTTAGATTTGAACATCTGCTCTTGTGTTGCATTTCTTAGTAGGACAGACATAGCTATGATACTAATGAGGAGCCTACCCTAAATCCCATATGGATATTGACACAGCCCATCACAGCTAATAGTTTTTGACTTTGAGGCTTCATCAGGACCTACTCCATGGTAACCCATTAGCACTAATGGCCCTCATTAAATGCACCGGGGTTTGATTACATCCTCTTAAGTGTGAAAGTCTGAAGTTCTCAATTGCGACACATTCCTCCAAAGTGAACATGAGAAAATACAGATGAGGACAAAGTGTTTTTTCATTTACTTTGTGTCATCAAACACTTGACTCGCTTTTAAAGAAATGTGCTATCAATATTTAGTGTGTCTGGCTTTTGTCCTATGGAAAATTCTGTTCATTTGGCTGTAAAGTTATTACCTTGAGACCAGATTTTTCTGTTGTTTTTTATTCAAACTCTCAGTGTCTGGTGGAAAGAAAGGGGATGAAATCACAAACCAGGCATGTGATAACACAAGTTAGCGGAAGACACGACAGGAGTCCTGGCTCCATATTGTCCCCATTCTGTCCCACCCTCGCTGAAGGGTGAGATGGAGTCATTTGCCGGCATGCAACATTGAAACAGTGCAGTTTCCTTTCTGGCTGTATACTTCCCATTTGAAAACTCGGTCAAGACATCATTCCAAAGCACCACTATAAAAAGATGTTATGTTTGAAATGCAAAAAAATGCCAAATGTGGAAGAATCTGACAACTTCTTTAGAATTTGAAAATTTTAAAGGGATAGCTCACTCAAAAAAAAAAAAAATAAAAAAATAAATAAAAACTCTGTCTTCTGTTTAGTAGAATTTTCAAGCTGCTCTGTCCATGGTCACCATTCACATTAATTGTAGTTCTTTCTCATATGAAAGTGAATGGTGACTAGGGACCGCTGTCATTTTATAAACAGTAATTCAACAGTCGATACTCAACAGTTGAAAATACTCTCATCATTTACTCACCCTCATGCCATCCCGGATGTGTATGACTTTCTTTCTTCTACTGAACATAAACTAAGATTTTTAGAAGAATATTTCAGCTCTGTAGGTCATCACAATACAAGTAAGTGGTGGCCAGAGCTTTTAAGGTCCAAAAAGCAGATAAATGCAGAATAAAAGGAATCCATATGACTCCAGTGGTTAAATCCATGTCTTCAGAAGCGATATGTTAGGTGTGGTTGAGAAACAGATCAATATTTAAGTTCTTTTTTTTACTATAAATCTCCACTGTAACTTTCACATTTTTCTTATTTTGTTGTTGGCAATTTGTATTCTTTGTGCTTATAGCCACATACTGGGACGGGAGGAGAATTTATAGTAAAAACAAAAAGACTTAAATATCAATCTGTTTCTCACCCACACCTAACATATCGCTTCTGAAGACATGGATTTAACCACTGGAGTCATATGGATTACTTTTATGCTGCCTTTAAATGCTATTTGGAGCTTCAAAGTCCTGGCCACCATTCACTTGCATTCTATGAACCTAGAGAACTGAAATATTCTTCTAAAAATCTTTGTTTATGTTCAGCAGAAGAAAGAAAGTCATACACATCCGGGATGGCATGAGGGTGAGAAAATGATGAGAGTATTTTCATTTTGGGGGGAACTATCCTTTTAAGATATAATTTTCATTTTTTGGGTGAACTTTTCCTTTAAGAAATACTCTAATACTAATTAATCCACTGCATATGAATAAATATGCAGTCTCTGTGAATGATGGTGCTTTACAAGTGATTCACCAGCAAGTGGTCTTGGTATTGTTAATCTGAAAAGGATAAGTACATTACAGATGCTGACATTTTTATACAACTACCATACAGTATAGGTAGTTAAACTGTAACCTGGTGGGTTTCCATGGCAATTTTTCAATATGAAGAAAGCCATCTTCACTGTTACTAATATAATTATTTCTCTACATTCCAGAGCCAACCACAGCAACTGTTGAATTACTGTTTATAAAATGACAGAAACTGGAAAAAAGACATGTGTAAAACCCATGCAGGCATAATAAAAGTATGTTTATTGTTTTAACCAAACTAGCCAAACAAAGTCCATTCAAAAGATCAGCAAGCATGACTGACAATATAAAACAAATGTAAAAATCTATTTTTTATTCTTGAAGGGAAATCTTTTCAGCAGATGAGTGTGCTTCTACATCGCTTTCTCAGTCCTATTTGGCCTCCTTGATATAAACGATTAAATACAACATGCTCTCAATCCAGACAAAGTTGTTTGCTTTTTTGTTTTTGTTGAAAGGCTTTCTCTTGCTCTGGATATAGCTATTTTGACACCTGGGGATAATTACAGCTCTATTTAAGATTTGTTTTGTACACTGCCTGGCATCTGAATCAACGCAAACTGTCAGCTCCTTTCAAGAGGAAAAGTTGTTTGGAGAACAGAATTGGCACGGATGCAGCCTCTGATGTGGATGCCTCCACAAAAGAATCATTCCAGCTCAGCTCACGTAATTGTGTGTTTTCAGGATAGGCTTTTCGTGAACTAGTGGTGGCAGAACTATCAGCATCTTTCATATAAAGAGAAAGCAACATGCTACTTTACTCAGTGGCAGCCTTCCGCATTCATTAAAGGCCAAGACATCTGTTTGATCAAATGGTGCGGAGTTGTTTATCAAATGTTGCCTTGGAAAGAGCGATCAAGATTGATGCATTTTACGCCACTAACAAAAGATTTTAGAAATTAATGTAGATGAATGGCTTTGTTTTGGGCTGCTTATGATGGTTTTATGTGTGGCAGGTTCAGTTGTGTATAGGGACAGATGGCTGAAGGCGGTCTTTGTTGAACACCTCAGAAATGGTAGTGTCTTTCCTTATTGTGCAAAAAGCAAACCTACTGTTTGCATGGTTGTAAAGTTGTACAGGGCCATTCTATTTTGATATCCTCTGCACAATGACCCCATGGTCACTCTGCACAAAGGTTATGCAAGCACAGGTTTCCTTTTCTCAAATAGGCAACATTAGACAACACATGACTGTAAATATACTGTATATGTGTGTACAATGTTAGTAAAGGGTGTGCCTCCTGTGTTTAGGATGTATTTATAGATAGTTTCTTTTGTAAATGCAAGGAAGAGCTAGTGAGAACTGGCCAACTTGAATCCATGGCTGCCCCTGAGTCTCTACAATGGTATTTCCCATATTTCCGTAAGCGTCCTGCTCTAAGAACTGGCTGTCCTTCCTGAGCACACTCTTTCATCACTAGCAGACAAGGTTGGGAGGGTTACTTTTGAAATGTATTCCACTTCAGATTACAGAATATATGCTGTAAAATGTCATTTGTAACGTATTCCGTTAGATTACTCAAGGTCAGTAACGTATTCTAAATACTTTGGATTACTTCTTCAGCACTGGTAGATTTTTTCACTTGTTTTGACTATAAAAACTCTGCCAGTACAGTAAGACAAAATACACATGTTAAAAATACATTCTCTGAAAAACCTAAATATCTTATACAGTGTTGTTTCTAAAACAAGATTAATCAAATTGATCTCGTTTTAAAGATTTTTTGATATTTTTACAGGAAAACAATACAAAAATTATTATCAAGAATATGATTTTTGCCCTAATATCAAAGGCAAAAAAGGCTGTTAATGTATTTCGTTACTCCCCAACCCTGCTAGCAGAGTAGCAGCAATTATCAGCCAGAGAATGTGAGCAGTGTGGAGTGGGAGCAGAATTTTTTGGTGGGAGCAGCGTGATTTTGCCTGGAGCGGGTTTTTTGAAAGCCGGAGCATCAGTGTTCTCTATCGCTTCAAGATCACTCTGATACCACACCATTATGCCCATAACATGTTAACTGCTCAGAGATACGGTCGGTAAGGAGTACCTGCCCACTCATGGGGGAAAGAAAACTATCCCTGATAGTTACTCATTTATTCCTATGAAGAAAACAAGGAAAAATATCTGATAGACTTGGTTATTTCAACAACAAAAAACATGATGAAAAGCAGTTTTTTGCACTTTAAACAAAGACAAAAAAACCCAAAAGTGAAATTTGATTGCCTGCAAACTGACAATTATGCATAGGAATGAATTAGTAAACAGGCCTGTATTTCCCCCATGCCAAACCATGGACCTAGTGTATGATGGAGTTACATCTACACCAGATCACTGAATATTAAACACAGTGTTAATAGATAAGCCATCAGACTGAAGACGGGTCTGAATTTTGCCGATGAAAAGTTCATTTTACATGTGGAAAAAAATGTGGCTGGGTATGGGGCTATTCGGACTGAATATGTTCTTGCGCTAAAGCAAAAATGTGCCAGCAACGATTATAGTATACACTCACTGAGCATTTTATTAGGAACACCTGTACACTTACTTATTCATGCAATTATCTAATCAGCCAATCATGTGGCAGCAGTGCAATAAATAAAATCATGCAGATATGGGTCAGGAGCTTCAGTTAATGTTCACATCAACCATCAGAATGGGGAAAAATGTGAGCTCAGTGATTTGGACCGTGGCATGTTTGTTGGTGCCAGACGGGCTGGTTTGAGTATTTCTGTTACTGCTGATCTCCTGGGATTTTCACAAACAACAGTCTCTAGAATTTACTCAGAATGGTGCCAAAAACAAAAAACATCCAGTGAGCGGCAGCTCTGCGGACGGAAATGCCTTTGTAACAAAGTTCTTAGTTTTCGTGACAAGGGAGGAAGCGGGAGACGGCGAGATCCAACTTAAAAGGGAAAACTTTATTTCCCACAGCTTCACAGTCTATATATATTCCACTTTTCAGTGGTCACACTCAAACAAATGCTTTTCAGCACAATACAAATCGCACTCTGGAACACTCTGCTCAGTGCAGCTCTGCTCTGGCTCGCTCTTAAAAGCCCGTCTCCACTCTCACTGTAATGACAAATAGCATTTAGAGACAATCATTGCCAGGTGATGATCCTTACTGTTCTCATCTCCTGATCTCACTCTCCATTCACAAACTGGCACTTAACTACGCCCCCCGCCACCCCCCCACACACCACCACCACAGCCTTGTTTATGAGAGGGGTCAACGGAGAATGGCCAGACAGGTTTGAGCTGACAGAAAGTAACTATGGTAACTCAGATAACCACTCTGTACAATTGTAGTGAGCAGAATAGCATCTCAGATTGCACAACACGTTGAACCTTGAGGCGGATAAGCTACAACAGCAGAAGACCACGTTGGGCACTATATTAGGACCATAGTGTATAAGAAAGTGCTCAGTGAGTGTATATACACAGGTGTCTAGAGACACATGTTTCTGTAGTTCTTTTTACTTGATGCGGTGTCTAAAAATGCGAGACACTGAAATAAAAGCGAGAAGCAGTGCAACTGTCAAAGACATCTGTCTAGCACATTTTTACATAGACAAACAGTTTAAAAAAACAAAACAGCACAGATGATGCAAAAACACATTTGGTGTGAACAGCCCCTAATACTTTGCACTCTCTCCTCTTTCAGATGAGTAGTCTATTCAAAATTGCTCTTGTAACTGTATGGAAGTTACTTAAACATGATTTTATTTAATACATGTTCATGATAAAAAGCTTATTGAAAAAAATATAGCTGTTCGGGTTGTAGTCCAGAAATTCAGAAGATAATGAATTTAAAACTGCCATGTTTTATAAAAAAATTATGTTCCTAACAAGTTGCTAGATCAGGACTACAACACTCGCGTGCTTGTGGTAGCTGCAGTCCTTATTTACCAATTTGTTAGCAAAATTGGCTTTAAAATTCACATTTGAGGTATGACTGTGTGTAATTTATGTTGTTGAACAAAACATCTTTATTTCAGACCTTATTTTACTCATAAATTGAAAAACGCTATTATAAAAAACCATAGGAAATTTCCAAGGAAATCCATGGTGAATGAGCCTTCCACGTTCATCTACTAATAGACGTCACAGCTTAACATAGCTATTTTATAATGGTGCGATAAATGCACACAGATTTTTCTATGGAGCGAATTTGGACCAGGGTTCTTTAACGGGGTCCACTCTGCTCGCATACATTGCCATCAGCTCTACTTCCACGGGGCCTGAGGCTTGCAGTCTGTGATCTTGCTGTTGTGCAGTCATTATTGGTAATAATCCTCTCCTCTGGATATGGACTGTGACCTTCTCAGAGGGCGGCAGACATAGGAAATTAAGAGTGTGAAACACATTATCAAGATAATTCTGACTGCGGAGATGACTACTATTTCAGTCTTTTTCTCCCCAGGAGGAAGTAATGGCCCTGCAGTACTGAGAGGGCTAATCAATGTGGTACAGGGGCAAGAAGAGTTGCAATGGGCTTGAGTCCAGATGCTTTGAAATGAGATTCAATTAGGAGTGAATATGATTAGAGATTACATTAACAACAGCTCATAGCTGATCTGTGGCACTTAGTGTTTTCTGTGGCCTTGGAAAACCTATCAAACTGCTGTCGAACTCAGTAGTTCAAATGCCTCTTAGGTTTTATGTGGCACTAAGGAGAATCTCAAAAAGTACAAATATCTTCAAATACCTTTGATCTTTAAAAATTAAAAGGAGGAATCTTACTGGACCTTTTTTCAAATCTAAATGCATCAAATAAATAAAAGCATGTGTTGTTTTAGATAATGGGAGGTTGACTGAGAATGAACTTTCACACAACAGGGTTGTACCAACGTAGTCTCATGACAATTCGTGATAATTAGTTAGAAATGGCAAAACCATAAGCTATTGTATGACTTGCCTTGATGTAATATAAAGGTATGACTTTTAGAACAATCAATCAACTAACAGAATTTTACATTTAAAATAACACTTTTAAGAAAAGAAACGTCTGAGAACACATTTGGTTACTCATTCCATATTTATTTATGCAATACAAATGACTGATGTCAATAACCTTCCATCGTCTCATTCCAAACCATGATGTTTTCTTGCTTGTGTTGTATACAAGTTATTTTCCTATTAAAATCATGGTAAGGTTTAGGGTTTGAGTAAGGGGTTATACACTTTATGGTTAGGTTTAGGTTTGGGTTAGGGGTTAACATTTTTAGAACATTGTTTGTACAGTATGTTTGTGTAGTTTCCTCTATGGTTGTAAAATCAACTCATACGATCACCATCTTGTTTTATTATTACAACTTGTCATGACACCAGGCTGATGTGCACTACTCAGAGTAAATGTTTACTTTCCAATGCAATTGTTGAATTTGATTTGAATTGGAATTGAGTTGCAAAAGTAATGCAGATTTGTCATTTGAATTTAAGGAGGTAGAATTAAAATGCAATGAAATTAAAATGAATTCATATAACTTCTGTATGTGTGGTTATTTTATAATAAAAAATTATTTATTGTGTATTTTTATTATTTAAAAATTAATTAATTATAAAAATATATTAATGTTTTGATGGCTGTGAATTGTTTTGACACTACTAAACTTGAGATATACGTCTACAGATCAGGAAATAAATATGCATAATCAAAATTAATTATGTAATTATATTTTGTCGCAAAATTTGTGCTGTACTAATTAAATTATTCTATTGTGTCACTGTGTTGAATTTATTTTACTTTCATTTCCTGTTGCTTCCAATTCAAATTCCAACTCAACATCCTGTTGTGGGTGGCCAGTTCAATTAAAAAATTGTAATTCTGAATTTTGTCCAACCTTGTCACACAATGAACAATACAGTTATTTTTGTTTGTGTGTATTACAGATTGGTATTGTTGAAAATAAACAGAAGTGTATTAAATTGCATTTGGCTACTTTTTGGTTACCATTTTTTCTTCTTTTTATTGCCTCATTTTTGCTGAGGACTTAAACTGATGAAATGAATGACTAAGTTCAGGCAGGTGCGGCTCGTCTATATGGGTAGGTAGGGCAGAGCCCCACCTAAATATTCATCCACTTGAAAACATACACATACAGTAGATCCATACTATAAACTGCCAATAATGTAATTTGTTTGCGTAAATGTGTTCAAAATGCTGACATATGTAATTAAAAGCAGGCCTATTATAAGCACTGATCCTATTTCTAAGTCATAAATGAGCTGAAAGCTCAGTTACACAGTGTTTGATATAGATATTCAAGCATGTTGGGCAGAGAGCCTGCTGCCCACCCAAACTCCACAGTGCCCCTCAGTTTTTCCAAACAATATTTGTGGTCAAATATGGTACTGCAACGTGCCCTCAGTGAGACCCACTGGGGCAGAAATTAATCTGCCCATACGTAGTGCCAAACCAAATGTAACGTTAGCAGGGGCGGGTTTATGATTTTTGATGCCCCAAGCAACCAACCAACCCGGGGCCCCATTTTGAAAAATGTTGCTTAAAAAAATGACAGAAAATTGATTTTAAATCAGAATTTTAAATTCATCCTATCAGCTGTTGTAGCCAAGTACATTCAAAATGTTTAATGAAAAAAAAAAAAAAATCTAGTTAAAGATAATTAATACTAATTAATGATAAAATAAGGACATATTTCCCATTTTCTGAAGTATATGGGTTTTCTAAACAAAGTAAAGCATATGGTAAGCATATGGTTTGCCATGCGGACTTACTAGACTGTTTCATTTTGACGCTGAATGCTGAGGAGGAGCCTAGCCCACAGTCTTAGAAGGACTTGTCTAGGAAGGACACAGCCTAATTAGGCTGCAGCCAATATCTGTGGTCACGAGCCGCTACTGAGTTTAGGCATGTGACTCTGAATGGTGCAAACTGATAGGTTCTTTGAACTTCTTATCTGTTAGCCAATCGGCTCACATAGTGTTAGCTAATAGGTCCTTTGACATGTGATCAGGTAGCCAATTAACTTGCATATTCTCTCTTTGTCTAACATTCAAATTTGCTCAGTTTGCAAGTAAGCCGGTTTCACTGCAGCACGCAGCGAGAGTTTAAAATTCTGAAACCATCACCTCCCCAGCTACACGTGTCTAGATCTGCTACAATGGGATTTTTATGTCTAATTCTGCAGCAGCATGTTTTGTGTTTTTCTAATTGTGCAGCAGCATGTCCACATGCTTTAATCAGTGGCTCCATCCGAAACCAGGAAAAAGGCTGTATATGGAGGTAGGAAGGGATCAAGGCACGTCCGAATCCAATGTTCTCGTCATATCCTGTCTAGACACCTTCATCTGATAGATTTTTGAAGACAGCATAGATGTATCGTTCACTGCCTATGAAATCTCACAATCCAGTGCGTGCGGATCAACAGCGGCTGAACTGAAGAAAAAAAAATGGCAACCAAAAAGGCAGTTGATAGCCAGTATAAATGCAAGTTTTTTTCCCCCACTTTTTCCAACTTTTGTTCCATTTCAAGCGAGAAAGTAGTGTTGTATTAAATATATGCTTGGTTATTGCCAGAACTCTTTTGATTTTGTTCTAGATTATTTGACCTTTGTGGTTCGGTTGGACTTAATGAATGCTGGTATCCTAGCAATGATGTGACATAACGCTGCCTAGGAAGCCTGTCCGAAACAGGTTTCCAGAGATACCTTCGTAGGTAAAAGCTGTCTGTTAAGTCGTTGACTGAGGTCAGCGAGACAACAAGGTTTCAGACGTAACCATTATGTCTGTGTATGTTTTAGCTGTAGCAAGTCTCCATACTTGCTCTGCAGCAGCAGCGTAGAACAATATCCTATCAACATTACTTTAAGAAATTATTATGGGGTGAATATATATATATATATATATATATATATATATATATATATATATATATATATATATATATATATATATATATATATATATCTACTCTTCCTTAAATGTATTCAGTAAAGTATTCCAAATACATCACATAAAAAAGTAACTACATGTCAAGAATTACATGTGATATGTCATTATTATCTTATCTGAACAGCTACATCTCCAATTTTAACTATTCTCAGTAAATCTGAATAGCTAGTATTTTTAAATTAGATTTGGAGTTGAACACGTGTTTAAAAAAAAAAAAAAAAAAAACATTTGTGGAAGGCAGAAGACAAACAGAAGGCAGTTTGTGGTCAACTACAATATTTTAACAACATTTTAATTTTATTTTCTTAACCCATTATTTGATTGGACTGACAAAGAATAATACATTTTGACACAAAATTAGATCAGAAATTCAAATAAACCATATTTATTTTCGAGATTATAACTGCATGCCACACAGAAATTAAACTAAATTGTGAGGTCATGTGAAAACAATATAGTATATTAATGATTTTAACTAGGCTTGCTTGCATATTTCCATATTTTTTTTCTCTCTCTTTTAAAACCAACAATTTTATTTTTGGGTAATTTTGATTCTTTTACTCATCCTTTGTTTGTTTTTATTGTTGTTTTATATTTTTTTGTGAATCACTTCATATGAGATGTTTTCTTTAAAAAGTGAGATATAAATATTACTATGCCTGTATGTTACAATAACCTATGTGTCACATTGAACTAGCCTCCCATGTCTATAAGCCACACATTTTACAGTAGTTATATACACAAGGTTTTTCTGTTGTCGTTTGGACTCTGATCTGCTTCCCTCTTCATTTTCCCTCTTTCAGTCTTTGCAGTACTTTCTCCCAAATTTTATCTATTCATAGTATTATTGTCATTAATAACTTCTATTTCTCAACAGTTCTTTATATGGCAAGTTTCTAATGTTGACGTGACTCACCAAATGTTTATCGTGGGAAACATCATGCATGCAAATGTTATATTTGTGGAATAACATTGCTGACTGTATTGTCGCTAGTGCACAGCTGACAGCGCACTGATTGTTAAGGTGTGCCGCTGTGGTTGCCAGATATTCAATCCCGGAATCATTAAACATGAATAAGGCGTTGCATTTCCATACTTTGTGCCTATCATCAGACCTTTTGGTGACTGTGGTCCTTTTTTAAAGTATCCCAAAAACACAACCCACAATTCTATGGCCACGTACACACTACAAAGTTTCTGGAGTGACAACCGCATTTAAATGCGGGAGTGAATCTCCTAAATATTCATTCCATGTGTGTGCGGCACAGGACTGACTCCTGCAATTGCGATGATTGACAAGTGATAACCATAGCAACGCTGCAGTGTCTCGCGCCTGTGAAACAGGAAGGCCACCAGTTTAACCCAAAACCATCCGTGTAGCGCATGGTGATTGAATGCGAACGTTACCCCCTGCTCTGACTGCTGACAGAGGCCCAGCGAAACGTTAAGTCTTGGGGTCCTGGAGCACCTTAATACGGCCCTGGACAGAATCGCCATGATTTGTTTATGTGCGTCTAAGTGGCTGTTGTTAAACGTGCGCGCTGTAATGTATTGGTTACCCCAAGACCATAGGGCTGATGAGAGAAACTACATAGGAGAGAGACACACTGAAATATATGAATGAATGAAGACCTACCTCTGTTCATGTGACTTACACCAGGAGAAGCCATTAATCAATTCATTAACACCTAGTTGTTCAGTTTGGTTCCGTACACACTGCGTGGAATGTTTGAAAATGCGATTGTCACTACCTGAATTTTTCAGGAGTTAATTAGATTGTCACTCGCATATTTTATTGAACTGTGTGTGTACAGAACAGCATTAAGCACTCATAGGTGAACTGACAACCAAACTTAGCTGCAGTGTGTATGTGGCCTATGAAATTTAACCCACGATTGTGTTTTCAAATTAGCCCAATTTGTTGTGAGATCGCGAACCTGGCAACACTCTAAAGGAAGAGAGAACGAGTGTGTAGCCTGGGCTTGTGCGCTTTTTAGAATTTTTAAATTTTTTATTGACAATCATTTTCTTTCACATCTGCCTAATTTGTGTTCATTATGAGAGATGTATTCTAACAAAATTTTATAAAGTAACTGTATTCTGAATACAGGTGCTTGTAACGGGGGCTGAATACAGTTACTTCATTTTTGTATCCTGAATACGTAAAGCTGTTACATATATTCCTTCAAAGCCCAACACTGCCTATCAATATGTCATAACAATATTAACATGCTACATCTTTCAGAGAGTTGTCATGACTGAACTAAGTTTAAAGCTGAAGTGTGTAACTTTTTTGGTGTCTATCTTAATATGCAGAGACAACTACAAGTAAGCTATTCGTATGTTAATTTTCTCAAAAACTGTAAACACTGTGTCTCTGTGGTGCTATAAAAATTACTATGTTTGTTTTGAGCGACCTCTTCAGCCCTACACAGCAACATTGACTCAACCAATGATGTGACTTGTAGGCGGGACTATCTAAAGCAGATAGGGGGCGTAATCTAAAGGCTGTTTGAAATCAATATTTATTTTTGCAATCCGTTCTGTGGCGCAAGTGGAACAGACATTACACACTTCAGCTTTATACATTGGTTATTCTTTAGGACCCAGTGGGTAACTCTGAGACTTGCTTCATTTGATATGTGTCCAAGGTTTAGGCGTGAAAATTACAGAAGTACAGGTGGTCGAGCTTAAAGCAATTGTTCTGTTTGGGTCACAGGCTTAACAAGGTTATCCAGTTGTTCTTGTTGATGCAGTATGTGAAGTGGAACAGACTTGCCATTTTAGCATCAAGGTCGCTGTGCTTCCTTTGAAAAGGATAGAGTGTTCCTATCAGGATATCCCCAAGCCACCCATGTTGTTGGTAACAGTCGCAAAAATATTGCTGACAATCCTTTTTGTCTCTTGCCGAGTGTAGGAAATGTTTATCTGCTACTTTTACCCATTTCTGATGTAAGGTTCATTTATCATTGAAGGCCCCATAAACTGGCTTGACAAGCACAGTTCCAGTGTTGATATATTTAATATTTAACCTCTTCGAACGTACGATCAAACCGGTGATATTATATTAGGCTGGGCTCAGAGGCGTGCAAACAAACCAGTGTGATCTGCATTCGTGCTGCTGTTTACCAGCAGAGAGGGACTGAAGCGGTTGTCATAATGAAACAGCTGCTCAAATAGTATTTTCAGCATCACAATATCTTTATTTTTTATGTAACAAACATTCAAATAATCACAAGATAAAAGTTTAAAGCTGTTACCGTTTGAGCTGGCTGTTTAGAATCACAATCGAACACCTCAAATCTAACAGAAATTTACTAATTTTGAAGCACCTTGTTAAATGGTTTTGCAATATATTTGAATGGAAACACAAAACAGGAATTTAGGTGTGGGCGTTAGCTAGACTAGTTCACTTTTGAGTTCAAATGATTTTGAATGCTTTTACATTTGTACAATGCTTTACAACACCCACCACTCATGTCAAAAAGACATATTTTACTGCTGCGTCTAAGATATCAAACAGCAGTGATTTTCCATTGTCCAGTAAGTAGACAATACTCCATACACTGGAAGGTGTGACAAATTCAGATTACAGCCATTTTCAAGGACTTAACTTTTTTTTTTTTTCATTGCAGCCTCAATGACGTCTATTGTATTTCCGCTTTAGGGAATCAAAATGGCTCAGAAACAAGATTACATATTCAGCTTAATGCCTACTTCTAAATAAGGGGGAAATGGCAGAATTGTAGAGATTGAGAGGATGACTGCTTTCAATGAGACACAGTGTGCACACAGTGGAGGAGAGGAGGCAGAGATTGTTTGTGTCTCCTACCAAGCTGTAATGCCAGCTGCCTGGCTTTCAGGGGGCCGAGTGCCAGTATTCACATTGTGAGCTCAGTGTGTGCAAACTGCTTTGCATAATATCTCGTTGGCTTCAGTCAACAGAGACAGATAAACACTCATTCACATACATGTAAATATACATACACCCATTCATCAGCTCTGTATGAACCATAGTAGGTGCCATATTTAATTTGATGTGAATGAAAACAAGGTGTGAGGGATAGATGTACAGTCTGTTAAGTGGGTTGCTCTGTCTTATTGTCTAAAGCAAAAGTCTATAATACCTGGAGAGAGCTATCAGCATTTCCATTCATCTCAATGGCAATTGCTCAGTTGGCGTATGACTCCTTGGACGTTCGCAACCTGCATGCTGCCATCTTTGCTCATGGGTACTCATTGCATTTTTATAAAAAAAAAAAAATATATATATATATATATCATAGAGTGGTGGGCTTTGGACTCGGAAGACCATGGTTCAATCAAGACCAATCAAACACGCAAGCTGAAACTTTAGGTGAGAGCGTCATAGAAGCGGCATGAGATGACGTGGTTGCTTCAGAAAATGTGCTTTTCTTTTCTCAATTTGTTTTTCAACACTTCAGGTTAGGTTTAGGCATTGGTTAAGGGAAAGGATGCCAGTTTTGTGTCTACCTCTTATTTGATTTTAGATCACTATTGGTTGGGTTTAGGTAAAACATTTAGGTTAGGGAGGTAAGTTTTACTCATTAAAACCTCCATCTAATATTTACCTTAAAAACATTGATTACGACACCATTTCACTTGCTTTTGGTGCCTCCTGCTGGACATTTCACTGGGAAACCGCAGCCAAATATATTTATATATAGACTTGTTAAAAATTGTACTAAAAAATTCAATTAATCAAGCCCTCTGATCTGTACATAAATTCCATAAGGAATTTCACAATATCTGAGAAATTCAAGCCCGAAGTGCCACCTTTTACATCACTCCATTTCCCCACTCCATAGTGGAAAACACTGAACAACAGCAGAGCACTGCTCAGATTGCTCTCAACTGAACCATTGATAGGCTTATGTTCAATGATATGGAATAAAAACAAACAATATTTTGACTTCTAAAGCCACTTTTTGTATTGTCTAATCAATGCTTTACTCATGTGCCACAATAATGTTATGTATTATCTGAACTGTAATGTTATATAACAAATATAGAATATAATTATTAGAATAATATAGTAAATTATTGTAGTAATAATATTATAATTATTAAAACATAATAATGTATTTTTATAATATATTATATAATATTATTACATAAAATATAATTATTATAATTATTAATTATTAAATACATTTTATTTGGGGGCCTTTCACAGCACATGTTGATACTTGTGATTAATTGGATTAATCTGCATATCATTCAGTTAATTTGATTGAAAAAAAAATGTAAACAATTGAAAGGCTTAAATAAAATATTTTCAATTTATACGTTGCTTGTCAAAATAATAATAAATAAATAAATATACAGAATACACTGCTTGTTTGAAAAATAATGATGTAGTTACACCATCTAACACCAGGGGGTAACAGCCATGCATACAGCCAAATCTTGCTCCTACAACTTGCCCCTAGAGCAACATGCCTCACTCAAGGACACAATGCTGATAGCTAATGGATCACCCCTTGCAGTGTTTGAACCTCCAGCCATTCTGTTACCAGCACAGATCATTAAACATTACGCCACATCACAGTCTGACCCTGCACTCTGACCCCAGCTTAGCTGGGATATGTGAAAAAAAAAAAAAAAAAAGATTTTCACTGTATATGTGCAAATGTATAATGTGTGATAAATAAATTAAATTCATTATTAAATTAAATGCAATATGCATCTTAAGGTTTGTATAAGTGTTTACCTGGAAGGGTTAATAGGTGAACATTTTTGTGTGTGCATTATTCTCTATGTCTTGCTTGTAACACTTTGTTCTCTATTAAGGTCCTGGCCAAACTACAACTTCAGGTAGCAGTGCAAGTCACTCTGGAAAGAGTCCTAATAGGCTTGCTTGCTAGCCAACAGTTTAGTATTTGGCATGGTCTAACAGAGTTTAAGTTCTCTAATTGTACGGTTATTTTAAGCATGACACCTAATTATAATGAATCTGTAATTTTATAAGCTATTAGTGATGTACGTTAATGCAATTCAGAGGATACAAATCCTGTCCATCTGCTACACCTTGAAAATCCCCTTTGGTGGAATATCTACACCTTAACTTTTCTGCAACATGGAGGACAAACACCTGTTAAATGAGTCAGCAATCAACTGTTGAGAATATAGCTTAATTAGGAAGAATCCAAAATTGGCAGCATACTTGGGAATGTTAAACGGTAAGCCTGAATATGAAATCCTGCCAATTTCTATAACTCTGAACTGAAATTATTACAGTACATAACCATGGCTAGACAGCAACATCCGAATCTCTGTAAATAGGCTATGTTGTCATGGTTGGTGAGTCATTATTTGTCTAGATTGTATTTGAAAATGTGTGCTCGCCAAATGTGACTCCATCTCTCACTGAACATTTAGACATTGATTTATGAGGAGAGATCGGTCAGTGACACTCAGGATGTGATGATGGTGGCTGAACTCTTGAGTGGTAATATTGCCATTTATAGAAGCTTGTCTCTAGAGGAAATCCTTGCCTGATTAACTAAATCCTGCCCTCAGACCCGGGCCTGGCCCTTTCCTGTTTAGTCCCAAGGTGAGAAAGAGAGACAGGGAGAGGAAGAGAGAGTGAGATAAGTAACGCAGTGTATACAGACAGAAATGAATTAACTTTGTGAAAGGCAAGATGGATGTACACAAACAAAGAAAGATTAAGAGTTGGAGGAGGGTTGGTTAGAGGCACAGATGGTGAAACAAGGGGTTGATAAGAGAGGAAAAGAAAGAGATAGGTAGAAGAAGAGCAAGATTTTATGCTTTGTCCTCTTTGTGTTTGATTATCTCTAACTGTTATGAACTCAACTAAATCACTTCTTTCTCAACTTGTCTCTAAAGTGAGGTCTCTCTCTCTAATTGTGTGTTTGACAGGACTAGAGCAGAACTCCAAAATAATATTCCTGAACCCCCACGGGCACCATAAACTTTTGATAGGAAGATGACTGATATTTTAGAGGAAAAATTACTCCTCGTAGTTATTGGTCATTCATAATCCTGTTAATGGAGAACCATATTTAAACTGCCAAATTTAATTCACACGTCCACTTGATATATTAAATCTTAAATACTTATTTTAGGAACGTATGTACATGGCGGATTTCCAAGGACAGCTAACTTCCAAGGCTTTGAAATAAAAATGCTAAAATGTAATGCTGTGACCTTTTTTTTTTTAGAGAGCCTGGATGAGATTAAAAGCACTAGAATTCGGCACTGGTGAGAGAACCATTACATGCAAAGTAGTGCAAACAATGTATCCTATATGCTTGTGTGATCCAGAACAAAAGAAGCTCAACTATTTACTTTGAGTAAAATTTCATGTGAAGTCTGTCGTAATCATGCACTTATGATAGTAAATGTGTTAAATCAATACCACAATTATCTCCAAATAAAAAATAGAGCTATTTATAAAAGTAGATAAGCAATTACAAGTCACTGGGTTTACATTTGTTCATTTGTTGTTGGACAGTTAATAGCATATTGATGTACATGTAAACACGCTCAATGATTCATGATCTTTATAAGGACAAACATTATTCTTTGGAATAACGTGCACCGATAAATTGTTTACAGTAAGACCAGGAACTTGTGTTGAGAAAGTACTTTGACTTCATATTGACTTTAAAGAAGAAGTGTGTTACTTTTTCATGTTAAAATACTTCCTACTATCCCAACTTAATATGCAGACACAACTATAAGTAAGCCATTCGTAGGTTAACTTTTTTGTAAACTGTAAACACTGTGTCTCTGTAGCTGGATTTCCATCAAAATGTTTTGCATTTTTAATGCGCATTTCTGAAAATTAGACTAAATAAAATGCGAAACATTGCACATTTCCATGAACTGTAAAAGCGCATTATCTTGAAGGAGCCCGCCTTTTTGTCATGGAAAAGTTGAACGACCTCTTTGCTTCGGGGAGAGTTGTATTTGCTGTAATAAAGCAATTGTACGTAATGTTATTAAATGCTGCTAGGAGATATTGCAGAATAAGTGCAATAGCTCACATAACGAGGGCTCAAATGGCTATTCCTATTCGCCGACAGCCTCCATACACCTGGGAGCGCCCTCGCTCAAAACAGTTCTGGTGTATTGTGAGGACTCACTTTAATGACAATCTGTGGGTGAAGCACTTTCGACTAACCAGGGTTACGTTTGAAAAATTGTGTGCCATGTTCGGGCCTTTTGTTGAGCTAGTCACATCAAACTCTTGCACACCTATACCATCCGATGAGCTCATTGCCATCGCGCTTTACAAGCTCGCAAATTGTGCCGAGTACTGAGTTGTTGGTGAGACCTTCGGTGTAAGCAAGACCACCGTGCAAATGGTCATGACATGCCATCGTTCATGCGAATAAGCCGTTTCCATCTTTTTAATGCAAATTTTGAGAGTTTATTTGCATATCAAGCATTTCCATTCAGAATTTCTTATGCACATTTTGAAAATAATAAATAATATTATAGTGCCACAATTCCTCTGTTTGTTTGAGCTGCCAATCCAGCCTTCCCAACAACGTCTCAGCCAATGGTGCGGGTTGGGGACGGGACTATCTGTTTGTTCAATCAACAGTAGATGTGGGGTGTAATTAGACAGCTGTTTGAAAACAATGTTTATTCCGTTCGGAGTCACTTGGTGCATAAATGACACACTTCAGCTTTAAAGCTAGTAAAAGTTTAGCTTCACTAATAATCTTCCAGAATTGTCTCACATACTCAGTAAGTCAAAAAAGTCTAGAAGAACTTGATGAAATAACAAAAAATATAAATACAGTCTTCTCTAGCACTCTTGATAGTATCTCCCCCTTCGATTAAAGATAATTAAAGAAAAAAGCCTTGCACCATGGTACAATAATCACACTCATGCTCTCTAGAGAGCAGCTCGGAAAATGGACCGCAAGTGGAAGTATACAAAATTAGAGGTATTTCGCGGTGCATGGAAGGATAGTGTCTGTAGCTACAGACAGGCACTAAAAGCTGCCAGGTCAGCATATTTTAGCGAACTCACAGAAAATAACCACAACAACCGTAAGTGTTTATTCAGTACTGTGGCTAAATTGGTTAGGAATAAAGCATCGACTGAACCAGATATTCCGTCGCAGCACAATAGTAATGACTTTATGAATTTCTTTACTGATAAAATTTAAATAATCAGAAATAAAATTGGAACTATTCAATCAACTGTCACAGCACCTGTGTCTCATAATTTTGCTCATAAGCAACTTCAATCCTTCATGTCATAGGTCATGAAGAGCTAACGTAACTTAAAAAAAATCAAAAGCCACAACATGTATGTTAGATCCAATACCAACCAAGCTCTTAAAAGAGGTATTCCCTGTAACCTCAGAACCTCTTCTTAATATTATTAACTCCTCACTATCCTTAGGACATGTCCCAAGAAACTTTAAAATGGCAGTTATCAAACCACTTATTAAGAAGTCACAGCTTGATCCTAGAGAATTGGCTAATTACAGATATCTACCATTTATGTCGAAAATACTAGAAAAGGTAGTGTCCTCCCAACTATGTTCATTTCTACAGAGAAATGGAATATATGAACAATTTCAGTCAGGATTTAGGCCCCATCACAATACAGAGACTGCACTTATCAGAGTTACAAATGACTTGCTCTTATCATCTGATCGTGGCTGCATTTCTCTTCTAGTGCTTTTAAATCTTAGTGCTGCCTTCGACATGACAGATCATGACATTCTCTTGAATAGGCTGGAGAATTATGTTGCCATTTGCATGTTTTAAGTCCTATTTATCAGACCGCTACCACTTTGTATGTGTAAACAAGGAATTGTCAAATCAAACAAAAATTAAGTATGGAGTGCCACAGGGATCAGTTTTAGAACCTCTGCTTTCCTCCTTATACATGCTTCCCCTGGGAGATATTATCAGGAATCATGGAATAAGTTTCCACTGTTATGCCGACGATACCCAACTTTATATTTCTTCTAAACCCAATGCAAATTCACAATTCTCCAAATTAGCAGAGTGTACCAATGAAATCAGATTGGATGGCCAGAAATTTCCTTCTACAAAACAGAGGTACTAATGATTGTAACAAACCTATAAAAATAAGCTGTTAAAATATAATTTGACTCTCGATGGATGTACTGTTACATCGTCTTCTTCAGCAAAGAACTTAGGTGTTATATTTGATACCAGTCTGTCATTTGAAAATAAAATTTCCAATGTTTGTAGAACAGCATTCCACCTGAGAAATATTGCTAAATTACGACACATGCTCTCTGTTGCTGATGCCAAAAATGTAATTAATGCATTCATGACCTCAAGACTAGAATATTGAAATGCATTACTGGGAGGATGTCCAGCAAGTTCAATAAATAAACTTCAATTGGCTCAAAATGCAGTTGACAGAGTGCTGACTAGAACTAAGAAATATGATCATATTAGCCCAATTTTATCATCGTTACATTACGTTAATTAAAAAATTCTGTTAACTACATACAAAGATTTGAATGACCTTGAGTAATCTAACGGAATACGTTACAAATTACATTTTACAGCATGTATTCTGTAATCTGTAGTGGAATACATTTAAAAAGTAACCCTCCCAACGCTGTCCATGGCTGAGTAATCCTCAAGGACTTTGCCGGTCAACAGTAGCTTTTGGCAAATTATCTAGTTTGATTGATGTCTTTGTTTTAAAGTCTGGGCTTAACACCCCTTAAGTCATCCATTATGTAGCCATGGAGTAGAGAGCCCCAGTTGTGGACTTTGTGTTAAAGCTACACCTGGTGTCATAATGGGTTGTTAAACACAATTTTGAACCAAGAAGGTCTTCAGCTACATAAGCTCCTCAAGCATTCACTTCTTTCTTCTTTTCTGGTTATTCAGGAAGTTTCTCAGCTGCAGTCTCTACCCCTGGGTTTGGTAAGCATCCTGAATTGTAGGTGAAGTCTCTGAATAAAGACTTGTTTTGGAACTGTCCCCAGTCCTGTCCCTCTTTGTGTCTGAGGGTGGAGCATATTCACATAAGAAAGGACCTTTCATGGAACTTTTTCATTGAAGAAGACTCACACATTCACATCCTGGGAAGGCTCAAAGGGGGAATGAGTTACTCACATGTTTCTACAAATGTTGATAAGAGCATCCTTGCTTGCAACATCACGTACTATTGGCACTGTTAAACAGGACATAATTGGACAGGAAGGCCCAACAGTGCATTTTGAAGTCTATACAGTACAGCACATTATTGGATCCCGTTTTCAATCAGTGCCACTCCTATGTGCCCTTTACCCCATTGCCCCCTGCAATGACTTAGGAATCTCCACACTTAATATGATCACACAGAAAATAGCCGTATTAGTTCTGAATGTTTTTCACCTAAAGTTGAACCCAATCAATTTCCAATGATTTTGCATTGGCTATTAATAATGCAATTAATTAAGTAAAATTGCTCTGCTCACTACTGAGAAGAACCACTATGAAACACGCTCACACTTGCACAGCGTGTGCAACTGTAATTCCAGCTGTGGCCACAGGGAAGCAATTTGGAAAGCATAGAGTGATTTTAGCTGCCATAACTTTCAACCTCCTTTCATTGTTTTTTTTTTTTCATGAGATCAGTCTGCCACACTAGAACCACCAGATCCACAACCAGCTTCTTCAGCCAGCTCAGCAGATTTCCTTGACTGGCCCATCACCTTCCCACCAGAGAAGCTGGCTAGTTTCTGCAAAAACTGTAAATGACTTTAAAAGACTATCACAGTATGGTCCATAATATATTATCACAGTGCAATAATGCTTGTTTTAACACTGCACATTATTTCACATTTGTTATCTGTATATATTGATTCTATACATGATTAATAAATGTTGACAAATGTTTTCAAGACATATTCAGAAATATTGGCCTCATAAATTTATGTATAACTAGCTCCACATATTAGGTAATGCTGCATAGTCTCAATTCACACCACTAGCTTATTGATGTTGACCTTTGCCAATCAATATAGCCATTATGTGTATCATCTTTAAAGGGATAGTTCACCCAAAAATGAAACTATGAGGGTGAGTAAATGATGACAGAATTTTTATTTTTGGGTGAACTATCCATTTAAAGTCAACAGTGAGTAAATACACTCCCTATAGTTCACATCTGCAGGATATTGCCTTCTGCCAGGTCAGGGACAGAGAAAAACAAAGTGGTTAGAGCTGCAAGTCTGGTTGCATTGTTGTTTATTTGTCACACCTAAAAGGGCAGAGGAGATGTCCTTTGCTGCAGTTAAATGAAGTGCTCTTACATGGTCGAAGAGACTAAACAAATGGCCGGGATGGTAATCAGTTTGTTATGCAGTCTATGGGAGTCCTCTCAGTCAGAGATAATTCCTAGTGAGATGAGGCTCAGTGGCACTTTCCAAGGGTCATTGCTGAACATTTTACTTTGAATTCTGATATCAGCTGCTTAAAGGTATAGTTCATTTAGTCAACCTCAAGTTGTTTCAAACCCAGAGTACTTTCTTCCATAGAACACAAAAGGTGAATTTTGAAGAATATTTTGGTCCACTCTTTTCCATATAATGAAAGTACAGTGCATCCGGAAAGTAGCTGGGCCACTCAAGGACATTCACAGAGTTGTCCCGGAGCCACTCCTTTGTTATCTTGGCTGTGTGCAGAGCGCTCTGGAGCACGTTTTCATCAAGGATGTCTCTGTACATTGCTGCATTCATCTTTCCCTCGATCCTGACTAGTCTCCCAGTTCCTGCCGCTGAAAAACATCCCCACAGCATGATGCTGCCACCACCATGCTTCACTGTAGGGATGGTATTGGCCAGGTGATGAGCGGTGCCTGGTTTCCTCCAGACATGACGCTTGCCATTCAGGCCAAAGAGTTCAATCTTTGTTTCTCATGGTCTGAGAGTCCTTCAGGTGCCTTTTGGCAAACTCCAGGCGGGTTGTCATGTGCCTTTTACTGAGGAGTGGCTTCCGTCTGGCCACTCTACCATACAGGCCTAATTGGTGGAGTGCTGCAGAGATGGTTGTTCTTCTGGAAGGTTCTCCTCTCTCCACAGAGAAATGCTGGAGCTCTGTCAGAGTGACCATCGGGTTCTTGGTCACCTCCCTGACTAAGGCCCTTCTCCCCCGATCGCTCAGTTTGGTCTGGTGGCCAGCTCTAGGAAGAGTCCTGGTGGTTCCAAACTTCTTCCATTTACAGATGATGGAGGCCACAGTGCTCATTGGGACCTTCAATGCTGCAGAAATTTTTCTGTACCCTTCCCCAGATCTGTGCCTCGATACAATCCTGTCTCGGAGGCCTACAGACAATTCCTTGGACTTCTTGGCTTGGTTTGTGCTCTGACATGCGCTGTTAACTGTGGGACCTTATATAGACAGGTGTGTGCCTTTCCAAATCATGTCCAATCAACTGAATTTACCACAGGTGGACTCTGTTTCAAGTTGTAGAAACATCTCAAGGATGATCAGTGGAAACAGGATGCACCTGAGCTCAATTTTGAGTGTCATGGCAAAGGCTGTGAATACTTTTCACAGTTTTTTATTTTTAATAAATTTGCAAAGATTTCAAACAAACTTCTTTCACATTGTCATTATGGGGTATTGTTTGCAGAATTTTGAGGAAAATAATGAATTTAATCCATTTTGGAATAAGGCTGTAACATAACAAAATGTGGAAAAAGTGAAGCGCTGTGAATACTTTCCGGATGCACTGTATGAGGACAGGGGCTGTCAAGGTTCAACATATCAATAAAGCCACATAAAAAGCTTAATAAGGGTGGTCCAAATGACTAGTCTGCTATATTCCAAGTTTTCTGAAGTCATGTGATAGCTGTGTGTGAGGAACAGACAGACATTTAAGTAATTTTGGGGTAAACTATTTCTTTAATCACTGCATGTTTGGGTCAAGTTTGTGTTTTGGCACATAAACAACAAGTGGTGCCTGTACGGCCGTACGCACTGCGTGTACCATGAGCTCTCCGACTGCCCTGAGAAATATTTACTCTCCGAATATTTAATCAATAATGAAATGTGTCCCGTATTTCTGTTGGCTGATTAAAAGAACTAGCAATGCCCAATTTGCAAATGAATAATTCTTTTGAGTCAGTTCTTTTCAGTGAACTGGCCAAACAGGCTTGCAAAATGGTCTGAACTGATTTGTGATTCAGTACAATTAGTTCGGACCGCTCTCTCACTGAATCATTTGGAGCGGTTTCTCACACAGTAAAACAGTATCGGGATATTTACGAATACAGAGAACAAACAGCGCTGCATACAGTGGAAATGTGCAAACAATCAACAGAAACAAAAGGCTGTCTTTTTGAGCGGTAACTTTGAGAAACTTCAGCTAGTGCTGTGTCATGTGAACAAGGGGCTGTTCAAACTGACCGTGTTTTTACATCCGCTCGCGCTGTTTTTCAGTCGTTTTCCATGTAAACATTCACTAGATGGATGTCTTTTGACAACTGCGTCAAGTTTCACTGCAATTTTAGCATCTCTCATGGGAGCACTGCATTTTTAGACGCTATCAAGTTAAAAAGAACTTCATCAACTGATAAAAACATGTCTCGAGACACCTGTGTTCTGCTCTATTCGTTGTGGTGCAAAAATGGTCTGTCTGAATGGTTACTGGAAGAAATGCTTTAGCCAACAGTTACATGAATGCTACTCATACTTGAGAAAATAAAGCAAATGCTTATCTCAAAGTCACCAGAACTGAACACTTTGGCATTGTTTTTTGCAACAACAACAACAACAACAACATAAAAATCTCCCAGGGGAGCATGCCCCTGGACCCCACTAGATATAAGGTTTATTGGGCAGATTTCTGTGCGAACCCTCAGATTAAATCCTGCAGGCGCCCCTGTAAACAACCATCAACATGCTGCTTCTGAGGTGTTGTCATGGTGACTGTTGCTTCATTTACTTATTGATTCGTCAATTTTTTTTAATGATGTAATGCTTGAGTTAGTTTGAGATCGAAAGACGAGATTGTTCGATATCAAGATCATCAAGATCTAGATGTTCTCTTGAAACTCATTTGTTATGGTACTCCAAAATTTGTACTCACAGTCAATAGGGATTTCAAGCATGACAGGCTTTGGAAGACAGAAATTTGGAAGTGTTACCAAGCAAATGATTGCATCTGGTCTTCGAGCCATAGTCATTTAGCTTGATTAATAAGTTCTCTTTTGATTCCCACCCCCCACCAAGTTGTTGACATTACTCTCTTGTGAGGGTTATTTTCCAAGGAATTCAATCCATCTGCCAGGTTTTTGGTTTTCATTTTCATATTAAGACACAAAAACAAACTGTTATATAAAGATACAAAGAAAGGCATGAGCAATGTCCATCAGTTTTCTTTGAGAAGACTAAAGGCCCCAATATACTTCATACGAATTCGAAGAATGAACTGGTATGACGTCATTTAGAACAAAATCTGGCAAAACGAAGGTGTTTTTACATTCGTTTTGGTGGTTTGTAACAGCTATGAAGTCCCTGGTGGGCGTTTCTACTGCTCTCGCTCTATCTAGTCATATTGGTGGACTGCACGTCTGGCCATGCCTTTTGAAAATATAATAACAGATGAGGCATTTTGCTAGTAAAACTACGATTTAATTCAAATTTCACAAGGAATCAGTTCTATTTTCCCTATAAATGCACATTCTGCAGGGGAGAGTGTTTTTATATGAACTGCAGCAGTGATCACTGCATCATAACATTAATAAGATGAACGAACTATCAACATATGAATCAAACTCACTCAGACTGACGTAAATTTTTTATTATATCCATGTGTGTGGTCACAGACGAATCATAGAGAACAATGAATTCGCTCACAGAAACTTCTCTCCCTGCACTCGACTCCATTATCTCACAGGAAACGGGTGACGGGAGCTCCAGTGAACACCGTCTTCACTCCTATTGGTTGTCGCTCCCGAAAGTCACTCCTAATTTGCATAAATTACCACTTTTCTCAACTTTGTCATGTCGCTTGTCACGTCTACATCTAGTCACCAGAGGTTGCTGTCGCTCATGTCACCGGAAGTCACCAGCTCTCATTGACAATGAATGAGATGAGGTCGCTTTGTAGCTGGAAGATGCTGCATGTGTGAACGGGGCTTTACTGCCATTGGTCCACGTCATCAGTAGGTGTGACCTGGAGCTCCACCTACCTTGTAGCCGACAGCTTATTCTGTTTATGTTTTTCAGTCAGTTATCAGTTAACATGAACACACAGGTGCGCAGAATTATTAGCGAGCTGGTTCAAATTTACCTACATCTGTTCGATCTTTCACGTAGAGAATTTTCCAATACCATGTCATGAGAATTTTTTTTTTTCATTTAATTAGTCTACAAAAGGAATACAATCTATTCAAATACCCTCAAGTGCCCATTCACTCATGTGCCATCTACAGCGAAAGCAATTCACACATCTGCCTAAAGTGAAATATGCCTCTATCAACATTCTTTTGTCTGTATTCTGCACATTAACACTTTTATACACTTATATTCGCAGCAGTATCAGTTTCATCATAAACTGCAATAAAAGAGTGTAACCGGCACATATTATGGCTGCGTATAGTGTGTTAGCGCATTAGCGTCATGAATTCAAAATGTAAACCAATTTAACATGTTCTACTGCATATATATTACTTTAAATCATCATTGAGTGGTTAAAACAATATCTTTTACTGACCTCATGTGAATTCTACTCATAGAAAGAGGCACGAAGTAATTGATAACAAATTTGTAGGGTTTTACATATAGCGTCCTCATATTTAAATGTACTTCTAAATGCCTCCCACAGTGGTGGTGGGTGTCTGAATGTTCACAAACAGTATACCGTTGCTCGGCTGTTTAGAACTTCTTTTAACCCCTAAATGAAGAACGAAGAGAAACTTATCCGGAAGTATATCAGGGCCTTAACCAGTCCTCCAGTCAATCTGTCTTCTACTTTTAACTGCCTTATGACATGAATGGATCAATCCCTATCGCCTTTCAATTCTTGCAGTGACGAACTCTGGTGTCACAGGTCTCAAAATAATCTTTATTATGTTCTACTTTTGATTAGACTTTGTCAGTGTACAAACAAATAGTAGTGAAAGGTTTATCCAATCAGAAATTATTCCTTGATGTTTACAAGCAAAGCATCTTAGCTCCTCCCCTTAAGTCCTTAAAAATTTCCACTGAATCTCTCAACAGTGCAAATGAAAAGGAATCTAACTTCAGATTTTCAAATACATCAGCCAAAAAATTTTTTTATTTGTACTTGGTGGGTGTAGTCTTTTAGATATTTCATTGCCGAAGCCTTCTAACAGAGCTTAAGCATTCAGTGCCATTTCATGTTTTTGTTGGTGACGTTTGTGTCTGTTAAGGTTTATTAGTGTTTTTAAAATGTCAATAGCCTGTTTCGTTTTATAAGTTGGCTGTGAAGTAAGGCATGTAATCTATGATGTCCATAGGATGTCTTATTCATTGCGATACAGTGTTTTCTTAACGGCATAACTTGTTTTAAAGGCCTAGACTTAAAATGCATGGGCCACCACTGGATTCTTGTGACACTGATATAGAGAGTATCAGAATAGATAGAGAGAAACCACAAATCAAGTTGGGTGAATCAGCTATTGAGCATTATTGTTACTCTCATCTCTTATTCGTGCCTGCAGTCATAGCGTGGCACTGTAAAGCACCTTAGTTCAGTGTGACAGATTCAAGAACTAAGCAGAGCTGACTGAAGTTTCAAGGTTAGGGGGCTTTTTATGGACTCTGGGATGGGAACGCTAAGCTTGGTCTTGATCATGACCATTATGGCTAACATGGCCCTTCAGACTACTCATCCGTCATGGTGAGGCAGAACAAGCCGAGTGTTCCCAACATTCTTTGTGTTGAGGGTCCCAGAGACCTCAGTGCCGTATGTGTAAAAATAATAATAGTAATATAGAAACTTACCATTTATTTTCCCTTTAAATTATTTTTCTTTGCTCCTCTGATCTAATCAAAACCAAGCAGCCAGATATGTTTGAAGATTTATCCCTGTTACCACAAATCATGCACTTTTTTTTAGAAAGGTGATCAGTGTTGAGGAAGTTCCTTTGAAACTGTAGCTTCCCAAGCCTTAAGCTACTCAAAACATAAAGTAGGTAAACAACAGTCAAGCCACTCTTTTAAAAAAAGGAGTGAGCTACACTACATGCCTACTAACAAAAAGCAGCTAACTATATTGAAGCTATTCAAAGAAGAAAATATTTTACATATATAACAATCGGATTAAACACCACCTTAACATAACTAAAGCGAGCGTGTATTCGATCTTAATATATTTTTTAAAATACTCTAGAATGATATCTGAAATCTACTCAAATGGAACTTTAGTTAGCACAAATATCTTGAAGAATTTTGTAAATGACAAGACATCATAAATTAAAAAACAAACACATATAAAAGCAATAAGCTCAGCGTTGTGCCTAAGAATGTCACTTACCCATGGTATCATCACTGTAACGCACAGCGTCTCGTGGTTTATTGTTTTAATCTATCACAAATGCAACTGAGCTTTTTCTAAGACCACCTAAGTGTTACTGACCAATCATATCTGGGTAATAGTTGTAGTCTGTCATATTGTTGGACATATAAATATGGGTAATTGTTGTAGCTTTTACTGAATTATTTTTATGGTCAATATTTGTCTATTTTTTAGGTGAGTGAATGTGACCAATGCCAACGGGTGGGAAAACCTCTTATAGTAGACAGCGAGCTGGAGAGTATTCAGGTATGTTGCCCTTGAGTTGCTAATGTATTTCCTTTATTTTAAATATACAGATTTGTGTTTTGAGAACTTAAAGATACATATTTTTTTCTGCTTGCCATTATTTATTTTTTTTAGGTCTCCTCAGTCTGGGAATTGCTAGGAATTGATCTGACAGGGTCACTGCCCAAAAGAGTTGATGGACATGTGTACATATTAACAATCACTGATTATTTCTCAAAGTGGGTAGATGCTTTCCCTTTGAAATCCAAATCTGCAGTGGAAGTTTCAAGGCACCTGTGTTCTGTAATTTACAGACACGGTTGCCCAGTCAGGATATTATATCATATCAAGACAGAGAGTTTGTTGTTGAGGTGAGTCAAAATACAAGAAATATTATAGTGCCTAATTCTCTCTGCATATCAGTGACCTACCGACACATGATTGGTAGGTCACTAATATGTTCTTGTAGCTCAAACAATAGAACAAGGTGCTAGCAATGCCGGGATCATGGGTTAGATTCCCAGGGAATGCAAGAACTTAATAAAATGTATACCTTGAATGCAATGTTAGTCACTTTTGATAAAACCATCTGCCAAATGCATAAATGTAAATGTACATGATTAAAGTCCAAATTCATAGATTCTTTCTTTTCAGATAAACAGCTGCCTTTGTGACATGCTGCAAATAAAAAGGAGGAGTGTGACGGCTGCATTTCATCCCCAAACAAATGGGTTGGATGAAAAAACAAATGACAACATAAAAAGGTAAAGTAACTAAGAAAGCCTAGAATATTATGTCTTGCCATTTATATTGGCTTGACAAAGTCAATATACTGTTATTATATTTAAGCTTCTTCTTCTTATTATTCTGACACCCTTAATTTTGGACTCTAAATCCCTGTTAACACTGTCAGCAATTTGCAGCGCCAAAGCGACCAGGATTTTTTTAAATGTAATTTTTTTTTTTTTTTTTTTTGGCAAGTAGGTTTGGGCATTTTCAGCAACACAACAAAGTTGAGAAAATGCAAGTGCTCAATGGCTTTCTGCAGCAATTACCAGTGGGCTTGAAGACAGTGTAGCTGTGTAGCAGTGTAGTAATTAGGGCAACCAACAGGAACACCTACTAGCGATACAACAGTACAGCAACTGGCAACAAAAATGCTGGGGTGTGAACATGACTTAAACTCCACACAGATATTGAGACTATTCTTAGTTGGTGTGCTTTATTAATCTAATCTCTTTCTTAACTAATTGGAATTGCGTTTATCTATTGATATGTGTGTCTGTCTGTCTGAATGTCTACCTCAGTGGTTCTCAAACTGTGGTGCAAAACTGGAGTGACCTCAGGTGGTACGCAACTCTGGAAATGTAAACTATTAAATTCATATTTCATACATTTAAAGTATTTTATTCAATTTGTTACAATTGATGTTTTATTTCAAATAACTGATTACAATTTGAATATATTTATATGCATCTATAAGCATTACATTTACATCACCAGCGTGGATTGTACTGTAAATAGACCATTTCAAGGAGTATTCGGCAGTGTTGTCATTGACCCATGAACATTTCCTCCTTGTCATCAAACTATTTCAAAACAACAGCGGGAGGCACTTCATTTGTAACTAATGTTAACACGACTGTCATAAAACGTCATTATCTAAATGTGGACCTTTTTGGATTCTTAGAAGTAACAGAAATTAAAAGTGAAAAACCGGAAATGTGTCCGGGCCATTAGCATTTCTTTGTTATTGTTTACATCCTTGAAATGGTCTATAGGTAATTTTCTATTTAAAGTTGCACGCTCGTGCAGCCACGTCGATATGTTTACATCGGGGCGGGCCGTACATTTAAAGTCTAGGCCTTCAGTGCGATTCACGCCATTAAGAAAACACAGTTTCACAATGAATAAGACACCCTATGCCTTTGGGCATCATACATTATGTCGCAGCTAACGAGTAATACCAACTGACATTTTAAAAACACATCCACGCACGAAAGCCAGAACTTGAAATGACACTTAATGCTCAACTTTTTGTGAAATGAACGTCTCCCGAACAGACATTCAGAAATCATAATTTTTCATATGAATCTACCAAGGAGGTCTATAATACCTGGAAAAATCTATCTAATAATATTTGCGATTTAAATGTTGTTTGCAATAAATTTTATTTCGTCAAAGTACACGGTTATGCTGCGTTCCATTCAAGTTGGATGTGGGATATTCCTACTTGATATCTCCAACCATAAATGCATTCCATTCCACAATATTCGGAACTGCAGCGCTCCCGTTAGCTTAGAAGGGGTTTGACTCTCATTAGAGATGTCTCCTAGCAACCCAACTGATAAACAATGCTGCAGTGCTAGCATTTGTGCTTCAGGTTTACGGTTATCAAAAGAGATTATAATGTTTTATACACCTGTTTCTGCAGGCGTTTGTTAAACAAGCTTTAATATCATGTACTTTGGAAACGAACTCATTTATCGATATTACTTAATAAGGTTAATGTTTATCACTTTGTATATCTTCCTGAGTGTCGACATATTTGTGTGACATCATGCCCCTGCATCTTGAAAATGTGAAAATCTGAGTTGAAAATTTCTGCACGAGCCTACAAGTTGTAATTCTGACTTAAAGATGCATTCCATTGCACTTTTCCTAGTATGAAGTTTTAAAATCTGACTTTCTGAGTTGAATGGAACGCAGCACTACTTTTCAAAACTTTATCCGACACTGAATGCTCAAGCAGCCTAATTTACACTTAGAAAACTCCTGATGTTGCTATAACAATGCAAAAAGCACTTACCAATTTACTTGAAGTGAAAATCAGTCCTTCTTTCCTGTGTAATAAATTAATCAATCACATGGTCATGCAGAACAGCTCAGGTTTTTAAATCCATAAGGATCTCTTTCTCAACGGCAATACCAGCAGTGACAGCCGACTCGTCAGACAGCTTGATCTTACGCTTTTAGCTCTTGAATTACATACATCACTTAAAGCGTGATTGCGTCACTCAAGGCCAGCTAGAAAGCCTTGACTGGGACATATCCTAAAGATCACACCCACCAAGAACAAATAAATCAATCTGATTGGCTGATGAATCTGACAATCTAACTTTAGTTGCTCAGTAATTTGCACTCTTTAGGGATTCTGTAGAAATTCTGAAGGCCTGACGTGCTGGAGCTCAAACTCACACGCTGCTTTGGGCATGTGATTTGTGAAACAGTTGTCACACTTCGCTTGTAAGCATCAAGGAAAAAATTCTGACTGGAAAAACTTTTCGTTTTTCTCTATTTGTTTGTAGATTAAATAAGAGTGGAAAGCGATTAAAAATACATAGGCAAAAAGGTGATTGAGAATGAAAGGATGAAAAATATTTATTTATTTGGCATGTTAGGGCAGCAGAGAAGGCTTTGCTTGCCCTGATAATTTGCCACTGGTTTATATGTACACACCACAAATGTATTCCCATACAGGAAGGAGAGCAGCCAAGAATATGACAAAACTGCAAAAAAATATTCTGTTTGCCCTTAAAGTGTGTGAGTTTTATTTCCTGTATCCACCTGGATGATGCAACAGCAGCCATAGTGCACCAGTACACTCACCACACACCAGCTATTGGTGGAGAGGGTAGAGTTATAGAGTGTGCCTTTTTACAGTATAGTGTTCCCATCACTATACTGGGGCATCAGGACCCACACAGACCACAGAGTGAGCAGCAACCTTAGTTTTCCCCAGGAGGTCTCCTATCCAGGTACTGACCAAGCTCAACCCTGCTTAGCTTCAGTGGGTAATTAGTCTTGAGCTACAGGGTGATATGGCTGCTGACATTCACCATTGAGTCAAAACATTATGATCACTCACAGGTGAAGCGAATAATATTGATCATCTCCAAACAAGGCCACATGTCAAGGTCTGGGTAGATTAAATGGTAAGCAAACAATCAGTTCTCATAGTCGACGTGTTGGATGCAAGAGAAATGGGCATGAGGAAAGACCTGAACGACTTTGACAAGGGCCAAATTGTTATTGCCATACAACCATGTCATGGGTCAGAGCATCTCTGAAACGGAAAGGCTTGTGGGATGCTCCTGGTCAGCAGTGGTGTATACCTACCGACAGTGGTCCGAGGAGGGACAAACCACAAACTGGTGACAGGGTGTTGGGCGCCTAAAGCTCATCAAATCGCAAGGGCTACAAAGGCTACCCTGTCTGGTTCAAACTGACATAAGGTCTACTGTGGCACAAGTCACAGAAAATGTTATTGATGGTTACTGGAGGAATGTGTCACAACACACAGTGCATCGCACCCTGCTGTTAATGTGGCTGCTGTTGGAGGACCATAATATTAGGAACATAGTGGTCATAATGTTTTGGCTCATCAGTGAATTGCTCCAAATGTATAAATGTACATTTGTTGGATATTAGTGTGTTTAAATTGGATTGCAAAATTTAAATGGTTTGCAAAATAATGTACTTAAATTGGTTTACGAAACTTCTAAATGTTACAGCTGTGGTGTTTATATTGATATTAAATTAAAATATGATAGTAATCAAAATCTTGAGTATGTTGTGCTGGTGTATGTCCATAACCTTGCGCTCAAAGTGATTAGGAGGTACTTGGGTACTGTGATTTGATCAAAGGTGGTACCTAAAAAGTTTGAGAACTACTGTTCTATGTAACTGCAAGGCTTTTATTAACACTTCTTTAAACTTAAAGCAAGGCCTTGTTAAGCCAACATCAGTGGTTGGCTTGACAAACTTTGCTTTTCTAGCTTAAAGATCGAAATACAATGTTTACATATGATAAAAGATTATGTCTTAAATTTTACAAATAATGGTTCATCTGGTATTCAAAATCCATTTCAGGGCCCTCAGAAAACTTGTTAATTACCATCAGAATAATTGGGATGTTTTTCTTGATGCAACTCTGTTTTCTTTGTATTAAAAAATCCAAACAACTACTAAACACAGTCCCTTCTTCTTGATGTATGCAAGAAAAGCAAGATTTCCTTCTGAAGTCCTAGAAGAATTGCCGGAAAGTCATATTTTTGTGTTCGGTCTAAATTAAGTTATAATCAGGATGATCATGATGTGTGTAGATAACTTGACCAGATAGGCTACTGACTACAGATTATCTAAAGTAATCATAAGGAATCAAATTTGACATAAAAGAGCTTGAGGTATTATAAAAACAAAATGTAATTTTCATGAATCATTATAAACTTCTACCATGTTCTGATGTCACAGAGATAAGAGCATTAACACATGACCACCCACACTCCGCCAAAGAGGGCCCATAATTTATGTATAACAAGATACCTGATGATTTATGTCTTCTTGTATCAGTGTGATTGGCACATTTCAGTATGGATTGTTTTGTGATCTGGTCACAATGTAATGTAGGCTTTGCAAAGAAACTGTTAATGAAGGATGGGGCAGTTAATGTACATCAAACCCACAGCTGCTTTGTGAGAAGGCTGCTCAGTGCTCAGAACACTGTTGCTTCACATGTGAAGGGGGTGTCTACTTAGGCGTTTTAAAAGCACAACTAAATAATAATAATAATAATAATAATAATAATAATAATTGGGCCATTTAAAAAAAAAGGGGTGGGGGGGTCAGAGAGTGTTTGTATATATAATTGTAAATGTAATTGTTTTTTATGAAAAAAAAAAAAAAAATCCATGGGGAAAAACTAATCAAAATATGTGTTGTATAGAACCCATTTAAAATTATTAAAGTATTGCAGTAATCCTGAAACGAAAACTTTAGAGAGAAGTTTACAATGTTTTGTGGTCTAATGTGAGTATTTTTATTTATTTTTTTATTTTTTTTACCTTTTAACTGTCACACATTGTTCTCCCCCACACTTCTGAAACATTTGTTGAAACCAGAGCAGAACAAGTAGAACTTGTTAAAGAAAGGGCAAGTGAAAATATAGTGAAATCCCAGACAAAGCAACAGGAGGCCTATGTAAAATGTTTGCCAAAATTTTTTTTAAATAAAATAAATAAATACAAGAACACTACTTTCAATGTTGGTTGCAAGGTTTTTTTCTTTAATGCACAAAATAAAAAAAATAAAAAAATAATAAAAAAAAAAAACAATGGAAGAGGGGAAGACTCCAATCAGACTTTTCTGGGCCCTACGCTATTTCCACTATCACAGGGAAGGCAGTTGTACTAAAAAATCATGAAGGATGTATTTTGAAAACCACATAAAACGTAAACCTTAGAAAAAAGGGGACACAAAAAAAAAAAACTACAGCTGAACAGCAGCAATCAGTGTAAGGCCAACTTCACTTGCATGTTGACCATGTGAGACTGGACGAGAAATACAGTGAATTTTATCAGTGATACTCAGTGAAAGGGAAAGTTGTCGAGATGGAAGTTGACCAGGTGACACTGGAAGATAAGTCCAAATAAGTGGAATGACAAGATGTGCTACCCCTGTTTTTGCATAATTTATTAAGGTGGTAGTTCATTCTGATAGGTATCTCAAGCTGACAAGATGTGCTACCCCTGTTTTTACATCAATTATTAAGGTGGTAGTTCATTCTGATAGGTATCTCAAGCTGACAAGATGTGCTACCCCTGTTTTTACATCATTTATTAAGGTGGTAGTTCATTCTGATAGGTATCTCAAGATGACAAGATGTGCTACCCCTGTTTTTACATCATTTATTAAGGTGGTAGTTCATTCTGATAGGTATCTCAAGCTGACAAGATGTGCTACCCCTGTTTTTACATCAATTATTAAGGTGGTAGTTCATTCTGATAGGTATCTCAAGCTGACAAGATGTGCTACCCCTGTTTTTACATCATTTATTAAGGTGGTATTTCATTAGGTATCTCTGTTTTTAATCTAAATAGTAGCTCATTCTGAGAAAGAAGCACATTTTGTTAGACAAAATGACAGCTTGAACTACCGGTAGCACATCCTGAGCGGGTAGGACAGATTGTCAGAACACCGGCCCACCGGGAAAAGTGCCGGTTCTCCCTATGGCCAGTCCGCCCCTGTCTACCAATAAATATGGAGCTGTCTGAGAAGAGAGTATCTTCTTGAGTTGAATAAAACAAGAACAACTTATCAACAAAACAAAATAAAAAGTAAGAGTTTTGGAAGACTGTGACAGATACAATTTAGTGACTATATGGTGATTGTCATTACAAATTATTAAGAAATTCATACATAGTTTTTGCACATGTAAATTTTACTAGCTAGCTTTAGTTTTAAATCAATGTAACGTGAATGGGGACATGGTTAATCCATAGTCCATGTGAAGCCATACAGTAGCTTTTTGTGAGGAGCTGACAGAAATTTGCACTTGCATACATTTAAATATGGCACATCAAGATATGGTTTGGCATCAAAGAGATTTTTTTTATGACATGTTAATTAACGAAATGTTGATTACTTTCAAAAATCAGCTAACTATAAAAACCCTAAAACAGAAGAAAATAGTTGAAATTGGATAGAGTTTCCTCCAGTTCTACGTGAACCAAAATGCACACAAGACATGTGCACATTAAAAGTTAAAAGTGACACCTTTGGTATTCGCAGTCAAAATTGACCGACCATTGAAAATGAATGGAAAAGACCAAAAAACAGAGCAATATTTATTTTTTTTAATCTCTCAAATACAACCAATAAATCAGCCACAATGCAGAAAATAAACAGACAGAAATTACAGGGTGAGACTCTAAAACATCCTCAGTGCAAAATATACACTCCCACTTACACACACACATTTACACACAAGAATTACCTGATGAGACTTTAACACAACGCTTTTTTAACATTCATCAAATAAAACAGCCACAATGTTAAACATACACACTCAGAAATGAAGGGCTGAGACAATAACGCTCTCACAATGCAGAACACACACACACACACACAAACTTGTTTTATATCATTGTGGGGACTCTCCAAAGACTTCCATGCATTTTATGGATTTTATACCAATCTAATGATAATTTATATCTCCTAACCCTAGACCTAACCCTCACAGAAACCTTTTTTCATTGTAACATTTAAAAAAAAAAAAAAAAAAAACATAATTAAGTATGTTTAATAAGCCACATCAGGTAGGAGATCTCAGGTTTTACTATCCTTGTGGGGACATTTGTTCCCCACAATGTGGGATAAACATGTACACACACACACACACACACACACACACACGCGCGCGCGCGCACACGCACACACACATGCACACAGGGCATCAATAAGTGGAGCTCTACAGCCATCTTTTGGTCATTGTTGACATTACAATTCATCTGTTGAATTCCAGCTGATGACAGCAATCTGACACACACACATTTGCAAAATAAATTTGTATTATATAATGTTTAAAATTGCAAAATGTTTACTCTGATTCTTCTGTTTTATACTCTAATTGAATTTTCAGAATTTTGCATTCTGTTTCTTGATGTTAATTTTCTTGACATTATTATGCATTTATTTTGAGTTATTAAATTTTTATGTTTGAAATAAATTACTGGTAGAGAAATGTTTTTTTCTGTGCCTCTTTGTAACACCATGGTCAGGTCTGATGACACTTCAAATTAATTTTAAAAGGCTACATTTTGACAAATTATAGTTTGAAAATGTCTAAATATGTGTCCAAATGGATATCTTGTGAAATGTAAAATTAGGTTACGACTAGCCATCAGACTACACAGTAGGTGGCTACAGCTACAGTTACTGGCATGACATGGTTTTCAAGTCATGTTATTTATATTTTGTTCACCAGATGGCAGCAATCTGCCTCCAATTTGTCACTTTCTCATATTTTCCTCATTTTTCAACTTATAGAAGTGTAGGTTCAGAATTTAAATTTTTTTCCCCAAAAATGTACTTATCTGTGTATGCAAATTGATGGTAAAATGTAGAAATGTACATGTTAATAAGATCAAAATAGCATACAACCACAAAAGAAATACATAATTTTATTGTTTGACCTTCCGGTCAAAAATATCAAGGGAAGGTACAATTTTTTAATACCATAGGAGGGTTAAACAAACGTGTAGAAAGTTTGTAGAAATGTAATCTTTGTGTGTATATATATATATATATATATATATATCATTTTCACACACAAAAGAAGAAAAGATTTAATGACAGTACTGTGCAAAAGTTTTAGGCACTTGTGAAAAATGCTGGATAAAATAGGTTCACTGCTTATTTTAAAGAAATAAAAGTCAAAGCAACATTGCCAACATTTATTTTTTCAAAAATCTTTTTTTTAATTTTTTTTATGAGACTTCATTTATTTATTTTTATTTAGTTTCACTATTTTTGGATAATTAAACCACGTGACATTTTTTTACTTTAAGCCACAGATATTTCAGTATTTTAAACATTTATCATATATATTCTAGCAATTGTTTTTCTGTGAATTACATTTTTATTTTTGAATAACTTAATAGATCTGGACAAAAAAAAAAAAAAATGAGTGTCACATCATTGACTCATCAACCAGGGCAGGGTTTCCCAAAAGCATCGTAAGCTTAAGTACATCGTGGTCTCTACGGTCAACTTAAGCTTGCGATGCTTTGGGAAAAGCTGCCCTGAATGGTGGTAAAGGTGTTATCTAGCTGTGCCAATTGGGATTTGCTTAAACCATCTGTGACCTTTACCCAATAAAAGAACACCATTTAAGATTTAAAATGAAATATAATCTGTTTTTATAAAAAAAAAAAAAAAAAAAAAAAATATATATATATATATATATATATATATATATATATATATATATATATATATATATATATATATATTAAGCAAAACACAGCATCAACATATCGAAATGGCACCTAGTATCCTCTCTTCAACCTATGCCTATACAACCAGTGTCAACATCTCACATCTTCCTAGACTGACAGCTCCAAATTTATGTTTTGTTATCCCATGTCAGTATTACAAATAGGATCAGATGGGTAAAATGACCTTTTCCTACAAGTTTACTGGCAGCTTATTTTCTCTCCTCAGGTAGATTTACAGCTTCTGACTGCCTTATTGCCTTTTAGTCAGCTGTTTTCCCTGGGCGTACCCTGCTCCTTTTGACCTGCTTATCCAGCATTGTTCTGCCCTCATCTCACCCCAAAATGAGAGTGTCTTACGTCGGCCTGAATCCATCAAGCCAGAGCCCGAACACCTTATTGCAAAAAAAAAAAAAAAAAAGACACACAGGCATTTCATTGAGGGCAAAGGAAAGGAGTGGACACATAGATGGAGGCACACTGCAAAACTTCATGTTTTTACCCAGCATTTATGTCTTGTTTTCCAGTATAAAATATCTAAGCATCCTTAAAACAAAATACATTTACTTGAGAAGCTAAATGACTTAAGATATTAGTTTTTTTTTTTTTTTTTTTTTTTTAATGCAAATCAAGTTTTAAAGATTGTTATGCTGCCCTTTAAATTGAGTTTATTTTCCCCACCCCACTGGTTGTTCATTTCCTGGTTTAAGCATAACATTTTTTAGATTTCTCTGAAAACAACACTTAAAGGTTTACTTAAAGGGGGGTGGTGATAAATCAAATCATATCAAATCACTTTTATTGTCACACAACCATATACGCAAGTGCAATAGTGTGTGAAATTCTTGATTGCAGTTCCGAGCAACATAGCAGTCATGACAGTGATGAGACAATGTTTAAATGTTTGCTCTGTGAGGGGAGGATAGAAGTCCCATAGAGCTTAATATAAAAGTTCACCTCAAAATGAAAATTCTGTCATTATTTACTTACACTCATGTTGTTCCAAACACATTTTTTGTACTTTCTTTACAACTACAGTTCATAGTGACCGGTGTTGGGTAAGTTACTGACAAAAGTTATTTATTACTGAATTTATTGATTACTTCATTGAAAAAGTAATCACATTACTTATTACTTTTGAGTTATGTTTCTAAAACACATTTCACAGAAAAGCTTTTGTTTTTCCTCTAAACGAATTTAAAATATTGTTTATCTTTCCACCTTGTTCATTGACTCATTATGAGGTGCACACACTTCAGCTGTCACAAAACATGAACAGTAAATATTAATATAATTCATGTTTTAAATGTATTCTACATACTGTATGTGTAACCAAAAGTAATCTTGAAAGTCAGTAACTGTAATTTGATTACAACAAAACAATTTAAAATGTAATGTGCTACAATACTTTTTATACTAAAAAGTAATTAGATTTCAGTAATTACTTACTTTGTAATGAAACACTGCTAATAACTATGACTTTTATGCTCCTAAAATGTAAAAAATCAACAAATAGTGGCATGTTAGCTGTTAACTCGACAGCCCACTATGACTGGATCATTGAGTCATTGTATGAGTTGTACATGAATCGTTCAATTGGTTCACTGAAAAGAACCAGCTTAGTGGAATGATTCATTAATGAGTTCAACTCACTGATTCAATGCTCACTGGAAGGGAAGATTAACTGTGAATAGTGACGTAAATTTCAGGCTGTTACTCACATAAAGCAACTGTATGGCTTCAGAAGACTTGGAATATAGTGCACAAGTCATATGGACCACTTTAATAATACTGTTATGCCGTTTTTTTTGTCTGGTTTAGAGCTAAACATGCAAAAAGTCCGGCGAAGTGTTGGGTAAGTTACTCAGAAAAGTAGTCCACTACAAATTACTACAACTAATTACAGTACTTCTATGAAATTGTAAATACATTACTTTACTGATTACGTCATAAAAAAGTAAACACATTACTAATTACTTTACATTTAAGTTACTTTCTGAAACTCTTCTCAGAAAGTTTTTGTTTTTTGCTCAACAAATACAAGATAATGTCTATATGTCTTCATTCATTGTTGCAGGCAAGTCACACAATTAGCACTAAATGTTTCTTCCTTTAAATTAATTGTTAGGGGTCCATATAGGCCCGATGAAATCAAAATTACAGTTTTGCTGGTTTTAGTCCATATCTACAGGCTTTAATGTCATCTCTATGATAGTGTCCTACTAAACGTTGACTCAATTAATTTCAGAAGTTATAAGCATTTAAAATCTGTAGTATCTCTCTTCCTGCTAAAAAGTAGCAGAAACACCCATGATGTCACATAGAGTTTCAGAAACCTTGTCCAATCAAATCTTTCTAGAACTAATATGAACCCTCCTCCTTCATCTGTTCAGCATGCCCAGCTGTGTTCTAACTGGCGCTGATATTGCCTTCACAGGGCACTTTGAATGGAACACAGTTCATGCTCTAGGGTTGTTCGAACAGATTTTCTAATATGAATCACTTTAAAAGTTAGTTCTGACTGACCGTTATCACTTTTCAGCCATCTGAAGCTCTCACTGTGGAGGGTAATTGTCTTCGAAGGGAATTTGCTGGAGTTTGTTTACATTTTGTGTGCAGCTTAAGGGATGTACAGCACTAGTAAGTGTTCTTTATTACTTATGCTTAGTGTATTGTGAGTAAAACTTAGAAATATTATCTCTTACTTTCTTGTTTGTCATTCATCTGGCAAAACGGCTCCAGCCATGTCAAAAGCGAAAACCACGATGTGCTGTGTGCATTTGTGGGCTGCTTATGAATTAATGCTGTCAGATCATCATTTGGTTCTAAAAGTCAGCCTGTTTCAATAGGAAATACGTCAAAACACCAAATCGAATCGTAAAGCACTTCACGGGGCCTTTAACACATTATGCCCTTAAGCTGTCATAAAAACGCAAAAAGATGTACATATGAACATGTTTTAAATTCTACATATAGAATACTATATATGAAATGTGTAACCAAAGTAATTAAAACATTTAACTTAATTGAAAGTAAGTAACTTTTGTAATTATTATATTAAGTAATTATATTACAGTAACTAATTACTTTGTAATCATTTTACACCAAACACTGATCCTGTGTGAAGATTCTTTAAAATATTTCAGTTTTTTTTCCACTGAAAAAAAAAAAAAAAAAAAAAAAACCAATACATAGGTTAATGATATGAGGATGTTAAATAAAGAATTTTTGGGTGAACTATTCCTTTAAATTTGAGAGTGTGTAGAAGATTAGTGAAAAAATATTTCCTTTGTTATCTGAAGACTGTGTAAGTGAACGTGTATGACAGCAATAATTGAATACACAGTGTATGAGGGTTGTGTGAGTGTCCGGTTCTATAAATTGTTCTTCACTATTGCTTCCTCATTCATACATGCCAAACAAACACTGGAGTTTATATTGTTTGTCTGGCTGGGGGTCTAGACACTGCTGACAGAGACATCTACCCTGGGACCCATGAAGGGCAAATAGGGCCCACAAACAAACAAACAACCTTTCTCACACACACACACACACACACACACACACACACACACACACATGTGCTTCCAAACAAAGGTTTAAAGGACAGAGGTTTGACAAAGTTTGATGACATCTGAAGGTTTGTGTGCTCTAGTCATTACTGGCTTGTACAATAAATCAGTGCACACATCCGCACAACTACTGCCGATGTGATTTAATACAAACACACAAACATTACCCCTCACTCAAAACCTCCAACAACCCTAAGACTCAACTGAGGAGACACACTTTTTTAATGGTGATCTGTGTATTTATTTATTTACATTAAAATACTTTTTCCAATACCAGCTTAATATGCAGAAACAATTATAAGAACTGTAAGCCATTTGTAGGATGATTTTCCTGAAAATGGTCAAGACTGTGGATTTGAAGTTGTTCATTTCAGGTCTCAATATTCAGGTTAGGAGATTCAGGTTGCAACATTCGAGGATGACATCCGGGAATGCAGTGGTGAGCAATTTATTCTGTCTTTTTTTCAAGATCATGAATTTTGAGACTTTTTCAAATTCAAGCTCTGATGATATTTGATTTGTTGCTCTCCCAACGGCTACATGGATGGGAGGGGAGTTGTTCCAGAACAGAATCATGCCACCAACACCAACAGATTGCTTCAAATTGTTAACTGAACTTGTGCATTTGACAGAAGTGGTCCTGACTGAAATTTAGTTAAATGCAGCTGCTCATATGTTTTCAACTCAGTAATATAAATTAGGGCAGTGCTTCTCAATTTCTTTTTTTTTTTTTTTTGGTCACGTGACTCACGCCCCCCTTTGAAACAATCAAAAACATTTGCATCCTATTCAGGCTACATTGTAAGCAGTATTGTCATGATAGTTCAGTGGTCGGTACCTATAGCAGTGACATTTGATGATTCTCTATACCAGATTCGATAACACAACAAAAACTAAAACTAATTTGTTAATTAAGTAAACTGAATTAAGTTCAAGTAATTATAAAAGACAAGCAAACAGTTATTAATAAAATGAGAACAAAGAAATAAATTACAAAGAAATATAAATTAAGTAAATGGTGCTTAAATTGTTTCAAAGCAGTATCAAGTATTCAAGTAAATTCAGAATGAATTGCAGTGAAATATGACATTAAACTACTAATATTACTGGTTTTCACTGTATTATTATAACACATGCACTTTTTAAAGCCACTAAAATAATCCAGCCAAAAGCAGTAAGTGGCTGTCACATCACATCATTCTGTTTACATGAAAACCTCACCAAGACAGACATTTTGATGAAATTTAAAATTGCTGTATTATATATATATATATATATATATATATATATATATATATATATATATATATATATATATATATATACACACACACACACAGGTTTGGGGAGTAACGGAATACATGTAATGGGATTACGTATTTAAAATACAAAATATAAGTAACTGTATTCCACTACAGTTACAATTTAAATCATTGGTAATTAGAATACAGTTACATTCAAAAAGTATTTTGATTACTGAAGAGATTACTTTGCATTTTATTGTCATTTGTTTCATTTAATATTTAGTCCTTTCAGATGAAAAACATTTATTCATATATCTGATGTGATCCAAAGTGCATTTGAACAGCGGTGAAACACTTTCTTATGATGTTACATTCATACGAGCAGACAGAGAAGTACGTTTGAAGTAAGTTTGGAGCAGAAGAAATAGAAATAAACCTTGTGTAAATTGTCAGCTTTACGCTAAGCTAAAATGCTATTTCTAGCCATTTTACATGCACATGTTACCAGGCGTGATCATATTTTTTAACAAGAAAATTCACGTTGGATCATAATTTCTTTTTTTCTAGTAAGACCTTTGATATTAGGGCAAAAATCATATTATTGATAATAATTTTTGTATTGTTTTCCTGTAAAAATATCTAAACGTCCTTTTGATTTATCTTGTTTTAGAAACAACACTGTATAAGATATTTAGGTTTTTCAGAGAATGTATTTTTAACATGTGTATTTTGTCTTACTGTACTGGCAGAGTTTTTATAGTCAAAACAAGTGAAAACATCTACCAGTGCTGAAGAAGTAATCCAAAGTATTTAGAATACATTACTGACCTTGAGTAATCTAGCGGAATACGTTATAAATTACATTTTACAGCATGTATTCTGTAATCTGTAGTGGAATACATTTCAAAAGTAATCCTCCCAACCCTGTATATATATATATATATATATATATATATATATATATATATATATATATATCAGGGGTGGGTTTACGATTTCTGAGGCCCCAAACAACCGACCAACCCGGGGCCCCATTTTGAAGGTTTTTGCTTAAAAAATTACATAAAATAGCTTTTTAAATCATAATTTTAAATTCATCCTATCAGCCGTTGTAGCCAAGTACATTCAAAATGTTTAATGAAATAAAAATCTAGTTAAAGTTAATTAATGCATGTTTTCCAAATTTTCCACAATACAGTAATAATAATTAAAAAAAGCAATATTAACCTATTTTTTACAAAATACTTTTTTCCTTTTTTAACGAACAAAGTGTTACACCTACTACTTCACTCACTAACATTTTGGAATTCAGTTGTTATTTATTATTATTACAACCCAAAAATTATTTATTTTTGTCCAGTTTGTCATTATAATATCATACAGTATTATTATTAATACTTTTATGATTTGTTGTATACAATAGTAATATATTTCTGTCTTATTTACTTTCACCTAGAACTTATATTCTGATACTGCAATGTATTATTCACCATGTTGCAAAAGGCTGTATTTTATGTAAGCATCGTAGGCAACATTCGTAACAGTATTTTAACAGTAAAAATACAAGGCACGGTGGCCCCTCAGCACACTAGAGCAGAAGAGAGAAAAAAACAAAAAAAACATTGCCAATTATCAAGCGCTGAAAATTTGCTTGGTGCAGAACAATCTGGAATAATGTTAAACATTGTAACAGTCACCTCTTTGCAACCTGAACTTGTTCAGAACGTTAAATATTTGTGACACCTGCGCAAAAAACAATCTAGATGCAGCGCAACGAATGAAACAGAAAACATGTCTCATCCAGTGCATGTTTACAAAGGAAAATAATGAAAAAAAGAGCAGATGCACGTAAAAACACATTTGATGTGAACGGCCTCTAACTCATCTCTTCGTGAGTGAGAGCGAGTGGGCGAAACAAGTTCGGAAGGCCTATATTTTTTTTCATAAAAGTGCTGTCAGTCGATTAAATTTTTTAGTCGTGATTAATCACAATTTTTCATAGTTAATCGTGATTAATCGCAGATTTTAAAAGTGTTGAAATTTTACTCTGTATGTATTTCTTTTGCTGTCAAACTTATTTCCTTCTTAGGAAAGAAAACAAAACAATATGTAACAAATTTTTATTTTTATTTTTTTTTTACATTTTCAAAACAAAGCCTTCCACAATATAGAGACATAAATGCACTAAAATATCACTGATTCAAGTAACATTAAACGTTTCACAAAGTTTAAGTGGGAGGTTGAATAATTGAAAGAACTAGTCCCCCATAGGTTGAGTATTCATTGCAATGGGCATTAAATCTCTTAAACTCTCATCCTCCACAATATTAATCTGCCGGTAGACTGTGGCTATCCACTTTGTTACAGCAATCTTAAAGCCTGATTCGCGTCAGGGCATCAACGCCAGTGTCAAGTGTCGCTTTGAACTCCACATGAAAAAAATTTGCAAACAATGTTGCAAACTCGTTTTGCATTTTCATGATAGTTAAGACTTAATGCGCTTCTATGGTAATTAAATTGCGCCTTACAGAGGTTGCAAAGTACTTGATTTATCCCATCTGAGCTTGTTTTGTACTACAAATAGCGCTGATAGTTTCTTTCCTCATCATTTCATCAGTGACATGGCTGTTGTGTGTGTGTGTTTATGGTGTGCGCATCAGTGTAATGACCTCGGGCAGACACGTCACAAAAATTCTGCCCTGCTCGGACCAGTGTATATGCTATCGGAGCACACGTACACATAAAGCATGCACACACATACGCTGCCTGTCTGCAAAGTCCCTTTCGAGGTTCTCAGACTCATCGCCCTGCAACAGAACTGAGGAAATAACTCATCATAAATCAGGGACGGACTGGGCAGAAAATTCGGCCCGGGATTTTACATAGAAACTGGCCCAAAAGGGATGGGGTGGGGGGGGTTGCTGTCCTTTTCTGCATATCACTGCCCCCTTCCGCATATTGCGGCACCGTTTTGTAGTGCGTTCTGCATAACGTGGCGGCCCATGGGGCCCAATTTCGTGGCCGGCCCACCGGGAAAAGTCCTGGTTCTCCCAATGGCCAGTCTGCCACTGTTATAAACACTATTTGTGTGGTTTCTCTCTGCACTCTTTCCCCTTTGACCTGTTATAGAGATCGACCAGTGGTTGTCTTGCGACGTAATGAGCACTCTTGAAACACATTCACACCACCTGACACATTAAGTATAAATGCTTCTGGATGTCGAGAGGACGTGCTGCAGTGCTAGGCGAATGTATAAACAATGCTTAAGAGAAAAAGGTGGAGGAAATGAAATTGTGCATATTGGTTCTCGCATGTATTGATTTGTCACAAAGGTTTTGAATGTGTGAAAGATAATGAGATTTGAGAACGCGGCAGTCTTCCGCATCGCCCCACACTTTAAGAACCACTGAATTAGGGTGTTTATAGTGTTATTAGTAGTTTATACAAGTTTGATGCTGTCACCCTAACTGGGATTTGAGATCCTCATTGTAAAAATAAATTATAGGCTATCATCTGTTAGTCAAAGCCTATTGGCTATTATGGCTTTATTTTTGGCAATCTATTAGCTATTAGGAGCCTCCACATGTCCCGCCCCAACTTCTTGTTTTAATATAAATAAGTGATAACAGGAAAGAAAACAAGCACTGGTCAAGTCATTTTATGGGCTTTTTAAATTATTAGCACCTTGTACTGTGGCATGGCAAGCTACAATTTTTAAAGTAGCTTCCCCAACACTGGATTCTGCTGATGTCACACAACCAGAAAGTTATGATGTGTACAGTACTGTGTTTTCAGCCAGAAAGGCTCCAACTATTGATCAACTACCAGTAATAATATGTTAATTACTAGTCAAGATAATTACTCTCTTTCTATCTCTCGCTCTTTCTCTGTAACGCTCAAATTGTCCCCACTAGCTGTGAATTTTTTTTATTTATGCAGCATTATGGATTTACATTATTCACAAATCACCAATAAACAGAAGCCTATTTTATTAATACATTACTTATTTTACGTACTAACCACATGACAGTGTAAATCCATTTCACGGAATAAGTGAGTAAAACTTTCCAAGATAACAAACACATTGTGCATAAGATATTCTTAGCGTCTCAAAAGTGGAAGTGTGTCTTATTCAGTCAGCTTAGGAGCTCAACACATAACTGTCACTTCCTGTATGCCTGATCATTCTGTGCACACAATAGTGCTGCATGGTTTAAACAAAGCCCAGCATTAGAACATCATCAAGGGATCCTGTCTCCTTATTTATTATGGGACTATTGGAAATAATCTGAGATCTTGCTCCAGCTATACGAAACACTAGATTGAGATAAAAAAAATATTAGGAGGCATTAGAGAGTGCCAGTGTTTCAGATTCACCAGCTCTTTCTTTATCAGCCTCGGCCACATGCAGGTGGCATGCAGATGCATTGGTCTCAGAATTGGTTGCTCTCCAGAAACAAGTGAGGAGTGGATGTCACAGGGTTCTGTAACATTCTGATATCCAATGTAGTCTCATGACAACTTGTACGAGATAATAATTTGTAAGAGATGGCGAAGTAGTACGATAACGTACGACTTGGCTCGGATGAAATGGTACGACTTTTATTCCTATAGAGTCCAACCGATCAACAAACAGAATTTTCAATATTCAATACAGGCATCAAATGTTAGCTAGGCTCCTATCCAATACTTTATTTTAAGAAAGGAAACATCTGTGAGCACATTTGTTTACTCATTCCATATTTATTTATGCATTACAAATGACTGATGTATGTCAGTAACCTGTAATACACTTCTCATTGAGCCAATGATGCTCTGTCGGGCAGGGGCGCATTTTCAAAAAGCATCGTTAGCCAACTATGGTCGCAAGTTCCATTGTTACCAGTGTGGTTCAACAATTTGGTGTTGTCCAAAACCATAATTCTTACGAATATTCGCAAACAGCATTGTTTACATGCACATGCTGCGTTCTGAAACGTCACGTAGATGCGAATGCAGCCATTAAAGGGATTAAAAGCTGTTAAGAGAAATCGCTTTAACACACATGGTTTCTGTCGGAGAACACAGCTATTGTGTCCATGTTAATGCATAAGTGTAGTTCTTATGTTTTTGAAGAGTGCACATGTGCATATGTGCACAGGTGTGTTGGGGGAACCCTGAAGTCTGATGTAAAGGGAAATCCCACTATTGCAGCGCAATCATCTATCACATTACATAGTGCACGCAGCTTTCGTGTCTTCAGCAGCTTTCATGCATTAAACAGCTTTCTGAAGTACCCACTGCATAACATCATTAATGACAACTCTTTATTTTTAATCCAGCGTGGTTCGAATGATGGATGTGTGATTTAGTTACAATGGTTTCAGGAAACGTCACTATAGCTAGTTAATTTCTCCAACGATGCATCGTACTGGTGATTAAGCAGTGTCTTGTGTAGTTTTATGGGAAATGCACCCCGCTCAAACAAAAAAGGAAAGTTTGGATTGTGCCACAGATCCACAGTGTTACACTTTCAGGTGAAATCATCCTATATACCTTAGTTTACTTGGTTTGTTGAGGGTTAAATGTCTGAAGAAGGATATACATTCTTGGATTCCTCCCAGACAGTGTCTTGCCGTTTAGGGCTATGAGTGTAAGACACTTAAGCACATGCCTTCAATAAAATGCAACACTATAGAAGACACTGTGCAGATTGCAGTGTGAAAAAACAATTAGGCAACCTGCACCTCTGGTGCTCATTCTGTTGACACAAACTGCTGTGAGTCTTACAAGACTGCCACTTATCAGGCCAATACAAAAGTAATGCTTGCAAGCCGAAAAATCGCCACATTGAGCCCTAGTTTCAAGTCAGGCTAAAACCCTGATTTCCATACTTGGGATTTAAACCCAGAGAACCCATAAAGGTCATCCTGTTTTGCTGTTTTCTGGATGTTTATGTTATAAAAACTCAAGGCTGAGATAGCTGTACTTCTGGAAGAACAAGCTGGTGTCACCACGGTTAATATTTAGCAGTTTTTCTTATTTTTTAAGGCAAAAGAAAAAAAGAAATACAGCATTTTGCATATTTTGTGAAGTTTCACTTTTTTGTGTCACTACAAGGAACTTCAGCCTGCATTCTTTGCTACTGTGGGTAAGAGTAATCAACTTCAGTTTACTTATAACAATTTCAAGGTGAAGAGTCTCTTATAGGGCTAGTCTATCTGACTGGCCCCTTGTGCGGCTAATGTAAACTTTAATATTGTTTATTCCAACTAACCAAAGTCCCTTTCAAGGCAAGTCCACTTAGTGGCCTTCTTGAGAACGGTCCTGAGCAGCTATTTTCTGTGGATACAGGCGGCATAAAAGCTCATATCTACTTGAACGGGGAAAGACCAAAATCTCCAAAACGGTTGGTTACGATCAAACAACATATTTCAAATTAGCAGTAAAATATGACAACAGTGGTGTCATAGATTGTGCTTATTTAGCTCAGATCACACTAAAAATAGCTATTTTTTAGGCTGGTCCAGCTAATGCGCATGCAAATTCTTCTATAAGGTGATACTTCCTTTTCTACATCCATCATAGGGGACATACCAATTTCTCCCGGCCATTTTAATGAAAGTGGTCCATCTTGGGCAAAATAGTCTTTGAACTAACTCATTGTTTACCTTTTTGGGAAGTGGCTGTAATGGTCAGATGATCTCATAAAGTCATGGGTGTGCTTTGAAATAATCAATTTTGTACAGTCCTCAATGTTATTCTAAGCATCTTCACAAGTTATGTCTCTCTACATGAAACTTACTTTTATATAGAGGTAGAGGCTATTTGCACTTAGTGCAAATAGTGTTAGTGTTACACCCCTAATTAAAAACTAACATACAGTAGTGGCATCAATACAATGTGTTTAATGATTTTATTTAGAGTACCACAGACACTCTACACCAATACCTACCCCTATCCCTTACCTTACCTTCCCTTTACAAAAACTAACCATGGTTTTACTACAGTAAATATAATATCACCATAGCATTTTGTGGTAAAATCATAGAAACCAAAATATTAAACATGGTTACTATATTAACATCATATTACTGTAGTAAAACCATGGTTAACTGCATTGCAACCATGGCTTTCACAAAAAAACTACCATATATAGTATAACTATGGTTAATTTTACCCTGATCAAAACTTTCTCTCAACTCCCTGGCCTTCACCTTGATCACTGCGAAGAAAATCAACCTTTATATAAATTTATTTATTATTCTATGTATTATTAAAGGAAATATTAAGAGTGGAGACAGAAAACAGGATGGGAAAAAGTGGGACAAAAGGCGGAATCAAACCCGGATCGTCCGCTCGAATAAAGCACACACACACGTTGTTACACCACATGTTACTGGGGACGCAGTTTGTCTTCAGTTTTTTTGTTTCCACTAGACTACTGGAGTGCAAATAGCCGTGCTTTGTGGCAGGTGGTATTTACATCTAGTGCAAATAGTCACTCCATTATAAAGAATAATACATGGATAGACTTCAGATATTTTGGGGGAATAGGTAACTAAAAGTAGCAATGCAACTAACTTAACTACATTTTCAGTAGCGTGACAGTAGCTCAGCTATTTTCACTATATTGAATCTTTTCCAGTAACAAACTACATTTTCCGGCGAGTAGGGCTGTAGCATCACAAAACACTACATTTGTCACATTGTTTTGCAAGCGCAGCAATTTATATCCCAGGGGAAGCATGTAAATTACAAGGAGAAACGCAGAGGCCCTAAAACTGATCCCTGTGGCACTCCATACTTTTTTTTTTGTTTTACAATTCCTCATTTACACATACAAAGTGGTAGCGGTCTGATAAATAGGACCTAAACCATGCTAATGCAAGTCCACTAATGCCAACATAATTCTCCAGCCTATTCAAGAGAATGTCATGATCTATCGTGTCGAAGGCCGCAAAAAGACCTAAAAGCACTAGAACAGAAATGCAGCCATGATCAGATGATAAGAGCAAGTCATTTGTAACTCTGATAAGTGCAGTCTCTGTACTGTGATGGGGCCTTAATCCTGACTGAAATTGTTCAAATATACCATTTCTCTGTAGAAACAAACATAGTTGGGAGGACACTACCTTTTCTAGTATTTTCGACATAAATGGTAGATATGAAATCGGTCTGTAATTAGCCAATTCTCCAGGATCAAACCGTGGCTTCTTAATAAGCAGTTTGATAACTGCCATTTTAAAGTTTCTTGGGACATGTCCTAAGGATAGTGAGGAGTTAATAATATTAAGAAGAGGTTTTTGAGATTACAGGGAATACCTCTTTTAAGAGCTTAGTTGGTATCGGATCTAACATACATGTTGTGGCTTTTGATTTTTTTGATACTTTTTGTTAGCTCTTCGTGATCTATGACAGTGAAGGATTGAAGTTGCTCATGAGGAAAATTATGAGACACTGTTTTCTGAGGTGCTGTGATAGTTGATTGCATAGTTCCAATTTTATTTCTGATTATTTCAATTTTGTCAGTAAAGAAATTAATGAAGTCATTAGTATTGTGCTGTGACGGAATATCTGGTTCAGTCGGTGCTTTATTCCTAACCAATTTAGCCACAGTACCTAATAAACGCCTAGGATTTCTGTGGTTATGTCCTATGAGTTTGCTCAAATATGCTGACCTGGCAGCTTTTAGTGCTGTCTGTAGCTACAGACACTATCCGTCCATGCACCGCAAAATACCTCTAATTTTGTATTCTTCCACTTGCGCTCCGTTTTCCAAGCTGCTCTCTGAGAGCATGGTGCTGGGCTTTTTTCTTGAATTTTCTTTAATCGAAGGGGGTGACACTATCAAGAGTCCTAGAGAAGTAGGGCTGCCCCTGACTAAAGATTTTCCTAGTCGACTAGTAGGCGTTAATTTAAGCCATTAGTCAACTAGTCACACGTTTATGATATTAATTGAATTACTTTAATATATATTTTTGGTGGGGCATCAGAAAATAGTTCCAGGGCTGAGAAAGAATGTTATAAGTAATATTGCTAACACTGTTCAACATTACAGAGAAATACTTAACTGTAATAATGAGCCTTTGTAATATAAATTTTACAATGCATGCACGAAACGAGCCACTGTGACACCGGCAAAAGCAGTAATGATTCTGAATGTGTAGGAAAAACCAGCAAGGAGATTTTGTTAATTTATAGAGAGAAATGCACATTAGGGTTGTGCCAACAGATGATCTCAGGGATCAACGATGGTCAGAGTGATCGCCAATAGCTGATGCCTTTGACGATGTCAAGAAGATATTTGTCTCGTTTTCCCATGTATTCAATTATTATTATTATTATTAGGCTATTATTATCAAATTAATATTACAAATAATTTGCCCGTAGACACACAGACACGCACTTGAAGAAACACTTCACTATTATATTATTAAGAACAGATGAGAGAAAAGCCGTCTATGCGCATGTATATATATATATATGTGTGTGTGAAGGAGGGAACAAAATGAATTTATTCACACACATGATGTATTTTCCCGGATAACGAAATACCAAACTGGTAGAGAATGCACAGATGAAGTAGGTTCTTTGCCAAAGAAATGCTTACAACTGTTGTAAAACCATCTTTTAAAAGTTAAACAACACACATTTTAATTACACTTATTTTTTTCCAGTTTCATTTGAATTTTTAGTTAAAATAAATAAAAAATAAAGTTCAAGGTTTGAAATCAAGGTGTCTTGCTTTATTGTGTAGGATTAACCCTAACCCTGCTTAATGAAAATTACCTCATAGTACCACCTAGCATCCAACCAGCGGTAATACTGGTGTTCAAAGTTTTTCTGTGGAGTTTTTTCTGTGACCAAACGACCAATCAAAACTTGGTTGACCAAAACTCTTCTCATCGACTAATGTTTGGTCGACTATCAGGGGGCAGCCCTATAGAGAAGATTGTATTTATATTTTCTGTTATTACATCAAGTTCTTCTAGACTTTATGGCTTTCTGAGTATACGAGCCAATTCTGCAAGATTATTAGTGAAACTATCTTTAGTGGTCAAAAGAATAGTTCTACATGAATGATAGCATGGTGTAGATTGAGTGACATTAACTGATCGCAGCAAACAAGAGACGAGGTAATGATCTGAAGTGTCATCACTCTGCGGTAGAATTTCTATAGTATCAACATCAACTCCATATGACAGAATTAATTCTAGCGTATGATTATGGCGATGAGTTGGTCCCGTCACAATTTGTCTGACTCCAAGAGAGTTGAGAATATTGATAAATGCTAATCACAATGTGTCATTTTCATTATCTATGTGAATGCTGAAATCACCAACAATTAAAGCTCTATCTATATTAACTACTAGATCTGATTACGAGGAAATCTGAGTACAGCCCAGGTGATCTATATACTGTAGCAAGGGCAAAAGACGAGGGAGATTTTTTATTTATATCTGACAGTGTCACATTAAGTATTATTAGTTCAAAAGACTTAAACTTATATCCTCTCCTCTGAGTAACACCAGAAACTTCACTATAAATTGTAGCAACACCTCCTCCTCGACCCTTCAGATGAGGCTCATGTTTATAACAATAACCTGAGGGAGTAGATTCATTTAAATTAATATATTCATCCGGTTTAAGCCAGGTTTCAGTCAAACAGAGCGCATCCAAATTGTGATCTGTAATAATTTCATTTACAGTTAGTGTTTTGGTAAAAAGAGATCTAATGTTTAGTAGCCCTACCTTTATATGATGTTTGTCTTCAGTTTTTTTTAAGTTTGACCTTAATCACATTTATTCTAAATTATTTAGTGAGAGGTTTGTGTTTGGTAGTTCGGGGAACAGACACAGCCTCTGTATGATATCTAGGTGATACAGTTTCTACGTATTGTAGCTTATGTGACCTGTGTGACTTCTCAAGGCAGCTTGCAGACATTCAGATTAACCAGTTTGTCTGCTTCCTGACCTGGGCCCCAATTAGTCAAATACTATCACTATTAAGTCTATGAGCCAAATTACTAGAAAGGAGAGCGGCACCTTCCCTAGAGGGATGGAGTCCATCTCTCTTTAGCAGGTCAGGTCTACCCTAAAACTCTTCCAATTGTCTATAAATCATATGTTATTCTCCGGACACCACTCAGACATCAAGCTGTTCAGTGACGCTAATCTACTATAAACCTCGTCACCACGACAAGCAGGGAGGGGGCCAGAGCATATTACAGTGTCTGATATTGTTTTTGCAAGTTCACACACCTCTTTAACATTATCTTTAGTGATCTTTGACTGGCAAAGCCAGACATCGTTAGTGCTGACATGAATAACAGTTTTAGAAAATCTACATTTAGTATTAGCTAGCACTTGTAAATTTGCTCTGATGTCAGATGCTCGAGCCCTGGAAATGCATTTAATAATGGTGGCTGGAGTCTCTATTTCCACGTTCCTTACAATACAATCATCAATAATTAAGGCTCTTTCAACATGATTCTCAGTGGGTGCATCACTGAGTGGGGAAAATTGATTGCAAACCTGAACAGGAACGGGAGAGTGGTGTCGCTTTGCTGAGCGAGTATGCTGCCGAGACATCACCCAAATGCCCTGCTGCAGGGGTTCTAGAGCCAGAACCAAAGTGTGTGTGTTGCTCGCTGTACTACCCGCATCCAAAACAGTATCTACCGGCTTCTCTTTCTCACTGACTTCCACTAGTGTTCGGAAGCGTGTCTCTAACTCATTAAACTTCTCCATCAGTCTGAATAATTCCTTACAGTTATCACATGTGAATCCCTCACTGCTGACGGAAGAAGCTATAGTAAGCATGTGGCATGCAATGCAGGAAGAAATAACATGAGCGGATGCCATTACCGCAATTGATTGTTGTTGTTGTTGTTGTTGTTATGGGTGTTCTTGAGCGGCGAGAGTTTGAGATCAATGTGGTTTGATGTGGCTTCTGATCAGCAGATGTTTGAGATTGAAGCAATAATCCGTGAATGCATGCACACAGTCGAGATGCGAGATGTAGAGAAGCAGGAAAAGAAAAAAAAGAGAAAATGGGTGCACACGGTAAAATACACGTAGTTGAAAAAGAAGAAAAGCGAAGCACACGATAAAATTGCAAAGGATAAAATGATGAATGTATAAGAATAAGACTAAGCAATGCTATGCAGGCTAGCAAGCTACAAACACTCGTTCAGCGTTTATGTACATAAACCATTTAAAATTAACGATTCCCTTTTATTAAGTGTTGGGAACTCAGATTCATTTAAGTGAGTCAGTTCTTTTGGACGGTTCATGTAAATGAACTAGTTTACATAAATGATTCACTGATTCAGATGAGCCCCGTGCAGCCTTCAAAGGGACTTTGCCTTTCTTTTTTGAAGCAAAATTTTTTGTGTATTGCTGCTGTTTGTCACTATATTTCGATTCAGTTGTATAAAATAGGGTGTTTTAAACTGTATTAGTGTATAATAAGTATAAATTTAATGTTGTCACCCTATTTGTATAACCTTTACGAAAATTAACCATGGTTTTACTATAGTAATATTGTAGTAACCATGATTGTAGTAAACATAGTTCTTTTTGTGGAAACCATAGTTTTTGATACAACTAACCTTTACTACAGCATTACTGTAATATCCATATAGTAACCATGGTAATATATGGATAACCCTAATTAAATATATAACTATCAGGTGATATAATTAAATTCTGCAATCAGAATTGCAGATATTTTTTTTAGCTTATAGTGTAGTTAACTACTTTTTAAAAAGAGTAGCTTGACTAATTTAAGTTACAGTATGAGCAGCTTATAGCTTGGGAAGCTACAGTTTCAAAGCAACCGAAAATTTAAAATAAAATATTTAAGTGTGCACATTTGATATATAGCATGTCCATGGGCTTTTTAGTTATTTATTTATTTCAATGGTCATCAATATTTTAGGTAAAAATAAAAAATTTGGTCCTGTAACTGGCTTCCATTTAATTTGCGTTTTTTTAAATACCATTTTTAATCACCTTTTTGACTTCACTAGTTCAGTTTGTTTCTAGTTTCAAATAAACTCTAAAAGTGCAAATATTCCATGTTGGTTCTCAGTTAACATGATGTCATAAGCCACATACAGTCTCTCATAAATATAAAACTGCAAAATGCTGTTTTAAAATACTTTCAGATTATAGGAGTATAGCATGTCACATCACATGACATGTCAACTTTCCAAAGGTATTTCATGTCAACTAACCATACAGTATATGCAGGGATATTAACAATATGGTGCAAGACTTCTATTCATGATGACCATTTGCATGTACTTAGTATTGTTGAGTGGAGCTGAAAAGTATTGATTTAATAACTTAGGGTGTAGAGTTGCTGCGGCGGTGCCAGGCACTGAGAGATGGCAATTTTAAGCATCATCAAAGGTAATGAAGGATCTGGATCCTTCCTTCAGGGGAAGAGACTTTTGATTAGGCCATAATGCCAGATTATCCTTTTGAACTGGGTGAAAATGAGGGAAATTTGAAGAGCGATTCTTTTTAGAAATACTTTAAGGGGAGGAAAATGAGGGGCATTAGAGATAAGTCATAAATAGTGCCCTGAGAATCCAACTCAGCTGGAGGGCATTCTCAAATGTTTCATAAGCAAAAGTATTATTGTATTAAAAGTATTGAATTATCCAAGATGGAAACTTATCCCCAGAGTTGGTCTTGTTTTCACAAAAATGTAAATGAGGCAATACAATCGGACCAGAGATGAGAAAAACAACAACAACAAAAAAACATTCTCAAAACACAGAATGGAGTTTACAACATTTTACCAGCTTGATTGATTTAGGAGTATTTTTCCAAATTTCCAACAATTCTCAAGAGTTCAAAGTCAAAAACATCTAAATATATATTTAATTTAAAAATCAATGAGATCATTTCAATTCCAACACAAACAGAAAACTATTACTGTGTTGTAGATGAGCGCTTCCATATAAACAGCTTTGTTGATTATTATGGGGACGATTTCATTTTGAAGCAATGCAATGTGTCTCAGTCCATTGTGAATTGTGTAGGTATAGGTTATTAAGGTTTGCCTAGCAACATTATAACTTTGTGCATTAATATACAATTCAACGTATGCGTGCTCACAGGTATGCATATACTGGCTATTTTACAACGGCTTAAAACATGGATCAAACATACATATATTAAATGTATTACTGTTCTGAGACTTATTATTTATATGTATTTATATATTCTTATTTTTGGTCTTATTTTTGGTTCTATAAAAGTAGAAAATAAGCAAAAGTACTTTTCGTTTGAAAAGTATTAAATTCACTGGATTTAAAGCAAAAACAAAAACAAGGCTTTACTATATGGTTATGCAATATATGAAACCCTTTTGGGTTTAATTTCCTTTCAAAATATCTAGGTATATTATGATATCTATCATTACCATCATATAAAACTGCTCATACCATGATTTAAGATTTTTGGTCATACTGCCCACCTCTAGAGAGAACAAAATTCCTTGTGTTTTAAATGAAATTCTGCATATTAACAAACATACATTAAAGGGTAAATGAGCCATGAACATTAAGATGCACAGACCATTCACATTTATTAATTGTACACTCCCTTTGATTGGAGCAGCACACATTCCAACACATCCGATGTCCATTCAGCATGTAACCTCTGGTCACATGGGACAATAGAGCGAGACTAAGCAGTAAATCTGAGATGCAGCTGGTTTAATGAGGCTTGGCCGGCAATGAGAACCCTGATTATATATGGTTATGAGAGTGAGTAAACGCCCACCTCATGTCCACCTAACCTTTAAGCCCTTTTTATGGAGAGGTCCATGTGTAAATCTGTTAGCCTAATAAGCTATTTGCATTTTTTATAGCAAATTGTTGACAGATGTAATCAATCACTGAGCTTTTGGTTTAATACAGGCCAGTTGTAAGCAGCTGGAATACTAATTTTGATACCCCAGATCTTAGATCCGTTTTTTTTTCCTTCCATATGACAAAAAAGAAGTTCTTTACTGAAAATCTTGACTGACAGCCATGGTCACCATTCACTTTCATTGCATGGAAAGAGCAGCTTGGACATTCTGCTTTTGTGTTTCACAGAAGAAAGGAAATCATGAGGGTGAGTAAATAATGACAGCATTTTCATTTTTTGGGTGAACTATCCCTTTAACCCTTTATGGTACGGTGTAGCCATAAGACAACATTTTCTTTTCTTTTACTTCCTCACCTTTCAGAAAGAAGTACAAAAAATAAAATAAATAAATACAACTTCAACATAATAATTTGTTGGAAATAAAATTGCAGTCTTTAAAGTAACCGATAACATGCTGTTTTTAAGCCTTGTAGCATTTGAGTTTGTCTCCAAGGCAAAATTGCATTTATGCATAAATAACAAAATTGTGATTTATATTTCTTCTTTTAAGACAAAAACGATACCCAGCAATGTTTTATGGAAAGGGCAAGAAGAGTGCACAGTTAGCTCTTCTGCTTGACAACAGTGGGGATGAGCTAGACTTTAGTGACCATAAAACATAGAACATATGATAATGATTCAGTCAGTTTTTGTTTTCATGAGTTCCAAGTGTACAAATGCATCAATTAATTAAATAAATAATAATTGAATTAAAGGAGAAATTAATATTTTTAAAGAAAAACTAGTTTTTGGACCATTTTCCATTGTGGTACAGAGTTGGCATACAGCTATGTTTCACTTATTATTATTATTTTTATTATTATTGTTATTATTAGAGCTATATTATGTAAGAAAATATTCAACTGTTAGAACAAAATGCATACCACACAGGGTTAATAATTCCCTGTGTACTTGCATGTAATTTGCAAAAAAAAAAAAAAAAAAAAGTCGTGTGGAGAGAATCATATTTTGGAACATTTGCATACCAGGTAAAGCCTATGAAATTGAGAGCTGCAAGGCCACTGAAAAACAAGTCAGTAGAATGTATTTTCTCACTGATGGACTGCATTTATTCCAGCTAATACAGTTGTGAAAAGCATTAACAGACTCAAAGTACTGCTTTGGTACTTTGATATAGTAGAGCGCAATGTAAAAATCCCTTTCATTTTTCCACAGACAAATTGATTTTCAGTGATAACTTATGTAAGGAATAATTGACGACAGACCGTTGAATTATTGGAAAATAATGCACACCCGAGGTGGTAATGTGGTCATGATGCACAGCAGAGTGACCTTTACACCTGGGGTGTGCATTATTTAAAAATAATTCAACGGGCCGGAGTCAATTATTCCGCTTATACCACAGTTACCACACCTTAAGACATAATTCAGGGTTTTATCTCAATACATTTTATGGTTTTCGTACCTAAAACGCTCTTGTGAGTTGAGCTACTTTCTTCCGCCTCAGATTCAGCGTCTATCTTTGATACAGCCCAAGCCTTCATTGCTAGTTCAAAAATGTCACTTTAGAACTAGCCATGGAGGATTGTGCTCACTGCTTTTAAGTACTTATTGGAGTAGCAAGGTATTGTGTTTGTGTGTGTGTGTGTGTGTGTGTGTGTGTGTGTGTGTGAGAGAGTGACAGAGAAACTGAGAGAGATCATGTGTGGGATTACCTCTGTTTGCAGCGGCTCTTGTCAGCAGTAATATTGCTTCAAATTGCCAAAATGTTCTCAGCAGCAGCATTGCCATTCTTGTACTGTATATACTGTAGCTTTCCCGTTGCCACAAATCTGTTTAATTGAGTCGTGCGGGTCAGTTGACAGTATGTGTGTGTGTCCGTGTGTGAGAGGGAGAGTGCGAGGGTGCTTTACCACAAATGTTTTTTTTTCTTCTTTGGATTATATAGAAACTGTTGTATTTATCAAGTCACAGGTAATGCATTTAAATAAAGGCTCTGTTTTTTGGTCGCAACTCTAGTCTGTGTGTGTGTGTGTGTGTGTGTGTGTGTGTCAGCAGGTGTGAGTGTGGGTCTTGTACCTGTCTTTTTGACCAATTTTCAAATATTTTTTTCCCTCAAAACAAAGTTTGTATTGTTGTGATTCATGTTGGAGCTGGTTGGTTTGGTTCATGGCTTATAACTCTGCTATGAAGGATTTTATGTACAGCCTATGCAACAAATCTATGGGGGAAAAAAAAACCTTCTGGAACCATGATGGCTGAAAAAGTGGGCGGGCACTGTTCCACTCTATTGATATACAAAAGCAAAATCTAGGTGTAAGGACTGGTATCCACTGGTCAGACAAACTCATGCTATTGGTTGAGCCAGTCTTGCTGTGTCAGACCAATCATGTCAAAGGCTGGTGCTCAAACAATCAGCAATGTTTTGACAGGGCCACAGAGCCACAGTGTTTACACTTTTTGGAGAAATCAGCCTATGAATGGCTTGCTTAAATTTGCCTGCATATTTAAATTGGTATTGAAAGAATATGTACTTTGAAAAAATGACACATCAGCTTTAATGGAAGGAATCTCATGTGAGCCATGTTTGTTATTGTTTATTTATCAAGTACAAACTACTAGATTTAACTGTAGTGATTGCAGTTCTAAGTTAAATACAGAAAGTAATCCACAATAAAATACTATTAATTCTCTAAAATTGTAATCAGATTACTGACAGATTACTGAAATATAATGACATCTTTAAATACTTTTAAATTATTTCTAAAACAGTTTTTACATCATTTTTGTTTTTCCACTTAACAAATTCTAAATAATCTCTATATATTTCCTAACTATTCACTGACTGACACACATACACTCAGCACCACGTTTATCCCTTTCTATTACTCGTTAAGGGGGCACACGTCCTTCGGCTGTTAAAGAAACACTAATAGATGTAGAACATAATTCATGTTTTAAATGTGTTCTACATGAATAATATTAATAATAATATCCAAGTAATGTACTGTACTTAAAATAAATTAACTTAATTTAAAGTGAGGAACTGTAATCTGATTACAAAAATAAATTAAATGTATTACACTACTTTTAGTACTAAAAAGTAAATAGATAATTGCAATTAATCCCTTTTTATTCAGATTACACCCAACACTGTGAATGTAATTTTTAGGCAATAGGGGAAGCTCTTATAAACCAATGTAAACTGAATATTCTTTTTTAATTCTTCTAAGATTAAGTTTAAAGTGGGTCTGTGAAAATATGCTGTTTTATTAAGATTTGGTTTGAACTTTCATGACAAGATTTCAAATCAGGGATTCAGGGAGATACATTTCCCAGATGCAATGTTTAACAATCAAACAATACTTCATTAAATGATCTGCAAACCAAAATTCTAAAATATTCATTGTTATGGTAAAAAGAAGAAAATATCATAGCTTTTTCACAGATTCTCTTTGCTGTTTTTGTAGCCTAGAAAAATGTGGAATCTGACCCCATTTCCTCCCATCTTTTCCAGCTGTGTATGTTTATTTTCTATGTCTTTTTTTCCCTCTTTCTTTCTTTGAGATTGCAACATCTGGTGAGGCTTTCTCACAGTAATCTCAAGAACTAACAGGCCTGCTCTGCATCATAATAGAGCTCAGAACTTCTTACACAAAGATTCACATACATACACACACACACATGCACGCACGCACGCACACACGCAAATACTGCACTGACAGACACACACAGACACACATGGCTCTGGTTCCTGCAATGAGGTAATGCCTCTTGACAGGGGTGAAATAAGAGCTGTCCATACTAAAATGGTTGGGACAATCTGTTCAGTGTAAACCTCAGGTTCAAAAACAAGTGGAGTAATACAATAGAAAAAGTATTAAATGTGTTTGTAAAGAAAGTCATACAGGTTTGGAATGACATGAAAATGAATAAATGACGATAGAAATTATATTTTTGGGCGAACTATCCCTTTAAGTATCAGTGTTTTTGTTGTAAATGCACTCACATCATTGACATAAACCAAATCTTGCAATACCTCACACATCAGCCCACATCGATAAAAGCTCCAGTCGCTCTTGAGCAGATGTTTACTCCAGATGCGGCCAGACCATTCGCTAGTGCTACATTGTATTTCACTTGGCCGTGATTTTGTGTGAAGTGCCATGGCAATTGCAAGTCCCTGGCGCTGTGCCACATTTAATTGCGGTGAGTTAGTTTTTTGGCAACAATCTGTTTTTATTGGCTTTGAAAAAGCTTTCCTCACGCTAACATCGCTTTGGAGTTCTTGCGTGTTTATAGACCGCATCTGGCGGACACAGATCCTCGCATTCACCTTGTGATCTCCGAGAGTACGACCGTATTTGGATTGAGTTATGACAAGTTGGGTCAGGGTGTAAATACTAGGACATGGTTGTGATTTATGACAATCCACACCCTGCATGAGCAAAATGAGGCCCCTATGAGAAATATGTCGAGAAAGAGACAGGCTATCAAGGAAGATTTGGTCTTCAGGGAAATCCTCATTTTGACCAAAGGCCATTTACTGCGGTCTCTTTGATAACTCGGAGGTTGCCAGTGATGTGGATATCCCAGCAATTAGCTGGCCCTTGTTAACATGTCAAGGCTTTTTTAACCATACTTCACTCAATGTTCTGGCTGCTGATACTCACATTTACTTTTTACACTTACATTTCATTCTGGTTGTCAGTTCATAGCACGTATATTTAAAAGCCCTGTCATCACTAAAAGCACATTTAGACCAGGGTTTCCCAAACAAGTGTATTGCAAGCCCCTAGGGTTTGTGAGACTGTTAGAAATACCATTACTGAATTAAAGACCCCATGAAATCAGAAATGGAGTTCCCCTTCTGTCACTTACTCGAAGTTGTGTCGATGTAGTGACACTAGGGGTCGCTTTCGAGAGCCCCGAACACCTCAGATCTTTGAGAAATGGCCAGTGAGAATTGGTGAGTGGAATTTGCATGCCACTCCCCCGGACATATGTGTATAAAAAATTTTCTTCGGAGTCGAGTGGTTGTACTATCAGGGAGCTGAATACTACTGCTGTTCCATTCACCTCTTAAGAAGCATATGCTGTTGGATATACGGTGCATTTCCAGTGGCTTTCTCTCCTTCTGCATGACGAGTGCAGATTTCACCCCTGGGCGCTTCGACAGTGCTAAAAGAGTGTATATTCCTGCTAAAGAGTATATATTCTCTATTAGATCACACACATTGACGTTGAACGTCTTTTTAAAGACGTGTCTTTATAAAGATGCCTTTCCATCTTTGTGTGATTCCTGGATGCGTTCGCTATCTCTCCACTTCCAACGGCCACAGGTGCTGCCTCACGTGTCTGCGCAGCGATCACACTGAGGCAGCGTTCGTGGATGGTTCATGTTCTCATTGCGAGAATATGACCATAGCTTTCCTTCTTCCGGGGAAAAGCCACTCTAGCTGCCCCCTGTGCCTCGCCTTTTACCTCTGGGTACGAGGCCGACCCGGCTGGCGCTGGAGGCGATTTGGGGGCTTCAATGGGCGCGGCTCCGCCGGTAAATCCCTGCGGACCTCCCATTCCCCAGCAAGCTCATTTGCCCTCGGCAAGTTCCGAGAGGACACCAGCTCGCACCAGGGCCAGCTTAGTGTCCCTTTCGACGCTCCGGAGTGGGATGAGTGCTCGATCGCTGCATCGGAGAGCATACTGGAGATATCAGACGCCGAGAACTCGACTGGGCTGCCACCTTCGGGTCTGAGGCTGACGGCGAGATGACTGCCATGCTTGCCCGAGCCGTGGCATGTGTCGGGTTCGAGTGGAACCTTCCACCTGGGTTCGGGGCGCCGCTCACAGCCACGCCCCCCCCAGATCCTTTCTTCCCGGTAGTGCACGACGAGCTGATGAGGTTGTGGAGGGCACCTTTTTCTGCCCGAAACCGACCTCCCAGCTTGTCCGCTCTCACTATCCTCGATGGTGGGGCGGACCATGGGTATACGGAGGTCCCACAGGTGGATAAGGCGGTTGCAGTGCACCTGTGCCCGCAAAGCGCAGCCACCTGGCGGGATCGCCCGGCACTCCCTTCCAAGGCCTGTAGGACGATGTCGTCTCTGACAGCCAAAGCCTACAGCACCGCTGCTCAGGCTGCCTCTGCCCTGCATGCCATGGCCCTCCTGCAAGTACACCAGGCCAAGGCACTAAAGGAACTGCACGTGGGTAGTCCTGATCCTGATGTGATGCAGGAGCTGCGCTTGGTGACCGATCTCGCCCTCCGGGCGACGAAGATCACGGCGCGAGCACTTGGGCAGGCGATGTCCACCCTCGTGGTCCAGGAATGCCACCTGTGGCTGAATCTGGTCGAGACGAGGGACGCGGACATGGTTCGCTTTCTCAACGCCCCCATCTCCCAGATCAGCCTATACAACGACACCGTCGAAGACTTCGCCCAGCAGTTCTCGGCAGTGAGGAAGCAGATGGAGGCTATACAACACATCTTGCCCTGGCACGGCTCAAGATCCCGTATCCCGTCTGCTCACCGAGGGCGTCCCCCTGCGGCGGCGAAAGCCCAGGCTGCTCCGCCTCAGCCCGAGCCCAGTTCTTGGCCCCAGCGTAGAGCCCCTTGCAGGAAGCTGATTCCTCCGCCTCACGGGCTGGCACGAGGACCCTGAAGGCTCCCAAGCACCCCTGAGATGGATGACCCAGGGAGAAAGATGTCTGCTGCAAACCCGGAGCTGGTATCCAGACCACTCCATCCCCCGGTGGAGGGCCGGGAGGTAAATCCTTGGTTACCGAACGGGCTGCGGTACTCACATTCTCAAAAGAGCAGTTTCCTCACTCCCTGGGTCACATAGCCAGTGTTTATGACTGCCGTTATCACGGCAACCGGGCACTGAGCACCTGCGAATTAGACTCCACGAACGCAGGCCCCCCGCCTTCACACATCTGGTCGCACCACACTCACACCCATGGCCAGGTGGTTGTGACGGACTATAAGGACGGTCAAAAAGTCCCTCCTTCCCCGTCGCCGACCCCCCGATGCCGGGTACATGGAGCAAGGTAAGTGCTTCGAGGGTCCCCTCAGCACAGCCAAGAGTTCGAGATGAAGCGAGGCTCCTTGACGTGGTATCCCCTGCTCCCACCCGCCGTGAGGCCCCACCCACAGGTACGTTAAACATGATCATCCTCTTAGTGCCCCTCGCCCGGAGCTTGGACGCGTGGCTAGCGCTTTCCAACCTGTCGCAGTGGTTGGCCAGGACCATCCAACTCGGCTACGTGATTCAATTCGCCAGGCGCCCGCCCCAGTTCAGCAGCATCTGCTACACTTCGGTGAGGGGCGAGAACGCCGCCACCTTGCGTGCGGAGATCGCGAACCTTCTGCGCAAGGGCGTGATAGAGCCTGTCCCTCCAGCCGAGATGAAGAAAGGGTTTTACAGCTCTTACTTCATCATACCGAAGAAGGCGGTGTGTTGCGGCCAATCTTGGACCTGCGAGTTCTGAACTGGGCCTTGCACAGTCTCCTGTTCAAGATGCTGATGCTAAAGCACATTTTGGTGTGTCCGGCATCAAGATTGGTTTGCGGCAGTAGACCTGAAGGACGCGTACTTTCATGTCTCGGTTCCATCTCGACACAGACCCTTCCTACGGTTTGCTTTCTACGGCTGGGCGTATCAGTACAAGGTCCTCCCCTTCGGCCAGTCCCTGTCCCCTCGTGTCTTCAAGAAATTCGCAGAGGCAGCTCTTGCCCCGTTAAGGGAAGTGGGTGTCCGCATACTCAACTACCTCGACAACTGGCTGATTCTAGTTCACTCTCGAGAGTTGCTATGCGCACAAAGGGACCTCATGCTCAGGCACCTCAGCTGGCTAGGGCTTCGGGTCAACTGGGAAAATAGCAAGCTCTCCCCAGTTCAGAGCATCTCTTTTCTCGGCATGGAGTTAGACTCAGTCTTGATGATAGCATGCCTCACGAGCGAGTGCGTGCAGTCGGTGCTGAACTGCCTGAAGTCGTTCAAGCAGAGAACAGCGGTTCCACTGAAACACTTTTAGAGGCTCCTGGGGCATATGGCATCCTCGGCACCGGTCACGTCACTAGGGTTGATGCATATGAGACCGCTTCAGCACTGGTTTCAGACTTGAGTCCCGAGATGGGCATTGCGCCGCAGCACAAATTGCATGGCCATCATGCCGATCTGCCACCACTTGTTCAGCCTTTGGACAGATATTGCATTTCTATGGGCAGGACTTCCCCTAGAGCAAGTGTCCAGGTGTGTCGTCATTATGACAGACACCTCCAAGCAAGGCTGGGGCACCGTGTGCAATGGCACGCAGCCGCTGGCTCCTGGACAGGACTGCAACTGTGTTTGCACATCAACTGCCTCGAGTTGCTGGCAGTATTGCTCGCTCTGCGGAGGCTTTTGCCATTGATCTGGGGCAAGTATGTGTTGATCCAGATGGACAACACAGCAACAGTAGCATATATAAATCACCAGGGCATCTTACACTCACGTCGCTTGTTTCAATTCGCCCTTCGTCTCTTACTATGGAGTCAGCGGCGACTGAGGTCACTGCGGGCCACTCACATCCCGGGCAACCTCAACGCCACAGCAGACACACTGTCACGGCAGATGATGCTCAGGGAAGAGTGGAGACTCCACCCCCAGGTGGTCCAGCTGATTTGGAGTCGGTTCGGCAAAGCACAAGTAGACCTATTTGCCTCCCGTGAAACCTCCCACTGTCCGCTCTGGTATTCTCCGACAGCTGGCCTCGGGGGTTGTGCAAGTATGCGTTCCCCCAGTGAGCCTACTTGCACAGACCCTGTGCAAGGTCAGGGAGGACGAGGAGCAGGTCACCCTCGTGGCCCTGTATTGGCCCACCCAGACTTGGTTCTTAGACCTCACGCTCCTCGCGACAGCCCCTCCCTGGCGAATTCCCCTGAGGAAGGACCTCAGGACCTCTTCTTTCCCAGGGACGGGGCATCATCTGGCACCCGCGCCCAGACCTCTGGAACCTCCACTTCTGGCCCCTGGACGGGACGTGGAAGACCTAAGTGGCCTACCACCAGCAGTGGTAGACATGATCACTCAGGCCAGAGCTCCCTCCACGAGGCAGCTTTATACCCCGAAGTGCCGTCAGTTCACGAATTGGTGTTCCTCCCGAGCTGAAGACCCTCAGAGATGCGCAGTCGGGTCAGTGCTTTTCTTCCTGCAGGAGAGGCTGGAGGAACGGCTTTCCCCCTCCACCTTGAAGGTGTATGTGGCCGCCATAGTGGCACACCACAATACAGTGGATGGTAAGTCCTTAGGGAAGCACGACCTGATCATCAGGTTCCTGAGAAGCACCCGGAGGCTGAATCCTCCTAGGCTATGCCTGTTCCCCTAATGGGATCTCTCCATGGTCCTCCTGGGCCTTCACGGAGCCCCCTTTGAGCCGCTAGAGTCAGTCGTGTTGAAAGCCCTCTCCTTGAAGACGGCCCTCCTGATTGCACTCACCTCCATCAAGAGGATCGGGGACCTACAAGCGTTCTCTGTCAGCGATACCTGCCTGGAGTTCGGTCCGGGTGACTCTCACGTAATCCTGATACCCCGGCCGGGCTATGTGCCCAAGGTTCCCACAACCCCCTTCTGGGATCAGGTGGTGAACCTGTAAGCGCTGCCCCAGGAGGAGGCTGACCCAGCCCTGTTGTTGCTGTGTCCAGTGTGTACTTTGCACATCTACTTGGATAGCACGCAGAGCTTTAGATGCTCTGAGCAGCTCTTTGTCTGCTTTTGCGACAGCAGAAAGGGAATGCTGTCTCCAAACAGAGGCTTGCCCACTGGATCGTGGATGCCATCGCTATGGCATACCAGACCCAGGCCGTGCCCGCACCTTTGGGAATACGAGCACACTCCACAAGGAGTCTGGCATCCTTGTGGGCACTGGCCCATGGCACCTCTCTAGCAGTCATCTGCAGGGCAGCGGGCTGGGCAACACCCAATACCTTCGCGAGATTTTATAATCTACGGGTTGAGCTGGTTTCGTCCCGTGTTCTGTCAGGTACGAACAGGTAAGTTCAGGAATACGGACAGCTGGCCGGGTGTATCGCTTGCATATAGCGCCTTTCCCCTTCAAAGAGGTGAAGATGTGCGCTTCTTTTCCCATGCGAGTTCACGAATCCGTGAACCCTGGATGTCCTTCCTCCCTAGCCCTGTGGCTCGTGAATTCAGCGGAGTAATTCACAGCCGGAACCAGTACGTGTGCTAATATGCCCTTACTGAGGTAGATGCTCCACAGGTGCCGGTTACTCCGGTAACCCCCTGTGATGTATTTTCCGCAGTATGGTCTACCTGCCAGCAGACCTGCGTCTCCCTTCGACAGAGCCCTCTCTGTCCTGGTCGCCGTGTTTGTAGAGCTCCTCCCCTTTCAGGCAGGACCTACCACCGCGCTTCTTCCATGTGCGGCTCTAAGCCCACATGACGTGCTTGCCACGTTACCTCCCCTCCGGGCAGGATGTGGTCTCTGTGGGGTCTTTTCCTCCTGAAAGAATAGGATAGGAAAAGAACACCTTCCCTGGCGCATACATTGAGCGTTAAAATGGCCCCAGATGAATAACTGAATACTCTGTGGAGAGAAAACATGGAGAGAAAAGGCCATGTATGGAAGTTGGAAGTTCTAGTATGGAAGCTGGCGCGGCCTGCTTTCATACTAGATATGTCTCTTCCCTCCCCCTAGGGATGTGGGGAACTGTACAAAGTTTTTTGGGGCGTTGGGGGAGGCTACTAGCAGACCGGTGCACCTGCTACTACGCACGCAGCAGCTTGCTTGCACCTGCACCGGCAGTCCACGTAACATGGTTCAGCTAGTTGTGGCGTTTCGTAGAGGGACCCCTAGTGTCACTACATCGAGTGAGTGACAAAAGGGGAACGTCTCGGTTACTGTCGTAACCTCCGTTCCCTGATGGAGGGAACGAGACGTTGTGCCCCCCCGCCACAACGCTGTACTACCCTGTACTAAATGGCTGGGACCCTGTCTCGGCTTCTCAGCACAAAACCTGAATGAGTGGTTGCGAGACAGCTCCTTTTATACCCGTGTGTCCGGGGGAGTGGCATGGAAATTCCACTTGCCAATTCTCATTGGCCTTTTCTCAAAGATCTGAGGTGTTCGGGGCTCTCAAGAGCGACCCCTAGTGTCACTACATCGACACAACGTCTCGTTCCCTCCATCAGGGAACAGAGGTTACGACGTTTTGTGGCTTTTAGTTTATTTTTAGTAGCTTTGAGCTCAACTACTGTATATGTTAGTGTACTAGTAAAAGTTGACCAAATTTACTTAAACAGAAATATGCATTTTAAATTTACACATCTCTTCAGCAAAAACAGAGCAAAATATTGATGACTCATCTTGCACTTCATAGATTTTTGGCCAATCAAATGCTCGCTAGAATGAGAATGTCCCTCTCCCTAATCATGGTTTATGGCTGTGGTGTTACTAAAGCCTATTGGCTATTTAAAATAAAAGGGCTTTTTTTGTCCTGCCAAAACTTCCTGTTTCAATAGGAAATATGTCAACACTGTGATCTGTGCTTGTCCAAAGTCCCTTTCAAGGCAAGTCATTCCCACACGGCCATCTTCGGAATGCTCCCGGACAACTATTTTCTATGGATACATTTCTAAAAGTGCAGCTCCTATCTACTTGAATGAGGAAAGACTGAAATCTCCAAAATGGTTGGTCAAGATTACAATCAAATAAGATATTTGAAATCAGCAGTAAAATCTGACAACAAAGGTATCATAAATTGTGCATCTTTAGCTCAGATCAGGCTAAAAAACTTGCAGCTGGTCAGGCTGGTGCAGCTAATGTCCATGCCGTTCTCAAGTTAACTCACAGGTGATCTCTGTATCTAAAAGATGATTGGCTCTTTTACCTGTAAGACGGGACTTTCTTTTCTACACTTGCCATAATGGACTTTCCAACTTCTCTCATTACTTTTAATACAAGTGGTCCATCTCAAGCTCAATAGTTTCTGGCTTGTCAAGCCATTTCATGGGGTCATTAAATTTAATAATAATGTATAATTCAAGAATTTAAAAATGATTCAGTGATATGTAATAAGAAAAATAACAGGAGAAATATTTTTTTTTCTAGAAGTGAATATGCAAAGAAGTTAAAATAAAATTAAAATATTACTTACATGGGTACTTCAAGTAAATACGTTAGGTAATAGGGATTCAGATGATAAAAAAAGTTTGGAAACCCTTGGTTCAGAGTACAAGAAACTTAATGGATGACACAGATGACTCAGGCAAAGTATTTCTACAAACTCTAGTTGAAACTAAAAATGATACATACTGTATATAATCTCTAAAAATTATTAATCCTGTACTGTATATGTGTTTTTCTGCAGTTAAATGAATATTCCGGGTTCAATACAACTTAAGCTCAATTGACAACATCTGTGGCATAATATTGAATACCAAATAAATAATTTCGACTGGTCCCTCCTTTTCTTTGAAAAAAGCAAAAATCGAGGTTACAGTGAGGTTCTTACAATGGAAGTGAATGGGACCAATTTTGGGAGGGTTTATAGACAGAAATGTGAAGCTTATCATTTTATAAAAGCACTTACATTAATACTTCTGGTAAAAATAGTGTATTATTTGAGCTGTATGGTTGTTAAAATTTTTGTTTTTATGGTTGTTTAAGGGTTAAAAGTGTTACCTCATCATGGCAACAAAGTTGTAAAATTGAACAACTTTATACAGAAAAGGTTAGTAAGCAATTTAATCACATTACAATCATGTTAACGCGCATATTGTTTATGTCTTGTAGCTAAACTTTTGAAACCGTGTGTATTTTAACATTTACGGATTGGCCCCATTCACTTCCATTGTAAGTGCTTCACTGTAACCCAGATTTGTTCTTGTTTTTTTGTTTGTTTTTTAAAGAAAACATTAAAATCTAAATATTTTGTTGTTGTTGTGTAAATCAACATTATTACTCAAATGTTGTCGATTAAGTTTAACATGTATTGAGCCCGCAATATTCCTTTAAGATATAAAGCCTTGAAACCAGAGATTTCCCAAGGTGCAGTATGGTTTCATTAGACTGACTTCTGGTTTGTCAGATCTCACCTCATTTTAGTTATGTAAAGTTTACTTAGTATTATGGAAAATCATAAAACAAGAACATCAATGGACCACCAAGATGGTTCATTGACCACAACAGAGAAACCACAACCACATCTCAAGCCCCAAACACATCAACTGCCAAACGTGATCTTTACCTGAGAGCCGTTTCTCTCGAGCGCTCTTCCAAATGATATCCCATGCCTTGTTAGTGGAATCCTTCACATGCTCGCTAAAAGACCTCCTGAGTGGAGTTTTCACTATGTGTGCCATATCCATGTGCTTTCAAACGTGTCCAGTCACTATTCATTTCATCTTTTTGAAGAGCTCCATGAAGTCCAGAGAGAAGGAGGTTTCTTCTTGCTAGTTTGACACTTAATGCAGAACGTCTGCATGTAGTTTGCAGACACCCTCTAATATGTGTGAGATTGTGTAAGAGAGAAGGAAAGAGGGAGAGTTAGAAGGAAGGGGGAAAACTTTTTCTTCTCCCAAACTAGGGGTCAGAGGATCCTGAAAAGGAAATAGCATCTACATTTGGTTAAGTGTCACCACCCCCTCCTCATCTCCCTCGCCTTTAAGACAAAGTCTGTTCTGCATCTGGACGGCCACTGTTAATACACACACACACACACACACACACACACACACACACACACACACTCCTTTACAGGACACTAAGATAAATAATACGTTTTGATAGACACTTTTGCTAAAGGGTGGGGAAATAGGCAAGGACTGTCCCCTTTTTCTTTATCTTCTCTTTTTCTCTGCTTTGTCTGGTTTACCCTAACTTCCCATTTCAAAAGAGAACTTCTGTTTTCCTTGTTAAGCAAACATAGCAGCCTACATTTGATTCTATTTAAGTTTATTATTTTGCTTATCTATCTATCTATCTATGTATCTATCTATCTATCTATCTATCTTCATCCAACTTCAATCTCACAGCTTCTTAAAATGTTTTTAAAATCTTAGACAAGACATTGTCAAGGCAACATCAAAGTTTGTCTTGATGAACTATCGTTTTCTAGTTTTATACTGTCAGCTTTTTGAGGCTGACAATTTGATTCCAAATAAACAATTTGGTTCTAAATAAACAAAACTGTATGTTCTGTCTTGATTGTATATTGGCTTGTCAGAGTGCCCTTGTTAAATTGCACTTATTGCACAATTTAAGTTCTTACTTTGATTACAATGGATGGCATTTATAATTATGCAAAATATGAGCTGGGAGAGTCCCTCTGAACATTTTCTCATTGTATGTTTGTAGTGCTGATCAGTGGATTTATCTGTGCTCTCTTCAGTCTTTATTACTTCCTGTATCCTGAGCAAACAGCTCACATGCACACAAACACACAAGCTGGGTTGACCCAGGCAGATTCTTGCTCTAGAGAATATGCTGAGCTTCTAGCAGTCCAGATCATGTCATGTCATTGGCACAGATTGTGCTGCCATATGTTGGACATAATTCAATTCTGTGTTAACATACCACATACCCAGCACAAGCTACAGAATCAGAGATTATCTGGTGTGATCTGTGTCCTAAAGTATCTGCTCCAGATGATTCAGTGCATGAGTAAGTTTGTTTTCACACTTGGGTCCTCTTTAAAAGAATCAAACTCGGACCCCTTTAAATGGACCAAAAAGTGAACAGAGTGAAAAAGGACCCAGTTCTCTTTGCATTCACACAATTCATGACCTCTAAAGTGGGCTCAGATCTCTTTTTGGTCCACTTGACCTGTTACGGGGTCTCAGTCCATTTTGCAATCACTTGTTTTTGTATTTTTTGTGGAACACAGACCACTTTCATAAAAGACAAAATTGATGATAACTATTATTATTATGGCTATTTTAAATGTTAAGAGAACAATTAGCTCTACATATTAACTTATGAGATTACTAAACATGTTTAATACCCTTAAAATGTCTTTGTTCAATAAAACATATTTTATTGAACTTCTGCATCAAAAAGAACTGTATTACATAGTGTAAATGTATAACATCTTGTTCTTTTATACATTAAGAGGGAAAAGCAATGGATTAAACTGAATGCATTGTATTTTATATCAATAATACTGTATTTAGAGGCAAAATTCAAGAAATTCAATCATGGATTATGGTAAATTGGCCCCATACCAACAAAAAATACGACTGATGGTTTTATCTACTGACAGACCCCAGTTGTGTGGTGGGTGTTTTTTAATCCATTCATTAAAAAAAATAGTGATATATTCATATCATAATCTCTTAACTGTAACGTGCCCTTCCAATGTGGTCCGGTTAAACTTCTTCAATACTAAACACTGAAGAAAGATTTTTGAGTTTGATTTCTGAGGAGTTTAAATAGTTTTCATCAGCAACTTAATCTGTCATCTCCATAGAAACAGAATAAGCATCTAGTCTCGTCTCTTCCATTCGCATCATCATTACTGGTGTATGGTAACTTGTCAGGGTCAAACATGTTTGGCATTACGCAAAAGGGAAAATGAAGTGAGCCCGGATTGCTTTGTGTTCACAATGCATGTTATTAGCTAACCAAACTGCAGACTGCAAAACCATACTCAGACCACCAGTTGATCTCAGTTCGGTTCGCTTTAAAGTGGTCTGAGATTGTTTGAATTGTTCACATATGGGCCAAAAATCCAGTGAACCATGCTCAGACCCCTGAAAAGGACCTAGTGTGAAAATGCCCTAAGGTTTCTCAATGCTTCAGACTGAATTGTAAACCGATTTAGACCGTTTTGCTCACCTGTTTGAAAAAGTCATTGAAAAGAAGCAACTAAAAACATTGATAATTTCTAGATCTGCCAAAATGTATGCGTTAACAAATGCGATTAATTTAATAAGTTTAACGCGTAGATTTTCGTATTCGCGATTAAGGCATTTAACTTTAATAAAGAATAAAGCAGCAAAAACTCTGGTGGAACTAGGGCAGAACTTTTGTGATGTGTCCATCTGGACTCATTACACTGACGTACACACCACAATACACACACACACCAGCGATGGAAAAGGACCTCTTAATGCTATTTGTATGTACAAAACAAGCCCAGATGGGAACTGTGACAGAAAAGTACTCTGCAGCCTCTGTAAGGTGCAATTTAATTACCACAGAAGCACGTCAAGTCTTAACTATCACCAAAACGCAGAACGAGATGTTGTCTGCAGCACTTTTCATGTGGAGATCATAGCGGTGCTTGACGCTGGCACTGATGCCCTGATGCGAATCACTAAAGTGGCTTCACGATTGCTGTAACAAAGCGGATAGCTACAGTCTGCTGGTTGATTAATTTTGTGGAGAATGACAGTTTAAGAGATTTAATACGCATTTCAATGAATATGCAACATATGGGGGACTAGTTCTTTCAATTAATCAAACTCTCACATAGGCTTTGGGAAATGTTTAATATTATTTGAATTAGTGCTTTCTATCTTTATACTGTAGAAAGCGTTGTTTGGAAAATGAGGTAGCACTTTATTTTACAGTACTGTTCTACATTTATGTACTATATAATTACAACAACTATAGTAATTACTAGTTACTTACCCTAAATCTAACCCTAACCTTAACCCATATTAAGTACATGTAGTTACCTAAAATTACTCTCCCACTAATATTAGCTTTCCCACATGGTGATATGGCAGAAAACGTATTACTCTTGGCGGAAACTGTGTACAAATTACATTGTCCATAGTACAATTATGCTTGTTAAATTTCTTCAAATATGTCATGAAGTCATCTCGCCACGAAGATGTAATTAGCAATGTCTAATCTAATTTTAGCTTTGTTCCTCATAACTAAACATTAAGGTCTGCATTAATGTTTAAGGAATATATAATAGTTAATGATTCCATTATGGAAGATCTGTCAGGTTACATAACATATATTTATGTCTAAATTATATGAAATTGGTAGCTGTATCTGACAGGACATGTTGACTATTTACACATATGCATTAAAATCTGCCAATATCCAGGGGGTGTACTACATTTCAATTATCATTGTTGATTGACACACAAAATTCTGCTTGGTGAATATTTAGAATTATTATGGTCCTGTGGAATTCCCTGGAGGCCTGTAAATTAGTGTGTTACAGGCATCTGGTTCAAATTAGAGGTTTTTACTACGGCCTCCTTGCGCACTCTGGATCCGGATTATGGGGAACGATAAAAAAACACTCATTGTATATTTTCTTTACGCATAAAGTCTCTGAGGTGGAATCACTTCTTGTGGTTGTGTGGGTCGTACACTGGTTTACTCTGGAGAGAGATTATACACACAGGATAGATGTTATGGGAAAACGCTCATTATTTTCATGTTCAACCCTGAGAAGGAAATGTATGCAAAGTAAAAGAAAAACATACAGTACCTAGCTCTAAAACTAAGACAAATATAATTAGGAGTGCCCTACACTGGCACATATTTTAAATTCCAAAGTATTATTTAGGGAATTAACTAATTGAGTGAGTTATTTCAGCGCAAAAACCTGCGTCTTATTCACTAACCACCATAATCCAGTTTAACCAGGTGCAGTCAGCTCTGAAATAGCACTGCACTGTTTTTAAATGAAGGCATTGTAACAATATTAAAACTAACTTCTATAGTCACTTTTTTGTATTTTCTAATCAATGCTTCTGTACTTGTCTCCCACAATATTACAAAAAAAAAAAAACGTAATGTATTTTATTATAATTATTTAAGTACAATTATTAACAATTATTTATTCATTATATATTAAAATGTATGTACTATATGTCAATATATGTAATTAAATGCAATTAATTCAATAAATTAATTGACATACTGTATCATATAAATAATCTGATTAACATTTTTGGTCACACTTTATATTAGGTGTCTTTATCTACTATTAACTAACATTAAAATACATACAATACAATGTATTTATTGTGTTACTACATGTGGTTCTGCAAAATTCTCACAAAATTCACATTTGCTGCTACGTTGGCTGATGTATGGGTAGCTTTAGGATTAGGGTTAGGGGTTAGAGTAAGGTTTTAGGCTAAGGGTTGGTTTAGGGTTAGGGTTAGGTTTAGGGGTAAGGTTAACTGTGTATCTACAAATGCAAATAAATTAAGGTACTTTAAATGTAAGTACAATGCAACAACACATATGTACACTTGTACATAGTAAGTTCATTAAACAAATGCTTAAGTACATAGTGGTTAAAGACATCAAATATAAGGTGGGACCACATTTTATAATTTTATTAAAAGCCTAGTTATAACTCAATAAACACACCTCTTAATAAGGCAAATGTAGTGCCAAGGCATTGGGAGAGCCCTGTCCTGGCATATACAGTATGCTGAATACCATTAATTATTTAGAATCTTGTGCTGTTTTATTCATAGTCTGGTGAAGATTTATTCAGGCATTAAGTGTCTAATGTCCTTACATGCAAAACAGACTTCAGGGTGGACCTTGGAGGGGTTAAGGTGGTGATAGTAAAGATATGTTAATGGAAATCTATGAATTCATTAAATCCAGGAGCATTATAATTTGCATACCAAAATTTGTCTGCAATGACTTCCAGCACAAAATCAATAAAACAAGACCACATGCCGTTCTCAACACCCATCGACTCTAAAGCGACTGTGTTTCCCAGAAGGCCAATACCAGCTATGGATTCTTGCAGTACTTACGCAATCCCAGTCGCTGAGGAGGGCTGGGGTTACGATATGTGTGAATAATTGAAACAATTTAGAATGCTCTGGTGAAAGAGGGGCCATGGGGAATGCAGTGCTTAAAAGCAGTGATTTGATTGGTCGATTCAGTGGGTCAACAGCAAATAGCGCACCAACTACAACACAGATTGTTCCAGTTTGGAGAGTTTGTGCCACAGATCAGTCGTTCTTCATGTGTAAGTGCCACATAAGCCTTACTAGTCATTGTGTCCTCATGCCCACATGTGTGGGTGTGTTACAAACCCACTTAGAGTATGTCTTGTACAGCTGCGTTCCCTCAGGACTTGATCGTTAATCAGCATCCTCATCGGGATATCTTTTCCTGGCAAGAATTCATTTGGCTGATAATGTCTCACTCACTCTCAAGGCTCTCTTCTTCCTCTGGAATAAAGCATCATTAGATGTGCCCTCCCCCTTCATTCTTACATTTAACCCTTTCACACTATCATTCTGGACTGAGATAGAGCATTTTGAGACCCTTAAATGGGACTTCAGTGATCAATTTTAATGCAGCAGGGAAACTAAATACTTGCAAAATATTGTTAAGTTATCTAAAGCTATGGGTTTCAGGATTAAGTAGAGGATCTGGCTTTGTATTAAAGTACCTATGAACTGACTTGACAAGCACAGTTCTTACCCATGTTGACATCTTTCCTACTGAACAGGGTGTTGGGATGGGACATCTCGAAGGGCTCATTCCTTTTTAAAAACATTTTTTTTAATTGTCACAATCATGAAAATGATGAGAGTCCTGCTATGGGATAGTGTCTTGAATGTTGAACTGGCAATTCCAGTTCCAACCAGTCTTAAGAAGATATGTAAATATCTTTAAAGCAAGCTGTATTTTACATACATACATACATATGTAAATGCTTTGAATACATTGATATTGTTTCATTATATATTCAAACATGCACAAATATCCGTGAAAACTGTACGTATGAATACCTGTAAATACTAATGAAATCACCCTGGAATATCAGGTACATTTAGGGTAAAACGTGATGATGCGCTTTGAATTTTGTCAGACATACACACTGTGCAACTGAATCAAGTAAGCTTCAAAAGAATTATTGATGATGTGCAGCATTTTACAAAGATCAAGATTGGATTTCCCAATACAGACAGCTGAGCTTGGCCGGACCTCCACAAAAATGTACTGTTTGAGAAAACTACAATATCCTGAGCTCAGTTAAAAGTTGATTTAGATTTGTACCTTGTTTCCCTTTCGGCTTGCAGCTTTGTGGCAAGGATGGCTGCTGTGGTTTGCAGAGCCCCTGAAGACTTCTAAAGGCCCTGATATACTTAATACGAAATCAAAGAACGAACGGGTGTGATGTCATTTAGAACTAAATCTGGCCAAAGTAGTATTGGTGTCATCATACAGGTGCATCTCAATAAATTAGAATGTCGTGGAAAAGTTCATTTATTTCAGTAATTCAACTCAAATTGTGAAACTCGTGTATTAAACCAATTCAATGCACACAGACTGAAGCAGTTTAAGTCTTTGGTTCTTTTAATTGTGATGATTTTGGCTCACATTTAACAAAAACCCACCAATTCACTATCTCAAAAAATTAGAATACATCATAAGACCAATAAAAAAAACATTTTTAGTGAATTGTTGGCCTTCTGGAAAGTATGTTCATTTACTGTATATGTACTCAATACTTGGTAGGGGCTCCTTTTGCTTTAATTACTGCCTCAATTCGGCGTGGCATGGAGGTGATCAGTTTGTGGCACTGCTGAGGTGGTATGGAAGCCCAGGTTTCTTTGACAGTGGCCTTCAGCTCATCTGCATTTTTTGGTCTCTTGTTTCTCATTTTCCTCTTGACAATACCCCATAGATTCTCTATGGGGTTCAGGTCTGGTGAGTTTGCTGGCCAGTCAAGCACACCAACACCATGGTCACTTAACCAACTTTTGGTGCTTTTGGCAGTGTGGGCAGGTGCCAAATCCTGCTGGAAAATGAAATCAGCATCTTTAAAAAGCTGGTCAGCAGAAGGAAGCATGAAGTGCTCCAAAATTTCTTGGTAAACGGGTGCAGTGACTTTGGTTTTCAAAAAACACAATGGACCAACACCAGCAGATGACATTGCACCCCAAATCATCACCGACTGTGGAAACTTAACACTGGACTTCAAGCAACTTGGGCTATGAGCTTCTCCACCCTTCTTCCAGACTCTAGGACCTTGGTTTCCAAATGAAATACAAAACTTGCTCTCATCTGAAAAGAGGACTTTGGACCACTGGGCAACAGTCCAGTTCTTCTTCTCCTTAGCCCAAGTAAGACGTCTCTGGCGTTGTCTGTGGTTCAGGAGTGGCTTAACAAGAGGAATACGACAACTGTAGCCAAATTCCTTGACACGTCTGTGTGTGGTGGCTCTTGATGCCTTGACCCCAGCCTCAGTCCATTCCTTGTGAAGTTCACCCAAATTCTAGAATCGATTTTGCTTGACAATCCTCATAAGGCTGCGGTTCTCTCGGTTGGTTGTGCATTTTTTTCTTCCACACTTTTTCCTTCCACTCAACTTTCTGTTATCATTGCTTGGATACAGCACTCTGTGAACAGCCAGCTTCTTTGGCAATGAATGTTTGTGGCTTACCCTCCTTGTGAAGGGTGTCAATGATTGTCTTCTGGACAACTGTCAGATCAGCAGTCTTCCCCATGATTGTGTAGCCTAGTGAACCAAACTGAGAGACCATTTTGAAGGCTCAGGAAACCTTTGCAGGTGTTTTGAGTTGATTAGCTGATTGGCATGTCACCATATTCTAATTTGTTGAGATAGTAAATTGGTGGGTTTTTGTTCAATGTGAGCCAAAATCATCACAATTAAAAGAACCAAAGACTTAAACTACTTCAGTCTGTGTGCATTGAATTTATTTAATACACGAGTTTCACAATTTGAGTTGAATTACTGAAATAAATGAACTTTTCCACGACATTCTAATTTATTGAGATGCACCTGTAAATGACAATAACAGAGTGTAATCGTCACATATTATGGCTGTGTATAGCGTGTTAGTGCCATAGCGTGAATGAATTCAGAATGTAAACAAGGCAAATTGCGCATTTTCTACTGCATATACACTCACCGACAACTTTATTAGGTACACCTATACACCTACTTATTCATGCGATTATCTAATCAGCCAATTGTGGGGCAGCAGTGCATGATCTCCTGGATGTTTTTTTTTTTTTTTCAGCAGATCAGCAGTTACAAAAATACCCAAACCAGCCCGTCTGGCTCCAAAAAAACATGCCACGGTCAAAATCACAGATCAAAATTTGTACCCATTCTGATGGTTGATGTGAACATTAACTGAAGCTCCTGAGCCATATCTGAATGATTTTATGCATTGCACTGCTGCCACACGATTGGCTGATAAGATAATCACATTAATATGTAGGTGTATAGCTGTACCTAATAAAGTGTTCGGTGAGTGTATATTATTTTAAATCATCATCCAGTGATTAAAAAAGCATCTTTTATTGATCTAGTTTGAATTCTACTCATAGAATGAGGCATAAAGTCATTGTTAACACATTTAATGTCACATAAGTTAAGGTTTTACTGAGCGTCCTCAAATTTTAATGTACTTCTAAACACCTCCCTAAGTTGTGTGGTGGGTGTCTGAATGTTTGCAAACAGTCTACTTAGGCTTTGAAAAGGGCTGAGCTGTGAGACCAGGCTCAAACCATCCTACAGGCCTCAAAAGGATCACTGCGTTAGAGGAGGACAGCTACAGTATAATTGACACATGTGCTCTGAGGGGCTGGGTGAAGAACAGTCCACTGCTCAAGCCCCTTTTATTATACAGCAAGACATAGAGGAACTGAAGAACATCAGAGATTCAATTGCATATTGATTTATCTAGTGTTAAGAGTTGGATATCAGTGAGAAGGAGAGTGACACAAAAAGTGAGAGAATGACAGACAGATAGAGGCCACATTTTGACTGGTATTAACATCCATCACGGATGATCCAATCGCAAGTGGACAGCACAAAATATAGATGTAAAAAGGGAGTCATAAGAAATTGAATAATTCCAGTTCTGATTCCCTTTTGAGTAAAAAACATTTGGAAATAACAACTTGAAATAAGAACTACACTGACTTTTTAACTGAGATATTTTATCATTTCATTCATTTTTATAAAATACTACAAATTACAACAAAAATAATTTTTATCTTTAACTACAGTTCACATTGTTGGACACGATGAAATAAAGGATTTGCCATTCAGCAAGTTTTTCATCTCATTTGTTCGTAAGGTAGCGCTTTATGTTTCTCGCTGTAGATTCAAAAGAACCGACTCATAAGAGTCATTTGTTCAGTAATCGGGCAACACTGTGTTTTGTGTTGTATATTAAAAAAAATTGGCTCATAAGAATCATTCGTTCGGAATGGGGAATCGGACAACACTGGTAGTATGGAAAGCCTTTTTAATATTTAATAGGTCTCCACCTGATATCAAGTTCAGGACACCCTAATGCAAACTGGTGGTGGCATAATGACACATATTTACAGTCTTTTACATGTAACTTTTAATGCATTGCCTAAGCATTGCCTTTGATATCAGGGTTGTCCTTATACAAAACATTGGTGATCCGGTACAGCACATTGCATACGGTATCTGATATCCACAGTTGTCTTCTTTGATATCAGCAATGAGTATGGACATTACCATGAGTCTTACATCATTGTCATATATCCAGCATTTTAGTTTTCCAATTTTAGTGCCAGTTGCATGTCTTGACAGTGGTGAAGCATGCAAAAGATCTACAAAATGGTTTGCAAACAATCACGCTTCTGCATGTCACACGCAAGTTGTATAAAAACATATTGCAACTGCTTGGTAAAGCATTGTTGTTTGCATCTGTCCTATCTCAAAGCAAAGTAATTACATATCAAATTGAGATGAATACGTCCATTTGTTTACAGCAAAGCAGGATAAACTTTTCCCAAAACAACACATGCTGTCTTTGATATCAAACAGTCTTCTCCCTGTTACCAACAGAACAGCTGGAAGAGTGTCCCTAAACTAAAATGCTTGCACACCACTTTGCAGTCCATTGTCTATATTGCATGGTTGCATGGTGACCAGCACTGCAAATATGACTGAAAGATGCGATGTTCATGAATGCGCTTGCGATCAAGAGAAGTAATGAGCTTTTCTTAGACTAGAGGTCAGTGGAGAACGTTTACTAACTGCAATTCACTGTGGTCAATTACTGCACTACCACATGCAGTCATGTTTTGTGAGGTGTTTTGCTTAAAGGTAAGTGGTTGCCCTCAACGATGTTACCACTGGTCTGTTGTACACCTCTGAAATAAATATGTGATTGCATGTTCTGATTGATGATGTGGTCACATTTTGTCATTTACCCTTGTCTTGATATCACTGACTTATTGTACTGATATCAACATCACCATGAATACTAACACTTCATTAGTTGTATTGCTTCCATGTCTCCCTTCTAATTGAAAGGTCTGATAACCTCTTTTGAAGTAAAACACATTATATTACGATGTAAACAGGGGCCGGCTGTGAAAAGGGGCCAAACGGGCGGTGATAAGCTGAAATGGGCAGCCGTGTTATGCCGACTTCCCGTGTGATCATGTTGTTGTATGATATCTACTATGAAAAGCTTGATCACTGTCTATGCTAAAGCTAACATTAAGACCTTGCATTGCTGATATCAGTTCAACTCTTATTGTTTTAGACTCACTGAAATTGGTTGTCAGAACAGTCTAATGATTGTAAATGTATACAGGTCGAATGTATCTTTTCTTTTATTGATATCTGCTGTGAGTAGATATATAACAGCAATTTGTCCAGTCATGTCTAACCTTAACAAACAGAATTGATTTCATTTTATGTTCCGAAAAACTGTTGTTCTCAATGTGAAAGTAGTGTAATTTAACTTAATATTCCATGTAACCTACCAAGACAAGTTATCAATCTTCATCAACAAACCTGATTTCGAACAAAAACAATCAACAAAAATGACCAGCAGATTGTTGATATCACCATTTCAAAGTCATGATATCTACAGTGGTCACTGCAGAGATCGGTTTTCTCATAGTGCTGATACCATAGTAGAAACACTTATATTTATTACAACATACACTTGCAATTAAAGTGTCTTGATATCAAAAAACCAAATTGCAAAGCAGCAAAACCTATCGCATAACATCACAGCATGACAGCAAAATAACCTATTGCAAATCAGCTAAACCTATCGCATGACAGCAAAGCAACCTATCGCAAATCAGCTAAACCTATCGCATGACAGCAGAACAACTTATCACATGACAGCAAAAAAACCTATTGCAAAGCAGCAAAACAAACTTTCGCATGCTAGCAAAACCTATCGCATGACAGCAAAACAACCTATCGCATGACAGCAAAACAACCTATCGCATGCTAGCAAAACCTATCGCATGACAGCAAAACAACCTATCGCATGACAGCAAAGCCTATCGCAAGACAGCAAAGCCTATCACATGCCATCATAGCATGACAGCAAAACCTATTGCATGACATCATAGCATGACAGCAAAACAACCTATCGCATAACAACAAAACAACCAATTGCAAAGCAGCAAAACCTATCGCATGACAGCAAAGCGTGACAGCAAAACATATCGCATGCAGGGCCATTTCTAGGCAGAGGCAAACTAGGCGGTCGCCTAGGGTGCCACCTGCTGGGAGGGCGCCAAAGAGGAGGCCTCTGACATACCACCCCCAATCCCAAAACTGCACAATACAGCTTATTGCAATGCAGCATAAAATGTTGCGAAGCTGCACAACTTTTCCCACAGCAAAACACATTACAACCAAGCAACCTGCATTACATTGCCAATTACCACATTACATTGAATCACACAGCAGCAACTCAATGCAACTTATTGCAAAACCACATTGCACAACATGCAACGTAATGCAACAGCTTTTCTTGATGTGCAACAGTGCTAAATTTAAATATGAATGTGATTGATGATAAATATTAAAAATAGGTGTGTTTTTATCTCATTTGAATGTCTCCACCAAATAAATTTGCATGCTTCAACACTGGAAGACCAAGAAACTTTGATATCAAAACCAATGGAAAGCGCAATACAAATCATCTAATGCTATGCTGTAAACCCGTTTGATGCTAATGAAACATCATTAACAATGTTACATCCAGTTAGTCTCTACACTTAGATGTGACCTTTCAGATTTCTAACTCTTTGTTGAAATGTATATACAGTGGATTACCAGTCCTCATAAATGGATATCCTTTTGGTGGTTGTAAGTGCCCTACAGAACCAAGGGAATTTCAACAATGCAACCTTTGCCTGTATTTCCGTGACTATCATAAAGATGTTAAACAATGATTTAGAAAGCCACTGATAAGTCAATGATTGACCAAGATTTGATAGTAAGATCTTGAGCAATGCTTTCTAACAGAGAGGAAATGTGATTGTATTAGAGCATAAACACTACATGCTAATACTCCAGTACCAAAGTTGTCATTCATTATGGAAATCATTGATATTAAGGCAAAGTTAAATGACTTGTGTGACCACATCATCAATCAGAACATGCAATCACACATTATGTCTATTTCAGAGGTGCACAACAGACCAGTGGCAACATCATTGAGGGCAACCACCTACATTTAAGCAAAACACATCATAAAACATGATTGCATGTGGTACTTCATTGATTGATCACAGTGAATTGCAGTTGGTAAACTTTCTCCATTGACCTTTAGTCTAAGAGAAGCTCATTACTTCTCTTGATCGCAAGCGTGCTCATGACGATCGCATCTTTCGATTACATTTGCAGTGCTGGTCACCATGCAACCATGCAATGTAGACAATGGACTGCAAAATGGCATGTGTATGACATGAGACATTTCAGTTTAGGGTGACTCCACCTTTTGTTTAGTTGGTCTCAGGAAAAAGACTGCTTGATATCAAAGGAAGCATATGTTGTTTTGAGAAACATTTAACCTGCATTGCTGTTAAATGTTTTGCTTATCAAAAAATGAAGCATTGATCTCAACATGAGATGTGTTATGTCTACTGTGCAATAAGCAGGTTGCACAAAACAATGCAATTGCAAACTTGTGCGATATACAGTAATAGAGCAGTGACAGAATTCATGATAAAATGGCATCTAAAATGCTTTAAATGCAGTTGATGGATGACAGTGATAAAAGACTCATGGTAATGTTCATCCTCATTGACAGATATCAAAGAAAATAACTGTGGATATCAGATACTGTATGCAATGTGTTGTACCAGATCACCAATGTTTCGAATAAGGAACACCCTGATATCAAAGGCAGTGCTTTGGCAATGCATTAAAGGTTATATGTAACAGACTGAAAATATGTGTCATTATGCCACCAACAGTTTGCATTAGGGTGTCCTGAACTTGATATCAGGTGGAGACCAATTAAATGCTAAAACGGCTTTCCATACTGGTAGCGCTGTATGTTTTGCTAAGAACCAGCTCATAAGAGTCATTCATTCAGGAACTGATTTGTGTGTTGATTCATTCAGTGTTGATTTAGTAGCAGTGTTGCAGTGGTACACTGGCGGAAAAATTCATGTTCGAGGACCGTTATTGGAACCGTAAATCATGAAATCCATTCAGTTTCTGTATCTTTTTTTTTTATTTTTTTTTATGGAATCGGTTTTAAGTAAGAACCCCAGGTGTAAACAAGGTCCAAAATGTTTTCTTATCTGCTCACCCAAACCACAATCAAAATTAGTAAGAAACACATTGGACCACTTTTCCAGAATGGAAAGCATAACAAAGTAGTAAGCAAAACAGTAAAGTTAAAAAAAAAAATAAAAATAAAAAAAACTTTCTGTTCTCTTTTTTAAGGGAAAAAAATTGAAATAAAAAATTAATTGGGTAAATATGCTTAGCAGAAAGGCTGCTGCTGACATGGTCATTTCTGAAAAAAAAAAAAAATAATAATAATAAAAAAACTACTAATACAGAGGAATGGTCTAAATGAAATGTTATTTTATTTTGTCCACTTTGCAGCTATAGAGGGCAAAGAAATCAATTCTGCATTTCACATCTGCTGTTTCATGGAAGACAATACTGATCACATGCATAATAGTCATGAGGGGTTATTACTGAATAAGTAATGGGGGGGGGGGGGGTAATAGGGTTCAAAACAGTGTTACTATGAATGCAAACTTTAATACATTGAAAAATACACTCTATTAGCAAAACATTAATGTATATAAATAAATAAAAATGTCCAACATTCTTTTGAATGTCCATGTACTAAAATAAAGATAAGATATAAGAAGATAATAAAGAGAGATTGACAGGCAAGAATTTGGCCAATAGTTGCTGCAAGCCTCTTATAATTGACCAATTGGTGTGCGAGAAGGCAGGACTTACAAAGAGGGATTAAAGCAATGCAAATATGCGCATACACACATTGAAGTATTAGACCAGATGCACATCATAATGCAACTAAAGCCGAATCCCGGACATTTTTGCAAATTTAGAAATCCCGGCCGGGCACTTTAAGGTCTGAAAAAGTTTGGTCACCCTATATCACAAAAACTGCAAAAGTTAGTTTCAATTTTGGTGGCATACCATAAATTCACATAAATTGTCCCTAATAAAATCTCTAATGTATGCTGTATTAAAGGGAGGACATTCGTTCTTCATCATTACATTGGACTTTTACAATCAATGCAACCACAACTCTTTTCTTATACTATCATGCTACATTTAATAATTTGGCTTTTGGTCACAGGTTGTTATAGCTGTTGCTAGGCTGAATAGAGGAGATTTTACTGTGATAAAACTCACAGTATTCATTAGATGGATTCTTAATTCTCTTTGGAAATGTATCTTAGGCCACAGTTTGACAGTTTCCTGTGTTTGCTTAACACACTGAGTTATTATTTGATCAATGGATCATTGTCTGTCCTGGCTCACTTTTTTATACATATACCTTTAGAGACCATAAAATACCTTATAAATAATTAATAAGGAATTGTAACGATGGCTGCTGGCAATGATGGAGACGATGACGATGACGAAGTGTAGAGAACCCAAGTGCAGTTTATTTACAAACGTGATAACCTATAACCCTAACTACAAACGTGAAACATAAAACATAAAAATGAACATGAACTTGCAAGACTTGACTTGACTACATTCACATTAAACAATACTTGACAATGGACTATGGAAAACATGAGGGTTAAATACATGACATGGGAGAACATAAACCAATGAACAAACAGAACTCTAAACAAGATAATTAAACAATAAACCAATGAAAACAAGACACATGAACATAGAGGGAAAACAGGATATCCCATGACTAGGGAACAGGAACTACAATTTCAAAATAAAAGACATGAAAAGCATGGATCAACAAAATACACATGACAGGAATATCCACAACATTTTTATACAGTGGCCTTAAAAAGTATTTAGCCTTTTGCACCCTGAAGTCTTAGGGCGAATTCCAATGAAAAGTGATCATCCCTATGCCCTACTTACTACGAAAGACAGAGCTCTTGATGTAGGCACTCTGAAGGGAGCATGGCATTACAGTTTGAATGTAGCTTTTAATAAAATCTTGTAAAAGGGTCTTTTATGAAAAAAAAAAAATGTTCTTTTATTTGGAATGACACTTTAAGTGGCGTCCCCTTCCCGAAGTACCCTTCAAGTGTGCAAAAATGCCGTTTGGAAAACAACCATAATGTCATTGTGATAGATACAAAATGGTGTCCTAAACAAATGTTTGGGAGGAACTTGGCAACTTAGTCCTGCCAATCACAACACAAGCACATATAAGCGGCTGCTTACCTCACTCCCTTGACAATTCTTCCGGCATCCCTCCACCACCCTGACTCCACCATTTTTAATCTCAACTAATGTCAATTAAGTAGTTTGGGGGGAAACTTGGAGCTCGAGTTGATCCTCACGCTCGAAAGAAAGCAAGACAAATTTGTTTACCCATAACAGTCTGTTTACCATTTTTACTTCAAGGACTAAGTGGACATGCAAACTCGTGAAATATCAAACCACGTGGCATCAGCAAACAAATGTTTTTCTCACAACTAAATATCCTTTTCTGAGCTCTGTGTTTTTAAAAAAATTATTATTACTTTTAAGCAACAGACATCAAGGAGATTTTAAAGTACGTTTTACTCAGTTCAGGCAGGTGCCCTAACAGAGTAACTACAGGTGTAGTTCCTCACATTGACTATGAACATGTCCATCTAATGTTTAACAACCCAAAAAGTGTCCAAATACCTCTTGCCTTAATTTTGAACAATATTCGGTATCTATTGTTTTATAGTTTGAAACGTTTTTAAAATGTATTATATGCCCATCTTTGCAGTAAAACCTTGATCTCACATGGACTATTTCTCCCACAAAATTCTTAATAAAATAGAATAACAGAGTAACAGGTCCTATTATGGCCACATTTGCCATGTTAGCATTAGCATTAGAACCATGAATGCACAATGTAAACATTACAAATTACACATTATCTACCACATATATAATACTTTAAATCATCATTGAGTGGTTAAAACAACAACTACCTTTGACTATTTGCATTGGGAATTTCTGAAAGTGGGGCTCTCTTTATAACGTAAATTTTGCAGCAAATTCTACCCTCTGCCACTGTCCGACTCAACAGTGCACTGAGATGGGAATCAATTGAGCGATTCTTGAGGAAGCAACCTCGCGGTTCAAACCTACTCATAGTAGAAGAGATCGACACTTGGACAGCTTCAGCTTTAGAGTTAATGACAGTGTGTTTCAACTGTTTGGTTGTTTCTTTTCCTCCGCCTTTGTTTTCTTCCTTGCATTTTCTCATTTGATTGAGGTCACACTTTAAATGGCATTGATGGGGAGACAAAAAGATCCAGTGATTTTAAAAAGGAGAATAGCTGCATGGAGAGATTGCTCACCGGATGAGTCAAACTCACTTGTCTCTCAGCAAACTGGGAGAGAATATGAGTGCATCTTTATTCTCTTTTGTTTTCCATTTTTTCTTTGTCCTTTCTTTGTCTTTTTGTTGCCTGTGTTCTCTCTGCCACCTCTCGTCTCACATTTACAATATTGGCTTCTCTCTTACATCTATGGAGACACAAACAACACACCCATATGTGCTTGATGAACATTTAATTTAAAAACCATGAGCACTGATAGGGAGTTTGTCCTCCCTTTGCTGCTATAACAGCCTCCACTCTTCTGGGAAGACTTCTAGCAGATGTTAGCGCATGACTGTGGGGATTTGCTCCCATTTGAACACCTGACTAAAATATTTTTTCCAAGAAAGAATTAAATCGAAATTATATAATTACATTATAGTTAGGCATGTAACGATACGATACAATGCATAGCCTCACAATACAATACAATACAATACGATATGCACACCCACAAATGTTTTGCTCATACTTATTCAAGGATTCAACATACGTCTTTTAAATCATAAATGCCAAAGCAGTGTCTAGCATTGGCAACAAAAAGCAGAGCTCTAAGTAACTTAAATAGCAGCACTGCATTTATTTTGTTTGATTATTGAGGAAAAACTAATATGAACTCACAATTTTCATGTTTTTCTTGAGAAAATAAGTTTGTCTACACTTATTTATATCTGTATAGAACTTTTCACAATACACATAGTTTCAAAGCAGCTTCATAGAAAATCATGCCTTGTTGTTTGAAAGCCCTCTGTGAACAAGCTGAAGTGACTGTAGCAAGGAAAAAACTCTTTTCAATGTTATTTAGTGATGGAAAAAAAAAAAAAATCTCAAGAGGAACCTGACCTCTGGTTTTAAAATATATGTAATCCAGTATTATTTAGTGGTTTAAGCAAAAATCGATTGGTACAAGTAATGTTTTTATAAAACTTTACCACAGTTATTATCGGCTTATAACATGTGCACAAGTGTTGTTCCCAAAGCGGTTTACATTTTGAAGTCAAAAGCATATAATTATAAGTGTCGTGTAATCGCGGGTTTCTTACATTGTTATTTTTTTTTTTAAAGCTGTTTTTTTGATAGTTAAGACTCAAAATGAGCATCTTGCTGTGCATGTCATGCTCAGAGTCAGCTGGGAGAGGTGGCTGTTGAACTTACTGCTGCTGTTTCTGCCTCACAAATCCACCGATTTGTGTGGTGATGTCGGTGTAAATAAAAAGACATGTTTGATGTTCTGTGGCACCAGGACATGACACATTGTTTTGCAAATCCGACAAGCTGTATTGCTACAGTACAATCTACTTACATGCCATCAATCTTCTCACCTATGTACTGTAAGTTTGTTGCTCTGTTTTGTTCTGCAGCTCTCAATATTGCGCATATGGCATTGTATAGTGAGGGTTGTATCGTACGATACAATACGATACGATATTTTTACACCCCTAATTATAGTAATGTTGTAATATTTTTCCAGGGACAGATTGTTTTTCAGTGGCTCTAAAAAGCATCAAATGGACTAATATTTTTCCCTATCTGTTGCCACTGATGAGTGATCAGTCACATGACACACAATCCCAGAACTGAGCGGCCATTACCAAAATTAGTAGCCTTCAGATTGTGTACTTCCTGGGAACCCTGCACTAGCTGAGCAAATGCCATTGAAATAAATGGAAATGATTACAGAAAGCTCTCTACAGGTATTTTAGAACTCCTTGATCATAAACAATATCCCACAGATAGGCCTATATATTTTAAGAGGTGGAGCAAATTATTCCATTTTGATTATGAAGATTATGAAGGAAAAATCTTTGCTTTGGAAAAAAATGTGCAATTGTGAATTGTGCATAGTTAGACCAGTAATGTGTATTAAAGTAAACAAGATTTATTTTAATTTCATGTTGACTAAAACTGTGACATCCCACTGAAAATAAAATAAGTACTGACCAAAAGTAAGATGTAGAAGGTCAGTTATACTTGATCAACAAGCTGGCAGAGAAATGACACAGACACTGCAATACTCTTTCTACAGTAACACAATATTCCTCATTATCCTCACTTTTCACAAACTCCCTGTAATCCAACTTCTGCAGCATCCAGCCAGACAACAACTAGAGGTCTGTGAGGCATCAAACCCACCCATAAACTTTTTTCCTAGCCCTGACCCTCATTCCTGAATGATGATGCCTATGCTGTTGTTGCTATGGGGAAATGCTGATCATTTGGCCCTGGTGAGGATCTCAGCAGGGCTCTGACAGGTAACTCCCCTGGCGGTCGTTTGCCCCAACCGGCTGCCATTAATCCCTCTCCCCCGCTTGTAAAGCACCTCATATGGAAGCTGTTAGCACCCCTGATAGGGGCCTAGGAGTGAACTGTGAGGGATCTATTTTCTAATTACACTGGCCCTTTTTCTCCCACCCAGAGACAATGTCCCCTGGCCACCGTTAGTCCAGTTAGCCCCCCTATATCACTCTCTAAGTGGCATGAGGCATTCTCTCTTAATGATTGGGGGGCTGTATCAGATTTCACATGCCACCATTACATATATACACCTGGTAATAAGGAAGAAATACACCACACCCATATATGCTTGTTGAACATTTAAAGAGCACCTATTATGGTTTCTAAACGTGCCTAATTTTGTTTTAAAGGTCTCAAACAACAGATTTACATGCATCCAAGGTCAAAAAACACTTTAATTTGCTCATAATTTAAATTGCAGCATTACCTTTTTTTCCCAGGGTCAAAAACAACTTGTTCAATAATCCGTTCTAAAGGATTCATTCTAAACTCCTCCTTACAGTGAGCCTACTCTGCTCTGATTGGTCAGATGTCCCAGTCTGTTGTGATTGGTCTACAGCTTAGTGTAGTGTTTGAGGGTCTGTCAAAACTGTTCGTGAGCAGCCAGTGAAGACCAGAGGTGGGTTTTTTGTTACCAAATTATGTAGGTTAGTACAGGAAGTAAGTCTGGAATTACTAACGACTCGTTTCAGGTGTTCAGAATTGGTTATTTCTTTTGGGAGTCAATAACTCCATTTGTCATGCACTTTGATTTTTGAAACTTTGCAGATTTTTACATTCACAAACAGCTATATAACACACTACATGAAATGTGATATTTGAAAAACCATAATAGGTGCTCTTAATTTCGAAACCATGAGCATTATTACAAAGTTGGTCCTCCATTTGCTTCTATAACAGCTTCCACTCTTCTGGGAAAGCTTTCCATTAGATGTTGGAACATGGCTGTGGTGATTTATTCAACATGATCATAAAGAAATCGAAATGTAGCTTCCAAAAGTTTTTGTGCCCTGGAATCAACCCAATTCTGCCAAATAACTGTCTGACAAGTGCCATCCCTCATCAAAACATTTTGCATAATTTAGTCATAGTCATCACCTGTCCCTCTAGTGCTACTGATAGTGTGCTGAACGGGCAACCTCTGAGACACGGGCTCTGATCTCGTGGAAACCAGGAAGTAATTGTGTTCACATAAACAATGGTTAGTGTGGTCGGAGGTTGCATTTTCACTCTAAAATGTAATCTTTTCCACACTGACAGTTAGGTTTAAGGTTGGGGTTTGGGTTAGGGCATTTGGTTAGTGAAATATGCATTCCTTTTCACTGTATGACATCATTTGTAACTAAAAACAACTTTACAAATTGCTTTTGGCACATTTGTTGTGGACATTTCACCCAGAAACTGGAGCTCACATATGCCTATACCTTTTGGAAAGCAAACAATTTAGCGACACTGCTAACTTAACTACTTTTCCAGCAAGCAGTGTTGCAGTGTCACAAAATGCTACATTTGATCACATTGTATTGCGAACACAGCAATGGAGCCACAGGAGTAATCCAACGAGCTCACCTAAACTGTCCTCTCTCTCTCAGATTTAGCTCTGGGAAAACCAAATAATTTAAGTGAATTGGTTCTTTCCGACAGTTCATGTAAATTAACAGGTTTAAATTAGCGAAGTCTTGATACTGGCATCGGGTCCGATACCATGCTCACGTACTGGTACTCGTACATGTACTCGTAAAAATGCTCAGATACTAAAAACCAATACCATCTGACCTACGAATGTCATTAAGTCCATGTTCAGCGCACAAATTAAAATCACGTTATGTCCTAGTGAGATTATTTTACCGCAAAAGCTGTGATTTAATGATATAAACATATAGTTTGCATGAGCGGCGCGCTGCAAATGTGAGCACTTGTAAATGTATGGAGACAGTGTTGTGAAACGCGGGCTGCACCTACCTTTTAATCCTCCTTAGCTCATACAGAGAACACACAGTCATGAGCATCGAGTGCTCTGTTTGAAGCAGATGACAGCGAACAGAGCGCAAATTCACTTTGTAGCGCGAGACACAAACAGAGTACATACTTATTTATTTAAATAGCAGCCTTCGTGGTTTAATTATCACTTTGAGTCATGTAGCAACCGGCTTTTCCGGAGTGGGAAGCTCCCGTCTTATGTGACAGCTTCTTGGTCGAAACAACACAGAAACACTTCAAAATAAAAGCTCAGTCAAAATAAAAACTAAATTTAAATTAAAAAGTTATACTACTACTACTACTACTACTACTACTACTACTACTACTACTACTACTAATAATAATAATAATACTAATAAATCAATAGTAATTGTATTATATTTAAGCAATAGCTTACATCTGTGATGCTCTGTACTGCCAAACTTTATTTGATCAAATATAACTCTAATGTATTTTAGATTGTGCTGTGAGGTTCTGAATAAAAGCACTTCATTTGATAAAAATAATACAATATCATGTTGAAAATTAATTGTTATACTTTCATCTGATTAAAGTTTTAATGAATTTATTTATTTAAACACCCTTGTGATGATAAAATTGAAATAAACTATTGATATGCAGTTAAAAAACAAACAAACAAACACACACACAAAAAAAACACCTGTTTTATTTGTCTTTTTTTTTTTTTTTTAAGTATCGTTACTTGTACTTGGTCTCAAATAAATTACTTTGGGACATCCCTAGTTTAAATAAACGATGCCCATGTATTTAGCTTTGGTAACACCTAACTAATTCATTTAAGTAATTTGGTTCTTTCAGGTGTCTCATGAAAATGAACTTATTCACATAAATGATTTACTGATTCATTTGAGCCCCATGCAGCCTTAAAGGGACTTTGCCCTCTTCTTTTTTTTTTTCTTTTTTTTTAAGCAAAATATTTAGTGTTTTGCTGCTATTTATCACTATATTTTCATTCAGGGGATATACTGTATATATGAAATGGGGTGTTTTCTAGTTTATTAGTGTATATAAAGTATACATTTATGTTAAATTTAATGTGTCACCCTATTTTGTTTGTTATTTTTAACCCTTACTAAAATGAACAATGGTTTTACTCTAGTAAAATTGTAGTAACCATGACTGTAGTAATAACAATGTTTTTGGTGGAAAGCATGGTTCATTTTCATAAGGGAATGTCACCCTAATTAAATATAACTACTGTATTACATGATATTATTGAATTCTGCAATTAAATATTATCTGATTGTTAAATATCTAAAAATATTTTTCTTTAAATAGCTTCAGTGTAGTTAGCTACATTTGTTTAGAAGCTTGTAGTGTAGCTAACTACTATTTCAAATAACTTGACTGTAGTTCAGCTTCAGTTTTAAAGCTTCAGTTTCAAAGTAGCTTCCCCAATACTGGCACTGATCGATTTCAGCTGAAGAACTTTCGACCTACTGTCGCTGAATTAACAGTGAGATCAGTCTGGATTAAGCCAGTTAAGATGCTGGGTGGGGGCACCAGCAACGCTAGTCTTTTTAACAGGTTAGTGTATGGCTACTCATTTGTTGCACAGTGTACTGCAGAACCATGATGTTATTCACCATCTATTCTGATATTTAAGCATTGACTAAAGCCGGGCTCATGGTTAAACAACAGAGTGTGCAGTCAATGCCTCGTATTCTGTATGCACAGGTAGCCAGCCAGGAGTTGTTAGAGGTCAGCGACAGCATGTATTAAGTGGGATTGAATGGGCAGAGATGCTGCAAAGCCCCTAAATAATTAACACATCTCAACACCACAAAAAGGGCCTGGCCCAGAAACTTTTCAAAGTGAGAAAAGCCACTTTGCCAGCATAGCCCACGGGTCGTCAGCTCACACAGTTTCACATTTTACTCCTCTGTGCTCATGCCTTCAACTCGGTTAACAAGCAACGGCAGAGCATGGCGTGATGACATCCTATGTGGATCTTGAGGGCGAGGCTGTGGTGGGATCTTTTGGATGACAGTGCAGTCTTGCTTTGATTTTTCACTGTAGTGATTTGCGGTAGTAAGTATAAATGTAGCTCTGGAGACATTCTGGTGGGCTTTCTCGCCTCAGTAAGTGAACACTATAAGTAGACAGGTACTGAAAGCTTAGTCATCAAGGATGCAAACTCCTCACTTTTCGGTGAAATCCATAATTTTGAAACCAATATTGGTCCATTTTGTGACTCATGCAGATACTAAGAGTTTTTGCTTTGAGTTGGGTCATACTCTGAATGCATGCTTGACTACTGCTTGATTGATTACAGCAGAGGCCAGTCACATACTTGGCTTCAACAGAGTGTGCACAGTGATTCTATGTTTGACAGGAATGGAGTATTAAAACCTGTGAAGAAGCGGCACTTGTGAAACTTCTTGTAACAAAGGTTCGGGTTGGGCAGATTAAGAAAGAAGCGGGAACCGGTTTCCACAGTTCACGTGAGACCGTTTTATTCACAAATAACCAGCAATCACTGTACAGCTTCACTCAAAAAACAAGATGGCTTTTCAGCGTCACTCAAATAAACAGTCTGCTTTTCAGCTTCACACAACACAAGGCTCTCTCTCTCTCTCTCTCTCAGGGAACAGACACAAAGACTCTGGTCTGTCTGTCTGTCTCTCTCCTCCCTCTGTGAAATGGCCATCTTTTTATCTCCCCCGATTCTCACTGTGAACATAGAGATGGTAATTAGTCACAATTCATCTCAGGTGGATGTCCTTACCGCTTTCTCTCTCCCCAGACGGGTGCTTAACCACGCCCTCACCTCCACATACCCCCATCACCCGACTCAGTCTGGGGGAACTGTCTCACCTCCTTTTTGGTCTTGGGTCTCGGGCAGGTCACGATCGCTGTGGTTATATCAATTTGAGGTCGCACCTGCCCATGACCCAAGTGGAACCCCAGATACCGTACCTCCACCCGTCCAATTGCGCAATTCTTCGAGTTTGCTGTGATCCCCGCTCGTCGCAGCGACCTCAGAACCGCCCTCAGATGCTGCAAATGCCGTTGCCAGTCATTACTGTAAATAATGATATCATCCAAATAAGCAGCGAGATACGCAGAATGTGGTCTGAGGATTCGGTCCATAAAATGCTGAAACTTAGCCGGGGCCCCAAACAAACCGAACAGAAGGGTCACAAATTGGTGTAATCCAAATGGTGTGGCCATTTTCCATGGGACATCGGCGTTAAGGGGACCTGCCAATATCCCTTTGTCAAAACCAGTGTTGAATAAAAGCGAGCTGAGCCCAACCGATCGAGCAGTTCGTCAATACGAGGCATTGGATAAGCATCAAATTTCGACACCGCATTGACCTATCTATAATCCACACAGAACCAGACAGAGCCATCGCTCTTAGGTACCAGAACCACCGGGCTGGCCCAATCACTGTGGGATTATTCTATTATGCCCATATCGAGCATGGCCTTTAATTCTTCTCATACTACCTGTTTCTTGTGTTTGGGTAAGCTGTAGGGCTGACTATGTACCACTACCCCTGGGGTTGTCTCGATGTGGTGTTTTATGCGGCCGGGGAGAGGCGAGAACACGTCAAAGAAAATATTTTGCAACCTGGCAACCTCCATACGTTGTGATGGTGAGAACGGGGTGAACTGAGTGGCTTTTAGACTCACCTCTGGGCCGAGCTCCTCCCTCTCCAGAACTATCATCGCCAAGGATACGGGGACCACCTCTCTCCATGGTTTTAGTAGGTTGAGGTGGTAAATTTGATGAGCCCCGACCCTGTCTGTACACACTACCTCATAATCGAGTTCCCCAACTCGCCGTGTGACCTCAAAGGGCCCTTGCCACTTTGCAAGTAATTTAGAGCATAATATGGGCAGTAATACAAGTAATTTATCTCCCGGTGCAAATTCCCATAGCTGAGCTCCCCTGTTATACAGCCGGGACTAACTTTCTTGTGCCTGTAGCAAATTCTCCTGTGATAGATGCCCCAGTGTGTGGAGTTTTGGTCTCAGGTCAAGAACGTATTGAATTTCATTTTTGCTTTGTGAAGGTGCCTCCTCCCAATTTTCCTTCATGATGTCTAACACACCACGGAGCTTATGCCCATATAATAATTCAAATGGGGAAAACCCCGTGGAGGCTCGCGGGACCTCTCAAATAACAGGGGTTTGAGCCACCTATCCCAATTCTGAGCATATGTGTGCATGAACTTATGAATCAAAATTTTAAAGGTCTTATTAAATCGTTCGACCAAGCCGTCCATTTGTGGATGGTACACGCTTGTCTGAATCGATTTAATACATAATAATTCATACAGCTCGCATAGTGTAGGTTACATGAAAGTAGTGCCCTGGTCAGTGAGGATTTCTTTCGGAATCCCCACTCGGGAGATTATTCTGAAGAGTGCCTCCGCAACACTACGTGCTGAGATGTTGTGAAGAGGCACTGCTTCCGGGTATCATGTTGCGTAGTCCACCAGAACCAACACAAAACGATGCCCGTGTGCTGACCATTCTAATGGCCCGACGAGGTCCATGCCAACTCTGTCAAAGGGAACCTCGATCAACAGAAGAGGGCACAACAGTGCTTTTGGAGTGGCCGGTGGATTCACATGAATCGACATTCGTATGCATGTCGCATACCACCGGATAACATCCCCGCGAATGCCCGGCCAATAGAAATGGGCTATGAAATGGCTTAGTGTTTTTCCCTGTCCCAAGTGACCTGCCATTGGACTATAATGAGACTCCTGGAACAACGTTGCCTGACGGCTCCTTGGTACTAACAACTGGGTTGTATCTTCTTTTGGCTGAGCATCCTGCTTCACTCGATACAACCGATCGTTTATAATTGAGAAATATGGATATGTGAGTGCAATGCACAGCTGAAGGCATTGACCATCAATTACTTTCACTTGGTCAAATGTGTGCATAAGAGTCTGTCTCATGTCTGCTCCAGAGGGATATCCCCAGCAGGATGGCTTTATTCAGCTCAGGGTACCTCAGAAGGTTGTCGACCAGGAGTTGTTGGGCCACGAGTTGGGTCTCCCTGGTCAACAGCAGTAAGAAGTGGACTGCCCATTGCACCTGCGACCATTCCAGAGCTTGGGCCATGTGTCCAAAGAGCTCCAGAAAGGCCTCCAGCTCATCTCGTGCCCCCATCTTTACCAGCGTCACATGGGGGTTTGCTGCTGCTGGGGTCATGGTGTGTGCCCCCAAACCCCCCCCCCCCAGGGTACGAAGCTCTTGACCTCAAAGGAGCGCCTCAAAGCGCTGTTGATGCTCCACCCGCAGATCCACGAGGGCCTGGTGTTGCGCCTTGTAGATGCTGGCGAGGGATCCAAACACTTCCTCCAGTGGTGAAGACGACTCCATAGCAGTGTACCTTCCTCATTATCCTGGGTTTCGGCACCAGTATAACAAAGGTTTGGGTTGGGCAGATAAAGGAGGAAGCGGGAACCGGTTTCCACAGTTCACGTAAGTCCGTTTTATTCACAACTAACCAGCAATCACCGTACAGCTTCACTCAAAACACAAGATGGCTTTTCAGCGTCACTCAAATATAAACAGTCCGCTTTTCAGCTTCACACAACACAAGGCTCTCTCTCTCTCAGGGGACAGAGATAATTAGTCACGATTCATCTCAGGAGGATGTCCTTACCGCTTTCTCTCTCCCCAGACGGGCGTTCGACCACACCCTCACCTCCACACTTCTCATTAGTTAACAAACTATATTAGCTGGTACATATACTGACCAACTGAGTAAGAGGGGCACGTTTTGCATTCACTTCGGCATTGGCATGTGTGTCCACCTTGTTCATCAAGTAGAGAAAGGGGCGAAAGAGCTTTGAATAATGGGTAAAAGTGACTGATGTTTCTTCATTAAGGCATGTTCACATGGCTTGCATCAACACTGCCGACTACAATAAAAGTCCATGGAGTGAAGCATCAGCGGCTCCAACGTTACACAAGTGTTTTCTATTCACCCACATTTTCGCCTAACAAATGATGTCTTCAAGAGTACAAAACAACAAGAAATATCAAAGCTGTCCAAAAATATGAAGGGATATTGAATGTCTCATAATTTAATTAAATATTACCAGATATTACCAATATTACTCTGAGCACCAGAGACCCCAGTTATTCAACTAATTTAAATCCACCAAGAAAACTTAAATCTTAACAGGAACGAGTCCTCTTATCACTTTCCGCAATTAAAGCATTTGCAAGTTTTTTTCTTTTCCAAATACATATTTTCATTGTATATTGTGCACACCTCATGCCTCCTTGCATGGCAAACTCGTTAAATCGTCCCTCCGTGATGCTTTCTGCAATGCTAGTCATGTGGAGGGACAAGTGCCGTTTGACGCTGGCATTGAGTGCAATGCCCTGATGTCCTGACATGACACAAGAAATGTGGAAACTGCTTTACAATGATTTAAAGGCATCATTGTGAAGGACATTATTGAAAATCATTATTATTATTATTAGGCTATTATTGTTGTCTTTTCTGATAAAAGTCATGCTTAGCAGTTTAAATACTGTAGAAAAAATAGATCTGCTTTGCTCTTATAATGCTTAAACATTATAAATTATCACGGTACATATCGTCGTTAACGACTCAAAATTATTCAATGGCTGTGTCTCGATTGGAAGGCTGCGTCCTCCGGAGGTCTCATTTGTCGGCCGCATACGTCAACGAGGCTGTCTCGTTTCAGAAATGTGAGTAGGACACTTAAAATGCAGCCTTCGAATGCGACCACCTTTCATGGGAATTCGGAGGATGCATGAGGTGTATCCTTCATGGGCACTCACAACCCACAATTCTTTGCTTCAATGGAAATGTCTAAAAAAATGACGCCAATTTGCCCATAAATATGTTGTTCAAACGCAAGTAATGTTAATTCCCAAGTTGAAGTACCTCAGTAGATGGGTGCAGAGTATATAATATGTATAATTATATTAATATATAATTAAAATAAAGTATTAGACTAAAACTACACCTGTAAAATCTATTTTCTTTTCTCTTTACATCTTTATAACTCTCCTAAATTTTACCTCAAACATTGCCTTCCAAAGGGAATTTGTTCCCTTCTCACTCAAAGCGCTGGTGCTTGTTAAAGAGTGGCGTGCTGTCATAGCAACCATGTTACGTTTGTCCTACGAAGGCCGTCTCGTTTAAACGAGACTTGTTTAAAAGAGGATGCTCGGTGTACCGCAGCCTTCAAAGGACGCGTCCTGCCTAGCATGCAGCCTTCCAAATGAGACACAGCCATTGCCTCACTCAGCACATAAGACGCTCAGTAGAACTTTGGGTTCGGGTTTGTAATTTATGAAAACAATATACAGGCCTTCCGAACTTGTTTCGCCCACGCGTGCTCACTCACACAGATACGCGCAAACGGATGAGGGGCCATTCATACTGAACGTGTTTTTTTAGCGTGCTTCTGCTCTGTTTTTCCATTGTTTTTCTATGTAAATACGTGCTGGATGAACGTCCTTGACTGCTGTACCGCGTCTCGACGTTTCTTCAGCGTCTCATGTAGGACCGGCACATTTTAAGACACTGTGTCAAGTTAAAAATAACTTCAGGTTTCAATTGAGACACGTGCACTCTGTTTGTCGTTGCGCTGTGTCTAGACTGTTTTTTAGCGTCGGTGTCACAAAGTTTTAACGTTTTGAACAAATTCAGGCTGCAAAGAGGTGACTGTTACAATTTTTAACATTATTCCAGCTTATTCTGCACCAAGCAAAGTTTCAGCGCTTGATAAACGGCAATTTAAAAAAAAAATTTTTTTTATTTTGTTTTATTTTTATTATGCTCTAGTGTGCTGAGGGGCCTCTGTGGCTTGTATGTTTACTGTTACAATACTGTAAGAATGTTACCTACGATGCTTAGCTTACATAAAATACAGCCTTATGCAGGATTAGAATATAAGCTCCAGGTGAAAGTAAATAAGACAGAACTATATTACTATTGTATACAACTATATCATATTATAATGACAATCTGGACAACAATAAATAATTGTTGGGATATAATATTAATATATACTGTAACAACTGAATTTCAAAATGTTACTGGGTGAATAATAGGTTATGCACACCCTGTTCACACGCATGCACGCGCACGCCCACGCACGCCCACAAAAAGTGTTTTGTAAACATATATGTAGGTAAATAATGCTTTTTTACCACTGTATTGTGGAAAAACTGGAAAACATCCATTAATTATCTTTAACTAGATTTGTATTTCATTAAACATTTTGAATGTACTTTGCTGCAACTGCTGATAGGAAGAATTTAAAATTATGATTTAAAATACATTTAGTCATTTTTTTAGCCACATTTTTCGAAATGGGGCCCCGGTTTGGTTGGTTGCTTGGGGCCTCAGAAATCGTAAATCCGCCCCTGACCAAATTACTGTTTGTTTTGCTGCTAATTCTGCACAAATGTGCAGTTACAGTAATTTGCTATACTTGAATAATTAAAATAGCTTTTGGTACTTTTAGCTTATTCTTTAAAGAAATATTGCCAGAAAACATGCAGGTGTCATTGGCTTACCTTTTTCATCCCTCATGAGTTTGCATCCTGGAGTCATTGAGGTACTTGAAAATCTATGCACATCTTTCTGAGAAGACAATGGAGGAATGGGGTAAAAATGGATCATTCACTGTACATTTGTCATCCTGATAAAAAGAAAAAGTTTAGTACTGGTGTGCAGTCTTGACACTTACTCTGATGTAAGGAGGTCCAGACATTTGGATTAGAAGAAAGTGTTTCAGACTTTAATGTTATGTAGCCTACACTACTCAAAAGTTTGGACACATTTGACTGAATTTTTTGTTTCTCGTGATCTTAAAAACCTTTTGATCTAAAGGCTTATGCTTAAATGCTTGAAATTAGTTTTGTAGACACTAGTGTTAATTTTCAGCTTTTTATTTGTGATCATTTTTGTCTTTTGATAAAAGTGTCCTTTAAATTTATTTATGTCATATCCACTGATTTTAGTCTAAAATGGCATATATAGTCAACAAAAATTACATATTTTATCTGACGAAAATGGCATATATAGTCAACAAAAATTACATATTTTATCTGACGAAAATTCGAAAATTTCAAAAAAATGTGTATCTGTATCCTACCAAACTTTAACCAAATATACAAATACTTTGAAAAATGTATAATGTACAGTATATGTAAAATGTACTGTAAATCTACTGTATAAACTATAATTATTTAAACACTTAACAAACATACTAAGGATTAAGATTAAACAACATGAGAAAACTGTCCTGAAAACCTGTACTCCAGAAATAATAGCATAATAATAATAATAATAATAATAATATGTTCAATTTATATAGTGCCATTCCAGAGCTCCAGGATGTTTCACAATAAAGAACAGTAACAACAATCATACAGACAATCATATGGACAGTGGACAGTTGCCCAGTCTGGAACAAAAACAAATGCAGTTTTATATAGCAGATATCAGATCGTGCAATCAATTAGACATTTCAGTACAGTACAGAAGAACACATAACATTGTGTAGACAGTATAGAAAGTGTAAGCAGTGTAGGCAGTGGCCCAATCAGACTACAGATAAGCATACAAATACAATGAGCAGTACATGAAGCATATACACATTATGACTGATAATATTGGGAGAACAAATAGGTTTTGAGCTGAGATTTGAATTCAGAGATAGAGGTAGTAGTTTGGAGAGCCAGAGGGACTGAGTTCCATAGCTTAGGTGCCACAATAGAAAAAGACCTGCCACCCATTGAAGAAAGGCAGAATCTAGAAACAAGAAGAAGTTTGCACCCAGAAGATCGGAGTGAGGAGTTTAGGGAGAAAGTAAATCAGAAAGGTATGAAGGAGCTAGACCGTGGAGTGACTTAAATGTAAGCAGGATAATTTTGTATGCAATATGGGATGCAACAGGTAGCCAGTGAAGGTTAAACAGGATGGGAATAATATGTGCAGATCGTTTAGTGTAAGTTAGTACTCTCACTGCAGAATTTTGAATATATTGCAAGTGGGAGATAGAGTGTGCCGGTAATCCAGGAAAAAAGGCATTACAGTAGTCAAGGAGAGATGTAATAAATGCATGGACTAATGATTCAGCATCTTTCGGGCTAATGTAGGGATGAAGTTGGATGATACGACGAAGTTGGAAAAATCCTGCTTTAAAGAGTTTGTTAATATAGGCATCCAGGTTCAATGAAGGGTCAAGAATGATACCCAAGTTTATGACAGTGGCAGATGGGAAGATTAGAGTAGCATCAGGGTCACTGCTAGGGATATTAGTTAGATGTTTTCTTAGAATTGATGGACCAGTAATTATGATCTCAGTTTTGCTCAGGTTTAGTCTGAGAAAGTTGGAGTTAAGTCAGCCCTTCAATTCATTGACACATGAGGATAACGAGGCAGTCTGGTGAACAGAATCTGGCTGGCAAGCTGTATATATTTGTATATCATCGGCATAGCAGTGATAGTTAAAACCATGTTGGCGAATAATTTGTCCAAGAGGCATAATGTAGATGATGAATAGTAATGGACCAAGAACTGAGCCCTGAGGAACCCTTGTTTGAGTGGGACACTGGGGGATTTGTAATTGTGCATAGAGATGTAGTACTGCCTGTCCTTGAGATATGAAGAGAAACAGGACAAAGCAACACCTGAGATACCTATCTCAGAAAGGCGAGAAAGTAGTAGTTTGTGGCAGACAGTGTCAAAAGCTGAGCTGAGGTCAAGTAATAAGAGAATGGAGAGATTGCCTGAGTCACCAGAGAGTAAAAGGTCATTGACAACCTTTACTAGAGCAGTTTCAGTGCTGTAAGCGGAAACCACATTGAAATATAACAAACAGGTTGTTGTGAGCTAGAAATGATTGTAGCTGAAAGGCGACAACCTTTTCCATGATTTTAGAGAAAAACGGTAAATTAGAAATAGGGCGATAATTTGAAAAGTCTGCTGGATCCAGATTTTTTTTTATTTATTTTTTTTTTTTGAGAATAGGAGTAACAGCAGCAGCCTTGAGTGATATTGGGACAGTGGCAGAGATAGGAGACATGTTCACAAGGTGTGAAATAGGAGCAGAAATAACAGAGTTACAGTGTTTTAGAAGAAACGTGGGTGCAGGATCTAGCCGGCACGAAGAGGAATTGGATTTCTGAATTATGTCACTAATGAGGGAGGGGTTTGTCAGAGTAAAGTTAGACAAGGGTTGGATAGACTGATCAAGCTCACAAGTAGAAATGGTCAGGTCATCACCAAAGGTCTCACATAAAGTGTCCAGCTTTCCCTGAAAGTGGTGCAAAAAGGAACAGCAAATGTCATCAGATTGGCAAATACTGTGGCTGGGTGCTTGCACTAGTTTGTTTACCATGCTAAACAGTACTTTAGGCCTATTGTTAGCTTTATTAATAATGTTGGAGATATAAGTAGAGCGGGCCGCATTCAAGGCAGTTTTATAATGTCTAACATGTTCCGAGAATACTAGGAAATGGACAGTTAGACCAGACTTCCTAAAAAGTCATTCAAGTTGTCGGCCTTTTGCTTTCAGAGCATGAAGCTCTGCATTAATACATGGAGAGAAGTAGGAAGAGGGAACAGACCTGGTCCTAATAGGAGCATACTCATCTAAGGCATCAGTAATAAGAGAATGGTACTCATCCAGTATCATAGACGGACAGGTGAGATTGAAGACTTCAGAAATAGCAGAGGAAGCAATTGAGGCAGAAAATGAATTGGCATCAACAGCATTGATGTTACGATATGTTATGGTTGTGTTATCAATACATTTGTTGGAGAGAATAATGTAAAATCAAAAGTAATAAGCTTATGGTCAGAGATAGGAATAGCCAGACCACAGATGGAAACATTATTCAAACCAGATGTACAGACCAAATCAAGCATATGACCATGAGTGTGAGTTGGGAAATTTACATACTGAAGATCAAAACAGCCCAAGACAGTCTTTAAGTGAGTATTGTTAGCAGGCAGTATCAACATGGATGTTAAAGTCACCAAGCAAAAGGACCTGAGACGACACAGCATAAGTTAGAGTTAATAGTTCACTGAGTTCTGAGATAAAATCAATTTGCTACTTAGGTGGCCTATAAATTAAGATTATAAGGGGACGGTTAGAGCCAACCTTCAGAACCATGTACTCAAATGTCAGTGTTGTGAAAATCCAGTTAAGTGGTATTGAGTTTCGATAGATGACCGCAAGTCCACCCCCTATGCCATATGAACGCGGTTTAGACAAGTGCTGATATCCATGTGGTGTAAGCAGGTTAAGATGCATGTAATCATTAGGCATCTACCAAGTCTCAGTGAGAAATAGCATGTCCAGGTTGGTGTCAGTAGTTAATTCATTAAGATAGGGGACCTTATCCGAGATGGAGCGACAGTTCAGGAGAGCAAAGTGTTTTTGCAATACACCAAAGTTGCCTGTAGAGGTATAATTCGAGTCTGTCTTGACAAGTGACAAGTGTTTGCGGTGTCCAGCAATCCCTTTGTAGAAGCTTTGGTTTACTCAATGCTCTGTTAATTGACCAAATGCACGGAATCACACTAGGTGCTGACTGTTGAATGTTGAAAATCCTTCAGGGTGAGCGATGTACATATCACGGGCGTCGGATAATACCAACCAACCAGCAGTGTTTTGGTTTACTCAGTGCTCTGTTAATTGACCAAATGCACAGAATCACAGTAGGTGCTGATTGTTGAATGTTGAAAATCCTTCGGGGTGAGCGATGTACATATCGCAGGCATCGGATGATACCAAGAAAATGGCAGTGCTCGTACGCCACAGAATCGAGGCGCGGATGCCTGTTTAATGCCTTTAAATCAGATGATAAATACCCAGTTTCCATGTTGGATGTTACTCCAAAAATAAGGTTAAACAGAGGCAGGATGAGTGCTAAAGCTTTTGACATACTAGTGCTAACCGTGAGAAAGCCAGCCATCAGCAATACCACGTTAGCCAGAACCTCAACCATCACAACATCAATAAATAGCTCACAGAGAGGAAAGCAACTCGACCTGACAGTAAGCAAATAGAGTGACTGATAAGGAGAGTGTTAACTCACCCCACAGTCAGTCTGATAGATGGAGGATCGAGGAGGGAGAGAGCTCGCAGCAAGCCAGCAACCGAGAGTTCACAGCGGCAGCAGAAAAACACGCCAAGCTGAAGCGGAGGAGGTAGATCCAAGTTGCAGAGAGGCGTCTGAGAGACCAGAGGGGTAGCAGAAAACACACCAAGCTGGAACATTTGGTATGTCCAGGAAAAGCGTGAGCAACAGCACCAGAGCACACAGCATGCACTCGGCAGCACACGATCACATAATGAATATACTGAAGTATTATCTACTTTTTAGAAGTTACCCTGTTGTGAATTCCTCACATTCAGACCTTTTTTAGTTTTTTAGAACTTCACAACGCGTAACTTAGTTCAAGTTCACCTGTTCATTCACTTCATTGTCTGTGCCGTAAGTTATAATATTAAGCTTACTTTATGGAAATATAGGATGTGTTTGAGTGAGGTAATTAACCCTTTAATAATGTTAATTGTACACAGGTGTTCAGCTCTTGCAGCTCAAGCAGGGAAATCCTCAACATACTCTGACTAGGTTATTGGAAAAAATTCTTTCTACAGTTTTCTTTCTTTCAAAATAAATAAGTTAATAAAACAAATAAATAAATAAAAAACAGTGTTAGTGCATTGATACATTGCAATATTTTTCTCATCATATTTTTGTCAACAGTATGCTTTAATTAAAACTGTTTAACTATTGTCATTATGCGTATTTTTCGTCTCGTCTTTATTATTGACAAATTTAAAAAAAAACATCGTCAAGAACACTTTCAGCAGTAATCTTGTTGACGAGATTAACACTTGTGACAATAAATTGTGTGACTTAAAATTTACATTTCATTCTGCTCATCACACAAAGTGATCTTATACGTTTCTTTTGTGTGTGTGTGTGTGTGTTTGTCCTTTTTTGAGCTTGACAGACCATGTCATTATGCACTTATGGCAAATAAAACCCTGTGAAGACACTTTTAATAATCAAACTGAAAAATTTCAGGTAGGAGATGCAGCATGTCAGTGAGCTGGCATAATTTGGCCGATCCTAGGGTACTAGAACTATCTGAAACAACATGCCAACTTTCCGTATGATCTTGAAAATTCACATTTTGTGTTCCACGGTTCAACAGCGAATTAAGGGTGAATCAGTACTGACAGAAATTTTATTTTTGGGTGAAATTTCCCTTTAAATGGGTAGAAATGTGGATAGGAAAAAAGAAAAGAATAAAACAACCAAGTAACTTTTTTAAATTAGGGGCCAGGGAAATCCTTCAAATGATAGCAGTATAAAAGCCTTTGGTGCCAATAAGGTGATCCCAAGGAACTTAATCAGTCTGCAGACTGGGCACGACTGTTGTAAATTGATCTATTTATATGCCGTCCTCTATGAAAATAATTAGTAGGGTTGTTGCTAGTGCAGTTGTCTGGATGACCTTCTTCATCCTTAAACTGCCACTATGTCCTATCTTCCTCTCAGAAATAATTTGCAATAGCAAATGGCATTAATGTACACTTCTGAGATACCGACTGCATAGAGGTCATACAATAATAAGTTTTTAGTAGAAACTACAGGTTGTCTCATATACATATGGCCTGTATAGATTCAATATGGGAGTACATTGAGCCAGGGGTGTTAACAGACATAAAGGCATCAAGGGCTTAGCCCATTAGTGCCATATCATAATGCAAAGCTACCTACAAGTGTAAATAATTCAAACCAGAGTCCAATTGTTGGTGATGTTATTGCGCTTATTTTGCTAAAAAATAATGAACGTTGAGAAGGATTGTCGTTAAGGGCTGTAATAGATTCATATCCATATTTTTTTATAAGTTTGTATTGTAGCTTGTCTATTAGATTCAATAGAGTCAATTTACTTTATTCTCGTGCCTCAAAAACTTTTGAGGCTAGCCAAAAATTTTGGCCTAGAGCCCACTCAGCCCTGGTTTAGCAACACCCCTGCATTGAGCAGTCACATGCATTGCCTGTACTTACAGTTATTAGACCTATGAATCTTTTTTACTTTTATGAGACAACACTAATTTATAATACTAATACTAATTCAGAAATAGATTGCAGATGGTGGCGCTATCCAGTGCCAAGGTTTTGTTTTTCAACATTATTTTCAAATATAGCTATTTAGTTCTGAAAACTATTTTAGTATTTCAGAAACATGAATTCAAGCAAAATGAGTATGTCAGTACAATATATCTGATATAGGCATTTTTTCATTTTAAAAACGTTTTCATTTTAATGTTTTTGGCAAAGTATGTGTAAAGGTGGATATTTGGCATATAATCTACAAACCATGCATGTTCAGAATTCATCTTCTGGCCCAATGGACTTCGCTTGGCCAAGCAGATTAAACATACTCTTCCAGGCAAATACCACAGATGACATATTCTCTTGCCCCAAATATCCCTGCTTTGCGAGGGGTGTCCAGGAAAGGACATGACACGATTCTATGGTCTATGGAGTTTTAAAAGTGCACCTCTCTTGCCTTGTCACTTTGCAAGACACATACTAACTTTCGAAAGTTCACGGAAATGTATAACTTTTTGCATTAGTAAGTGTTTCAGTAAATTATTAAGTGTACATTACATAATTAGCATCCACTCCTTTAAATGCACTGTACAAGGATAAAAGTTTGATCAAGCTGCTTGAATGTTTTCCATTAGGTTCTCTGCCGTGACAGTTGCCTGTTTGACAGGCATCCTGCACTAATTGCTACATGTCAAATCTGAAAGTAAACAAGTGGGAACAAGTTCGAACAAACAAACTATTGTCATATTTTTCTGCATACAAATAACCACTGTCACTGGATGTAAACTTTGGGATGTGCCATGTCTCAATGATAAATGACTAACTGAATCAGAAATGAAAAGAAATGTTTGCAGCCTGCAAACAAACAGAAATCACTGTATAAAGTTGGGCCTCTGTCATTGGACTTTCCTTTTTGCTATCATGACTAGATACTGTGAATAGATAACAATTACATTTAAAGGGATGGTGCACCCAAGAATGATATTTACTCAGATAAAAGTAGTCCATATATCCAAACTGAAGCCATACGATAGATTTGTGTGACAAAAATACAGAAATTTAAGTCTTTATTCAATAAAAATGTTCCCTTTTGCTGCTGCTCTCGAATTTCATTCTGCATTCAACATTTCAAACTTGCAGGCCAGCATTCAGTTATGTCACACTCAAGAACCAATGGCGTTTGGTGTCAATAGCTGGGTTTCCATCTACGTTGGGTGAATTTTGGAATATCGCATAAAAAATGCTAGACGGAAACACCAAGATGCAAATAAAATTTCCAAAATGTGTATAAAAACCTATACACTCGCTTGAGGTGGATACATTTTTTATTCGATAAGAAGACATACACATAAACCACAATAGAAATGTATTTAGTGAATACATTCCTATAGAGTTTAAAAAGGAATATAATTTAGATTCGTATCAAAAAAGTAATGTAACTTTGCCTCAACAAGCCACGTGAATACATAATTCGCTCGAAGAATAACATCAATATCATCACATAGCATCTGAAATGTTGCTCTGGTTATTCTGAAACACTGAAGTCTATCGTCAAAATTATTGGATACAATTCTAAATTGCTTTCATCCCAGATATAAGGGATCTGCCTGTAAGGATTACCCTGGCAACCACCAGGGGTCGCAATGTATGTTTACTTCGTGTCTTTCGTTTGATTATGGGTCTTTGTTTCATTGGTTCTTATGATTATTAGTCCCAGGTGTTCCTTGTTTTCTCATTAGTCCCTTGTGTATTTAATCCCAGTGTTTTCCTCTGTTCATTTTCAGTTCTTGTCTGTACTACGCTGTAATGGTTTGTTCAGTTCTTATGTTTCTTGTGTCTTGGTTCTTGATTTGTTTTATTCCATTAAAAGTAGCTGTGTTTAGATCCTCCTGTCTTGCCTCATCTCTCCTCAAACTTTACAGAAGAACTGATCTAGTATTTCTTTGAAATATGTATCTAGCAGCAGAATTTGACAAGCTATGTCTGGCAGGAATTTCTTTTTGGGACTATCCGTTGGGTTTTTATGTCTTGGCGAGCCAGTCGAACTGGAGTGACTCATCTCAGTAAAATTTTCTGGAATGGCATGAATTTTTTATGGCAATACAGATTTGCCAGAGATGGGAGAGCTTACATGGAGGGAGTATATCAAAATAACTGTGGAGAGTCTATACCCTTCATGTGAGCATAACATCGATAACATCGAGAACCCGATATGCTCAAGCCTGCCACAGTCAACGAGCCAGAGCACACGCCTGCCATGGAGGCCGTTCCCCAGTCGCTGCCAGCGCTCCCGGCCACGGAGACCGTTCCCCTGCCGCTGTCAGCGCTCACAGTCACGGAGACCGTTCCCCTGCCGCTGCCAGCGCTCACAGTCATGGAGACCGTTCCCCTGCCGCTGCCAGCGCTCACCGCCACGGAGACCATTCCCCCGCCGCTGCCAGTGCTCATGGCCACGGAGACAGTTCCCCAGTCTCTGCCAGTGCTCCTGGCCACGGAAGCTGTCGACGAGCCTGTCCAGTTCCTTGAGGCTGTCGACGAGGCTGTCCAGTTCCTTGAGGCTGTCGACGAGTCTGTTTAGTCCCCTGTGACTGTTGACAATCCTGTCCAGCTCCCGGTGATCTTCGACAAGCCTGTTCAGTCCTCTGTGACCATCGACTATCCTTTCCAGTCCATAGCGGCCGTCGACCAGCCCTTTGTTCAGTCCAGTGGCCAGCACCCATCAGACACCAGCTACCAGTCTGTTGCTCATCTCAGTAACCAGCACCTATCAGACACCAGCGACCAGTCTGTGGCTCAGCCCTCTGAGTTTCCAGCTCCCTTCCTCCTGCAACTCCACCCTCTGAACCTTTGCCTCCTGTGGCTGTTTTTTTATATGTGTTAAGGAGTTTTAGGAGCCACTCCTTAGATGGGGGGCTCTGTAAGGGTTACCCTGGCAACCACCATGGGTCGCTATGGATGTTTATTGTTCACTTCGTGTCTTTCATTTGATTATGGGTTTTGTAGTTCTTTTCATTGTCTTTGTTTCATTGGTTCTTATGATTATCAGTCCCTGGTGTTCTTTGGTTTCTCATTAATTTCTTGTGTATTTAATCCCTGTGTTGTCCTCTGTTCATTGTCAGTTCTTGTCCCTACTAGGCTGTAATGGTTTGTTCAGTTATTATGTTTTTAGTGTCTTGATTCTTGATTTGTTTTTTTTTTTCCATCAAAAATAGCTGCGTTTAGATCCTGGTCTCTTGCCTCATCTCTTCTCAAATGTTACACTGCCGTTGAAAACTAGCAAACATGAAGTTCGTCAGAGTGGCTTGTCAGTGTGCTCTAAAGTGCAAGTAATTTATAAAATTTTATAAAAAAAAAAGCCACAGTGGCTACGACTTCCATTTTAATTTCTATTTTATGGCAATTTCATCAGAAGTGACCATTTTTTTTTTCTCTCTTAAAGGGGATGGAAATGCTGCTTTGTTGAAACTTGAATGGAAACATATCTAATGACACAATAATATATATATATATATATATATATATATATAAAATTCTTTTTTTTTTATCTGAACGCAAAATAAGATTTCAGAGCTTTTGAGCTTGACAACAGTGGTCACTATGAACTGTTATTGTATGAAAAAGAGCTGCATGAACATTCATCATAAATTCTGCTTTTGTGTTCCACAGAAAAAAATATTAGCATACAGGTTTAGAATGACTTGAGGGTGAGTAAATAATGGCAGAATTTAGATTTTTTATCTCTTTAACACAAATTGCATGAACATTGACCATGTTAAAATCTAATATTAAAAAGATATCCAATTCATAACTCAATATTCCAGATGCCAGTCACTTCTAATTGCTTCACAATATTGTGAAGAACCTCAGGGCCAACAGAGCTGCACAGCCAAGAAAATGTGTTAGTAGAACTAACGTATGGAATAACAAATGTTTACGAAGAGATTACAGCCTACAGCTCTTCCATGGAGTTCATTTGCAGGACAACTTAAAATAAAAAAATAAAATAAAAAACAGCCATCACAAAATCCACATTTTGTATAAAACAGTCATAGTTTATAGAGCCGGGTCATCCAATCAAAAGCTCTGCTTAGGGGTCATGTGGTTTACACAATCTTAGCAGCTGTACTGTTGAAGTAAATTGCAATTCCATCTGCATTCGCTGTTTGCAGTGTCAGTCTAATTGGCTGATAGAATTAGACAAACTATGAAGTGAGTCATTTCGATGCGGTCTCAGTCTGGTTGTTTCTGAGCGAAAGGCTTTTAGGGAAGATTCTCAACAAACATCAAAGAGACTATAGTCACATCTGCAAATAAATGGGAATGTGTTCTGTTAGAACACTCCTTTTTTTGTTCCACAGAAGAAAGAAAGTCAGGTTTGGAATTACATATGGGTAAGTAAATGATTACATAAGTTTCAATTTAGTGCTATTCCTTATAAATCCTAGGGACTATAAAATTGAGGTCAGGGTTCAGACAGAAACCGGGTTAGGAAAATAAATTGTCCCAGGAAATTGGACAGACTTAACTAATCTGAGGCTATGTAATGCAGAGAGATATTTTTCTTACCCCTTAATCTGCATGTCTTTGCAGTGTTTGCATAATTTTAAGGGATTCACTTACGTTCAGTGTACAGCAAACGACTTAACAAAAGTGACACCTTCCTAACTCAAGGCAAGGGCAAATCTCATGTAATGTACACTGTGGCAGCTGAGCCCAAATGTACGTTAATGAAAACTTCACGGACGTGTTTATTGTTTAGCATGGCTCCTAATCACAACAACCAGGTGTTGCAGTTATTTTCCTGCTTTTCTGAAATGAGTCTTTTGTTGTGGGGAAACCATGGCCATGAAAAAGTGAAGATACGCACAAAGTTTAGATGGCTTACATCAAAAGCACTTACATGTTAGCCATTGGGGGCCTGGAATGGCAATTTAAAAAAAATGATAATCAGTTGTTGTTGCTGGAATGACAAAATAAGTTATTATTCAATAAAACATTGAGGACATGTTTTATATTGTAGTGTGTATTCACATAGCTAAATCTGACAGCAATATAGAGATTTGGTAGTATACTTTGTTCCCAATGATCCTTCAAAATCACTCTCAACCATATTTGAGTTATGACTCATATATAAGTATACAATAATGCCAAAAGCATAACACGGAGGAAACTCAGCTTCCTTTGATTTGTAGTCTTTGAATACTATTGCACTGAGTGATTGTTCACAGTGGCAAATGTTTCTTGCCTATCTCACATTCTCAACAAACATGCACTTGTTTGTTTTTCTATTGTGATAGGGACTTTCCATTGACTTCTATTGTTTTTAATCTTGAACTAATGACATTTTCTATTCCTTACCCTTAAACCTAACCCTCACAGAAAACTTTTTGCAATTATATTCAATACATTTTTCAAAATTAAGTTTTGAAATTTAAAACAAATTCAGTCATTTTTTATTAACCCTTATGTTTTTCCATTTCTGTATACCTTTCTTTTTCTTTTTCTTTTTTTAAACCAATGAGGTTTAAAAAGGCACAAAAATATCACTGTAGAGGCACTATAATGACATCATAAAAGCCCCATTATGACATCATAGAGGTCCCATTATGATATCATAAAGACCCCATTATGACATTGTGGTGGTGGGGGCGTGGTCGAGTGTTTGTCCGGAGAGAAAGCGGTAAGGGTGCACACCTGAGCGCTAAAATGTCTAACACCTGTTTCTGATTGCAATAAGCACTGGGGAGAGCAATAAAAGAAGAGATCACACCGGAGACTGGGAGAGAGAGACACGCTTCAACTGCCAAAGTTGTCTGTTTATTTTGAAGCTGAAAAGCTATATTTGAGTTGTCATCAAGTCCCTCACCAGTATGCATCACGCTCAACATCAGGCCATGCTTGAGCTGCACCAGGACCAGGATCGCCGATTCCAGGAGGAAGCAAAGGACCGGCACGTGATCCGGAGCTTACTGCACCAGGAGAAAGTCCTGGTCGTGACCCCGGACACAGTAATCCCCATGCTTCTGGTTGCCCTCATGAAACTGGGGACAGAAGATGACCTGTTAGAGAGGACGGCCGAAATCTGGAGCTGGCCGCGTGCTCAGTGGGCAGTCAGACTCATCCCACTGTTGTCCAGGGAAGCCCAGCTTGCGGCACAACAACTACAGGTGGCGATGATCCTGGTGTACGATGATCTGAGGAAGACCATCCTGCAGTGGGTCGGTCACAGCCCCGAACAACACCGACAACACTTCCATTCGATGAAGATGGACGTGTGTGGCCGCACATTTGTCTTCACTCAACAGCTCCGGGATGCCTGCCGGAAGTGGCTGCTGGCTGAGGACCACGACGCTGAGGGAGTCATCGATCTCATGGTGCTGGAACAGCTTATCCATCGTCTGCCAAAATGAATGGCGGAGTGGGTCTAGTGCCACCACCCAGCTTCACTGGAGGAGGCCATCCAACTGGCTGAGGACCATATACTGGTGTATCAGAGGGTGGAAGAGCCCTCCCACTCTCTCTCTCCTCTGTCTCTCTTTCCCCTTCTCTCCCCTCTCACTCTGTCCTTTTTTTACAGCCAATCCTGGTTCCCCGGAGGCGCAGAAATGTACCGCAGAAGCCGGCTCCCTATAAGCAGTGGTTTTCCCTGCCACCGGTGGCCCCGATGTCTCTTCGCTCTCCCCCTCAGGTGGTTTAACCAGCTGACACATTTGCGGGCATAACGCCTGGGCCGGCCTGTAAGAGTTGCGGGGAACCCGGGCATTTCCAGGACCAATGCCCATTGATGGAGCTGGAAACATTGGTCCGGGTCTCTGACATTCCACGGGCTGCCCCCAATCGAGCTGGAGCATACAGAATACCGGTAAGTGTCAAGGGAAGAGCATACCGTGAATGTCAGCTGGTGAATCCACCAGCCCCCAACCCCCCCCCCTCCCCCAAGAGTGCCATTGTGCCCCCTTCCATTAATCGAGGTCCCCTTCGAAAGAATTGGCATGGACCTCGTTGGGCCAGTAGAGCAGACGGCACATGGACATCGCTTTGTATTAGTTCTGGTGGACTATGCAATGCGATATCCGGAAGCAGTGCCTCTGCGCAACATCTCAGCACGTAGTGTTGTGGAGGCACTCTTCAAAATAATCTCCTGAGTGGGGATTCTGAAAGAAATCCTCACTGATCAGGGCACTACGTTCATGTCATGTACACTACGCAAACTACACGAATTATTGGGAATTAAATCAGTTCGCACCAGTGTTTACCACCCACAGACAGACGGGTTGGTGAAATGCTTTAATAAAACCCTGAAGAATATGATTCATGAGTTCGTACATGAGGATGCTAGAAATTGGGACAAGTGGCTCAATCCCCTGTTATTTGCAGTTCAAGAGTTCCCTCAAGCCTCCACAGGGTTTTCCCCATTAGAGCTGCTGTATGGGCGGTGACTGCGTGGTGTGCTCGACATCATGTGGGACACTTGGTAGGAGGGACCTTCAAACAGAAAAAATGAAATTCAGTACGTTCTTGATCTTAGAGTAAAACTCCACACTTTAGGTCAGCTAACACAGGAGAATTTGCTTCAAGTTCAAGAACGCCAAAGCCGACTGTATGACAGGGGCACTTGTCTATGGGAATTTGCACCGGGAGACAAAGTGCTTGTATTACTCCCAATGTTAAGCTCTAAAATACTCGCCAAGTGGCAAGGGCCCTTTGAGGTCACACGACGGGTAGGAGATCTCGATTATGAGGTAAGGCGAACAGATCGAGGTGACGCATGTCAAATATACCATCTCAACCTCCTGAAATTATGGAGGGAGGTGGTCCCTGTGATGTTGGCAATGGTGGTTCCAGAGAGGGCGGAGCTTGGGCCAGAGGTGAACTTAAAAGCCAATCATGTCACCCCGGTCACTTGTGGGGACCACCTCTCATTGTTGCAAATCACAGAGGTTGCCAGGTTGCAAAAGGAATTTGCAGACATATTCTCCCCTCTGCCTGGTCATACAAACCTCATTCAGCATGAGGTTTGTATGTCCGAGCAGAAGAAAAAATTAGTTCGGGAAGAATTAGATGCAATGCTCGATATATAAAAGAAGAGACAACGCCAGAGACCTGGAGAGAGAGACACACTTCAACCGCTAAAGTTGTCTGTTCATGTTGAAGCTGAAAAGCTATATTTTAGTTGTACATGATTAAAGATCAAACTTTTTAAGTTGAAGCCTCCCGTTTCCCGTTTCCTCCTTTCACACCACAACAAACCCCTTTACAGACATCATAGAGGTCCCATTACAACATCATAGAAACCTCATTATGACATCATAGTGGTCCTATTATGACATCATTTAAGCTCTATTATGACATCACATAGGCCTGTTATGACATCATAAAGACCCCATTATGAGTAGGAGGACATTCATTTAAGCCAACCGTACACTACATAACTTGCAGTCGGCATCCTGCGACTCACAGTCTGGTTTTTCGTTGTGCTGGTGCGAACACTTCAGGACTGTAGTGTATCAACTACATGACCATTCATCCCCGACTGAGACCATGTGTACACCTGATATTAAGATGAGTTTTGGGTAATCCGATCACAAATGTACAAGCGAGACATCACCCGTACACCTGGTCATTTTTGGTTTTTTGACAACTTGTGTTTGGATTTCGAGGAGATCGTCTTTGATTTCATGAGGACAAACATCAGTCATTACGTCTGTGTTTTACTGAATGATAATAAAGCATAAAAAAGTAAAAGATGAGAAAGTGCTGAAAACCGGAGCACAGTTTCTATTAATATTCCCAAAAATGACCTTTAGAGTAGAATTCTAATGTATTTTAGTGCAGTACCTGTAACTGAGCTGCTAGTGTGCCTGCTGCTTATACCCACTTTTTTTTTATTTCTGATTGTATGCTTATTCCCTTAAAAACTGTCCGTTTCATCTGCCATTAGCACCGTCCAGTTTCAAACAGATCACCAAAAATGCATCTTAACATTAAGATAACGAAATGAATTCACAAAATCACAGTTTAGTCTTGATACATGTTAAAAAAAAACAAACAAACAAACAAACAATCAAACATGAAAGTGTGGCTCTTGTCCATTTTTGTGCTTTATTGGCACCATTTGCAAAAAAATAAAAAAAATAAATAAAAAGCTGAAAATAATAAAGACAGCGTGTAGGGAGATGTGGAAGATTTTTTTTTAATTGTATTTTCTAATTATTTTTGGTTTCCTGCAACCTAAATCTTGCTCTTCTCTTTCAACAAACATGAAAGAACAGCTCACGCTCATTTTGCTATTTGCAAAAGGAAACATTTAAAAAAAAAAAAAAACTAATTAAAATAATAAAGACAGAGGGTATTTGGAGATGTGGGTGAAGTTTCATTTGTTGTCGCACACAACAAGACCTTTCGTCATGAGATCTGAGACTTCTCATCATAGACTAGTCGCCAACTCATAACATCGAAGGAGACGAGCTTGAGTCGTGTAGTGTCCACTAGGCTTTACTCACTGAATCAGTCAGAGCAGGTCTTGAGTTAACTCCTACATATCCTAACCTAGATGCAAACACCACACCTCAACTCAACTAGGTTGCCATAGGTACAATCAGCTGTGACATTATTTATGCCACTGAAGTATATTTCATATCAGTTCCTGTAATACCCCTTTTATACTTCAATACTTGAGTTAATTTTCATAAAAAAAAATAAATTAAAAAAAAATAGAACTTTCCTTTTACTTAATGACGATGATTGCTTCAGGCAAAAGTGGTAATAATAATGTTTAAACCCCAATTTGATTTTTTGAACTAATTGTGAAATCTGTTATCTAAAATGCATTATCAAGGTGCTTCAGTTCAAAGCAACACATTTAAATATTTACCTTTGGAATACATGGTTGTATTTGATAACTTCTTGAACATCATCATGATGACTGTATTGTTTCTAGTGCATGTAAATTGAAAACACACAATAACATCCATTTTAATGGGTGTTCTCATGGTTAAACCTACAGCACTGAGAATAGATATTATATTACATAAGATTTCAGTCATCACAGCATGTTAAACCTCTGTTCTTGATCAATCAAATCCTGCCCCCTAATGGCAGGCCACATGCAGGAAACTCACTGGTTAGAGGCCAAACATTCAATATGCCGCCAAGTGAAGCCTCCTCGTCTTTCTTTTATATCCGCACCATAATGGTGCAAAGATCACACAGGCATGATGACTTGAATCAAAGGCCTTTGAAGTTATTGTTTATTCATCTGATTGCTTACTGGTGCTCATAACAGTATCTGTGCAGTATGGGCCTTTTTTATGTGGGTAGTTTATCAAGTTTACATCATGATTTTAGGTTAATAATTATATGAATGTATAAAGTGTACATTTTAGGTGCTGTGACTGGTCATTGTTTCATAATTTTTCATCTTTTTGTCTTCATCAATTCATTTTAAATGGTCCTGTGGTTGGACAAAGTAATTTTTCTAAGTACAAATATTCAAAGTTTCAGGTATACTTTCAACTACTTTAAACTTGACATGCCATCCAAAAACTCCGGGAAAGTGTCTGTCGCAATTATACACAGACAATTCAAATTTACGTTTAGACAAAATGCAAGAATGCGTCCTGTGAGAACAAGACTGATTGACACACTCAAATGTCAACTGTGGGCTTATGCTTACTGACATGGAATAAAACAAGTAATATTTTGACTTCTAAAGCTAGTTTTTATACTGTCTAATCAATGCATTGCTCATCTATCACAATAATGCAATACATTTTAATCAGAATTTCTGAATTTTCTTATTTAGAGGCCAAGCACCGAAGGTCACTGTTAGTGTCTTTTTATTATTATTCTACCAGAAAGACTCAGAATAAATGAGAATAATCAAGAAACTGGGTAGAATATTTTCCTTCGGCATAAGCCTCGTCCTATGGTTCAGAGTCCAGATTTTAGCTTGAACCATCAGATCCTACCAGAAGATGATGAAGACAGGGGAGAGGAACTTACCCCAAAAGGAATTTAGGACTAATTTAAATTAAACCCCCCAAATTAATAATAAAATACAAAAAACCAAAAACAAAAAACAACCCAAACGACAAACCATGTCTTCAGAAGGTGAATATAACTTGAAAAAGAAGAAATAATTGTATGAAACAGGATATGATTAAATACACCTATGAAAGTGTGCATAGTGTGAAATTCTACAGATGCATACTCTAGCTTGTGTAAATAGCAGGCCCTAGCGAAAGGATGAGCATTGATGTTAAGAACGTGCAAAGCATGCCTGATACTTGTGTGCACTCCTTGATAAAATGAGTCCTGCACACATTATTTATTTATTTGTTGGGGAGGGGGAGCATTGTTTGTGCAATACCCTTGAAAACATAAACAAAGAATTGTACTTGTCTGAGCCCTGAATAGGGGCAAGCATTGGTTGTGCAATACCCTTGAAAAGGATAATCAATGCTTAGCTATCCGTCTGAGCCCTAATAGGGCAGGCATTGTTAGAGCAATACCCTTGAAAATATTAACAATGCTTGTGATGCATCTGAGCCCTGAATAGGGCAGACATTAGTTGTGCAATACCCTTGAAAAGGATAACCAATGTTTAGCTATGCGTCCGAGACCTGAATAGAGATGGCATTGTTTTGCAATACCCTTGAAAAGGATAATGTAAGGAGGAAACGAGAAGCAGCTTTCCTGGTTCAGGTAAGGATTTATTTTCTCTGACTGCAGCACAATTACAGTCTTACAGTCTTGCGTTATGTACTAAATTAATCCATTATCACACACCGCTTCACAAAATAAACTCTCATTATTTATGATAAAAACTCTTTGCTTCTGGTTCGGGTCTGTCGTGCCCAGGCTCTCCCTCTCTTCTATTTGTGGTGTGTCTCTATTTATGCCGCTCTCCCCGTGCTCACTGAAATTAGAGACAGGTGTTAGACATAATTTAGCTCAGGTTATAAGCGCCCTTACCACTTTCTCTCTCTGGAGAGATGCTTGACCACGCCCCTGCTGCCACATATCCCCACTGCCCGACTCAGGCCGGGGCGGCATCCGGCCTGCCTACCACTCCCCCCCCCATTCCTGGAAAGGAAGTCGGCAACAGCCATCTGCGCCCCCGGTCTGTGGACCACCTTGAACTTAAACGGCTGAAGAGCCAGATACCAACGGGTGATCCGGGCATTGGTATCTTTCATGCGGTGGAGCCACTGGAGTGGGGCGTGATCGGAACAGAGGGTGAAGGCCCGCCCCAGCAGGTAGTATCGGAGAGTGAGGACCACCCACTTGATGGCGAGACACTCCTTTTCTACGGTGCTGTACTTAGTTTCCCTCAACGAGAGCTTACGGCTAATGTACAGCACCAGGCGCTCCTTCCCCTCCACCACCTGCGAGAGTACAGCCCCCAGCCCCCTGTCTGAAGCATCTGTCTGTAAAACAAAAGGGAGAGAGAAGTCAGGTGAATGTAAAAGCGGCCCCCCGCAAAGTGCAGCTTTAACTTGCGTGAACGCTCGCTGACACTGCTTCGTCCACTGGACCGGATCTGGAGCTCCCTTTTTAGTGAGGTCAGTCAGCGGGCTGGTGACGTCCGAATAATTAGGCACGAACCTTCTATAATAGCCAGCCAGCCCCAGGAACTGTCTCACCCCCTTTTTGGTCTTGGGTCTCGGGCAGGTCGCAATCGCCGCTGTCTTATCAATTTGGGGATGCACCTGCCCGTGGCCCAAGTGGAACCCCAGATACCGTACCTCCACCCATCCAATCACGCACTTCTTTGGGTTCGCTGTGAGTCCCACTCGGCGCAGCGATCTCAGAACCGCCCTCAGATGTTGCATGTGCCACTGCCAATCATTGCTATAAATGATGATATCATCTAAATAGGCAGCAGCGTAGGCTGAATGCGGTCTGAGGATTCGGTCCATGAGATGCTGAAACGTAGCCGGGGCCCCAAACAAACCGAACGGAAGTGTCACAAATTGGTGTAATCCAAACGGTGTGGAGAAGGCGGTTTTCTCACAGGAGATTGGTGTCAAGGGGATCTGCCAATAACCCTTCATCAAATCCAATGTCGAGTAAAATCGAGCAGTGCCCAACCGATCGAGCAACTCATCAACGCAAGGCATTGGATATGCATCAAATTTAGACACCGCGTTGACTTTTCTATAATCCACACAGAATCGTACAGACCTGTCGCTCTTAGGCACTAGAACAACTGGGCTGGACCAATCACTGTGGGATTCTTCTATTACCCCCATATCGAGCATTGCATCCAATTCTTCCCAAACAATTTTTTTCTTATGTTCGGGTAATCGATAGGGGCAGCTACGTACCACGACCCCTGGCTCGGTCTCGATGTGATGGTGGATGAGGTTCATACGTCCCGGTAGAGGGGAGAACATGTCCGCAAACTCCTGTTGCAACCTAGCAACCTCCGCGAGTTGACTCGGTGAGAGGTGGTCTCCGCAAGTGACCGGGGTGAACTGTTTATGTTTTGAACTCACCTCCGGTCCGAGCTCCGCCTTCTCGGGAACTACCGTAGCCAACGTCATGGGAACCGCCTCCCTCCACAATTTCAGGAGATTGAGGTGGTATATTTGAGGTGCGTCCCCTCTATCGGTTCGTTTAACCTCATAATCGAGATCTCCCACTCGTCGTGTGACCTCAAAGGGTTCTTGCCACTTGGCGAGTAATTTAGAGCTCGATGTGGGAAGCAATACAAGCACTTTATCTCCCGGTGCAAATTCCCTTAGCTGAGCTCCCCTGTCATACAGTCGGCGCTGTCGTTCTTGGGCTTGGAGCAAATTCTCCTGTGTTAGCTGTCCCAAAGTGTGGAGTTTTGCTCTAAGATCAAGAACGTATTGAATTTCATTTTTGCTGTTTGAAGGTCCCTCCTCCCAGGCCTCTCGCAATACATCAAGCACGCCGCGTGGGCGTCGCACATACAGCAGCTCGAATGGGGAGAAACCAGTGGAGGCTTGCGGGACCTCTCGTACTGCAAATAACAGGGGGTCGAGCCATTTATCCCAATTTCTAGCATTGTCGTGCACGAACTTACGAATCATGTTTTTGAGGGTTTTATTAAATCGTTCTACCAGGCCATCCGTTTGAGGATGGTATACGCTGGTGCGAATCGATTTAATATTTAACAACTCGTACAGTTCGCATAGTGTCCGTGACATAAATTTTGTGCCCTGATCGGTGAGGATTTCTTTCGGAATCCCCACCCGGGAGATTATTTTGAAGAGTGCTTCCGCAACACTGCGTGCTGAGATGTTGCGAAGAGGCACTACTTCCGGATATCGCGTTGCATAGTCCACTAGGACCAATACAAAGCGATGTCCGCGTGCTGACCGTTCTAATGGCCCGACGAGGTCCATTCCAATTATCTCAAAGGGGACCTCGATCAAAGGGAGAGGGCGCAATGGCGCTTTTGGGTGGCCGGTGGGTTAACCAGTTGGCGGACATCGCCACCAGTGCCCGGCCAATAGAAACGGGCTATTAGACGGTTCAGTGTTTTCCTTTCTCCTAGATGACCCGTCATGGGATTATAATGAGCCACCTGGAATACCATTTCCCGATGGCTCCTTGGAATCAAAAGTTGGGTTGTATCCTCTTTAGTTTGAGTGTCCTGTGTCACTCTATACAAGTGCTCATTTATAATCGCAAAATAGGGGTATGAAAGGGCGATGTCCGGCTGGAGTCGTTGACCATTGATGACTCTCACTTGGTCGAAGGCGTGTTTGAGGGTTTCGTCTCGCGACTGCTCCAAAGGGATATCCCCCTCAGGGAATTCCCTGAGAAGGGGAGGGGCTGCAGCCTCTCCCCCTCTCTCGTCATTATGACGTGGAGCTGTCGAGGACGGCCCCGGCTCCGCCTCCCCTGCCAGAGCATCACACATCACACATCTCCCTATTTTCATACAGGACCCATCCGTGCAAATTCCCTTTAATAAAACTTTGAAATCAGACCAATCAGTCCCCAAAATCAGTGGATGGGTGAGGCGGGAACTAACCGCGGCCTCCACTCTATGCTTTTTCCCCCGGAATTTAATCGTCAGGGTCACCACCGGATACTTGTGAATATCCCCGTGTACACATTTCACCTTCACCGTTTTAGTTGTGACCAATGCCTCGGGTTGAACCAAGCGTTGGTGGATAGTGGTTTGATTACACCCGGTGTCCACCAACGCTTGGTGAGTACCCCCCTTGACACTTACCGGTATCCGGTACGCTCCGGCCCAGTCGGGGGCAGCCTGTGGGAGGTCAGAGACCCGCACCACCATCCCCAGCTCCATCAGAGGGCACTGATCTCGGAAGTGGCTCGGGTCTCCGCACCTCCAGCAGGCCAGCCCAGGCACTACGCCCACACTTGCATCAGCGGGCGCCCCCAACTGAGGGGGAGAGCGGCGGGGCATTGGAGTAGGGGAAGGTGTCGCCTCCCACACCCGTGGAACTGGTCTCAGCGGCTGAAGTCCTCCTCGTCTGCGTGGGGCAGGAACGGGACCTGGAGAGAGAGCAGAATGAGAGGAGAGAGGGGAGGGGGAAGAGACAGAGGGAGGAGAGAAAATGTAGGAGGGCTCTTCCGCCCTCGGAATCGCCACCATGTGGTCCTCCGCAAGCCGGACAGCTTCCTCCAATGACGCCGGGCGGTGGCACTGGACCCACTCCGCCATCCCTTTTGGCAGTCGATGTGTGAATTGCTCCAGTACCACCTGATCGATAATTCCATCGACGTCGTGGTCCCCCGCTAGCAGCCATCTTCGGCAGGCATCACGGAGCCGCTGGGCGAAGGCAAACGGGCGGTCGGAGCTCTCCAACTTTAAGCTCCGGAAGAGTTGACGATTTTCCTCCGGAGTGCGACCAACCCAATGCAAGATGGCTCTCTTTAAATCTCCGTAGGCCAGGAGGCTCGTTGCTGGCAGTTGTTGAGCCGCGAGCTGGTCTTCCCCGGACAATAGTGGGATCAGTCGGGCTGCCCATTGGCCGAGCGGCCAGCCCCAGATCTCGGCGGTCCGCTCAAACAAATCCAGGAAGGCCTTGGGGTCGTCCGCCACCCCCATCTTCTGTAATGCGGGCGGGGGTAACGGCGCGGGAGTGTCCGGGGTCGCGGCTGAGGATGCCTCCTGGCTGAGGAGGCTCCGGATCGCCTGCCGGTCCTCGGTCTGAGCGTGCAGGAGCTCGACAAACTGGCGATCTTGATCTTGTTGGAGCTCAAGCAGTATCTGCTGATGGCTCTGATGTAGGCCAGCGAGGGCTTGGAGGATCTCCGCCAACTGGGAGGACTCTACGGGACGACTTCCATCCATCTTCAACCCTAACTTCAATTCCTGGGTTTCGGCACCAGTGTAAGGAGGAAACGAGAAGCAGCTTTCCTGGTTCAGGTAAGGATTTATTTTCTCTGACTGCAGCACAATTACAGTCTTACAGTCTTGCGTTATGTACTAAGTTAATCCACTATCACACACCGCTTCACAAAATAAACTCTCATTATTTATGATAAAAACTCTTTGCTTCTGGTTCGGGTCTGTCGTGCCCAGGCTCTCCCTCTCTTCTATTTGCGGTGTGTCTCTGTTTATGCTGCTCTCCCCGTGCTCACTGAAATTAGAGACAGGTGTTAGACATAATTTAGCTCAGGTGTAAGCGCCCTTACCGCTTTCTTTCTCTCCGGAGAGTTGCTTGACCACGCCCCGCTGCCACAGATAACAATACCAATGATGCATCTGAGCCCTGAATTGAGTGAACAGTATTTGTGCAACGCCCTTGAAAATAGCAACAATGTTTTGTGTTCCCTGTCTGTCACTCACTCGACGTTGTATCGATGTAGTGACACTAGGGATTCGATCTTTGGAGCCCCAATCACCTTTGCTTAAAATAGAAAAGGCCAATGAGAATTGGTGAATGGAATTTTCATGCCACTCTCTACCCCCGACATACGGGTATAAAAGGAGATGGCATGCACCATTCATTCAGATTTTTTCTTGGAGCCGAATGCATGCTTGTGTTCGTCCTCTCACCTTTCGCTGCTGGATTTTACGGCGCATATACGGACACCCTCGCACGGTCGAGTGTTGTGGTTCCCCTGGGTGCTTTGGCGGCTGAGACCGCGGGTGCTAAAAGAGTATATTCAAAAGAGTATATTTCCTTCTAAAAGAGCTCGCGCAAACGCTTGCCGTCTTTTTAAAGATGTCCTTCGGCTAAGGGATATGTCGAGCTCCCCCAGGTAGAGCGCATCGTAGTGGTGCATTTATGCCCGCAGGGTGCAGCCACCTGGCGTGACCGACCAAGGCTCCCTTCTAAGGCCTGTAAGTTCTCTTCCTCATTAATGATGAAGGCTTACAAGGCCGCGGGTCAAGCCGCTTCCGCCCTGCACGCCATGGCCATCCTGCATGTCCACCAGGCCAAGGCGCTGTAAGATCTGCACAAGGGTAGAACCGACCCAGGGCTGATGCAGGAACTGCGTACTGCGACCGACCTCGCCTTACGGGCGCCGAAAGTCACGGTGCGCGCCCTGGGCCGGACGATATCCACTCTTGTGGTCCAAGAGCGGCACCTGTGGCTCAACCTTGCGGAGAGTGTGACGCCGAGAAAGTCCGCTTTCTCGATGCGGCCATCTTCCAAGAGGGGCTTTTTGGTGACACCGTCAAGGATTTCGGCCAGCAGTTCTCGATGGTGAGGACTGCGACCGAGGATTGCAGACCGAGGCAATTAAGCACATCTTGCCATGGCGCGACTCGGCCTGCAGGCCTCCGAAATCCCGCACCCCATCTGCTTCTTGCCAGAGTCGTTCCCCTGCAGTGCCGACCCCAGCTCCCGTACCATTGGAGCCCGTATGCCGGCCTCAGAGAAGAAGATCCTCTTGTGGGAAGTCAGCTCCACCTGCCCATCAGCTGGCCTCCAAGAACCCCGGACGGGCTTCGAGGCAGCCCTGGCACGAGCAACCTGGGGATGAGGCGACTGACTGCGACCGGTCTGGCCTGGGTGAACTCTCCAGCCCCACCATCACCCCTGGTCGGTAAAACCGCAGTTTCCTCATTCCCTGGGTCAGCGCACTAGATGAAAAGGGGAAAGGGATATCATGAATTGAAATTGAAATATTATCTAAAATGAGCAGACAATAAAATCAAAACATACAAATAATTTCATAAGGAAGAAGCATAGAAAAATGCCTTGGAAGGGAGTTTCATGACTATTTTAATATTTATCATGACTTAAAGTCAAGGGACATAACTGTCACCATATTTGAATGACCCAGGCATACTGCTGTTATTTGAGGGTAAGTTTACATGACAATGATGTAATAAAAACGGAAAAGTTTTTCCTTTGCGTTTTTGAAAAGTTTCACATACAGACGACAACATTGTCAAAATGATCCCCGTTCACACGGATCCGTGAAAATGACTAAAAAGGCTGTATTATGCATGCCAGGCCAGTAGTTGGCGGTGTCACTTTGTAAAGAAACACTATGCGCCTGCGCACATAAGCATTCTTCCACAGAGCGGTGAATACAAACAATGAAGATGGTGAAAACATCGAGAAATTTTGTGTGGACGGATGATGAGGTTTCTTTATTACTACAATTACTTTGCTGGAGAAGCGTCAATAAACTCAAAATCTTGAGCAGCACAAACACTGTCCAGTAGTCCGCCATTGTAGTTTTGAATGTCTCGCGCATTGTTTTGAAGTACTCGCGCGCATGCGTATAGATTGAACTCTCAAGATTATTCAATAAACTCTGCTCATTTTTACCATCTATAAAATGATGCCTTCTTCTGTATTCCCCCTGCTGACTCTAGGGCTGGTAGGAGAGTAATATAATTTTTTTTATTTTTTTTTTTTTTATAATTATATATCACACATTTGCACATATACAGTGAAATTCTTTTTTCCCACATATCCCAGCTAAGATGGGGTCAGAGTGCAGGGTCAGCCATGACACGGTGCCGCTGGAGCGGATAGGATCAAGGGCCTTGCTCAAGGGTCCAACAGTGGCAACTTGGCAGTGCTGGGGCTTGAACCCCTGACCTTCTGATCAGTAACCCAGAGCCTTAGCCGCTGAGCCACCACTGCCCCTAATAAGTAAGTAAGTTAACATAACAAGCTGTTGATGTTGACTGGTTTTGGATATCAGACAGAACTCTGATATATGGATATCTTCTGACGGAGAGAGAGGTCTTGTGTACACTGGATCCAACATGCATTTTCACTGCCTCATGTTTTCATATTCTAAGCATATCATTGAATACTGTACATGGCATCACATCTCTGTCTATAGGCTATATACATAAGCAGTGGGTGAATGAATTGCAGGGTAAAGTTACATCAAAGTAAATAAATAAAGAACATTTAAAATACAAATACATTTTTCCCATCTGAATCCATACATTAATTTCAAGATTTTCAAATTGCAGGTTCTGCCTACTGTACAGTGTTCACACTCCATACAAAACACTCCAAATGAATAAATTGTTGATTATTGTTATGTGTAGACACCAGTATTCATATTGATAAATATACATCTCAAATTGATGCCTATCAATCCATCATTCTTTATATAACACGTAATATGTATGTGTGTGTATATGTATGTATATATGTGTGCAGCTTGAATGTGTTTCACTCACTTGCGATGTGCATGAAAAACAATGAATGACACCTGCAGAACCTATAAAGCAAATTCTGAATTATGATTGGATGAGATGCCTTAATTGAATGAATGGTGTAACACTACAGAGTCTTCCTGACAAAATTACTGCTGCGCTTCCATTTCTCCCTCTGACTGGGCAGAGTCTGAACATTCCTCATGGCAAATTTGGAGCCTCTAGCTAATATCCTCTAACGCCACCAACTTTTCAAAGTTTCACTCACGTTTAAGCTTATAACTTTTTAACTGTATGGCCTAGAAAAAAAATAAAATAAAAAAAAAAAACATGGTTGCAATTTATTCCTGACAAGAATTTCCACCATTTTGAATTATCTGATTCACACAAAATTTGGCAAGTATCATCTAGGAACACAGTAGGCAAAATAAATAAATAAATACAATTATTAAAAGCTTTTTAATAGACCCAACCGTTCATATATTGACAAATTCAATGGTGAGCTCACCAAAGAGGTTGTGAAGCTATATCTTGGCAACACTTTAGTGTATAACATTTGATTAATGTGACCTTTTGTCCTGTGACTGCTGTCTTTAGATTCCTTAGGTCATGCCGAGGACGATGATACCCAATTTGCAATGGTCGGCCAAACTTTCTGTCCGTCATTTTGAATGCAATTGAAAATCGGCTGATTTGCATGAAATTTGGTGTGTATCATCTAGGGACAATCACAACAACATTTTATCAAAAGCTTTTTGATTGACCAAACAGTTCTTGAAAAACCCATCAACAAAATATATGGCAGTTCGCTGAAATGGACCTTAGGCTGTATCTCGGCAAAGCTTTGGCGTATTGACATAAAACTTTGTATGTGTCATTGTCACCACACCCTAACCACATCATATAAATTTGGTTAAATCGCCAGCTATTGGTAAAAAGTTATGAATTGTATTGCAATATAAGCAATTCTATTTATGTTGTTTCATGCCGCTTTTCTTAAAACCATAATCAGTGATGTCCAATCATACTTCCTTACATGCCATTGTGATGTGCTTGGCCCTGATTGCTTCTTGCAGCTATTTTTTTATATTTATAATTATTTGAATTATTATGTATTATTTATATTTAATTATCTGTATTTGAGGACCTTTCTTAGCAAATAATGATATTTGATTAATTGTGATTAATTCATTTAATTAATTGTCATGTATTGTAATTAATTCGATTAAACATTTTGGTGACACTATACAATATAAGGTTCAATTTGTTTACATTGGCAAATGCATTAGGTAATCTGAACTAACAAAGAAGAATATACTTTTACAACATTTATTAATCTTCGTTAATGTTAATTTATTAAAATAAAATTGTTCATGTTTAGTTGATGTTAGTTTATTATGCATTAACTAATGTTAACATCTACAACTTTTAATTAAAAAAATGTATTAGTACCTGTATATGTTGTAATTCAAATTAACCAAGATTAATAAATGCTGTAAAAGAATTGTTCATTATTTGTTCATGTTAACTAATGTAGTCAACTAATGTTAAATAATACAACTGTATTGTAAAATATTACAAAAATGTTACTGATTGACTCCTTTAACTACACTATATTGCCAAAAGTATTCGCTCACCCATCCAAATAATTGAATTCAGGTGTTCCAATCACTTCCATGGCCACAGGTGTATAAAATGAAGCACCTAGGCATGCAGACTGCTTCTACAAACATTTGTTAAAGAATGGGCCGCTCTCAGGAGCTCAGTGAATTCCAGCGTGGTACTGTGATAGGATGTCACCTGTGCAACAAGTCCAGTTGTGAAATTTCCTCGCTACTAAATATTCCACAGTCAACTGTCAGTGGTATTATAACAAAGTGGAAGCGATTGGGAATGACAGCAACTCAGCCACGAAGTGGTAGGCCACGTAAAATGACAGAGCGGGGTCAGCGGATGCTGAGGCGCATAGTGCGCAGAGGTCGCCAACTTTCTGCAGAGTCAATCGCTACAGACCTCCAAAGTTCATGTGGCCTTCAGATTAGCTCAAGAACAGTGCATAGAGAGCTTCATGGAATGGGTTTCCATGGCCGAGCAGCTGCATCCAAGCCATACATCACCAAGTGCAATGCAAAGCTCCGGATGCAGTGGTGTAAAGCACGCCACCACTGGACTCTAGAGCAGTGGAGACGCGTTCTCTGGAGTGACGAATCACGCTTCTCCATCTGGCAATCTGATGGACGAGTCTGGGTTTGGCGGTTGCCAGGAGAACGGTACTTGTCTGACTGCATTGTGCCAACTGTGAAGTTTGGTGGAGGGGGATTATGGTGTGGGGTTGTTTTTCAGGAGCTGGGCTTGGCCCCTTAGTTCCAGTGAAAGGAACTCTGAATGCTTCAGCATACCAAGAGATTTTGGACAATTCCATGCTCCCAACTTTGTGGGAACAGTTTGGGGATGGCCCCTTCCTGTTCCAACATGACTGCACACCAGTGCACAAAGCAAGGTCCATAAAGACATGGATGAGCGAGTTTGGTGTTGAAGAACTTGACTGGCCTGCACAGAGTCCTGACCTCAACCCGACAGAGCACCTTTGGGATGAATTAGAGCGAAGACTGCGAGCCAGGCCTTCTCGTCCAACATCAGTGTCCGACCTCACAAATGCGCTTCTGGAAGAATGGTCAAAAATTCCCATAAACACACTCCTAAACCTTGTGGAAAGCCTTCCCAGAAGAGTTGAAGCTGTTATAGCTGCAAAGGGTGGGCCGACGTCATATTAAACCCTATGGATTAAGAATGGGATGTCACTTAAGTTCATATGCGTCTAAAGGCAGATGAGCGAATACTTTTGGCAGTATAGTGTATTTCTGGTAACGCGTAACGACTCATTGTCTATAAAAGTGGTTCTCAAGTGGTTTCGCTTCTGGACCCATTGGATATTAAGTGATGACCCAACACAGTACCAAAATTGTTATGATACAAAAATACAAAAATTATTTTAATAGTTTAATGCTCTCAGCAGCCAGCAGTTCACTGAACAAAACACACAAACCATGTCCTTAACAAATATTTAACAAATGCTTCTGCTTACCTTCTCGGAATGAGACTGATATACAGTAGAGCGAGCTTAACAACACCAGCAGTTCTGTGGTGCAATCAGAATCTAATATTTTACAGTGTCTGGTTTTGCCAGATGAGGTGAGCCATAAAAACTGCACTACACTTTTCATGAGCTACAATTGCATAGGGCACTTTGAGTACTTGAATACATTAAACATAACATACAAAACAAATACAGGAAACGTGCTGACACTTTGCCATGTTGCATAATTTTAAACAAGGTGATTTATAAGCAAGGCTGATTTGTAGTAATTAAAACAAAATGACACATTGCTTAGCTGTGAAAATATTAATGACACTACCATCAATGAAACATGTTTTTCTGATGCACCTATAATGCTCTCAAACGCTGCTGAAATTATTCCTCCCCACCGCCCCCCAGCCATCCCCAGAGATTGATTGGTGCATTAATGAGGATGCACGTTCATCTGTTTGTGACTGATGATCCAAAGCATGACACCTGTTTACCCAGATATTTGGTCTGATGTGGAATATGTGATAATGAAATTAATCTGTGATGACTGCGCTTAGTTGAGTGATTTCACAGTTCAGATCATGCGTGTCGTGCATGCTAAATTGATTTAATAACATGGGCTGCTATCCACTAATTTGCTTTGATGTGATATCACTTCATTCTATGGAGTTAAATGCATCTGTACAAATGAAGTATTTATATCTTTATTGAAATAATTGGGGCTAAAATATCAGCCTGACACTATAAATTAGAATTAAGTGCAAAATACATTTTAAATCTGAAAGTCAAGAATGACGCTGCCAAATAATATGTGCTTTAAAATCCTAAATGGATGTGGGATAAATTGTTTCCATTACTGTCTAAATTTATAACAGCAAGGGCTGGGCGATAGGACGATGTTATCGGATATCGACAATGTGTTACAAATCTCCCGATGTCAATTTCAACACTCATTGACAGACAATGATTGACAATATCGGTAAATGGAAAAACCATGGATCTGGGAAGTCGCCAGATATATTAAACAGTAGCCCAGGGTGTGAAATCTGCACCCGCCATCCGCCAATTATGTCGAGGCTGAATCCATCTCCATATTCGTTGAGCTCTTCGCAAGCTCAACTGCAGGTATTTCATGAGCGGGTAAGTTTGCTCATCTACCTGCAACAGTGGTGGGTGATGTGTAAGACATCTTGGAGTAACACATGACAAGAAATGCTGTTAAACACAAAGACATGCTTGAAGAAACACACTTTATTATATTTTTAAGAACAGGACAAAATAAAAACCGTCAGTTCTCATGTCTGATGCACAGTTTGTTCAGAGGCGTGCAGCGGGAGCGTCTCATGGAACAGATGCATGTAAAGAGTTCTCACTCTTTCATTCCCTGTTTCAGTAATCTGAAAACAGTTTGCAAGAATCGTGTTGTGTATGAGAATGCTGCAAATGACCTAAGACCATCTCAGGAGGTGCTTGAAATTTAGTTTAAATTTAGACATTTATTTTCATGGAGCAGTTTGTGCTTAACATGCATTGTGAACGCAACTCTGCAGGTTTGCTCAAATATATCTTTGTATTAAAGAAACAAAGACGAAAGTGATTAAATCATAAAATAATATACAAGACCACGTTTACCTTGAACCTAAAATTGAGCTCTATTTTATTTTCTTTAGGCAGCATTAACTGAATTAACGAAACGCAATACAAACACAAATTCGATAAGAACACACATTTGGCAGCATTATTTTGGGAATGCATGGAAATTTATTAGGCTTATAGCTAATATAAAACTGATGTTTTCTATTTGTTTAAGCACAGACCAAGTGAAGTAACAAACTGTTTTACCCGTTTTTAAAGTAGAAATTATTTGGGTTGTGTTGAACTTTCTAGATGTAATGGTTTATTTTATATATATATATATATATATATATATATATATATACACACTGTATATATTATTATTATAATATGTATTATTATCTTTAAATTTATAATTGTCTGTAGTTCTTAATTTTTAGTCTATTAGTAATTCCCCACCTGTTGTTGTAGACGAATACTTGCGTGATAACAAATGAGGCCGTTGGAGACTGTAAATGTTTGGATTTGGGGAGGTGATGATATAAGATTTTTTGATCACTTCAAATGTTATTTTAATTGATTTTTTCGTTTCGTTTAAAGACCAATTTAAATTTAGAAATATCTTTTGTTTAAATGTTTTTGTGTTTCAATAAATATATTTAATTTTTAAAGAAAAATCAATAAAGCAAAATTATTCAAGGACCCTCGGCAGGGGGGTTAACGATATAATCGGATATCGCGATATTTTTTTAAGGCAATTATCGATCAAATATTTTTTACATATTGCCCAACCCTAATAACAACTTTGGAATTAATTTTCAATGTAGCCATAGGTTAAGTGGGAAATATTTGTCATGATGTGCCAAATATTATGAGAAAAACAATCGGGTTTGTAACTACAGTATGTTAAGACAGACTGATCTTTTCTAAAATAACATGAAAATCACAGCACATCCAAACATTAAAATCGAGTCATATCTTTTTAGCCAGAAAGATCCAAATGGATGTGATGTTGGAGGCACAGCAAGGCATGATCATTTGTCACGTGGTTGCACTCTTGACTTTAAGTTCCACATTTTTTATAAACTCTCTGTTTCATGTTACTTTTAATTAAGGACTAAAACCAAAAATTTTTTTGTTCTGAGCAGAAACAGTATTTTTTTCGTTCTGGTTCCAGTCTTTGTGGCCTTCTTTCCAAATGGTAAACTAAATAAAAGAATGGTTAATAACTTTCTTTTTAAACTGACAATTCTCTGTGCTATATATGGGCGGTATAACCAAACATTTATATCGCAATATTCTTGAAATTTTGGGGTGATAACGATATATATATATATATATATCATGATACACATGTTTTTTTATGTAAAGCGATTCAAAAACTTCTGAAAAAGTTGCTTTTTTTTATTTAAAACGACATCCAAAAAATGGTAGACCTGTCATGGCCTTTGCAATGAAACAAGTTAATTAATAAATATTATTAAAAATTTATATAATGACTATAAACATGTGTCTGCTTTGATTCTGAAGCAAATCCCTCCTTCATATTTATTTTGGATTTAGCCTTCCATTAGATACTGGAAGCCTTTTTGGCAGCTATAGTATACAATATATGCACGGTTCACAAAGGTGTTATTTAAAAAGCTTGTTAGAAGGTGCATCCTCCGCATAGAAATAGGATAAGTGAAAAAATAACATATGGATCAACCGTGCATTTATATGTAGTAATTATAGGCTATATAGTTGTCTAAATGGTCTTCATCCACAAAGGCAAATTAGGCAAAGAAATGTGTGATACAGCAGATTCCTTCAGAATCAAAGCACATGCATATCATTTTCAACTAAAAAGAGAGGATCCACATTTTTGCAGGCAACAGGAAGTGCTGTGATTCCATAAATTTACTGTGATAAACCCTTTGGTCTTTGGTTTCATTAAAAACTTATCAGAATGAAATAGTAACGTTATTAGTTGGTTAACAGCATTTAAACATAACGTTTTCACTCCAGAACAATTGAAAGGGACTTTGTTCCCATTTTTGGGAGAGTTCCACAATAAAAATGAAATAATTTTCAGCTTTCGTTCCTCTAACCATTTCTGGTCTCTGCTTTTAATAAATAATGTATTATGGCCTAATATCACTTTTGTGTTAGAAAGGATGTGATGCTTTTTAAATAATAATTTATGAAGTATGTCACACTAATGAAGGTTGTAATAAGTAATGTATTACGCCTTTATAACACTCAGCATTGGAAATTATATATTTAAAATACAAGTGCATCTCAATAAATTAGAATGTTGTGGAAAAGTTCATTTATTTCAGTAATTCAACTCAAATTGTGAAACTCGGGTATTAAATAAATTCAGTGCACACAGACTGAAGTAGTTTAAGTCTTAGGTTCTTTTAATTGTGATGATTTTGGCTCACATTTAACAAAAACCCACCAATTCACTATCTCAAAAAATTTGAATATGGTGACATGCCAATCAGCTAATCAACTCAAAACACCTGCAAAGGTTTCCTGAGCCTTCAAAATGGTCTCTCAGTTTGGTTCACTAGGCTACACAATCATGGGGAAGACTGCTGATCTGACAGTTGTCCAGAAGACAATCACTGACACCCTTCACAAGGAGGGTAAGCCACAAACATTCATTGCCAAAATAGCTGGCTGTTCACAGAGTGCTGTATCCAAGCATGTTAACAGAAAGTTGAGTGGAAGGAAAAAGTGTGGAAGAAAAAGATGCACAACCAACCAAGAGAACCGCAGCCTTATGATTGTCAAGCAAAATCGATTCAAGAATTTGGGTGAACTTCACAAGGAATGGACTGAGGCTGGGGTCAAGGCATCAAGAGCGACCACACAAAGACATGTCAAGGAATTTGGCTACAGTTGTCGTATTCCTCTTGTTAAGCCACTCCTGAACCACAGACAACGTCAGAGGCGTCTTACCTGAGCTAAGGAGAAGAAGAACTGGACTGTTGCCCAGTGTTCCAAAGTCCTCTTTTCAGATGAGAGCAAGTTTTGTATTTCATTTGGAAACCAAGGTCCTAGAGTCTGGAGGAAGGGTGGAGAAACTCATAGCCCAAGTTGCTTGAAGTCCAGTGTTAAGTTTCCACAGTCTGTGATGATTTGGGGTGCAATGTCATCTGCTGGTGTTGGTCCATTGTGTTTTTTGAAAACCAAAGTCACTGCACCCGTTTACCAAGACATTTGAGCACTTCATGCTTCCTTCTGCTGACCAGCTTTTTAAAGTTGCTGATTTCATTTTCCAGCAGGATTTGGCACCTGCCCACACTGCCAAAAGCACCAAAAGTTGGTTAAATGACCATGGTGTTGGTGTGCTTGACTGGCCAGCAAACTCACCAGACCTGAACCCCATAGAGAATCTATGGGGTATTGTCAAGAGGAAAATGGAAAAACAAGAGACCAAAAAATGCAGATGAGCTGAAGGCCACTGTCAAAGAAACCTGGGCTTCCATACCACCTCAGCAGTGCCACAAACTGATCACCTCCATGCCACGCCGAATTGAGGCAGTAATTAAAGCAAAAGGAGCCCCTACCAAGTATTGAGTACATATACAGTAAATGAACATACTTTCCAGAAGGCCAACAATTCACTAAAAATGTTTTTTTTATTGGTCTTATGATGTATTCTAATTTTTTGAGATAGTGAATTGGTGGGTTTTTGTTAAATGTGAGCCAAAATCATCACAATTAAAAGAACCAAAGACTTAAACTACTTCAGTCTGTGTGCACTGAATTTATTTAATACACGAGTTTCACAATTTGAGTTGATTTACTGAAATAAATGAACTTTTCCACGACATTCTAATTTATTGAGATGCACCTGTACATGAATTATTAATAAATGTATACTCAATTAAATAATGAAAAAAACCTCAAACAAAATTTTAAAAATGCACCTCTCTGTTTTCAATTGTAAAAACAAAAGTTTAAACTGAAAGTTTGGCTTTTTCAAGACTTAGAGGAACTTGTTTATGCATTCATCACCAGTAGGGTGGACTACTGCAATGGACTCCTCACCGGCCTTCCCAAAAAGACCATTAGACACCTGCAGCTCATTCAGAATGCCACTGCCAGGATTCCCACCCGAACCAAAAAAATCAGAGCATATTATTCCAGTCCTCAGGTCTTTACACTGGCTTCCAGTTATATTTAGAATTGATTTTAAAGTACTATTACTTGTTTATAAATCACTCAATGGCCTAGGACCTAAATACATTTCAGATATGCTTACTGAATATAAACCAAACAGACCTCTCAAATCATTAGGATCAAGTCAGTTGGACATACTCACTCACTCATGTTCACTCAAAACAAGGTGAGACAACGTTTAACTATTATGCACCCGCAGATGGAACCAGCTTCCAGAAGAGGTCAGATGTGCTCTAACATAAGCCACATTCAAATCCAGACTGAAAACACATCTGTTTAACTATGCATTTACTGACTGATCACTGTGCTGCACTTACTGATTGCACTGCATTATTTTATTTCTGTATTCTTTTTCTTTTTTTATTCATTTTAATCATTTTTACATTTTACATTACATTTTATTACTTTTTATTCTTATTATTCTTATTTCTTGTTCTTGATTGGTTTTCAAATGTATTTTATCTTGTATTTTCTTTATAATTTTTATGGAAAGCACTTTGAATTTCCATTGTGTATGAAATGTGCTATATGAAGAAATTTGCCTTGCCTTGCCTATTGCCAGTGTTTTAAACTATAATTAGAAAATGTAATTGTCAGTTTAGTTGCCTAATTTCCTTACCAACACAACACATGTATTTGTTTCATTTGTGTCCATTGTTGTATGTTGATTGTTTATTTTTGTAATGTTTTATGCTGCTAATTGCTGGGTATACCTAACTAAACATCAACATTACTTCAGATGAGCAGGTTTTTTTGTGGTAGTACACTCAGTCAATACATCATTCTGTCTCCAATATATAATGTAAAATGCAGTGTAAAGAGATAATTAAAAATGTTATTAAAAAAAGATTCACTTATCACACACATGCAAAAAGGACTTGACTTCAACTCTAAGGACTGCTAGATATAGAGTTCTACATTACAAAGGTGCAGCAATCAACCCAGGTAACTTCATGTCATGTCAATTGCAGTGGCAAGAGGAAATGGGACCCATAAATAGGGACACGAGAATTTTGCTTATAAATGCTGAAATTATGATTTCCTATGTCACTCACTCGACGTTGTGTCGATGTAGTGACACTAGGGGTCACTCTTGGGAGCCCGAGACACCTCTGGTCTTTGATAAAAGGCCAGTGAAAATTGGCGAGTGGTATTTGCATGCCACTCCCCCGGACATACGGATATAAAAGGAGCTGGTATGCAACCACTCATTCAGATTTTCTCTTCGGAGCCGAACGGTCATGCTCATTGAGCTGAATACTACTGTTCATTCACCTCTGCTGGATCTGACGGTGCATTTCTGCGGCTTCCCCCTCCTCTGCACTGGTGCACTGCAGAGAACGCACCTGGGCGCTTCGGCAGAAAAACTGGAGAGTATATTTTCTGAAAGAGCTTTTCCTCCTCTAAAAGGGTATATATTTCTCTAAAAGAGTGGCACACACGGAACGTCTTTTTAAAGACGCGTCTTTTTAAAGATGCCTTCCCGATTGTGTGTTATTCCTGGTTGCGGTCGTTATCTCTCAATTTCGGATGGTCATGATCGCTGTCTTTCGTGTCTGGGCACGACCCACACGGAGGCAGCGTTTGTGGATGGTTCATGTTCTTACTGCGAGAACATGACCATGGCAATGTTGCGGTCGCGGCTTGCTTTCGTAAGAGGCTCCCCGCCTCGTTCCTTCTACCTACAGGTATGAGGCCAGCGCGGCTAGCACTGGGGGCGATTTGGAAACCCCAATGGGATCGTCTCCGCCGGGTATCCCCCCGCGGACCTCCCATTCCCCAGCGCGCTCGTCTGCCCCAATCGGGCTTCTGGATGAGTTCACCGGCTCGTCTCATGGTGAGTCTGGAGCGCAGCATCGGAGAGCGGGCTTGTCCAGTCGGACGCAGAAGCCTCAGCTGAGCTTCCCCCTTCGGGGACGATTGCCCAGTCACAGGCCGATGCCGAAATGACGGACATGCTTTCCTGGGTGGCCGTGAACGTCAGGTTAGAATGGAACCCTCCACTCTCCCCTGAACCCTCGCGGCTTGATGATTGCTTTCTGGGCTTGCGGCGCCGCTCAAAGCAGCCATGCCCCGCTCCAGTGCCATTCTTCCCGGAAGTGCATGAGGAGCTGACGAAGTCGTGGGAGGCACCTTTTACTGCCTGGCCCCGATTCCGCAGTTCCCCCGCTCTCACTACCCTCGATGGCGGGGCGGCCAGGGGCTATATGGCGATTCTCCCAGTGGATAAGGCGCTCGCCACCTGGTGCAGATGCCCTAAGCTCCCGTCCAAGCCCTGTAGGCTCACATCATCCCTTATGGCTAAAGCCTACAGCACTGCTGGACAAGCCACCTCTGCCCTGCATGCCATGGCTCTCCTGCAGGTCCACCATGCCAAGGTGCTGAAAGAACTACATGAGGGTAGTTCCGCGCCAGAATTGATGCAGGAACTGCACTCGGCGACCGACCTCGCTCTCCGAGCGACGAAGGTCATGGCGCGGCCTCTCGGGCGGACGATGGCCACACTAGTGGTCCAGGAGCGCCACCTTTGGCTCAACCTGGTCGAGATGGGCAAGACTGACAAGACACGGTTCCTTGCTGCCCCCATTTCCCAGGTGGGCCTATTCGGCGACACCATTGAGGACTTTGCCCAGCAGTTCTCAGCGGTGAAGCAGCAGACGGAGGCAATCCGGCACATCCTGCCCCGGCGCAGCTCAAGATCCCGCACCCCGTCTGCTCATCGCCAAGGGCGTCCCCCTGCAGTGACTGCACCGGCTCCGCCGCAGCCCGCCGCAGGACGCAGACGCCACCCGTCTCACAGCCGGCGCCAAAGAACCCATGGAGGTCCTCAAAGTGCCCTTGAGACAGGTGACCCAGGGACGAGGGAACCCACTCACGTGGAGCTGGTAAGAAGACCACTCCATCCCCCGGTGGAGGGCCGGGTGGAAAATCTTTTGTTGCCTTTTAGTTTGATTTCGCCGCATGCCCAAGTGGCTGCGGTACCCAACAGTTCAGCAAAAGAGCGGCTTCCTTCCTCCCTGGGTCACATACCTGGTGTGTACGGTTGTCACCACGACTACCGTCCACGGGTTTTTTCTTGCAGGATTGGCGCTCTAGTGGTGGCATTTCCGCCCCTGAGTGCCCAGCTGTGGCACACAGCCACCCCCGATGTGGCAATCTCCATGGGTTATGAGGACAGGCCTCTTCCTCCCCCATCCCAGGCTGTTCTGGGGTGGTCACAAGGAGCCAGGTAAGTGCTTCGATGTCCCTAGACATGTCCCTAGTCCGTCCCACCGTGAGGCCCCACCTGCCGGTATGTCCGACAACGTTGTCCCCTTGGTCCCCCTCGCGTGGAACTTGGACGCGTGGCTCGTGCTTTCCAATCCGTTGCGATGGCTGATCTGGACTGTCTGACTCAGCTACGTGATTCAGTTCACCAGGTGCCCACCCAGGTTCAGCAGTATTCACTTCACCTTGGTCAAGGGCGAAAACGCTGCCACCCTGTGCGCGGAGATCGCTACCCTCCTACGGAAGGACGCGATAGAACCTGTCCCTCCAGCCGAGATGAAGAAAGGGTTTTACAGCCCCTACTTCGTATCGAAAAAAGGTGGTGGGTTGCGGCCAATCTTGGACCTGCAAGTACTGAACTGGGCTTTACACAGACTCCCGTTCAAGATGCTGACACAAAAACGCATTCTGGCGAGCGTCCAGCAGCGGACGCACTGTCATGGCAGGTTACCATCAGGGGAGAGTGGAGACTCCACCCTCAGGTGGTCCAGTTGATTTGGAGTCGATTCGGACGGGCACAGGTGGACCTGTTCACCTCCCAAGAATCCTCCCACTGCCCACTCTGGTACACCCTCACCGAGGCCCCCCTCGGCATAGACGCACTGGCACACAGCTGGACCCCTGGCCTATGCAAATATGCATTTCCCCCAGTGAGCCTGCTTGCACAGACCCTGTGCAAGGTCAGGGAGGACGAGGAGCAGGTCATCCTGGTAGCACCCTACTGGCCCACCCAGACATGGTTCTCGGATCTCATGCTCTCGCGACAGCTCACCCCTGGTGAATTCCCCTGGGAAGGACCTTCTCTCTCAGGGACGGGGCACCCTCTGGCACCTGCGCCCAGACCTCTGGAATCTCCATGTCTGGCCCCGCGGTGGTAGACACGATCACTCAGGCTAGGGCCCCCTCTATGAGGCGTCTGTATGCCTTTAAGTGGCGTCTGTTCGCTAAGTGGTGTTCTTCCCTATGCGAAGACCCCAGAGATGCGCAGTCGGATCAGTGCTTTCCTTCCTGCAGGAGAGGTTGGAAGGGAGGCTGTCCCCTTCCACCTTGAAGGTGTACGTTGCCGCCATAGCAGCACACCATGACGCATTCGACGGTAAGTTCTTAGGGAAGCACGACCTGATCATCAGGTTCCTAAGAGGCACCAGGAGGCTGAATCTCTCCAGACCGCGCCTCGTTCCATCATGGGACCTCGCTGTAGCTCTTCAGGGTCTACAGAGAGCCCCCTTTGAGCCTTTGCAGTCAGCCGAGCTTAAGGCACTCTCCTTGAAGACTGCCCTCCTGACTGCGCTCACCTCCATCAAGAGGGTAGGTGACCTGCAAGCGTTCTCTGTCAGTGAAACATGCCTGGAGTTCGGTCCGGGTTACTCTCATGTGATCCTGATACCCTGACTGGGCTATGTGCCCAAGATTCCCACCACCCCTTTTAGGGACCAGGTGGTGAACCTGCAAGCGCTGCCCCAGGAGGAGGCAGACCCAGCCCTGTCGTTGCTGTGTCTGGTGCATGCTTTACGCATCTATTTGGATTGCACGCAGAGCTTTAGAATCTCTGAGCAGTTCTTTGTCTGCTTTGGTGCACAGTGGAAAGGAAGCGCTGTCTCCAAGCAGAGGATCGTCCACTGGCTCATTGATGCTATAACTATGGTATATCTTGCCCAGGACATGCTGCCCCCGGTAGGGCTATGAGCCCATTCTACCAGAGGTGTAGTGGCTTCCTGGGCCCTGGCCAGAGGTGCCTCTCTAACAGACATTTGCAGAGCAGCTGCCTGGGCAACACCCAACACCTTTGCAAGGTTCTTCAACCTCCAGGTGGAACCGGTTTCGTCCCAGGTAGTGGCACGCAACACCAGCAGATAAGCCCAGGATAGCTGGCCAGGTGTATCGCTTGCACATAGTGCCTTCCACCTCCCTTGGAACTGAAGACATGCGCCATTAATTCCCAGTAGTGTTCACAAACTTTGTTCCCTGGTTGACTTCCTCCGAGCCCTGTGGCAGTCAAGTTTACAGAGAGACTCGCTGCCGGCCCAGTACACTTGCTAACTAAGAGTCCTGTTCTGGGTTAGGTGCTCCACATGTGGCAGTTCCCTGTAAGGCTAACCCCATGAGATATATATCTTCCATTAGTTCGTTTCCCTTTTGGCAAACTGCGTCTTCCTTGGGCAGAGCCCCTCTGCCCCAGTCTCCATGTTTGTAGTAACTCCTCCCCCATTGGGTAGGATCTACCTTGAATACTCTCCACATGGTCGGAAAGACCATGTGACATATTTTTCCACTTAAATATCCCCCCCTCTCTTTGGGCGAGGTGTGGTCTCCGTGGTGTCTTCCCCTTGGGAGGGATACCCCCGACTAGACCTGGCGGCCCAGTCGGATAATCCCCCTTCTTTTTTAGGGAGTGGAAAAAGAGAAGGGGAAAAGAGGCCACGACTGGGTTAAGCCTGTCTCTATCCTTTGGGTTGTCGACTTGTCCCCAAAGGGCCGTTCGACACTCATAATTATGTTGGGGGAGGTTATGTGTCGACCTGGTGTGCTGGCTATGAGGCACACAGTAGTCTGCCCACCACACACCGCCAGTTCACGTAACACAGTTCAGCCAATTGTGGTGTTTCGTATAGGGACCCCTAGTGTCACTACATCGACACAACGTCGAGTGAGTGACAGAAAGGGAATGTCATGGTTACTTGTGTAACCTCCATTCCCTGATGGAGGGAACGAGACGTTGTGTCCCTCCTGCCACAATGCTGAACTACCCGCTGAAATGGCCGGACCTTATATCGGCTCCTCAGCATAAAACCTGAATGAGTGGTTGCATACCAGCTCCTTTTATACACGTATGTCAGGGGGAGTGGCATGCAAATACCTCTCGCCAATTTTCATTGGCCTTTTATCAAAGACCAGAGGTGTCTCAGGCTCCCAAGAGTGACCCCTAGTGTCACTACATCGACACAACGTCTCGTTCCCTCCATCAGGGAATGGAGGTTACACAAGTAACCATGATGTTATACTGTACCAACCATTGATGTTGTTAAATTCTTAAAATAAGTTTGACATCATTATGTCATTATTACTCACCCTCATATAGTTCCAAATCTGTATGTAACTTTCTTCCTTCCATGGAACACAAATGGAGAAATGTTGAAGATCTTTTCCATGCAACAACAGTTCATAGTCACCATGTGTGTCAATATCTATAAAAACAACAAGACACTTTAAAAGCACCATAAGTGTGGTCCATATGACTCATTATTTATAATCTTTTCAGTGCAGCAGTCATATGGACTACTTTTATGCTCATTATGGTTGTCCTTTTTGGAACTTATTAGTACATAGTCACTATGAATCACATGTTGAGTTTTAACAAAATATTTTTCACAAATTCTCCTTTTGTGTTCCATTGATGAATGAATGTTGTGAATCTGGAATGACATAGGGGGAAAAACAGAATTTTCATTATTGTCTAAACTATTCCTGGTTCATCAAAATACAGAGAAAGGAAACACCTAAATAAATAATTTAATTAAAAATTTTACTGTACATACAGCATACTTTATAAAGTCAAATAAAGCTGACCCTGTTAACACAGATTTGCATAGTATAATGTTATTTTTAAGTCACCTACAGGCTATATATACAAGGCCCAATCCAGTAGATTTTTCAAATGAAACTGTTTATACAACCTTTGATGATTTTAATAATTCAATGTCAAGTCAAAATAAAACAATTATATTTTAAATTAAAACTGCAACACACAAATTTCGTGATACATTTTTGATTACGTTAATTGTCTTTCTGTAGACAGTCCATTTACACAAAACACCAAAATTACAAAGATCATGTTGACGTTAATACACACAAGATAACTTGGAGAGGCTGAATAAACTATATCAGCTGCCAATAGCGGCTCTGTCCTTCACAAATTCATTCCTTTTATAACTCCTTGATGAGTCTGATATTGAACAGAGATGAAACTCAGTGGTGAGATGAAATGACTTTCTGATTAAGTGTGATATTTCCTGGAAGTGTTGCACCTACACTGAGCTCGGCTTTAATCTTTAATGTTTTAATCATTAAGTGTGGAAGATGAAAGAAATATTCAACATATGGATAATAATTCCTCTGCTCTGCTTAATTGATGCTCCATTCAGCCTTGAAGCATTTGATTTAAAGACCAAATAGTCTTGCTGGTTGGCTTCCTGCTCCATTCTGCAAGTGTTCGTGCCTAAAGCTAAAGTGTGTAATTTCTGTGCCACTTGGGTCACCAAATTGCAAAATATAAATAAATAAATAAATATTGTTTTCAAATCATTTTCCCAAACTCTCCCCCTGTCTTCCATAGTCGATCAAACAGAAACTCCATACATAAATGGGGTCCATACGTACTCTGAAAATAAGGGTATTTGGACACAGACATCTCGCTCCCAAACTTGTTTGAGCCAGTGTTGCTGTGCCAGGCTGGTCAGGATGCTCAAACAAACAGAGCAATGTTTTGAATGTTCCACAGAGCTTTAGTTGCAACATTGTAGGAAACCAGCCTACAAATGGCTTACTTATATTTGTCTCTGTATATTAAGCTGGAATAGAAGAAGGTATTTTAACAATGAAAAAGTTACACATTTTAGCTTTAAACCGTTAAACTTACAAAAATGTTCAGTTACTCTGAGTCCTCACAATATCCATACAAAGATGACTTTGGTAGTTCTGAATTTCATTAACATGAGCCTCTTCTCAGGTGTCAGATCTCTCCCAGCTGCCCAACTATACTGTAATGATGAGTCAATGGAGTTGAGATCCATGTGCAGCTTTAATACTAATAAACGTAGTAATACAGACAGGCATGGGTTCAATCACCAGCAACAGTAATATCCAAGGTCATCCAGAGAGGTGGTCAATAAACAGGCAAGAGGTCAGGGCAGGCGGCAGACAATCACAGGTTATATCTAGGAAATCAAGGCAGTAATAGTAGGCAGGCAGCAACGGGTCAAAACAGGGTAAACAGTCCAGGATCAAACACAGGAAATGCAATAAACTCAGGGAACATTCAGAAATGTCAGCCAGGGCAAAACAAGACTTGCAATGATAGAGAGTGAGTGTGAGACTTAAATAGCTGAATAGATTGGAAACAGGTGAACAGGTAATAATTGCCAGGTTATGGGGATTATGGGTAATGGAGTCCAGAGAGTTAAAGTCAATCCCCAGGTGATGGAGCCCTCTGGTGGTGAGTGGGAAAACAACAAAGGCAGGATTCATAACATATAGAGTTGTGCTCAAAAGTTTGCATACCCTGGCAGAAATTGTGAAATTTTGGCATTGATTTTAAAAATATGACTGATCATGAAGTCTTTTATTTAAGGATAGTGATCATATGAAGCCATTTATCATCACATAGTTGTTTGGCTCCTTTTTAAATCATAACGATAACAGAAATCACCCAAATGGCCCTGATCAAAAGTTTGCATACCCTTGAATGTTTGGCCTTGTTACAGACATACAAGGTGACACACACAGGTTTAAATGGCAATTAAAGGTTAATTTCCCACACCTGTGGCTTTTTAAATTGCAATTAGTGTCTGTGTATAAATAGTCAATGAGTTTGTTAGCTCTCATGTGGATGAAATGAGCAGGCTAGATACTGAGCCATGGGGAGCAGAAAAGAACTGTCAAAAGACCTGCGTAACAAGGTAATGGAACTTTATAAAGATGGAAAAGGTTTTAAAAAGATATCCAAAGCCTTGAAAATGCCAGTCAGTACTGTTCAATCACTTATTAAGAAATGGAAAATTCGGGGATCTCTTGATACCAAGCCAAGGTCAGGTACACCAAGAAAGATTTCAGCCACAACTGCCAGAAGAATTGTTCGGGATACAAAGAAAAACCCACAGGTAACCTCAGGAGAAATACAGGATGCTCTGGAAAAAGACGGTGTGGTTGTTTCAAGGAGCACAATACGACGATACTTGAACAAAAATGAGCTGTATTGCCAGAAAGAAGCCTTTACTGTGCCAGTGCCATGAATGACAACACCTTGACACGCCCCACAGCTTCTGGCACATTGTAATTTGGATTGACGAGACCAAAATAGAGCTTTATGGTCACAACCATAAGAGCTATGTTTGGAGAGGGGTCAGCAAGGCCTATAGTGAAATGAATACCATCCCCACTGTGAAGCATGGTGGTGGCTCACTGATGTTTTGGGGGTGTGTGAAAGGCACGGGTAATCTTGTGAAAATTGATGGCAAGATGATTAAAGCATTTTATCAGAAAATACTGGCAGACAATTTGCATTCTTCTGCACGAAAGCTGCACATGGGGTGCTCTTGGACTTTCCAGCACGACAATGACCCTAAGCACAAGGCCAAGTTGACCCTCCAGTGGTTACAGCAGAAAAAGGTGAAGGTTCTGGAGTGGCCATCACAGTCTCCTGACCTTAATATCATCGATCCACTCTGGGGAGATCTCAAACGTGCAGTTCATGCAAGACGACCAAAGACTTTGCATGACCTGGAGGCATTTTCCCAAGACGAATGGGCAGCTATACCACCTGCAAGTATTTGGGGCCTCGTAGACAACTATTACAAAAGACTGCATGCTGTCATTGATGCTAAAGGGGCAATACACAGTATTAAGAACAAAGGGTATGAAGACTTTTGAACAGGGGTCATTTCATTGTTTTCTTTGTTGCCATGTTTTGTTTTATGATTGTGCCATTCTGTTATAACCTACAGTTGAATATGAATCCCATAAGAAATAAAATAAACGTGTCTTGCCTGCTCACTCATGTTTTCTTTAAAAATGGTACATATATTACCAATTCTACAAGGGTATGCAAACTTTTGAGCACAACTGTACACATATTTCAAGTCAAAATGTCTCTATGGTAACTGAGGAGTGAAACAAATAATTTACCTAGCAGCCGTGTGCTTTTTCTTACATTTTCATTGTCAAACCAGCTTATCAGTGTGAACTCAATATTGTGTTGATAGTCTGCTTTTTTGGAGTTCTTGGTAAATACAAATTTGATTATTTTTATTTTTTTAAGGATAGTTCACCCATCAACAACAATTATTTACTCACGCTCATGTCCAAAATGTTATTTTGAAGAATCTCCAAGCTGCTCTGTCCCATACAATAACACCATTAAGTGACAAGATGATGTCAAGCTCCACAAATGACAAAAAAAGCACCATAATATAAAAAACAAAAAAACAAAATAGTCCATGCAACTCATATTCCATTCAAATCTCATTCACTCATGCACATTTTTAAACTTGGTGCATGAAGACACATTGTGTCATGTTTGACATGATTGTCGTGTGGGTAAAGGCCGAAACATACTCTACACAAGTACATGAATGCAGACGATTCTAGATACGCAAGCTCAATTTTGTGCGTAGTTGTGTCAGAATTTCCAGAATGTGTCAGAAAGCAATTCATAATAAAACGCAAGTGCACGTTGCATTCTCAGCGTTGCTGTAAGGGGCGCTATAGCAAGATTAGTGTGAACTGTCCACTTCTATGGGAGACATGTTGTAAATAAATAAATGATTACAAAAAAAATATATTGTTTGTCTAAAATGTTCCCTGCAGTCTCTGGTATTTTTATATGTTTATTGACCATTCTGGAGCTGTTACTGCAGAAGAGCACATCTGCGATCAGGTGCATGCTGGATATTCTTTAAATAATCTGCTTTCTGCCTCATTCTATATATGAAATACACATGAGATCAGTAAAAGACACTGTTGTAACAACACGATTATGGTTGGAAGTAAGATATATGCACTAAATAATGTGTAATTTGTCATGTTTACATTCTGCATTCATGGTGCTAATGCTAATGGCTAATGCTATACGTGGCCAAAATAACATGACATTGTCTTCGAAAATGTTACTATACTCAAATTTGAAATAGAACATTATCATACTTTACTTCCATTGTGTTAATATGGATCTACTTTTGAACAACAAACTTTGAAGTGTGTACTTCAAAAAGAGACCACAATGCAATGGAGTTATGAACAGCCATTGTATTTTGAGTATGTCCTTTTTAGGTTTGTGCTCAAAACAAAGGGGCGCAAGGCAACAGAATTTAGTACATCTACATTTTTCAATTATTCATTTTTACAATTTTATCCAGAGCAACTTAGTTGAGAATAATACAAATAGATGCAATCAGCGGAAAAACATCATGGTTACTGATGTAACCTCTGTTCCCTGATGGAGGAAATGAGACGTTGTGTCGATTTACTGACACTAGGGGTTCGCTCTTGAGAGCCCTAATCACCTTTGCTTTATTCAGAAAAAGGCCAATGAAAATTGCCGAGTGGAATTTGCATGCTGCTCTCCGCCCGGGACATACGGGTATAAAAGGAGATGGCACGCACTACTTATTCAGATTTGTGCTGAGGAGCCGAGAGAGAGTCCTGGCCATGTCAGCGGTCGGTTCACTGCTGTGGCAGGAGGGACACAAAGTCTTATTCCCTCCATCAGGGAACAGAGGTTACATCAGTAACCAAGACGTTCCCTGTCTGTCACTCACTCGATGTTGTGTCGATGTAGTGACACTAGGGGTTCCTATATGAAACACCGCAGGCGCTGAAAGGTGTCACGAGGTACTGAGGAGTGGACACAGGAAAGCTGCTGCGTGCCTCATCGTGACCTTCCAGCGAGTTAGGTGAGGCATCTCCCTGGTCCTGTTAAGGGTAGGAGGAGGCACTTACCCGATGAGGCTACAGGCGGTGGCCTTTCCTGATTTTGTATTAAGCAATTTCCTGCTGAGCACCTGCTAGTATAGCGCTGGGGAAGTGCTCTACCCTCTCCAGGAGGGAGAGCACTACAGAGACCACATCCCACCAGAGGGAGGTTAACATGTGGAGAATACCTCACATGGACTTACCAACGGGGAAGTTCACATATGGAATGATGCCACTGGGAAGGACCCTATCTATGGAGAGGGTACACAGCAACAGTGGCCGAGGCAGAGCGAAGCTCTGTCGAGGGGAAACACAGGGTTCACCGAGGGGAAACCGAACAGTGGAAATGCATCATATGGGATTACCGAGGGGGGAATCACCACGTATGGAGCACTGAGCCCAAGTACACAGGCTCACCTGAAAAGGGGCATACCATGAGTACTGGGCCCTGTGGCGATACTCCTCCGCCGAGTTCGTCACCGAACAGTGCTTAAGAAATTAAAGAGGTGTCCAGTGTTCACCAGTTGCGGGGAACTGTTGTGGACAAGATAGCGCACATTATCACCTTGAAAGGGGAAAGGCGCTAATGCAAGTGATACACCCGAATGGCTGCCCGGCCTACCTGTTGTTACCCCGTAACACTCAGGTCAAAACCGGTTCTATGCGCAGTTTGTAGAACCTCACAAAGGTATTGGGTGTAGCCCAACCCACTGCTCTGCATATGTCTGTTAGAGAGGTGGCCCTCACCAGTGCCAAGGAGGACGCAACACCTTTAGTGGAGTGCACCCGGACTCCCAAGGGGCATGGCAGATCTTGTGATTGGTAAGCCACAGAAATGGCATCCACAATCTAATGGGCCAGCCTCTGTTTGGAGACAGCTTTCCCCTTCTGCTGCCCTCCAAAACAGACAAAGAGCTGCTCTGAGCATCTAAAGCTCTGCGTGTGGTCCAGATAGATGTGCAGGCCGTGAACTGGACACAGCAACAACAAGGCCGGGTCTTCCTCCTCTGAAGGGAGCGCTTGCAAGTTCACCACCTGATCCCAAAAGGGAGTGGTGGGAACTTTGGGCACGTAACCGGGCCGGGGTCTCAAGATCATGTGAGAGTGTGCTGGCCTGAACTCCAGGCATTCGCTGGTGACAGAGAGCGCCTGCAGGTCCCCAACCCTCTTGATAGAGGTGAGAGCCACCAGGAGGGCCGTCTTAAGTGACAAAGTACTGAGCTCAGCCTGCTCCAGGGGCTCAAAGGGGGCTCTCTGTAGGGCAGGTAGGACCACAGAGAGATCCCAAGAGGGAATCAGGCGTGGCCTAGGAGGATTCAATCTCCTCGCGCCCCTGAGGAACCTGGTGATCAGGTCGTGCTGTCATGAGGGTCTCCCATCCAGTGTATCGTGATACACTGTTATAGCAGCCACGTACACCTTCAGGGTGGAGGGAGACAGCCGTCTCTCCAGCCCCTCCTGTAGGAAGGACAACACAGACCCGACCGCGCATCTCTGTGGATCTCCCCCATGGGAGGAACACCAATTTGCAAAGAGACGCCACTTCAGAGCGTACAGCCACCTCATGGAGGGGGCTCTGGCCTGGGTGATCATGTCTATCACTGCTGGCGGAAGGCCTGCTAGGTCTTCCATGTCCCATCCAGATGTGGAGGTTCCAGAGGTCTGGCCGCGGGTGCCGGAGCGTGCCCTGCCCCTGAGTGAGAAGGTCCTGCCTCAGGGGAATGTGCCAGGGAGGGGCTACTGCCAGAGGCATCAGGTCTGAGAACCAAGTCCGGTTGGGCCAGTATGGCGCAACCATCAGGACTTGCTGCGCATCCTCCCTGACTTTGCACAATGTCTGCACAATGAGGCTTACTGGGGGAAACACATACTTGTGCAGCCCCTGAGGCCAGCTGTGCGCCAAGGCATCCGTGCCAAGGGGAGCCTCGGACAGGGAGTACCAAAGGGGGCAATGCGAAGACTCTCGGGAGGTGAACAGGTCCACCTGCGCCTCCACGAATCTCTCCCAAATAAGCTGGACTGCGTGGGGGTGGAGTCTCCACTCTCCGCGGAGCTATACCTGTTGTGAGAGTGCATACGCTGCATGGTTGAGGACGCAGCGGCTCGCACAGACTTCAATGTCTGCTGACTCCAAAGGAGGCAGCGGCGGGCAAGTTGCGACATGCGACGTGAGCGTACACCACCCTGGTGGTTTATGTATACCATGGTCACTGTGTTGTCCGTCTGGACCAAAAAGTGCTTGACCTGAATCAACGGCTGAAGCGTCAGCGTCCGCCTCATCCTGTGCTCTACCACCCGAGAGGGTCCGCTTCCGAAAGCAGGAGCCCACCCGCCGATGCTGCAACCAATAACTCATCCTCGTCGCAAGCCCCGAACAAGACATTAAATCCGCCCTGTGGCGGACCGCCTGCATCGCTTGTGAACTCTACCGGGCAGAACGAGCATTCTGGAGGATGGGAGGACCGTGGGGCCTGAGCCGGTGAAAACACTCCCATATCCACATCCAGATTGCCCACGGTGCTCGCCGACACAGCTGTCTGATTTTCAACCCAGGACGGATCGGGTTGGGAAGCAGCCGCGGTGGCTCTCTGCTTCATGAAGAAGGAAGAGAGCCGCGACCGCAACGTTCTCATGGGCCTGTTCTCACAGTGAGAACATGACCCCTCCACAAAAGCTGCCTTGGCGTGCTGGCGACCCAAGCACTTGAGACAGATTTCATGGCCATCCAGTGGGGTGAGATAACGGCCACACCCAGTAGCACAAAGGCGAAAGGACATCTTTAAAAAGATTTTACAGAAAATATACTCTTTTGAATATACTCTATTTTACACCTGTGGACTCAGGGGAAGCACAACACTCGACTGTGCGAGGGTGACCACTGATATGTGCTGTAATTCCAGCAGCAAATAGGGAGGTGATGGGACAAACACACAAATGCACTCGGCTCCGAAGAACAGGTCTGAATGAGTGGTGCATGCCATCTCCTTTTATACCCATATGTCCAGGCGGAGAGCGGCATGCAAGTTCCACTCGCCAATTTTCATTGGCCTTTTCTGAATAAAGCAAAGGTGATTGGGGCTCTCAAGAGTGAACCCCTAGTGTCACTACATCGACTCAACGTCGAGTGAGTGAGTGACAGACAGGGAACAATAGTTAATCTGTGTATTCTTTGTATATGTTACCAGCTTCAGGTCTATGAGATATCTGAGACAGCAGCAAGTGAAACACAGGCTATGGAGCACTGTTAATCATTATTATAAACTGTTGGAAACATGAAGAGACAGAAAAACGTTATGTCTTTTCCCAATTTCATTCAGTTTACTACTAAGTAGGGGTGTGCAGCGAAGCCACTATCTGTATCTGTATCTGTTCATATGACAAAATTATCTGTATATGTCTCTGTATTCTAATAGAACCAGATGTGGATGGGGCTTAAACTGGAAATTGGTCATAACTAAATGAAACGCCTATTTTTAAATGTTACTCTTACATTCATAGTTTCTATATATAAAATATGCCTTATAAATGCCTTTTCATAATAATAGCCTCATAATAATAATAATAATAATAATTATTATTATTATTATTAGGTGCCTAACACCAAAGGTGCATTTGTTAGTGTTCTTTTTATTATTATTATTTTATAAAATCACGAAACTGGACTCTTTAGATTCTGTGTCGAATGATACCAATTTTGCCAAAGTTGGCCATTTTGGTTGTTGGCCATTTTGAATTTTTGTTTTGAGAGTAACTTTTTGGGGGAAAAAATTACTTTTTAGAGTAGGTTTAAAAGTGGGTACTTTTTACTCTCACTCAAGTAAATTTCTAATGACATTTTTGTACTTTTACTTCGTTAAAATGGGCGGCGTTCCTGCCATTACATTACTGGGTTTAATTTTAATTATTGTGTAATTTATTGAGAGATTACTGAATGGTACTTTTATGACAGTGGAAGTTCACACAGCTGTGCGCACTATCACAGAGTGTCACTCAAGCCGAGTCCATCACTGCTGCAGCATCATGCTCTTCTAAGTGAAACACTTTCTTCGCTCTGCACAGTAAAAAAGGAATAGTTTCATCATGCAATGCCTTAATTTAAAAAAAAAAAGTCAAGCAGATATTTCAAGATTAAAATTGCAGTTCCAACTTAAGGCAACACATTGTGGTAAGTTTTGGCTCTAATGATAACGCGGGCTTTTCTGTGACATGGTGATGGTAATTTTCAGGGTGATTCTGTAAATATGGGCTCTTGTGGTATCAGTTTTTAAGTGTAAATTTTTTAATCTGCAGCAATATATCAGTGCAGTTTGTCCTGCATCCCGAATGTCATAAGCAGTATTTACACATTTACCCCGCACCCTCGCGGGGATACTGGAAACTATCACAGCTACTTTGGGTGGATTAACTGTATAAATCCATTTTAAAAAATCCACGTTAAGTGTAAATGCCTTTTGCTCTGCCGATCGTGTTCTTGACAATTGGAGCACAAACAGACAGCATTTCACAGGCTGCATACTCTGCTTTTAGGGAGCGGCGGTACTGCTGTACAGAACTAATGATCTAAATTCCTTCGACACTGAAAACTGTAACTACATTGAACTAACAACTATAAGCTATGAAACTGCGAAAATAGGCATTAATAAAACATGATCTTGCTTTGGTTTATATTTCCCTGTGGGACATTGTTCATGTTTTCACTGTAATAAAACACAAAAAGAATGTGAAATTTCTCATCCACACATTCTCATATCACAACACTTTTGAAGATATGAATTTAACCACTGGAGTTATATGGATTACTTTTATGCTGACTTATGTGATTTATTTAGCTATAAAATGTTGGCACCCATTCACTTGCACTTTATGGACCAAAAGAGCTAAGAAATTCTTCTAAAAATCTTTATTTGTTTTCTGCAAAAGAAAGGAAGTCATACACATCTGAGATGGCATAAGGGTGAGTGAATGATAAGAGAATTTTCATTTTGGGGTGAACTGTCCCTTTAAGGGCTCTTGACAGATCTGGATTCATTTGTCAATAAGAAGAGAGGTTTGGAAACCTTTCTTTGTTTTTGGTGATTCACATTCTTCTCTGCAAATCGCCCCCTGCTGGGCTGGGAGAAGAACTTCTAGCAAAAAATGACTTAAATATTGATCTGTTTCTCACCCACACCTATTATATCACTTCTGAAGATATGGATTTAACCAGTCATATGGATTACTTTTATGGTGCCTGCATTTGCTTTTGGAGCATAAAAATCTGAGCACCCATTCACTTGCATTGTACTGACCTACAGAGCTGAAATATTCTTCTAAAAAATTTAATGTGTGTTCTGCAGAAGAAAAGAAGTCACTTGAGTACTTGAGTACTCTTTTAATTGGATACTTTCTTACTCAAGTAATTATTTATGTTAGCACTTTTACTTCTACTTGAGTAATTATTTTTTAAAGTCATTTTACTTTTACTTGAGTACAGTTTTTGGCTACTCTACTCACCTCTGGTAATGGTGACCTTAGGTTCTCTATCCAGACAAACACTAGGATGACTTCACTGTTCTGGAATGAGCAAGGCCAACCCCTGTAACCACAGAAACGTCATACCAGTGGCTACATGACCTGTCAATCAAATCTTGACTAGCATCCTTTGGCTGCATCTATTCACTGAAAAAACCAATGCACATTTTGGAGAGGCCATGGAGCCTTTGATCTGGTTTGATTGACAGCTCCGCCTATGAATTACAGAGAGACTCATGGGTGGGCTCAAACAACGCGGACGTTTCTCTGGAATAGTGGAGACCTCAAGTCTTCGATGCTGATTGATGAAATATGTTTTATAATCAATATTTTATTGATAATAGACATTTTAATTTATGTGATGACGCAAGCAAAGGATGATCAGTCGTTTTTTTCTTTCTCAGTTTTCGCTGTTTTGGATAAAATGGTCAAGTCTACTTTCAATCATGGACATTTACCATGGATTGTATTCTTGAATTTCCTGCCATCGTCTGATCAGATCAAAACCAGAAGATTTAAAAGATAAGTAATACCGCTCACATGTTGCATGTTTTAAAATCCACTCTTTCAGTATTTTAATGCATTTCTGTAATGACATCATTCAGATTGCAAAACAGTGGGCATATTTCAAAGCTAGAGACTTGTAGCTTTCAAACAATATAAGGTTTGGCAAGATTAAAGTCGGATATGAGGGTAATATAGTCCAGTAAACATTAAAAATGCTAAAAAAGCATATATGGGACGATGCCAGTTAACGGGCTAAACTAGCTCTTCAGTATACTTACTGTCTGACTGTTCATATGACAACTAAAGAAGAAAACATTTGCAACATTTTGTAAGGAATTTATTTATTTTTAATTTATTGTATTTAAATGTTTTATCAATTTTATTATTAAATTAAAAAAAGAGTTCACATCTATCTGAGTGTGTATTTTTATAAAAAATGATTGAAATACGATAAGATGTATCATGCTGCATCAAGACTTATTTTATAATCAAATCATAATGATGTTTCTAAAAATGCTATTAACTTTTGATAATTTTTATCTATTGTCATTGATAGACTCTTTGGCTGATGCCAAGAACAACGCATATTCAGGGTTGGGAGGGTTACTTTTGAAATGTATTTCACTACAGATTACAGAATATATGCTGTAAAATGTAATTTGTAATGTATTCCGTTAAATTACTCAAGGTCACTAACGTATTCTAAATACTTTGGATTACTTCTTCAGCACTGGTAGATTTTTTCACTTGTTTTGACTATAAAAACTCTGCCAGTACAGTAAGACAAAATACACATGTTAAAAATACATTATCTGAAAAACCTAAATATCTTATGCAGTGTTATTTCTAAAACAAGATAAATCAAAAGGATGTTTAGATATTTTTTACAGGAAAACAATACAAAAATTATTATCAAGAATATGATACTAATAATAATACTAATAATAATAATATAATGATGTTAAATGTATATAGTGACTTTCCAGAGCTCAAGAACACAGCACAGTTTAAAGAAGAAGAAAAAAGATAGACCATGTTTCAATTTATTTGTTTTACATAAGGAGGAATATTACAAATACATGAATACTCTATGGAGCATTTTAACTTTTTTCGGAATAAAGTCTTAACCAAATGATTACCTTAATCGCTGATGTAGATATAAATGTGGTCCACTTTAAGAGACGTCTAGACGAGCTCCGACCTGAAATCATCTCTTCAGGTCAGGAATTTAACATCACGCTCAGGTTTAGGCTATACATGAATACATGGGAATCATTATGTGTGAATCGTGTGATACATTGACATTTCAAGAAGTGGAATGTGTATATGATGTCGTATCTTAATTAATGTTACACTTGACAAGCTCCAGACAAGCACAATTAACGGAGACCGCAAACAGAGTCAAGACTGCGCCCATCCGATCTGAAATCACACCGTGCGCATTTTCATTCATAAGGTTTACACTTAATAGAAATATTGGCTGCACAGATTCATAAAATCATTGTAATTTTGGATGTATTTATTTAAAATGTCACTTTATCCTTGTGCTTCTTGGATACTCAGTCAAACTAATATTTTTTTCTATTATTCGGATGAATAATTTATTCGTTTTTAAGTCATTATTCGTGCCTTTCCGAATAAGGTATTCGGCTTCGGGCACATCCCTACTACTGAGATAATAAAATATATAACAATATACATATATTTATATAGATATAGTATCCTATTTATATTACTAATAATAATTATATTCAATTATATCTTTCTTTTGATGAACATGCTTCCATTTCACTCACGCATGCGCACACTCACTGAAATACACGCGTGCTGAACACTCAACATGGCAGTTGAACAGAGAATACAAGATAAACTGAGAAGTTTAACTTCAAAACAATCTTAACCAAATAATACAAAGTTTCTGACCCAGATTCACATCTCCAATCTGTTAAAACATTACTTACAAACATATACACATATAAAGCACACTTTCAATGCATTAATTAGTCCCATTGCTTAATTACTTTTATAACAAGCTGCAAAACGAAACATTTTAAAACATATATAGGCATATATATTGTATGTTTATATATATATATATATATATTATATGTATACAGTTGCAATCAAAATTATTCAACCCCCCTGACCAGCAATACATTCTGGTGATGTGAATTAAAACACATTAACTAAAACCTCAGTAAACAGTCAAAGTAAGTTTTTAATACACATTTGAGTGATTTTGAGAACAAAGAGTTCAGTTTACCCAAATTTTAAAATAAAAAATAACTAATTCTCTCCATAAATGTCATGTCAAAAATATTCAACCCCTAAAGTCAATCATTTGTGGAGCATCCTTTATCCTTAATAACAGCAAATACATGTTTCAGGTAAGTGTTCTCAGGCTTCGGACACCACTCTATTAGAATTTTTACACATTTCTCATGAGCAAAAGCTTCCAGCTCATTGACATTCTTTGGTTTCTGTGCTGCCACTGCTTCCTTGAAATCCCAACAAAGGTTTGCAATGGGATTTTAATGATGGACTGAAAGGGCCATTTAAGGACATTCCATGACCTATCCCTGAACCAGATTTTGGACAACTTGAATGCATTCTTGGTATTATTGTCTTGCTGGAAAGTCCAGTGATCACCGAGCTTCAATTTACACACTCAAGGCATCATATTTTTCATGCAAAAATGGCCTGATACCTGAAAGAATCTATGGTGTCAGTCACATAGTCAGGATAGCCATTTCCTGCAGCCGCAAAACACCCCATAACAGGACTGACCCACCTCCATGCTTGACTGTGGGGATGGTGTCGTTCTTGTCATCACCTTGTCATCTTACTCCAGATGTACTGCTGACCCATGGGTCTAAAACTCATTTTCAGTTTAGTGTCATACGTCTATAAAACCTTCTTCCAGGACTCCACAGGTCTTTCCTAATTAATTCTTGAATATTCAAGTCAACATTTCCCTTGGTGAAGTTTTGCTTTCTTCCGCACCCCAAGAATGTTGCTATTGTACCATATTTAAAAAATTTTATGAATGGTGCTGCCAACTGTCTACTGGAAATTGAAGTGCCTTGGAAATGTACTTTTAGCCATGACCTTTCTTGTGTAATGAAATAATCTCCTCTATTAGCTTTTGAGACAGCTTATATTTAATTGAATTTTTTGCATAGAAATACATTTTTGCTTACAACGCTAAACGTAAATTTTAAAACTTAAATAAGTGCCATTGCAGATTGATGACTTAATTTTGTTTTAAAACAATTACTTGTGTAGCCTTACATATTTAAGAAACAGCTTCATGCAATATGGGTTGAATAATTATGACATGGCTGTATTTTTAAAAAATCCTGCTATTTAGAAATATTAGGTTATATATTCCCACTATGACTTTGAATGTGTCACTCAACTGATATAGATGTAAAGTTTAAAAATTCTGGGTCATCAGAAAAGCTTACCTTTCTAAATCCTTTCTGTCTTCTTTGCAGATCCTTGGCATTCTAGCTGTCAGTTTGTCCAGATACTCAGGTGACATTTCACCCCATGCTTCCTGTAGCACTTGCCATAGATGTGGCTGTCTTGTCGGGCACTTCTCACGCACCTTAATTCTAGCTGATCCCACAAAACCTCAATGGGGTTAAGATCCATAACACTCTTTTCCAATTATCTGTTGTCCAATGTCTGTGTTTCTTTGCCCACTCTAACCATTTCTTTTTGTTTTTCTGTTTCAAAAGTGGCTTTTTCTTTGCAATTCTTCGCATAAGGCCTGCACCCCAGAGTCTACACTTTACTGTTGTACATGAAACTGGTGTTGAACGGGTAGAATTCAATGAAGCTGTCAGCTGAGGACATGTGAGGCATCTGTTTCTCAAACTAGAGACTCTCATGTACTTATCCTCTTGTTTAGTTGTACATCTGGGCCTTCCAAATCTCTTTCTGCCCTTGTTAGAGCCAGTTGTCCTTTGTCTTTGAAGACTGTAGTGTACACCTTTGATGAAATCTTCAGTTTTCAAGCATTGTATAGCCTTCATTCCTCAAAACAATGATTGACTGATGATTTTCTAAAGAAAGCTGTTTCTTTTTTGCCATTTTTGACCTAATATTGACCTTAAGACATGCCAGTCTATTGCATACTGTGGCAACTCAAAAACAAGCACAAAGACAACATTAAGCTTCATTTAACGAACCAAATAGCTTCCAACTGTATTTGATATAATGGCAAGTTATTTTCTATTACCAAATTAGCAATTTAGCATGATTACTCAAGGATAAGGTGTTGGAGTGATGACTGCAGAAAATGGGGCCTGTCTAAATTTGATCAAAAATGACTTTTTTCAAATAGTGATGACGCTTTTTTTACATCAGTAATGTCCTGACTATACTTTGTGATCAGTTGAATGCCACTTTGGTGAATTAAAGTACCAATTTCCTTCTAAAACAGCAAAATCTGTATATTATTCCAAACGTTTGGTCACCAGTGTGTGTGTGTGTATATATATATATATATATATATATATATATATATACACACACACACACACACACACACACACACACACACCACACTGGCGGCCAAACGTTTGGAATAATATACGAGTGGCTGCTGGCAATGACGAAGATGATAACGTGAAGAACCCAAGTGCAATTTTATTGACAAACGTGATATCCAAAAAACCCTAATTACAAACGTGAAACATAAACATGAACTTGACTTAAAACTTGACATAAACACAGCTTGACATAAACTGACAATGTTACATTCACAATACCTGACAAAGCACAATGGGAAAACATGAGGGCTTAAATACATAGGCATGGGAGAACACATGACAAAGATAACCAATGAACAAACAGAACTGATAACAGGATAACAAGACAATAAACCAATGTACCAATGTGTACAAGACACATGAACATGGAGGGAAAACAGGACATCACCTGATTAGGGATACATGACATGAAACAGGAAATAAACTTTTCAAAATAAATGAATCAACAAAATACACATGACACACACACACACACACACACACACACACACACACACACACATATATATATATATATATATATATATATATATATATATACTTAACAACTCACTTAAACTCTTTATAACACTCTCTTAAACATTTTGTTGTCATAAGAACCAATAAAGGAATATTTTAATGAGATGTATTCATACCTGTGTGAAACATGAAGAGACAGAAAAACGTTAATTCTTTCCCCATTTACGTCCCGTTTACAGGCCTTTGCACACCAAACGCGAATATTCGGCGCGATTTCTCGGCGTGATTAACATTTTGAATTGAAACAATAGATTCCTATTAAGCCATTCTCACCTTGACCGAACATTAGTGCCAAATCGCATGGCGACAAAGCAAACCTTTTTTTACGGAGGAGGCTGTTTCACACCAAACGTGACGAGATTATGGGGGCGAATCACAGGTGAATGACCCTTTCTGATAGAAAGCAAAGCGAATGTTCGCCATTAGCATATTTACTCCTGTACAATAGGTGGTGCTAATCGACAAGCAATTTTACCCTGATACTGTATGTGCCTCAACGCACATTTGAGCTGGTCTGCCCTCCACCCATCACCAGGCTAGAAGAAATAACCACTTGACAAATTTGCAAAACAAGCAAGAAAAGCAAACGATTCTCTAGCAAGCAGATCGAATACATACAATGCATATTTCTACCGGCTGAAGCAGCGATGACGAGTGTGTTGTTGATTTGCTCAACAAGGAAGAAAACTTTCGAGATGCTTCACAAACTATTTCAGTTTACCAGTTGAACAAGATGACTGACAGTATTATCATAAGGGTGTCTGAGGGTGATTAGAAAGAATCGAGAGTACAAGATGATATTAATGTTTAAAACGTAATCATTTGAAACAATATTTTATATGCCACTGCCAAACATACTGTATATAATTGTGATAAGTTAGTTTGTTTAAAATCACTACATAATGCACACTCATTATGACTGCTCAAACAAACGTTTGACTGTCTTATTGCCATGTACATCTACTTGTGTTATATTTGCTAAAAACCCTTCATGTTTCTAATTAAACGTGATGAAATTTAAACACTCCAAGAGTGCAAGCATTAAGTATTTTTTATGTGTACAGCGCTTTTCACAACACATTATTTCAAAGCAGCTTTACAGAAAATTATGCTTTTACAGCAAAAGCTGTAATATTTGTAATGCCTGAGAGTCATAGTTGTGCGGTTTGTTAAAAAAAAAAATAATAATAATAATAATAATAATTATTATTATTATTATTATTATTATTGTTGTAAATTGTGCCTTAAAATAAATAAATAAATGATATTTGTACTTAGACCCCCAGTGAGCAAGCAGGCGATCTCACCCAACAAAACAATTGTCTGAACCATTATTAGATACTTTAATACTGCTAACAAATATTAAAAATAGCATAGCAAAAATTTTGTTTGTGGTATTCAAAGGCACACAGAGTGCACTGCAAGTCACAGCAATAGTATTAATATTATTAATATTTGAGAGTCACGTGATGCCATGCGAGGTTCGGATGTGTGAACGGCGAGCTCTGCGCACTTTGCTAGTTTTAACACTTTTGATTATATAAACCGGTGAGATTCGATATACTCTGTTCCATAACTGTTTTAGGAGGGCAATATGTTTAAGAATACAAAAACCTCAGGCTCTGGAGACATTAAAAACACTTCCGTGCTCAAGCAGATACCCCTGAGAAGGCCGTAAGTCCGGGAGCCAATTTGGCCGGAGAAATGCAGGAAATTTGTCGAGAAATGTTGAACATGTCGGCAATGCTGACAAATGTCGTTGCTGACTTGGAAGATCTTGCTGTAATACATCGATCAATCACTGGCATGGAGATGAAATTCACTGAGGTGGACACAAGAGTAGGGGATGTCAAGAAACGGATCGATTATCTGGAGTCATCGGAGAGGGAATTAGCTGCTAATCTGCTAGCAACCAAGACGTGATTTGGAGCACGCCTGGGAGAAATTGGAGGACATGGAGAACCGTAACCGGCGGAATAACGTCCGAATCATTGGAATTCCTGAAGCTGAAGAGGGTCAGGATAAGGTGAAATTCCTGGACGGGCTCTTTCTGAACCCGCTTGACATAATAGGCCATTAGCTGGAAATCGAGCGAGCTCACAGAGTTCTGGCTTGGCGATCCACTGAGGGAGACAGGTCCCGATCAATTCTGGCCAAATTTCTGAGGTCCCGATCAATTCTGGCCAAATTTCTGAGATTATCCGATAAAGATCTTGTGTTGCGTAAGGCGAGAAGTAAAGGAAGGATTTTTTTGGAAGAACCACAGAATTTTCTTCTTCCCAGACTTTGTGAATTCGACAAGAGAGTGTAGGGCTTTACTGGTTGTTTAGATCAGTGTTACTATCAGAAATAATTAATAATTATTTATGTAGTTATTAATTAATATTTAAATTAATCAATTGAATCTAACTCATTAAAACCTCATATGGGTTCCAGTAAATGTAGTGTGCTATGTTTATGAGCAAGTTTGGTTATTAGCAATAATTAATAATTATCAAAGATAATTATTAATTATTAAAATCAATAGAACATTGATGAGAATCAATGTTAGCTTTTTTATCCTTTAAATCAACAATTATCAAAGATAATCGTTAATTGTTAACATCGATGAAACATTAATTAAAATTAACACTAGCTTATTGATCATTCAGATTCAACAACCATCAAAGATAATTATCAATTATCAAAAATCAATAGAATATTAATAAGGATTAACATTGACGGGGCACCACCCTGAAATCAGGGACTAATAACCAAATAGTAAAACAGTCTCAATATTAGATTGTTTTCTTTGGAAAATCGACATCCGAAGAATATCGATTTTCGGGAAAAAAAAACAATGAATGAAGGTTTGAATCCGAGCACTGACATCTCATCAGCATGAGATGTAAACAAAGTTTATTTATGCAGTAATATCAATTAGTAATTAATACAATGCAGTCAATAAACTTCCGACTTACAACTACAAACTAAACAGTGATATGATTAGATATGGAAATAAAATAATCCTATAACACATAAGGTGTGTGTGTGACAGTGTGTGTGTGTGTGTCAGTGTGGTTATTACGAGAGAGAGAGAGAGAGAGAGAGAGAGAGAGAGAGAGAAGTGACAGCCCTAAAGCCGATTTCGCGATAGTGGGAGAGAAAGCAGCTCTCAGTTTATCACTCAGAGACACGGTTTTATGAGCGGGGCTCGTAAAAGTCCCGCGTTATTTGACTCTTTAATGGATGAACTCAGTTGCTGTCTCACCCGCGATGGCGAAATTGCACAACAGTCCAATTTGGTTGGACCACAATACAGCAAAACAAATTTGTGATAATTAATACCCTGAGTATTAATAATGAGCGGACGTGGCGGTCCGTAAACTGTACAAGCAAAAACCTTGAAACACAAGAATAACACACTATAATATTCTATCTCTGCCCAGATGTAACCTCTTACTTGAATCACATGAGGACACAGGTAGAATGTGTTTTCCTCCGTCCTTTAACTCTGACCCGGTTCCTTGAGGCTCGGGTGATGATGGGAGGCCGTTTCCTCGCTCTGTTGGCGGGCGGTACAGCTGTTGATTCTCGGCGGGCTGGCGGAGAACTCAGAAATGTCGACTTGATTGAAGATGGAAGAGAAATCTTTAATCTCTTCACTTCTGCAGGCAAACAGATGAAGATGCAGATTGCTCGGCGGTCTCCTTCGGATCCGTTTGAGTGTTCAGTTGAACACAGAGTAATCTCAACTCATCCAGCGAGATGGAGATTGTATGGCCACAGTTTCAAGTCAGATGTTACTTCCTTGTGCCACGAGGTTGCACCTGAGAGCAGCAAAGAGCTACGTCTATATTCGGTGAACAAAGTCGCTGGAAGTGAATTCTGGAAGCATTTCAGAGGTATTTCAACTCCTGATGATGTCATGTTTGAGGGACGTTCTGTTGTGTGCCTCATCCAATAGGAGTTGAGTGTTCAATCCTTTAGTGAGCAAGGCTTCATGGATTTGCAGTCTGTTTTGGACTCCCTTTGTTTGATTTTGGCGCGATTTTTATCAGTAAGATTTACAACTTGGAAGGTGGGGGCTTGAGTTAGGTTTTTACGACTGTTAGGCCTGCCTTTGTCTTCTATCTGAATACATGAGGCCCAACAAGAGAAACATGATCGATTCAAGGAATGCAAGAAACTCTTACATCAACGGAAGGTCACTTTTGCACTGATGTTCCTGGCCACATTGAGAACAAATGCTAAGGATGGCTGTAAAATATTTACATGTCCCCAGCAAGTGATGTCCTTCATAAAGTCAATGGAGTGAGTAAGTAATTTTGTGGTACTGATGTTGTAGCCAAATGGATCGACTCACTGAACATTCACTTGACTGTTTGAGGAACTGAGCGCCTTTTTTGTTTCTTTTTGTGCTAGTTCTGCCTAGTGGCTGGAGTTTGTTTTATAGATTATCTGTTGTTATGTAACTCTGTCTCACAAAATTTGTATAGAAACACCGGACTTGAGCAGTCCGAAGGCAAATTTGTCACCGGGGCTCTCGTAGGCATGCATGGACTGTTTGAGTTTAGAGGGATGGACGCCTGTTGGTGCTGTCGTGCGCGGGGTTAATGCGCACATTTTTCTTTTTTCTGTTTGTTTGGTTCTGGGGGAAGTTCAGGGTTTGATTGTTGCATTAATGTTGGAATGTGGTCTTTATAATTTTGTTTTTGACACACAATCTATTTTTCTCATATGTCAAAATGTCATATGTTAATATGAGTGAATTGTCTCTCTCCAGGTGGAATGTGAATGGGTTGGGGCACCCCATAAAAAGAAGGAAGTTTTTTTCTCTTCTTAAGTGTAAGAAATATGATATAGTGTTTCTACAAGAAACACATCTTTCCCTGCAGGAAGCTGAACATTTTGGGAAGATATGGGTTGGACATGTTTTCTTTAGTGCTGGCTCAAGTAAGAGCAGGGGAGTCGTTACACTGATAAGTAAGCAACTACAATTCAAATGTCTCAAACAGATTAAAGATAAATTAGGAAGAGTCATTATTGTTTTAGCAGAAATTCAGGGGCAAAGTCTTATTTTGGCTAATATTTACACACCTAACATTGAAGATCAGGGATTTTTTATAGATCTTGAAGGGATGTTGCAAGCTGCTGGCACCCCTCATGATATAATATTGTGAGGAGACTTTAATCTTTTGATGCACTCAGTCCTTGATCATAGTGAAGCAAAAGTGTGCAAGTCCTCTAGAGCAACATTGACGCTTCACAGGATGTGTAAAAATCTTGGTCTTACAGATACTTGGAGACTTTTGAACCCATCTGGTAGGGACTATACATTTTTTTCATTTCATCTGTTGCTGATTGCTCATTTGGAAACATTTTTAGTCTCAGATCACTCCCTGGTGAGTTTAGAGGTGTTGCCACAATGGAGAAAAGGAAATCATAGAGTTGGTGCTTTAATGTATCCCTTTTGCAAAATGAGGCTGAAATCAATGTTTATAAGGAGACCAACTGGTCCTCAGTATCCTCTGTGGGCATGGCTTGGGAGGCACTTAAGGCAGTTCTTAGGGGCAGGATCATACAGCATGCCTCATTCACCAAAAAAAAATCCAAAGCATGAGAACTTGTGGAGATGGAAGGGAATATTAAAAGTGCCAAGGCAGAGCTGAAGCACAAAATGTCATCTGATAGCCTCAGAGAATTGACCCAATTGAAATACAGATATAAAACTTTTTTGTCATAGAAGGTGGAGTTTTGGTTATTCAGGGCAAGACAGTCATACTTTGAGTTGGGGGATAAAGCAGGAAAACTTCTGGCTAGATATATAAAACAGAGAGAGTCTTTTTCAATCATTCCCTCAGTGAAATCTGCTGGTGGTGAAATATTTACCTCAGCCATTGATATTAATAATGCTTTTAAAGAATTCTATCTTGATCTCTATAGTTCCATGTCTTTGTCTACTGATGAGGATATTAGAAACTTTGTGGAACCATTAGAACTTCCTAAACTGGTGGCTGAGAAAAAAAATCTCTTGATTCTGAGATAACCTTGGAGGAGCTTTGTGAGGTAATTAAGGCCTTGTCTACAGGCAAGGCTCCAGGGCCAGATGGCTTTGCCACTGAATTTTTTAGATCTTATACTACAGAATTGGCTCCAATTTTGCTAGAAGTTTATACAGAATCATTAAAGAATGGAAAACTTCCACCAACCATGATGCAAGCCCGCATCAGTCTGATTCTTAAAAAGGACAAAGATCCAAGTGAGTGTAAGAGATACCGTCCAATTTCCCTGATCCAGCTAGACTAAGGCTAACCGATTAAGTAAAGTTATGACATCTCTTATATATATAGATCAGGTGGGGTTTATTCCAGGCCATAGCTCTTCTGATAACATTAGGCGTTTCATCAATATCATGTGGTCAGAGGTGAATGATCAGACTCCGGTCGCTGCCATCTTACTTGATGCCGAAAAGGAATACTTTTATTGGTTGGATTAAGTTACTTAAGTTACAAAGTACGTGGTTCTCAGGCGTCTGTAATACTCTTGCGGAGGCTCGTGCCTCTTCTGGGTGATGGCGAAAGCAGCTATGGTAGCAGAGGCTTCGTCGATATACAGCGAATACTCATCGTGTAGGGCTTTACACAGAGCTGAGTAGCGGTTTTTGTGTACCAGTCGGTAGCGTTTCCATGAATGCATGGACACTCCTTAACGTGGTCTTCCATATGAGCTTGAGTTTTTCACATGACGAAGCATAAGGCAAGTCAACCAGGCAGTGCTCAATTTCTCTAAGATAACTGTCGATGTTTGAATCTCGATTACTTGGGTCAAAGCATTCTATGTCCCCTGTGAGGGACTTGAGTTGTCGGATGCGCAAGCGTTGGTGTCGGTATGACCACGGGTCATCCGAGTCATTCGAAACATCATAGTCACTCAGATCGCTATAGTGATGAGGACGACTTCCTCCCCTTTGTGGTGGGGAAGGAGTCCAGTCAACGCGTGGGGGTGGACCCCGGGTTGCGTACGGCTCCCTAGCTAATGGGATCTTCGAGCTGCTTACACCACTCTGGGTTTCTCAGGGACACATTCCTACGCGTATCACTAAAAAGGGGGCCCCCTTCTATGTCCGATGTTGTGCTGTGCGTTTCAGCTGCACTTACCTGATCTGACTCTACTTTTAGCTGGGCAGCTTGAAGCTGCCTGTGCAGGGTTTCATTTTCCTGCTGCATCCGGGCATTATCTTCCTGTGCCTGGACTTTCTCAGCTTGGGTGCACAACGTCTTGGTGCAGGCTGAGATTTTCCTTCTGCACCGCTTGATAGCTGCTCTGCAGCTGGGTGAGCTGGGCCTGGTGCTCGGCGGTTTGCAGTTGGGTTCTGCGGTGATGAAGGAGGAACATTTGGCCCACAAGGTCCAGGATTGTGCGCATTGGCTTCCCGACCGGGTTGTTGACATAATCAACTAGTTCCTGCAATGCTTCATCACAACGACTAATATTGTAGCTGTTATCTCTCTCCTTTATGGAGAGACAGAGGACAGCAGCAACTACATCTTGCAGTGCTGGGTCGACTAACCTCTGTGGAGCTTCAGCTCCAGTCACGCAGGGCGATTGGTGACTCATTTTACTGGGGCCGTAAAAATTCTTGTGATAGTGGCTCTGATAGCCTGTTGTTTTACAGTTTCTATAATGCTAACACGAACGCACAGGTGAGAGGCTTTGACCTGTGGCTTACGGGCTACTGTTATGTAATGTGCAAATTTCACAGCGTTCTCTCTTTGGTGGACATCAATGAAGTGACTTGGCACCTCTCTGTAACATTTAGATGAAAGCATTAGGAGTTAAATAACAACAACAGCAGGTTTTAAGCAGACTATAGTAAATTTGCCAACCCCTAATTCACTCTTAAGAGCACTTTCACACCACACTGGCTTATGTTTGGCAAGTTTTGAGAAGTAAATTGTCAAACAGAACCAAACTTTGAAGTAAGGATTCAAGTTATTACTTTGGATTCTTATGCATACACACTGTGACAAAACAGTCACTCCTAACATGCCACACCCTCCTTTTCTGACCTTCTTGGGCGATCTGTACCGTAAGGGCAATGCCTGACACATGGGTCATTCAGCACCCACGCACTACACGACACCGGTTCCGAAATAGTCTAATGGGTTCCAACACCTTCGCAGAGGTGACTAGAGCAAAGCTCTCCCTTGGCAAACCATTATAGACAGAGACCTGCAACGTAAGCATCACAAGCTACATGCAAGATAAGTTGTCTATCACAAAACGGGCCTGGATTGACACCTTTCAAGGGATTATGCTAATAGACCCTGTTTACATATGTCCCATTAATACGGAACCACTGTTAGTTGGCCAGGACCTACTGAACCGACTGGCTCCGCTCATTGACTGCCGTCGTGGACACATGTGGGCTCAGGATGACATACCGAGACCACTTGGTCCAGAAAACAGTTCGCCAGCTTCAGATGCACACGTCGCCATCGTCCAAAAAAATCCAGCAGAGGACGACTCCAATAAGAACAATTACAGGGCCTGGGTAAAACCCTTCAGGGTACTATAGTCACTGTAAATTTGCAATCCGTTCTTATCAATAACACTTTGCACGCTTTAGGGACTTTGTCAGAGAAAACAACTTATGCGTGTATCGTTAGAGATCTAATGTAGGACCTCAGGGAAATTAGCTCCTCAGTCAACAGTCTGAGTGGTGGAAGGATTCCAGCTTACCTGGTCTCCCTAGACCTTGTCGAACAAATCGCTACTATCTCCGTTGTGCAACCTTCACAGATACACATGGCATATAGTTTTGGCATTGAAATTCCAATCCATGTAAATCTTCAGAACCTCAAAACAGGATTTATCCTCAATCTACCATCATAGGCAGAATATATATAGACTAAAGTCCGTATTTAATGTTGGTTTTCAGAGAGGTAATGCACACATTCACCTCAAAAAACCACCAACACTTGCCTACCATGATGAGGACCCCTCGCTCTACCTTATCCCTAACCTAAATATGTGTACCAAGACAAAGTACATTCATTTGGTTTGTAAAAACGCAACCCCTCTGTTGTAAGAGAGGTGACTAACTACCTCCCTGAACAAGTGTCATGGTTGCATGTCCATCAAAGATGAAGGAACAGAGACAAAGTTAGAGCGAGCAGGCAATCGCTGGCTCGTTAACACACCAGCCACCGAAATCCCAGTGTCATATGACTGCCATGATACAGCCACTAAACTAAGGCTACCAAACCAAACGGTGTTCTTAATGGTTCCCCAAGGAGCCATCGTGCACACTGACGATATTGTCCTCCATCATCTCAACGTCAAGAAACATGACACAGAAATTGAGATCATGGACGCATTTAGAGGTCACAGCCTCACCATTGATGACACCCTTCAACAGCAGCTTCAGGCTGTAGGGATGAAATTAGTGAAGTTCAGTCTCAAACCGACTGGCTTGACCACTATATTTCCTAGTCACATAAGCAGATCGTCATCTTACCAAGAACAACCTATCAGTTTTGTTGCCCTCTGGCTCCTCCTTAGTGGTTGGATACTCATCGCAATTATTGCACATGCCATGTACAGGTACATTCAACACCTACAGGCCAGACTGGACTCACTTCTCATACAGCTGTGTTTTACACACCAGTCTGAGCTCATCCCACAGGTTAACACCAATCATTTCCAAGAATAAGCCTTTTAACCTTTAACCCTCCTTTCTTCTAACATTTTGTTCCTAGTAACCAATGTCAGGTTCTACTTTGATTTTGTGTTATGACCAAAGAACAACAAAGGATTGTGTTATGGTTAATGCTGTGCCTTCCAGTAACTTGAAATGTTTATGTGTGATGAATGTAGTTTTAGATTTAGCTAGAAGTTCTATGTCCAGATGTGCCTCAATCTCTGTCAAGACGATAAAGCCTCTGTGAACTCTAATGAACTGTATGGACTGTGCAACCATTTTTCTTTCCTATCAGGAATACATGGATGCGTAACCCACAGGTTACTGTGAACCGACAAGAACTGTTCGGCCCTTCAGCTCTAAAGATGCTGGACAACAACCAACTCTTCAGAACAAAGGGGGGAATGTTGGGCCTCATGTATTCAGATAGAAGACAAAGGCAGGCCTAATACAGTCGTAAAAACCTAACTCAAGCCCCCACATTCCAAGTCGTAAATCTTACTGATAAAAATCGTGCCAAAATCAAACAAAGGGAGTCCAAAACAAACTGCAAATCCCATGAAGCCTTGCTCATTAAAGGATCAAACTCTCAACTCCTATTGGATGAGGCACACAACAGAACGTCCCTCAAACATGACATCATCAGGAGTTGAAATACCTCTGAAATGCTTTCGGGATTTGCTTCCAGCGACTTTGTTCACCGAGTATAGACGTAGTTTATTTGCTGCTCTCAGGTGCAACCTCGTGGCACAAGGAAGTAACGTCCGACTTGAAACTGTGGCCATACAATCTCCATCTCGCTGGACGAGTTGAGATTACTCTGTGTTCAACTGAACACTCTAACGGATCCGAAGGAGACCGCCGAGCAATTCGCATCTCCATCCATTTGCCTACAGAAGTGAAGAGATTAAAGATTTCTCTTCCATCTTCAATCAAGTCGACATTTCTGAGTTCTCCGCCAGCCCGCCGAGAATCAACAGCCGTACCGCCCGCCGACAGAGCGAGGAAACGGCCTCCCGTCATCACCTGAGCCTCAAGGAACTGGGTCAGAGTTAAAGGATGGAGTAAAACACATTCTACCTGTGTCCTCATGCGATTCAAGTAAGAGGTTTACGTCTGGGCAGAGACAGAATATTATAGTGTGTTATTCTTGTATTTGAAAGTTTTTGCTTGTACAGTTTACGGACCGCCATGTCTGCTCATTATTAATATTCAGGGTATTAATTATAACAAATTTGTGGGACTGTTTACGAGCCGTCCACCACGTCTCTGAGCGATGAACTAACGGCTGTTTTCTCTCCCACGATCGCGAAATCGGCTTTAGGGCCGTCATCTCTTTCTCTCTCGTACTAACCACACACCCACACACACACACACACCTTATGTGTTATAGAATTATTTTTATTTCCATATCTAATCATATCACTGTTTAGTTTGTAGTTGTAAGTCGGAAGTTTATTGACTGCATTGTATTAATTATTAATTGATATTACTGCACAAATAAACTTTGTTTATATTACAAAGAGAAGTGTTTTGGTTTGTTTTGCATACGCCTGTGTCATGCTGACGGGATGTCAGTGCTCGGATTCAAACCTTCATTCATTGTTCACCATCAACATTCATTCTTCATTCACCACCAACTTCATTCTTCATTCACCACCAACTCTAGAAGCATGTGGCAGGGAATTAACATCATCATGGACTTTAAAGGGAATAAAAACTCCACCATGAACACCGCTGCCTCTCTCCCGGATGAGCTAAATACTTTTTATGCTCGTTTTGAGGAAAATAACACCGCCCTCGTGGAGAGAGCTCTCGCGGCCGAAGCTACAGAGGTTAGTTCACTCTCCGTCTCTGTAGCGGACGTAACCCAATCCTTCCGACGGGTGAATATCCACAAAGCCGCGGGCCCAGACGGCATTCCAGGCCACGTCATCAGAGCGTGCGCGAACCAGATGGCTGGTGTTTTTACGGACATTTTCAACCGTTCCCTCTCTTTGTCTGTAGTCCCCACATGCTTTAAAACATCCACCATTGTGCCTGTTCCAAAGCAATCAAAAATAACTTGCTTAAATGACTGGCGTCCTTTTGCTCTGACCCCCATCATCAGCAAATGCTTTGAGAGACTAATCAGAGATTACATCTGCTCTGTGCTGCCTCTCTCTCTTGACCCGTTGCAGTTTGCTTACCGCAACAACCGCTCCACTGATGATGCCATTGCATCTACAATACACACTGCTCTCTCCCACTTGGAAAAAACGAACACTTATGTGAGAATGCTGTTTGTAGACTACAGCTCAGCATTCAACACCATAGTGCCCTCCGAGCTTGATGAGAAACTCCGGGCTCTGGGCTTAAACAGCTCACTGTGCAGCTGGATCCTGGACTTCCTGTCAAGCAGACGCCAGGTGGTTAGAATAGGCAGCAACATCTCCTCATCACTAACCCTCAACACTGGAGCCCCACAGGGCTGTGTTCTCAGCCCACTACTGTATTCCTTGTACACACATGACTGTGTGGCAACACATAGCTCCAATGCCATCATTAAGTTTGCTGATGACACGACGGTGGTAGGTCTGATCACTGACAATGATGAAACAGCCTACAGAGAGGAGGTGCACACTCTTACACACTGGTGTCAGGAGCACAACCTCTCCCTCAACGTCAGTAAGAAAAAGGAGCTTGTGGTGGACTTCAGAAGAAAAGACAGAGAACACAGTCCCATCACCATCAATGGAGCACCAGTGGAGAGAGTCAGCAGCTTCAAGTTCCTGGGTGTCCACATCACTGAGGAACTCACATGGTCCATCCACACTGAAGTCGTTGTGAAGAAGGCTCATCAGCGCCTCTTCTTCTTGAGACGGCTGAGGAAGTTTGGAATGAACCGCCACATCCAAACACGGTTCTACACCTGCACTGTAGAGAGCATCCTGACTGGCTGCATCTCCGCCTGGTACGGCAATAGCACCGCCCACAACCGCAAAGCACTGCAAAGAGTGGTGCGAACTGCCAGACACATCATCGGAGGTGAGCTTCCCTCCCTCCAGGAAATATATACAAGGCGGTGTGTGAAAAAAGCTCGGAGGATCATCAGAGACTCCAGCCACCCGAGCCTAGGGCTGTTCTCACTGCTACCATCAGGCAGGCGGTATCGCAGCATCAGGACCCGCACCAGCCGACTCCATGACAGCTTCTTCCCCCAGGCAATCAGACCTCTGAACTCTTGATCTCCCACGATCAAAATACATCAGCACTGCACTTTATTACCCTTACTCTTATATCTCACACCGGACTGTCATAAATTATATTATTATTATGTTATATTCTCTCTTAACAACTCACTATCAACCGACAGCCTGAATGCCAATAGAGTACAATACTGTACATTCTATATTTACTACTATATATACTTTTTTATATGTTTTTTTTATTTATTTTTTTATTGAATAATGTGTATCTATACAGTGCGTATTGTATAATGTACAGTGTATAATATTATTTGTATATTGTTGAGTGTAATTATGTGTATATCAGATTAAATTGTGCTGTGTTAATTTGATGTTATTGTAAATTGGTACTGTCTCATCACTGTCACGACTGCTATGTTGATCGGAACTGCACCCAAGAATTTCACACACCATTGCACTTGTGTATATGGCTGTGTGACAATAAAGTGATTTGATTTGATTTGATTTGTTTTTTTTGTTTTTTTCGAAAATCGATATTCTTCGGATGTCGATTTTCCTAAGAAAACAATCTAATATTGAGACTGTTTTACTATCTGGTTATTAGTCCCTGATTCCAGGGTGGTGCCCCATCAATGTTAATCCTTATTAATATTCTATTGATTTTTGATAATTGATAATTATCTTTGATGGTTGTTGAATTTGAATGATCAATAAGCTAGTGTTAATTTTAATTAATATTTCATCGATGTTAACAATTAACAATTATCTTTGATAATTGTTGATTTTAAAGTATTAAAAAAAAGCTAACATTGATTCTCATCAATGTTCTATTGATTTTAATAATTAATAATTATCTTTGATAATTATTAATTATTGCTAATAACCAAACTTGCTCCTAAAGTTGGCACACTACATTTACTGGAGCCGCATGTGAGGTTTTAATGAGTTAGATTCAGTTGATTAATTTAAATATTAATTAATTACTACAGAAATAATTATTAATTATTTCTGATAGTAACACTGATCTAAACAACCAGTAAAGCCCTACAAGCAGAAGGGTGAAAAATCACAGGGGGTTGGCTTGACAGGCAACACAAATATGTGGCCACCTAAGGTAAGCATTTTTGCTTATAATTCATTTGTGTTGCTCGTCAGAGTTTGCCCGTGGTGGTAAGCACACTCAAAAAGCTTATCCAAAATTAAAGAGCAAAAAAGAAAAGGTTTTAATTCCAGAAGAAATAATTGCATGCAATGATCTGTTTTTTTTTTTTTTTTTTTAATTATTATTGTTTTTTTTTTAACTGTTAGATGGATAACAGTAAATTAAAGCAGATAAAGTTTAAAAAAAAGCCGGGCAGGCATGAATCGCAGGTTTTTGACCGGGTTGGCAGAAAATCCTGTAGGTCACCTGAGAAAGGTGGTAGAATAGTTGCGTTTTAGAATTATAGTATTTTTTTGAGATCTCTGTGTTTATAAAGGCCTTGTGTTTGTAAAAAGTGTGAAATTTCTTTGTCTGTGAGAGTGTTTGTGTCTGTGTTTGAAAGTGTGTGAAGTGTGACTGAAATACAATTATGTATGGAAGTATATGACTGAGTACAAGTATGAGCTAAGTAGAGGGACTGGAATGTATGATGCGTCTTTGAAATAAAAGGAACACAGTGTGTATGTTATATGAGCCCTATAAATAAGGGGACAAGTGTGAATTTGAATGTAATATGAGCCCCAAAAAAATAAAAATAAAAATTAAAGGGATACAATGAATGGAATAAATGTTGCCTAATAAAGAATGTTTGTTTTTTATATGTTGAATGGATGTTGGGAATGAAAGCCTGTCTCTTGTGAAAATTTGGAAAGGAATTTCCTTTGTTAACACAGAGAAAACTAAAAACGTTCCGAGACATTGGCTTTGTAGGTTGTTTGGCCATTCTTCAAATTGTAGAATTTGTGATCCAGACAGAGAGACTCAATCTTTGCTGTGTAACTAATGAGAAGTATATATGCAATTTACAGCAAAGAAAATCTATTAAAGCCTATTTTAACCTTTCATCAATATATGAGGCAGAAGAGATCTGATGATTAGAGGCAAAGAGGGCATTTCAAAATTATTCTAGTTGCAAAGTGGTGTTAAAACCAATGTATATGTAATATATGTAATATATATATATATATATGGAAGGTTAAATATAATACAGTATAAACTGACAATAGGAAATAGTATAAAAATGGTGAGACAACACAGCTGTAAAACAAAATGTGCATGAGAGCAAAAAGTTAACTCTTAGCTGGCTGGACTAAATTTAGTCTTGGGCTGTTCTTTTCATGCCATGAATGAAGCCTGAAGTAAAATAAACTAAACTTAGAAAGAGCAGCTGTTGTTGGACATGTGCCAGATCATAACTCCTAAATTAGACTGTAGCACAGAAATTTACTTGACTTCATACAGATAATGTATACTTAAAAGTTGTATAACTGTGCTTAGAGTTAAATTTCATATCACAGTGACAAAGAAGACTATTAAAATTATAAAGAACTATAAAGTGATTGAATTCCATTTGGGAAATCACATTATCTGGACAAACAATAAAGCTTTGAGTCCAGTGTATTGCATTAAACTAAAGTCAACTAAGTAATTGGATTTTAATCAAAGGTTGTATTTAAGATAAGCGTTGCTATATTGCATAAGGTATAATTATGGCAATTACTCCAGTGGAAATACTAAAATCTATAAATCCACTGTGTAAATAATTGATTGATAAAATCTCAAAGAAATGAGAACGCAAAATAAATAAATAATAAAGGGACTTGTATGAACGTTGTGTATTAAAAAAGTTAAAGTGAAATAAATTAGATTCAAGATATTGGCTTTGCAGATTATTGTACTGGGAAATAAATTAAAATAATAAGATATACTCTAAATTTAATGATTAATCTAAATGAATGGTGATAAAATAATTGTTCATTCTTTATATGCCAATTAAAAATAACAGTGAAAGAAATAAAGACTCAGCTTATCTAAGAAAAAACAGCTGTTATTGTTGTTTGGCACTATTTGGAAGCAGAGTGATCCTAAAAGTAAATTGAAAACATATAAGAAAATTTGTACATGTATATGGTATAATAATTATTACAATTAAAGTGCATGTTATAGGAGAGGATATGGGAAATTGGTATATAAATACATAAAAATAATTGAATTTCTTTTGGAAGATCATGTTATTTGAACAAATAAATGTTGTTATAAAAATTATACATTGATACATTTTTTCTAATCAGGATTAAAATATCCATTGTGTAGAGAACTTATAAATAAGCTCTCAAGCAAATGGCAAAAGAGAACCAAGATATGATGACAAAATAGCCTAAGGAAGGGACATTTGATGTAGCGTTGTGCGAGGAAATGGAAACTTTTGATAAAAAATTATAAAACTAAAGATAAGAGTAAAAAAGTAAAAAGAGAGAAACAAAAAGGGAAAAAGAGAGAGAAATGCTAGCACTGTTCAAAAAGAAAGGAGAAAATGATCTGAAAAATATAAGAAGGTAGGCACAAGGAAGAGAAAAAGGCTACAAACTAAAAACAAAAGTGCAACCATACAAATCAGAATTCTGTTAATTTGTTAGGGAGAGATGCATTATGTAAATTGGGGAAGTTTTGGGGAATTGCAATAATGCTAGGAGGGCTATCGTTTTGTTGTGTACTTCCTTCATGGAGGTCATTAGTTATCAAAGTCACGGTTAAGCAAATGAAAATGCTAAGATGTCAAGAAATTGGGAAAGAGAAATTAAAAAGAAAGGTGAGACTGACTAATATGAAAATTATATTTTGTAACTTGAGTATGAAAAGTAAACCTTAAATGTGAAATTTCACATTCATGTGTCTGTTTTACATTTTGTCTGGTCCAGTTTATGAGAGAATATTTTTTTTAACAATATTAAATTAAACACTATAAAGTCTTGATATCTAAATGTAAGAACCCATGATTATTTGTTTTGTTTTTGATTTTCTATGTGTTTAAATATGTCTGAAGAACAAATTTACATGTGAGTTGCAACTTTATATGTGTAAATTTGATCAACCAACAAAACTAAGATAGGTAGAGTTTATTATTTTTGTTAGGGACTGTCTGATGGAGAGACTGAGACAGATGTTGGTAGTGCCCAGAATAAACAAAGACCCATGACCTCTTACTCTATAAGGATGGCGCCAAGAATAGTCTACAGAACCTTGTCTCTCTTGGTGTCTCCACTCAGACAGGGGTGCCCCGAATTTAGAAAAGATAGACAGTAGATTGCTTTAATTGAGATTAGATATTAGTTCTTTTATGTTATTGTTTTATACACATAGTGAAGGCATTGGTTGATCATGGGTACACTGAGAGCTGCCTTTGAGACTAAAATTAAAGGAAAGAAAATTAAGAATGATTTGGATCATTTCATGTTCTCTGCAGTTCCAATTTGCTGAAGTTGTGCTCTTAATACCTGTTTTCTGATCTTTATGTGTGGCACCCTTGCCAATATTCTGATGCTTTTTCCTTGGGTTTGTTCTGTGACCAATCATGCCCAAGAATGGGTGAGATGGGTTTAAGGAAGTGGATGGATGCTTTTATGTCAGAAGCATCAAAAGGGAGGTCTAGAAGAAACCTGCCCCAAAATTGTGAGTTCTACTCAACCCGGCTGCATTCTAATAACCGCTTTACTAAAACAACTTATCACAGTATTAAATACCAAGCATTCTGTCACTGTGCCATCAGGGGATCATATCCTGTGTAGAAGATTATTTATAGATTGGTTTTAGGGGTAAAGTTTTGAGAACCGTTGCAGACAAAGGAGTGCCTGACTTATTGAAGTAATATTAAACAAACCTGGGAATGTTTGTATGATGAAGAATTAAGATTGAAAAAGGATTTATTACTTTTACTTATGCTTTTATTGAACTCATGTACATTTTAATATTAATGAAGAATGGAAAAAGAAAACATGGTGGTGACTAAAGATTAACATTTCTTGTGTTGTTTGTTTAAAACAATTTAAATATATTTTTTTTAAGAAATGGGGTGCACGATTGGCTAAAATTAATATAATGATTAGAATAACAATCCTTGTGGAAGGAATAATATTCTGTTGTGTGTTACCATTAGTAAAACCATTCTTGATCCATGCAACAGTGAAGCAGATGACATTGATCAATGTGAATGGTCTAATGCAATGACACCTACTCTGGATGGACAGAAATACCATATTGGGAGGAAATTGATTCCTCCAATGAAGATATGTATGAGGAGATGAATAATGAGCCATACCCTGGGTGTAAATGCTAGCCTAACATCTCCCCAAAGGGTGACCCTCTACGATGCGCAAAGTATCTGGGTTGAAGATATCTACACTACAAAAAAGAACTCTTAATATGATGATGACTATTTTGTTTTATGTTTGATATATTCTACATGACTGTGACGACCACAGGCAAGGCTGAACCAATTGCACGCTCATGCTTACAGTATAACATGCTTATAGGTTGCATTTATTGAATGAAGGAATAATGAGACAGAAACTTTTACTACATTCTTAATCAAACTTGGATGGAGACGTTTGATTAGGAAATCTCCACCGGAGTGCGGTTGCATAATCTGGTCATTGGTAATGAAGTTGTGTGACTTAACTCACTAGACAGCATAGCTGAGGAGTCTGAATTATGAAACTGCACTCTGAATAAGGACAGTGAAGGTGGGACTTATGTAAGTCCCAGAGAGGGAATATGTAGAATATTTTTAGCAAGTTGAGTATAAATTAGTCAAGTATAATCAATGTTAATATAGCCATTTTATTCTACAATTATTTCTGATGGTCAAGCATGAATCTTAGTGTGTGTGTGGTGAAGCCTGCGTAGGAAAGGAATGTGCTCACATATAGTAAACTGCTCTCATGACTGCTGAGAAAATATATGTTGAGGTTCCTCCACAGGTGTCTCCTGTCCACTTCTTAAAATAAACAGACTGAGTCGAAGAATAGGGTGATGGATGATGGTGACATGTCATGTATGGAAGGTATTGGCCACTCCTTGGTAGATGATATGTATTTAAGAGGGTGCAAACCATTTTGCTAGAGCTGTTGCAACTGCAGAGCAACTCAGCCTTTTTATCTCTGATAATAAAGTCTATCTTCTGGCATCAAAACCCTAAGACTTCAAGAATGATGTTTCACAGAGGTGGCAGAAACCACAACACTGGCGATGCCAATCAGAGACAAGAATTTTGGTTGAAGGTTCAGAGTTTTATGTGTGATGTATTGGGCACACAAATTTCATTTTGACCCAGACATTGTATTTTAGGAGATGGGGCAGTCATCAATATAGGGGATAAACACATAAAAAAATGGGTTCTAACCAGTGTCATGATTGGCAGTCAAATTGACTTTCAAGAATGGTGCATGGAGATGGGGAGGATGGCAGCTTTCAAGGAAGCGTCATGTAGAAGGCTGGCGAGTTGGGATTTGTTTGACGGGAAATGGGGCAGCTATTTGGTGTTTTTGGAGGGCTTTTGGGGAGGGGCAGTGGAGAGAGAAGTTAAGCTTTAAATGTGTGTAATTATTATAATAAATAAAAAAAAAAAATTATATATATTTTTTTATCTATAATCATGTGTGACCAAAGGGATTTTGTTGAGGGTCAGGGTGGGGTTGGGGATTGGGAGGGGGAGGGGGAGGGGTAATAGTGGGGATTAAATGCTGATTCTATTTATATATCTTTTGCTTTTTCTTTGTTATCTATATGAATAAAAAAAAAATGTTAATCAGAAATAAATATTGTTAATATTTGTCAAATGTTATATTTCTTTGGGAAAGAGCAATTTATCTGTGATTCGCCTCTCATAATCATGTTGCGCTTGGTGTAAAAAAGGCCTTATTACTGAGGACGTGAAATGAGAGAAGTGCCAGTCTCGAGCGCCACAGCGCCATCTTCTTGTGTGGCAGTGTAATACCACAACTCAATTAGAAAAGTTCTAATAATAATAATATACATAAAGGGGGTGTCTGTTTTTATATAAAACTTTAACAGTGGCTTTTCTTATCCCATTACATATACAGAAAATTTGTATATTGCATTAAAAAAGCTCTCCTGTATTAGACCTGGCAAAAAAAAAAAAAAAAAAAGAAGACTTGTATCATACATTCAAGCATTCACTTTAAACACAATCTGCTGTTCTGTGTAATCATGTGCAGTTAATTTGCTACAATACTGAACAATTCAAGAAACATCTGACCAATTCATTATGTTTAATTAACATTTAAACTGATCTGTCACTTCTGGAGAACTTAATTAGTGCTAAATTGGGCCAAAGTAAAAAATAAAAAAATAATAAAAAATTCCTCCTATTGATCTGAGAGTTTATAGAGAGAAAGAAGTTCACTCCAAACAGCCAACTAGAGATTCTTCTCAACCAATGCAGAATCATGGACTCCAGTAATACGTTACAATTATAATAATAATGAATTCCAGGAATGTATGCTTCAATTATTATTACAATGCACTCTAGAAATACATGTTAGAGTTAAATGGCATTTATGTGAGGTCTGAGTCACAATTAGAACCTTCTATGATGCATGATAAATATACATGAATACTGCTTTGGCTAAAATAATTACTGGTTGACAATGCTGTGGTTCAGGTGGGGTTTGAAAATGCAACCATGGTTACTGATGCTTTAATGTCAGGGAAGACTTTCGACTATTGACTTTTGAAATGACTTGGTGTGCAAATTTCCAAACTTTTGCCTCTCATAGTCAAACTTAAAATAATTTGCATACTGTATGTGTGGTGTGTGGGTGGTGTGGCATCATGATTGGTACATTTTACAGATTTTCTCTAATAAATGTACTGTAAGTCACTTTGGGGAAAAAAAATATCTGTTGAATGACTACTTACTAAAAGTGGGTGGCACCCAAAGCCATTATATTATAATGTTGTCTGCATCATTAAGCATTTTACTGGGTGTAATTTAGTAGGATTCATGTAAGCCAAGAATAGAGGTGGGACCTTATTGCCTTTTTAATTTGCCATTTATGTGCCAGTGTACAGCAAGCATGAATTATATCTGTTCTAGCCATTGGTGCCAATCATTAAATAATTTTCACTGTGGGGTTGCCATGGCTGCCAGCCCTGAAAACGGAGCATGTTAACAGTTGTCATCCTAACATGCCGAATATTACTAATATTAGTCAGGTCTCTTTCCCCATAAAAATGCTTAATAAAAAAAAATATATATATATTAGATTATCATTCTCTTTTTTTATTTTAGTATTATTCCCTCACTTTTTCCATTATATGTTTGACAAGAGAGTGGTATATAGAATATTATTCAAAGCAAGTTCCGGTCCTCTAATGTGTTTGAACAGATTCCAAGCTTTCCAAGAGTGCTGATATTTAATATAACAGCACTGGGGCCTTTCACTGTTTTTTTTTTTTCACTCTGTTGTCTGTGTTTCCAGTGTTCCAGGCAGGCTGTTAGTCCAGTGGTTGATCCTGCCCTGTCTCCGTTTGGAACTATTTTCGATAGTGGAACAAAAATAGACAGAATAACTGGTCATCATGTGTCTAAAATGTAAGTCGCATAAATGGGTTATTACACTTGCAATCGTGCTACTCTTGCTTGTGATATTGCTTGAATGTTATTAAAGTATTATGCTATAGATACAAATTATTTGACCAAAATGAAATTGTCTTATGGACATTTCCCAATCTAAGCCACTGGTTATGACAAAATGTACCAGTTATTATTGCCTTGGATAAGCTGACACAGTTAGGTGCCAGGTGTATAAAATCAAAATGATCACACTGGAAGTCAGCATGTTGTTTCTGAGATTTCTGGTACCCTACACCGACTAACTGACAAGCGGCATCTCCTATCACACATTTTTGAATCGGCTCCATTATATTTACCTTATCCAGTGGCATGACTGGAATCTGGGGAGACCCGGATTCGGATCCCGCATTGAAACCAGAAAGAAATCACACTCGCATAATCAGTGATGAGTGCAATTCGAAGGTTACATTTGACCCCTTTTACATTACATTTTTACCCCCCTGATGGTTCGGTTTAGGTTTGGAGTTTGGGTTGGGGGGTACAGTTTATAAAATATGTATTGCTCTTCACTGTATTACAGCCTGTACAGCTGAAAACAACTGGCTTCACAAATCACTTTTGGCACCCCTGCATGGCCATTTCACCCAGAACATGGAGCTCACATGTGCCCATATACCAAGCAACACCTACTGCTTTGGCCACTGGGCAGGGCCATTCCCAAGCACGCTCGTCTGCCCCAGTCGGTCTTCCGGATGAGTCCGCCGGCTTGTCTCACGGCGAGTCTGGCCTCTTGTTCGGAGACTGCGAAGATGATGAGCTCTCGAGCGCAGCATCGGAGAGCGGGCTTGTCCAGTCGACGCAGAAGCCTCAGCTGGGCTCCCCCCCTTGGGGATGATTGCCCAGTCACAGGCTGATGCAGAAATGACGGACATGCTTTCCCGGGCGGCCACGAGCGTCGGGTTAGAGTGGAACCCTCCGCTCTCCCCTGAACCCTCACGGCTCGATGATTGGTTCCTGGGCTTGCGGCGCCGCTCAAAGCAGCCACGCACCATTCCAGTGCCTTTCTTGTACGAGGAGCTGACGAATTTGTGGGAGGCACCTTTTACTGCCCGGCCCCGATTCCGCAGTTCCAGGGGCTATAAGGCGATTCCCCCGGTGGATAAGGTGCTCGCGGTGCACCTATGCCCGCAGAGCTCCGCCACCAAGCACGGATGCCCTAAGCTCCCGTCCAAGCCCTGTAGGTTCACGTTGTCCCTGACGGCTAAAGCCTACAGCGCTGCTGGACAAGCCGCCTCTGCCCTGCACGCCATGGCTCTCCTGCAGGTCCACCAAGCCAAGGCGTTGAAAGAACTGCACGAGGGTAGTTCTGCCCCAGATTTGATGCAGGAACTGCGCTCGGCGACCGAGCGACGAAGGTCACGGCGCGGTCTCTCGGGCGGACGATGGCCACATTAGTGGTCCAGGAGCGCCACCTTTGGCTCAACCTGGTCGAGATGGGTGAGGCCCCCATTTCCCAGGTTGGCCTATTCGGTGACACCGTTGAGGACTTTGCCCAGCAGTTCTCGGCAGTCAAGCAGCAGACGGAGGCTAACCGGCACATCCTGCCCCGGCGCGGCTCAAGATCCCGCACCCCATCTGCTCGTCGCCAAGGGCATCCCCCTGTTGTGACTGCACCGGCTCCACCACAGCCAGCCCCTTCGGCCTGGCCCTGCCGTGGAGCCCACCGCAGGAAGCAGATGCCACCTGTCTCACAGTTGGCCGCTAAGAACCCACAGAGGTCGTCAAAGCGTCATCACGACGACCGTCCACGGGTTTTTCCTTGCAGGACTGGCGCTCCAGCGGTGGTCTTCCCACCCCTGAGCGCCCAGCTGTGGCACACAGCCGCCCCCGATGTGGCAGTCTCCATGGGTTACGAGGACAGGCCTCTTCTTCCCCCATCCCAGGCTGTTCCGGGGGTGGTCACAAGGAGCCAAGTAGGTGCTTCGATGTCCCTAGACTCAGCATGGCCACGACGTGGTGTGGCACCTCGAGCTCCGCCCCGCTGCGAAGCCCCACCTGCCAGTACGTCCAACAACATTGCCCCCTTGCGTGGAACTTGGATGCGTGGCTTGCGCTTTCTAATCCTTCGCGATGGCTGATCCGGACCGTCCAACTCGGCTACGTGATTCAGTTTGCCAGGCGCCCGCCCAGGTTCAGCTGTATCCACTTCACCTTGGTCAAGGACGAAAACGCTGCTACCTTGCGCGCAGAGATCGCTACCCTCCTACAGAAGGGTGCGATAGAACCTGTGTCTCCGGCCGATATGAAGAAGGGGTTTTACAGCCCCTACTTCATCGTACTGAAAAAAGGCAGTGGGTTGCAGCCAATCTTGGACCTGCGAGTACTGAACTGGGCCTTACACAGATTCCCGTTCAAGATGCTGACGCAAAAACACATTCTGGCAAGCGTCCGGCATCAAGACTGGTTCGCGGCGGTAGACCTGAAGGATGCGTACTTCCACATCTCGATCCTACCTCGACACAGACCCTTCCTGTGGTTTGCATTTGAGAGTCAGGCGTATCAGTACAAAGTCCTCCCTTTGGGCATGTTCCTGTCTCCTCGCGTCTTTACGAAGGTCGCAGAGGCAGCCCTTGCCCCGTTAAGGGAGGTGGGCATTCGCATTCTCAACTATCTTGAAGACTGGCTAATCCTAGCTCACTCTCACTCTCAGGGACTTGGTGCTCTCACACCTCAGCTGACTAGGGCTTTGGGTCAACTGGGAAAAGAGCAAGCTCCTCCTGGTTCAGAGCATCTCTTTCCTCGGTTTGGAGCTGGACTCAGTCTCTTTGACAGCGCGCCTTACGAACGAGCGCGTCCAGTCGGTGCTGGCCTGTTTGAAGGCGTTCAAACATAAAACAGCATTTCCACTGAAACTTTTTCAGAGGCTCCTGGGGCATATGGCATCCTCAGCGGTAGTCACCCCGCTCGGGTTGATTCATATGAGACCACTTCAGCACTGGCTTCAGACTCGAGTCCCGAGATGGGCATGGCGCCACGGGACACATCACGTGGTCATCACGCCGGTCTGTCACCATCTTTTCAGCCCTTGGACCGACCTCTCGTTTCTATGGGCAGGTGTTCCCATAGAACTGGTCTCCAGGTGCGTCATGGTCATGACGGACGCCTCCAAAACGGGCTAGGGCACTGTTTGCAATGGGCACGCAGCCGCCAGCCTGTGGACGGGCCCGCGACTGCATTGGCACATCAACTGCCTCGAGTTGTTGGCAATTCTGCTCGCCCTGCGGAGGTTTCGGCCGTTGATCCAGGGCAAGCACGTGTTAGTTCGGACAGACAACGGCAACGGTAGCATATGTCACTGCCAAGGCGGTCTGCGCTCTTGTTGTATGTCACAACTCGCCCGCCATCTCCTTCTCTGGAGTCAGCAGCACTTCAATTCGCTGCTAGCCACTCACATCCTGGGCAACCTCAACACTATAGTGGATGCGCTGTCACAGCAGGTTACCCTCAGGGGAGAGTGGAGACTCCACCCTCAGGTGGTCCAGCTGATTTGGAGTCGATTCGGATGGGCACAGGTGGACCTGTTCACCTCCCAAGAATCCTCCCACTGCCTGCTCTGGTACGCCCTGACCGAGGCCCCACTCGGCATAGACGTGCTGGCACACAGCTAGCCCCCTGGCCTGTGCAAATATGTGTTTCCCCCAGTGAGCCTACTTGCACAGACCCTGTGCAAGGTCAGGGAAGACGAGGAGCAGGTCGTCCTGGTAGCACCCTACTGGCCCACCCAGATGTGGTTCTCGGACCTCACTCTCCTCGCGACAGCCCCCCCCTTCCTTCTGTCTCATGGACGGGGCACCATCTGGCACCCACGACCAGACCTCTGGAATCTCCATATCTGGCCCCTGGACGGGACACAGAGGTGGTAGACATGATCACTCAGGCTAGGGCCCCCTCTACGAGGCGCCTGTATGCCTTTAAGTGGCGTCTGTTTGCTAAGTGGTGTTCTTCCCGACGGGAAGACCCCCAGAGATGCGCAGTCAGATCAGTGCTTTCCTTCCTGCAGGAGAGGTTGGACGGGAGGCTGTCCCCTTCCACCTTGAAGGTGTACGTTGCCACCATAGCAGCACACCACGACGCAGTCAACAGTAAGTCCTTAGGGAAGCACGACCTGATCATCAGGTTCCTAAGAGGCGCCAGGAGGCTGAATCCCTCCAGACCATGCCTCATTCCCTCATGGGACCTCTCTCTAATTCTTCAGGGTCTACAGAGAGCCCCCTTTGAGCCTTTGCAGTCAGCCGAGCTTAAGACACTCTCCTTGAAGACTGCCCTCATGACTGCGCTCACTTCCATCAAGAGGGTAGGAGACCTGCAAGCGTTCTCTGTCAGCGAAATGTGTCTGGAGTTTGGTCCGGGCTACTCTCACGTGATCCTGAGACCCCGACCGGGCTATGTGCCCAAGGTTCCCACGACCCCTTTTAGGGACCAGGTGGTGAACCTGCAAGTGCTGCCCCAGGAGGAGGCAGACCCAGCCCTGTCGTTGCTGTGTCCGGTGCGCACTTTACGCATCTATTTGGATTGCACGCAGAGCTTTAGGATCTCTGAGCAGCTCTTTGTCTGCTTTGGTGCACAGCGGAAAAGAAGCGCTGTCTCCAAGCAGAGGATCGCCCACTGGCTCATTGATGCCATAACTATGGCATATCACGCCCAGGACATTCCACCCCCGGTAGGGCTACGAGCCCATTCTACCAGGGGTGTAGCGGCCTTCTGGGCCCTGGCCAGGGGTGCCTCTCTAACAGACATTTGCAGAACAGCAGGCTGGGCAACACCCAACACCTTTGCAAGGTTCTACAACCTCTGGGTGGAACCGGTTTCATCCAAGGTAGTGGCATGCAATACAAGCGGATAAGCCCGGGATAGCCGGCCGGGTGTATCGCTTGCACATAGTGCCTTCCACCTCCTTTTGAGCTGAAGACATGCGCCATTAATTCCCAGTAGTGTTCACAATCTTTGTTCCCTGGTTTACTTCCTCCGAGCCCTGAGGAAGTTGAGTTTTCGGAGAGACTCGCTGCTGGCCCAGTACACGTGCTAACTAAGAGTCCTGTTCTGGGGTAGGTGCTCCGCATGTGGCAGTTCCCTGTAAGGCTAACCCCATGCGATGTATATCTTCCGCTAATTCGTTTTCCTGTTGGCAAACTGCGTCTTCCTTGGGCAGAGCCCCTCTGCCCCAGTCTCCATGTTTGTAGTAACTCCTCCCCCGTTGGGTAGGATCTACCTTGAAGACTCTCCACATGGTCGGAAAGACCATGTGACATATTTTTCCACTTAAATATCCCCCCCTCTCTTTGAGTGAGGTCTGGTCTCCGCGGTGTCTTCCCCTTGGGAGGGACACCCCCCGACTAGACCTGGTGGCCCTGTCGGATAATCCCCCTTCTTTTTTAGGGAGTGGAAATAAAGAAGGGGAAAAGAGGCCACGACTGGGTTAGCCTGTCTCTATCTTTTGGGTAGTCAACTTGTCCCCAAAGGGCCGTTCGTCACTCATTACTATGTTGGGGGAGGTTACGTGTCGACTTGGTTTGCTGGCTTCGAGGCACACAGTGGTCTGCCCGCCACACACTGCCAGTTCACGTAGCACAGTTCAGCCAGTTGTGCCGTTTCTTATAGGGACCCCTAGTGTCACTGCATCGACACAACGTTGAGTGAGTGACAGATAGGGAACGTCATGGTTACTTGTGTAACCTTCGTTCCCTGATGGAGGGAACGAGACGTTGTGTCCCTCCTGCCACAACGCTGAACTACCCGCTGAAATGGCCGGACCTTGTCTCGGCTCCTCAGCATAAAACCTGAATGTGTGGCATGCAAATACCACTTGCCAATTTTCATTAGCCTTTTATCAAAGACCAGAGGTGTCTCGGGCTCCCAAGAATGACCCCTAGTGTCACTACATCGACACAACGTCTCGTTCCTTCCATCAGGGAACGGCGGTTACACAAGTAACCATGACCTTAACTATGTACCAGAATTTATTTATCTTGGCTAATGTCAAACTAAATTTATAAAAATACTACTGTTTATTGTTTGTTCATGTTAGTTCATATTGTATTAACTAATGTTAACTTAAATGGACTAGTATATGAAGAAATTAACATGAACCAAGATTAAGTATTGTTCATGGTTAGTTAATGTTAACTAATGTAGTTAACAAATACAACCATAAGGACACTGCTGTCAGTGCTTGAAATTTCATTTCAACTACCCATATATGAGTAAATGTTTATTTAGATCAACAAAATCAATGTGCGTGTGTGTGTGTGTGTGTTTGTGTGTGTATTCTATTTGTGACCACAGGGGTGTCCGTTGGGGGTCGGGGTGGGGTTGGTGATTGGGGAGGGGGATGTTGTGTTTTTTCTTTGTTATATGTTTGAGTCAATAAAAAATGTAAATTGAAAAAAATAAATAAATAAAATTATATATTTTAAATAGGGCCAAAAAACACAACACCTCGAAATATATGTTTGTAAACAAATGTAAAAAATAAACACATACCTCTTAGAGAGCAGACATCTTTGCAGATAGGATGGTTTAGTTATTTTCCAGATTAATTGCTCATATTTTCACTCTATGTGAGGTTTTTTGTCTTTATATCGGTGTCTGAATTCCTTCCTGTCTAATAATACTGTGAAAAGAAGCCGCGCTCTAGTTCCCAGCAATGATTTGCATTATGAATGAATTATGCAGATAAGTGTGTACTGCTTGGCTTTACTTCTTGCCGATTTTAGATACACTGCTGTCATTTTATTTGTTGTAACTTTCAGTAATTGATTATTCAGAGCTAATTTTATCCGTAATATGATATTTTTTGTTTTCACCGTCATTGTAATTTGTATGTTAAATGATCAGGTCCACACATGTTGCACGTTGTCCTGCGTGTGCGCTCTAGAAACCATTGTACTGCGGAGACTTTCAAAATAAAAGTCATCAATGTTTCTTAATCTTATGACTTGTTCATTTACTTAGCTCGTGTTCGCGGGGCCCCTCAGGCACGTTGTGGCCCTAGGCGGTCACCTGTATCGCCTGTAAGATGGGCTGGCCCTGCCACTGGGGGCAATGCTTCAAATTTTGGTAAGCACAAAAGTCAACCTGCTGTTTCCGAATTTCACTGTGAGATCAGTATGATAAAATACAATAAGTGCAAGTGCAAGGGTATTCTTTTTCCATTGATTTAAATCTGTTGTATCACATGTACTGTAGCTGTAAAAAAAAAAAAAAAAAAAAAAAAAAAAAAAATAACAATTTACAATAAGGTTCTATTAATATTGCATAAGGTATGGACTGTTTTTTTACAGCTCTTATTAATCTTGGTTAATTTATGCAGTAAAAATACAATTGCTACAATAGCTACATGTTAGTTCATAATGCATGTTTAATAAATGTTTACATATAAAACTTTTCATTTAAATAATTATTAGCCCTATAATATAAGCCATGTTTAGTTGATGTTAACTAATGTAATATAGTTCATTCATGTTAACAACCTTATTGTAAAGTGTTACTAAAAATTTTAAAATGTATTTAGCTTTTGGATTTGTAACACTTTGAGAAACTGGCCCTTATCCACTTTTTCTTTTGTCAAGTTTATTGGTTCAGTTTAGGTTGCAACTCAATTCATAAATACAAACGGTATACATTAAGTATAATAAATTTAATATAGACAGCTGACATGTTTCTTTGCATCAATAAATTTCTCTCTACAACCATGTAAGTTTTGCATAGAATGTGGGAGTATTCCATCATAAAAATAAAAATTATACAAACAATTAAAAAAAAATTGTCTTCACAAAATATTGTTAAACAAAAGTTAAAATATTTAATGTCACTGCATAATGGACAAGAAAAACAAAATAGAAGATACAATTCTGCACACAATTTGAAAAGTTGGCAAACCAAAAAAATAAAATAATAAATAAAAATAATAAATAAAAATAACAATAAGCCCCAGATTCAACCAAATGCATTTAGTTTTGTAATACTAGCTGTATATTCAATGAAATCCCCAGTTTTATTTACACAAATGTATACATATGGGAGACTCATCCAGTATAGCTGTCACACACTGAAAGCTAGGTTATGCTAGAGCTTATGTATATTTTTATTATCAAAAATATATGAAACATTTTGTGCTGCTTGTACAAAATTGTACATACACAACATTGAGAATCAACATCAGTGTTAAGCAACATGTCTTTTTGGAGAAGAGAGGAAATTAAATGCTAAATCTTTTCCTGAACACTCAAAATGGCTGTAGAGAAAACTTTTATTTAGCACAAAAATCCAATTAATCAAACAAGATAATGCACACATCAAACAACACACATTTTAATCCTAAAGTCCTGGTTTTAGCTGAGTTGTTCGAAACAGGGAGGTATACAAAATTACAGATTTGTTTAAAACAAAAGTGACATTAGGATTTAAGGTGAAACTAGTACATATAATTTATTTTTATTTACTTATTTATTTATTTTTTGCTCTCTGTGGCCAGATAGCCTGATTAAACAAACAAAAAAAAAAAAAAAAAAAAAAAAAAAAAAGACACTGGGTTGTCATCTCTGTCATTGGCTTCCATCTTTTCTGTATCATGCAAGAGTTCTACACAATAGCAATCAAGCACATCACACACAGCACACAATCAAATTTCAAATACTCCTGAAAAATCAAAAGAGAATGAATATGATTAAGCCCTTCTGTGATGCTGTCCATTCCCTATAGATTCCCCTGTGTTCCTATCTGCTTTCACAACCCATAGCATTTAGTATGTTAATAGGGTGTCAACAATTGCTAGGGGCTTCAGCTTTTAAACACACTGATCACAGCTGTCACTCCTCATCGCTTCAAATTTAGTGGGCAAGTGCTAATGAGGTACAGTGACAATCACATTAATTTTTCATTCTTTTTGGTGATGTTACTTGGATATTACCCATTGGGGTGTGAAATCACTGCAATTAAACAAGAGAATTCATAGGGTCATTTTGAGTCTCATAGGGAGAGTTGAGATTTACATCAAAAACAATGTCCATTTTTTATTTTATTCTGGCAAACAAATAAGACACAAATCTACAGATATTTGCAGAGGTGAAGCAAGAATATTTAAAGGTTATTCCTGTATAAAAAGAAAGAAAACAATTCTTGCTTGATAACATTAAGGAATAATTCACCCATAAAATTGCAAATAGTTTGGCACTAGTTTTCAAATAGTACTTCAGGATGTGCCACTCCAGGTTTGGCAGAAGGGAAGATTTTCAGTGAATAATGACTTTAGTCTGTTCCTCACACAAAGCTATCACATGACTTCAGAAGACATAGAATATAGCAGGATGATCTTGAGTATTTGTATATATTTATACATAATGCTCACACATACACATGTATGTTTAGATTCATAGTGAAACGTGTGTATGGTGTCGCAGTTGTTCCGAAACCTCCAATTCTTTGAACCCCAAAGGATTTGTAAACATTGGTATGTTTCTAAAATTGTTCAAAATTGTTATCCTTTATGTTTTAGATGCTGTCAATACGTCTATGTCTGTGACCAAGCAAACATACATATTTGTATGTGATAGAACCAAACTTTATGTTCCAATACCTACGAATAATAATGAGAATATGTTAAATATAGCGCACAAGTCATATGGACTACTTTTATGGTACTATTATGATATTTTTATGACACTTTTATGGTGCTTTTTTGTCTTTTTTTTTTGTAGCTTGGCGTTGTTATAAGATCTCCTTTTGTGTTTCACAGAACAAATAAAATAATACTGGGTTTGAACGACAAGGGGGTGAGTAAATGATGACAGCATTTTAATTTTTGGGTGAACTATTCCTTTAAAACATGTTTTAGTATAGATATTTCAAGAGGTTATGATCAAAATTGTGTCATTTATAAATTATTTGATGAATGGTAAAATCAATAACAATCATAGTCATTTGACATTTGTCACAAATGCAAACAAATTCTTTGTTTAATCTTGGGAAGTGTGAACTTTCAATTCCTACACATCTGCAATATATGACAGAATGACAGATTAACTTTTTGTTTTGTGTGTCTCTGGTTTGTGCATCCTATTTAAGTTTTCAATCATACAGAAAGAAGAAAATAAATGTTTAAAATTAACTAAAAGTCACAAACATACACACAAAAAATAAAATATTTCTCCCAAACTCAACTTCAATTTGTGCCATCCCAAAATCTAAAAAAAAATAATAATAAAAAAAAATGTGAATAAAAAAAACACACATATCAAATCATATTATTTCTTCTCTAGTACAAACAAAACAAAAAAAAAGATCAGCAACATAACATGTGAATTAATCTATTTTTAACTGGGGTCATTGGGGCCAACCGGTTGCTCTACATTTTTGCGCAATTAAAAAAGTAGAATTCGGGGCAGCAAAATGATAGCAGTTTAAATGAATGTAAGTCTCCTTTAGTAAATAAAAGTCAGTGGGATGTGCTTCTTGCCACAAGTGCATTGAATTAAGGCACAGGTGTTTTTCTCCTTTTTGAACCGAGTGGGTGCATGGGTTCAATCCCAGTGCAAGCACAGTTTGGGTACTGGTGATCACCATCATGTGGAGGTGTCCCGTTGAAACATCAGATCGTTATGTGTTGAGAAAGATGGCTGTAGATGTTCATCAACAGGACGGAGTAGTAATACAAATGTGATGTTACCAATAGCACTGACTTCAGAATTGTTTTCTCTTTTTTTTTTTTTTTTTTTTTTTTTTTTTAAATAAACATATTTTAAGAGATAGTTCACCTGAAAATACAAATTCGGTCATATTTTACTCACACTCATGTTTTTCCAAACCTGATTAACTTTTTATCTTCTGTTGAACACAAAAAGAGATTTTTTTAGACAGAAAACACCATTTGGAAACTGAGGTGAGTAAATAATGACAATGTTTTTTTTGTTTTTTTTTTTGGTTGAACTATCCCTTTAATTGGCCTGTAAAAGAAAAATCATCCACAGGACTCTCTTCAGTAAAATGGCTGCAAAAATATATAAGTATATATATAAGGATCTGAAAGAGAAAAAGCAAAGTATGGATCTGAATGGCAACTGTATTGATGTTCCGGTGATCACCTCGAAAGTTTCTGGTTCAGACATTGTTTTGCAAACAGAGCAAATGTCACTCCGAAGTGTTTTCATAAATCTTGAGAAAATCCTTAAGTTCTTGTCAAGATTAAATTTTTCAAGAGGAACAGGTCCTCTGTGTGTGATTGTACTGTAGTGTGTGTGTGTGTGTAGGTGAGTCTGTGAGTATTTAGAGGCATACATTGTTGCTGATCTGGCAAGTGGAGCCAGTTCCTGCTTGTGATAAGAAGAGTTTTCCATTGGGACAAACACACACCTCAAAGACAATCTGTCTGGTTCCAGAGGGGGATGCTTTTCCTTCCGGCAGACGTAGGAGCTTGATTTTCCTGGCATCCAAGCTGATCTAAAGAGAGAGGGAAATAGAATCTAAAATGAATTTCATCACTTCACATTATATCTATCCTACCTAAACATTCTACACAGGGTAAGGGTCCAAAATTAATGGTGCACACAGTAATTTTTGTTTTGTGTTGTACTGGCTGATAGAAAGTCATCTTGGATATTTACTAAGACCTATATCATTGGTAAGCTTTCAAAGAGTAGAATACAACCAGCCTATCTGTTTTACTCAGACAAAAATATAGCGAGTAATAACTAAGTACATGTCTTTGACATATGTTACATGTAAGCAGGTGTTGCTTTTAAGCTGCGTTTTTGCTTTTAACTTCACAAAAAATAAACAGAACATAAAATATCACATACAGATACTTAGAGGAGGTGAATATCTTTCAAAAGAGCCCACACACAAGTATCATTAGATAATCCATACAAAGCACAATATGCACACAGCAAATAAAAACCAATTGTATTAGGATTCAGATCACTGCAACCAGAGGTGAAAGTCATCCAAATATGGGCAGAGAGGATCGTTCACTCAAACTGCATATGGCCACCAGGAGATGGCGCCACATACATGACACAGACTCGATGGCTCAAATGACACAGAATGGAACTAAAAATGAGATCTCCTTACTCATGACTGCATGCTTTGGAGAGAGAGCATACATTTAGTCATTGTTGAATTAGCATGTGCAATTCGTTCTTATGTACAATTATTATATTTGGAGAGGCTTTTGGACACTTGGAGATTATTGGACACAACAATAAATTATTTTTGTAATGCTATAACTTTTGATTGATTTGTCATATCAACACAAAATTTTACTCAGTTACAGGTGAAGCTTTTTGGAGCTACCTTATTTATTCCCTGAGATTTATAATGTGAAATCAGAAAAATAAGAAAATGTCTTTGGCTGAGAGTCTTAAAATGAATCATAATCTATATAATTTCTTTAAAATGATCCCAAACAATTGACCCTCTTTGTTTATGTGCCTTTAATTTTGGGCATGCAACTGAAACAGGAAATCTTTGAAATCACATTCAGAGCTTAAAGGGTTACGCAAGGATCAGACTATCATTCTTGAATTTCAGTTTCAGCCATGTTTTATTTTGCATTTTCTTATAAAGTTATTGGTGGTTACTTCAGTTTTATATTTTCGAGCCAATTTGCACTCACATTTGGTGATTGGTGATTTTTAATTTTAGACCCTGATTATCACTTTTCAGTTTAATTTTGCAGTTGCATAATTACTGTTACTTGGATTTCTGCTTAAATTGGTAATTCAATTTGGTAATAAAATAAAACTACATATATAGTTCTCATTTTTAGTTAATGCCAGGTTAATATAACAAAAAGTATAATGTTATAAATTTACACAAAATTAATAACAATGGAAAATATAAAAAGTGTAACAGATTTACACAACTAAAGGCATTAACACATCATCACAGTCTGTGAAAAGGTTGGTCAAAATAATAATAATAATAATAATAATAATAATAATAATAATAATAATAATAATGACTATTACTATTTATATTATTTGATTATGTGAATAACTATTATTATAATAGTTAATAATAATTATTATTATTATTCTTATATTTAATATATAAATATGATTATATACTATTATTATAAACAACTCAAGATTTTGCGTTTCCTATTCACAAAAAGTGATGTGAACCAAAACAATATTTTTTTTTGTAATAAGTTTTGAAGCAGTGTTTGACTATTGTTCCAAATTAATTGAAGATCAGATCAAATTTTGTAACCAATTTATGCAGAAATCCAGGTAAATCTGAAGGTTCACATACTTTTTTCTGCAACTGTATATCATTTAATTTAAGATAATTTCCAGACTTCTTCATTATCATCTACAGAAAAGTCTCTGTCAAAGGGATAGTTTACAGACAAAATGCATTTTTTTTTATTTATTTTTTTTTTTTATCTGTAGTACACTAATGGAGATGTTTATCAGAATGGCAGCTTCATTCACCAATCACTTTGATTGTTTAGAAAAAAAAAGATTAAATGAAAGTGAATGATGACTGAGGCTAGCATTCTGACAAACATTTCCTTTTATGTTTCATGGAAAACATAAGAAAGAAAGTCATACTGGTTTGGAACACATGAGGGTAAGTAAATAGTAACATAATCTTCATTTCTGGGTAAACTATCCTTTTAACCCCCCAAAATTACAATCTTCATTCCATTGAACAAAATATCCAATCTGAGAAAGTGTTCATCTAAATCAAGTCCCCTAACCTCCTATATCCAAGCAATCGTAAGTGTCAGTGACATAAGCACTCCAGTAAGTCTCAGTTAGACACACTTTTAGCCCTTCACCCAAGCTGCACCTGTCTCATTTCTCAATTTCTATTTTTACAAGGACTCTTGAGAAAGCATGTATTACCAAGGCTGGTAGAGGAGCTAGCGCGGGTATAAAAAGGTAAGAGGAGTCATTACTGGCAGCCTCAAGGAAGCATTCCCATCAAATGACCTGAAACACTTTTTAAGCAGGGGTCTCAGCTGACTTCCCCAGACATCTGCTACAGAGCAAATCTGAGCGAGGGAGGGCTTTTCTTTTTTCCTCAGAGGCGGCTAATGCGCAAACCTCCACACTAATTGTGTCGGAACTGTCAAGGGGGCAGTCTGAGCGAGTGGGTCGGCGGAGGTGTCTGTTTCTCCAGGTAAAAAGAGACTGACAAATGAGAGTGCTGAGGGCTATTGGAGCGGAATATGCGACAGAAAGGAGAAAGTCAAGAAAGCATAACCTGTAGCTAAGAGTCCTAATGCGAGCTAAGTCACTTGACCTGACTGGGTCTGTGAAGACCAGAGAAATAGAACTCATTTATCTTTACTGTGCCTCATTCGTTCACCACTTTTGGAAGACAATCATTAAACATGCCTTAAAGGGATAGTTCACCCAAAAATGAAAATTCTGTCATCATTTACTCACCCTCATGTTGTTCCAAACCTGTATGACTTTCTTATGTGGAACACAAATAGAGATGTTAGACAGAATGTTATTCTCTGTCCCCATTCATCTTTGTTCCTTATAATTAAAATGAATGGTGACTGAGGCTGTCATTCTGCCTTATATCTTTTGTGTTCCACAGAAGATGGATAGTCAGATGGATTTAACATGATGATGTGTAAATTATGACAGAATTTATTTATTTTTTTGGGTGAACATGAAATTAAAACAACCCTATTTACTATCTTAACACACATTCCTGGTCTGATTGTGAATGATTCATCAGTGCATATTATTCCTAAAAATAAAAGTTCATAATTTTTTTTTCCAGTGTTCAACCACTCCCCTACTATCACCGGTCATATAGATACTACTTTTCACAATTCAATTAACACATTTTTTTGGATATCTTGTTTCACTCTGAAATACAATACAGTTTAAAGGTTCAATGCCATCAAATTTATTTAACATGGTTGACGCATTTACCTAATTTTTACTTTGTTATATGGGATATGGTGCCATATTAAACTTGTTTTTGAAAGGGATTCCATTATTTTAACCAAGGCAAAACTTTAAAATGTTAAAATGAATAACAATTCTGTAATTGTTTAGTCATTACTGAATCATTATCATTATTATTATTATTATTATTATTATTATTATTATGTTTGTCTTGGGACACAAAAGGAGCTTTTAAAATATGCTGAGGCTCAAAAAATTACCATAAAATACAGTAAAAGAACAATAAAATAATCATAAAAATAATCCATTCTACTCGTGCGCTACAATCCAAGTCTTCAGAAGCCATATAATAGCTTTGTGTGAGGAACAGACCCAAATTTAGGTCTTTATTCAATAATTTTGGCACTGTAGTGGCCAGTAACAGTCAACTCCAGTCTCATCCTTTTAAAGATTAAAATCATCGCCGCCTAAAAAGCATTATGACTAAGGTTTTACGGCAGGGATGCAAAATTCTCATTGGCTCCTTGGTTGCTTCTTGACAGACTGCGATATGTCAAATTCAGGATGATGTATTTGTTTGAGATATGAACAACTTGTTCAGGAGAACGTTTTCGGTGATTAATAATTTCAATTTCACTCTCTGTTTTTATTTTATTTTTTTTATTTTTTTGTGGTTATTTTTCTGAATAAATTATTGTGATTAGATGTATCTGTCTGTTAAATTTTTTTATATATATTTAAGAAATTGTTAGGGTCAGGTTCAGAGGTAGGTGTGGGATTCGCGGCTCTAACATATACATGTAACAGTATATTTTCACTACAATTATTGTCACTGTACATTTATCTGCTTGTTTTTTATACTGTTGAAAAGTGGTTATGTTTAGTGGTTGGGTAAAGGAATCTAAAATATCTATAAAATAGTACAAATGTAACTGTTCAAATATACAGTATTTATAATATAAACAATTGGTAAATATTTGTAAGTTTCTAAATCTGTAAATATGTAAAAGTATTTACATTTTATGTTCTGTCAATACATCCATATTGTATGTTTCAGTGTCTATCAAAAGAAGTGTTACGGCATGTCAAATTCTCATCAGAATAGCATTTAAATGTTATGTACAAACAGCTACTAATAATTATAAGATCAGGCTAGACATACCACTGTAAATATGTCTTACATTAATTTAAAGAACCATTTAAAATGCATTACAGCTGCCATCAAATTCCAACTGTGCCACTTAAAAGATCATCAACACATAATTTATTGGTAATTGTCATTACCAATATGTATATGCTTGATCAAGGATATTTGTGTCAGATAACTGTCACCGACACATTGCAGCATGAATGTTTAGCTAAACTTCTGTCTACTCTGAAGATGAGTATGGAACATATGGATGCAGGAACGCTTGTTTTTTGATGATAACTAATGGCAGATGGAGGTGTCACACCACATAGATTAGCTACAGCACATGCCCATTGGCATGAGCAGCGTTAGCACTTCCTGAATAAAGTGGAGGACAGTTACCTCTCCGTCTTTAGACTCCAGGCGCAAATCACTCCTGCAGGTTGCTTGGAAATCACCTGCGTCAGCTTCTATTTTCACACCTTTAGGGGCCTCCATGTATAGTGAACGTGTGGGAGACTCGAGCCTGAGAAAAAGAAGACATATTGCAAATTATAATCTCTCTCCAGTAAAAGAGAAAGTTCACTCATTAACTGTACCCTCTTTCAATTAGTTCCAAACACGTTTGACTTTCTTTCTTGCCTGTACCACAAAAGCAGTTATAGCAGAATGTTCAAGCTACTACATTACACATAATGAAAGTGAATGGTGACCACAGTTTTTCCTGGTGCACAGCAGCTTGGACATTCTGATTCAAAACCTTGTGGTTACTGAGATAAAGCCCTTGTTACAACTTCCCTGTGTGACAACTAGCCCTGGTCTCCCCAATGTCTGTATAAAAAAAACTTTAAAAATAAATAAATTCAAATAGAGAATATATTAGAGATTTAAAAATTAAACATTTAGTACCTATGCTACACTCATTTCATAAAATTAAGTCATTAAAATTAATAAAATCCCCCTCAAAATATTAATTGCAAAAAAACAAAAAACAAAAAAACAAAAAGAAAACATGATGACAACACCGCATACATCTAATAAAAAAACTAAACAAAACAAAACATAAATTTAGTAAATGCTAGCAATTAAAGACCATTTTGCAAAAAACATCATTGGACGAAAATTATTACAATCACAAAGAAACTTTATTGAAAGTGTCTTTTTAAGCAAAGCCCATATGGTAAAAGACAATGACCTGCTATAATTAATGAGGCGTACAGGGTAGCTCTGATTAGCATGTTTGTAGGAGGGAAGAGACAAAGGAGTGGAAAAGTGTGAATCTAAGCAGAGCCAATCTGATGCAAATTAGCGATAATTATAATAGACTGCAAGATGAGGAGACCTAGATCAGAAGAGATCTAAACAAAAAACATTAAATTATTTTTTGGCAACAATAGACTTGGTGGACACACTAAAAGTTCCCATACGCTTTTTTAGACTTTAATGCTTCATGTTGTGAGGGCTATTTTGGATTTTAAACTAAACAAAAGGCAGTAAAATTAGAATCATTAGCTTGATCAAACACGGAAATTTTCAAATCCTTCATTATCCTGAACTTGGCATTCATGTTTTTGAATTTCAAACAGAGCAGGCATCGACAAGATATCAGTATTCAGAAAGAGGTGGAGACAGGTGCTGTCAAAAGTGAAATTTCAACAGATTAGGTGACATCGTGTTGGTTCACAACAGTCACTCCTACAAGGAACAGAAAGGAGCTGACTTGTTTGTCACATGGAAGAGGAACAAAGGGAAAATGTAAATTTACTCCTCCTTGGGTTGGAAGGAAATATAAGGACAGAGGTAACACAACATGTATGTGTTTGGCCCAGCAGCAGGAGCCTTTACATATAGACATATACAGTATATAATATGTTGGGGTGTATAGAGAGATAAAGAGACAAGGGATTAGGGAATATCATGGTGATATATATATATATATATATATATATATATATATATACATTAGGGCTGTCAGTCAATAAATGTTTTTATCGCGATGAATCACATTTTTATTTTATTTTTTGTAGTTAATCGCGATTAATCACAGGTTTTGAAAATGCTGAAAAAACATTAGCAGCAGATCCTTTAAGTCTGGTAAGTTGCTAGGTGGAGCCTCCATGGATCAGACTTGTTGGTCCAGCACATCCCACAAATGCTCAATCGGATTGAGATCTAGGGAATTTGGAGGCCAGGGCAACACCTTGAACTCTTCTTCATGTTCCTTTCATGTTCCTCAAACCATTCCCAAACAGTGTGTGCAGTGTAGCAGGGCACATTATCCTGCTAAAATAGGCCAATGCCATCAGGGAATTCCGTTGCCATGAAGGGGTATAACTGGTCTGCAACAATGTTTAGGTAGGTGGCACATGTCAAATTACCATCCACATGAATAGCTGGACCAAGGGTTTCCCAGCAGAACATTGCCCAGAGCATCACACTCCCTCCACTGGCTTGTCATCTTTCCACAGTGCACCCTGGTGCAATCACTTCCCCAGGTAAACAGCGCACATGCCCACAGCCATTCACGTGATATAAAAGAAAAGGGGACTCAACGGACCAGGAGACTTTGTTCTACTGTTCCAAGGTCCAGTTCCGACACTCGTGTTTGTAGGTGTTTTTGATGGTGGACAGGAGTCATCATGGGCACTCTGACCGAACTGCGGCTACATAGCCCCATATGCAGCAGGGTGCGACACATTCCTCTGTCTTGTCTTGTGACACATTCCTCTCATAACCATCATTAAAACTTTCTGTGACTCGTGACACTGTAGACCTTCTGTCAGTTCGGACCGGACGGGATAGCCTTTGTTGCCCTCATGCATTGATGAACCTTTGGGGCCCAACACCCTGTTGCCGGTTTGTGGTTTGTCCCTCATCAGACCACTGTCAGTAGGTACTCACCACTGCTGACCGGTCTGACAAGACAAGCCATTTCAGAGATGCTCTGACCCAGTCATCTGGCCATAACAATTTGGCCCTTGGCAAAGTCATTCAGGTCTTTAATCCTGCACATTTCTCCTGCATTCAACACGTTGACTACGAGAACTGATTGTTCGCTTATCATCTAATCTACCCAGACCTTGACATGTGGCCTTGTTAGGAGATGATCAACATTATTCACTTCACCTGTGATCATAATTAATGCAAACATAATGAGGTCATGATGTTTTGGCTCATAAGTACATATTAATTTGATTATTATTTATATACTATAAAAAAAATTCAGATTTTCAGATTGAAATATATAGCATTATTATGGAAGACGAATAAAGCATTCATTAGACAGACTAAAAAATTAGCTTTAGAAGTTAATATATTGTTTTATTTTTCCCATATCATTTAAAATAAGCCTACAGTCAACAGCAATCCCTTTTTAATAGAGTTTGTCAATCTGTCATGTTCTCACATGACATGTTTTTACGTGCCGTGTGCGCTATTTTTCATTATATTGTCTGTCTATGCCGACTGTAGGTGTTTCTCAATGCAAATAATACAGAGATTGGACTTGCATTCTTATTAAGACCAGTCTTGCCAAGCTACCCTGGAAGAACAAACTGGGAAGGACAGGAGGACGTAGAACACATCGATTGTGAGCTTTGACATGTGCTATGATCTTTCAGTTGTGCAATTGCCCATCCCAGCACTTTTGTAGCCAGTAAGAAAACTGCTGGCATTATCACACACCAGTGACAGCATTATTATCATCATACCAGTGAGGTTTTGCAGGACTAGTACCATGTTAAAAGAATAAAGCCTGTTAAGAATCATTTCCTACATGTGTTTATTACTTTATTAAAATGATGCTCAACAAATGTTGACAGAGAATGACGACTCTCATGAGCCATCAGAATTTCACAAGCTTAGAGTGGGAAACTCAATGATAAATGTCCTCTGTCTGCCACCGTAGTGCCGCTATGATTTCTGGGACTTCAAATGGGTTCTTGCCCACAAGTCAGCAGGTGCTTCTAATCTGTGTATCCTCGTCCCGGAAACTGATCAAATTCATAAATATAAAAACCATACAGGTTTGCAATGAGTAAATTACAGAATTTTCATTTTTGGGTGAACTATTCATGTAATGGTTGGTAGAATCATTAGTTTTCATGTCCACATCTGTTGCTATGGACATTAGTCAGAGTGTGCTGCTATCAGTCCTGTACAAACCAGTGCATGCCATACTAAAACATTAAATTGCAAAACAGAAAGATATGAAAACAGGTGCCTCCACCAATTTTCAGCAGTGTGGCTAATTTAAAGTCATTTTCACTCTCATTACGGACTATTTCAAGTCTGCATTTCAAATTTTTTAGACCTCCATTGGTTATTCGCAGTGCGTTTATTGGGCAATAATGAAAGAACCCAAAGTTGTCTGTGACCTGCGCATGGTGCACAGCATCTGTACAATTACTCTCATAAATACAGACTGCAGTGGGGCTTAGCGAGAACGTTTTGGACTCTTTTCAACTTGAATTAGACTGATGACCAGCAGGTCATGACTAGCAGTGCTTTCCCAGGTTACTTCAACAACCAAATGCATAGCTTTTAATAATTTAACCTATGAAAGTAGAAAAGACATGGCTGTTGAACAGAAAATATAAGAGATACTGCATTAGTTATATTACATGCAGACTATAAAATGTATTTTATGGCCTATTGTTTCCTCGAACACATCTTTCTCCATATCTTTTCACTCTCTTCCCCTTTTTTATAGACAGCAAATTTTTGTATGTGCGGTTCATTCAGTCTGTCACAGTTCAGTGTCTCAAAACTGTAATAATTTCTCTCTTTTGACATTTAGGAAAGGTACTGAATAATAAAATGTGATGAAAACATAGTATTATGAGGAAAAAAGTGTCTTGTACCAAATAGTAGCGGAATTCTAAATTGTTACCAACCAAGCTATTCAACCTAATGAAAAAGGGATTGAATTTTATGTCTGCCAGCATGGAGAGTATGTCACGCGAAATAATAAGAGAACTGGTCAAAGTTTCATATTCAGCCATTTATATGAAATACACCATGTCTGAAGAAAAAAATAACAGTTGTATGACTCAGTCAAAATACATATCATAAAAAAACCCCTCTCCAAACACTGATAATAGCAGGGGACTCGTTACTCAAGAGTTCAAGAAATCACATGTCTTGGGAAGAAAAATAGTGTCACACCAACAATTCACAATTAGAGGACATTAAAGGTGCTGCAAGCGATTTACTAACCTCTACCATTTTGTTAACTTCAAAAACATGGCTTATCTCCAGGGCACCATTGCAAACCCAATGTCAGTAAAACTGAAAGTGCAAAAAGATTCAAATGCAGACAGTGTTTCTGATTGACTAGTTTTCAGGTTGGCAGAAAAGGCGTGGGCCGCTGACACTTTTTTGCCATTTGCAATGCCTAAAGGCTCCAATACAATCAAAGTTCTTCACTCTGAGCTAGAAAGAAGGTCAAAAGAGTTGGGTAACTGCATACTGTTTGCAAACATTCAGACACTGACTCACAAGGGGGAAAACAACCAAGAAGGAGAAAAATATATAATCCAGGCTGGGGCAGATGAATGGGGGACCGGATACCAGGAACGACCGGACCGAACAGGAACAAAGTAGGGGAACAGGACTGACAGGAAATGTGACCATACACATACAAGACCGACAGGAGAGTACGCACACATGACTGGAAACAAAACTTACTGGCACTGGACAGCAAACATGATGAGACTAAAATAGGGAGAGAAATCAAACGGGTTAACGGGGACAGGTGAGGTAAATGAACTAATAAGCAAACAAGGAGGCGGGTTATGACATAAGACAGAGAGACACGCTGCAAAACAGAAACAAAACAAAGCCACGTCCTCTCACAAGTCAACAAAACACCCGAATGGCATGAGCGCACATCGCCAAGACAATAAGGCAATATATGCCCTATGAACAGAATCCACATGAGATAGGTAACCAGGTCTTGACATTCACACCCGCCCACCCGCTAAATGCAGTTAGAAATTGACAGTGGTGTGTATCTCCGTCACCCTTACTAGCCACTTTGACAGGTTGCCACAGCCGAAATAAATTTAATTGTATTCATCCTGTATTCATCACAATATTTGTGTTCAGTGCCTTATAAGCTCTAAATATATCTCTCATAATTTACTTGTGTATCTGTGCAGGTGAATGAAGTGTCCTTTCGTGTGAAACACTGCAGTGCACATCAGCGTGCTCCAGAGACAGAGGCGGACTGGCCATCGGGAGCACTGGGCGTTTTCCTGGTGGCCGGCTGAGTAATTTCGGCTGGCCCGCTGCTGTGCAAGTACCAGTCCCTCCTACAGGCGATTTAGGCGAATGCCCTGGGCATCAACCTGCCTGCGCAGACTCCATTACAGAGCGAATATTCAATAAACTCTGTAAGGTAAAGTCAATACAATGTTTTTATTTTGAAATAATGCAACCACTCTCAAGGACCATTCTCTTCGGAGCCGAACGGTCGATGTTTACTGAGCTGACTGTTCATTCACCTCTGCTGGATCTGACGGCGCATTTCAGCGGCTTCTCCCTCCTCTGCACTGGTGCACTGCAGAGAATGCCCCTGTGCGCTTCAGCAGAAAAAAGAGAGTATATTTTTCTAAAAGAGTATATTTCTCTAAAAGAGTGGCACACACGGAATGTCTTTATAAAGACGCATCTTTTTAAAGATGCCTTTCCGTTTGTGTGTTATTCCTGGTTGCGGTCTTTTCCTCTCAAATTCGGACGGTCACGATCGCTGTCTTTCATGTCTGAACGCGACCCACACGGAGACAGCATTCGTGGATGGATCATGTACTCACTGCGAGAACATGACCATGGCAATGTTGCGGTCGCGGCTTGATTTCGTAAGAAAGTGGCTCCCTGCCTCGGTCCTTCTACCTACGGGTATGAGGCCAGCGCGGGTAGCACTGGGGGTGATTTGGGGACCCCAATGGGACCACCTCCGCCGGGTATCCCCCCACGGACCTCCCATTCCCAAGCACGCTCGTCTGCCCCGATCAGGCTTCCAGATGTCTCCGACGGCTCGTCTCACGGTGAGTTCGACCTCTTGTTCGGAGCCCGCGAAGCTGATGAGCTCTCGAGCGCAGCATCGGAGAGCGGGTTCGTCCAGTTGGACGCAGAAGCCTCGGCTGGGCTCCCCCCCTCAGGGACGATTGCCCAGTCACAGGCTGATGCGGAAATGACGGACATGCTTTCCCTGGCAGCCGCGAGTGTCGGGCTAGAATGGAACCCTTTGCTCTCCCCTGAACCCTTGCGGCTCGATGATTGGTTCCTGGGCTCGCGGCGCCGCTCAAAACAGCCACGCCGTGCTCCAGTCCCTTTCTTCCCGGAAGTGCACGAGGAGCTGACAAAATTGTGGGAGGCACCTTTTACTGCCCGGTCCCGATCTTTCAGCTCCCCCGCCCTCACTACCCTTGATGGCAGGGCGGTCAGGGGCTATTCGGTGATTCCCCCAGTGGATAAGGCGCTCGCGGCGCACCTATGCCCGCAGAGTGCCGCCACCTGGCGCGGACGCCCAAAGCTCCCATCCAAGGCCTGTAGGTTCACGTCGTCCCTGACAGCCAAAGCCTACAGTGCCACTGGACAAGCCGCCTCTGCCCTGCACACCATGGCTCTCCTGCAGGTCCACCAAGCCAAGGCGCTAAAAGAACTGCACGAGGGTAGTTACGCCCCAGATTTGATACAGGAGCTGCGCTCAGCGACCGACCTCGCTCTCCGGGTGACGAAGGTCATGGCGCGGTCTCTCGGGCGGGCGATGTCCACCTTAGTGGTCCAGGAGCGCCAACTTTGGCTCAACCTGGTCGAAATGGGTGAGGCCGACAAGGCACGATTCCTTGCTGCCCCTATCTCCCAGGTTGGCCTATTCAGCGACACAGTCGAGGACTTTGCCCAGCAGTTCTCGATGGTGAAGCAACAGATGGAGGCTATCCAGCACATCCAGCCCCGGCGCGGCTCAAGATTCCGCACCCCGCCTGCTCTTCGCCAAGGGCGTCCCCCTGCGGTGACTGCACCAGCTCCGCTGCAGCCCGCCCCTTCGGCCTGGCCCCGGCGTGGAGCCCACCTCAGGAAGCAGATGCCACCCGTCTCACGGCCGGCCGCCAAGAACCCACGGAAGGCTTCGAAGCGCCCCTGCGATGGGCGACCCAGCGACGACGAAACCCACCTTGGAGCTGGTAAACAGACCACCCCATCCCCTGTTGGAGGGCCGGGAGGAGAATCTTTTGTTGCTTTTTCATTTAATTTCGCCGCATGCCCAAGTGGCTGCGGTACCCAACAGTTTTCTCGTTCCCTGGGTCACATAACCGGTGTGCACGGCTGTCATCATGACCACCGTCCACCTTTTCATCCTTGCAGGGTTGGCACTCCAGCGGCGGTCTCCCCGCCCCTGCGTGCCCAGCTGTGGCACAAATCCACCCCCGATGTGACAGTCTCCACGGGTCGCGAGGACAGGCCTCTTCCTCCCCCATCCCAGGCTGTTCCGGAGGTGGTCACAAGGAGCCGGTAAGTGCTTCGATGTCCCTGGACTCAGCACGGCCACAACATGGTGTGGCACCTCGGGCTCCGCCCCGCCGCGAGGCCCCACCTGCCGCTACGTCTGACGAGATTGTCCTTTTGGTCCCCCTCGCTCAGAGCTTGGATGCATGGCTTGCGCTTTCCAATCTGTCACAATGGCTGATCCGGACCGTCCGACTAGGCAACGTGATTCAGTTTGCCAGGCATCCACCCAGGTTCAGCGGTATCCACTTCACCTCTGTAAAGAACGAAAACGCTGCTACCTTGCGTGCAGAGATCGCTACCCTCCTATGGAAGGATGCGATAGAACCTGTCCCTCTGGCCGAGATGAAGAAGGGGTTTTACAGCCTCTACTTCATTGTACCGAAAAAAGGCAGTGGGTTGCGGCCAATCTTGGACCTGCGAGTACCAAACCAGGCTTTACACAGACTCCCGTTCAAGATGCTGATGCAAAAACGCATTCTGGCAAGCGTACATCATCAATATTGGTTCGCGGCGGTAGACCTGAAGGACGTGTACTTCCACGTCTTGATTCTACCTCGACACAGACCCTTCCTGCAGTTTGCATTCGAGGGTTGGGAGTATCAGTACAAGGTCCTCCCTTTCGGTCTGTCCTTGTCCCCTCACGTTTTCACGAAGGTCACAGAGGCAGCTCTTGCCCCGCTAAGGGAGGTGGGCATTCGCATTCTCAACTATCTTGACGATTGGCTAATCCTAGCTCACTCTCGGGATATGTTGTGTGCACACAGGGACCTGGTGCTCTCGCACCTCAGCTGACTAGGGCTTCGGGTCAACTGGGAAAAGAGCAAGTTCCTCCCAGTTCAGAGCATCTCTTTTCTCGGTTTGGAGTTGGACTCAGTCTTGTTGACAGCGCGCCTCATGAACAAGCATGCACAGTCGGTGCTGACCTGTTTGAAGGTCTGATCTGGAGTCGATTCGGACAGGCACAGGTAGACCTGTTCGCCTCCCAAGAATCCTCCTACTGCCCGCTCTGGTATGCCCTGACTGAGGCACCTCTCGGTATAGATGCGCTGGTACACAGCTGGCCCTCTGGACTGCGCAAATATGCGTTTCCCCCAGTGAGCCTACTTGCACAGACCCTGTGCAAGGTCAGGGAGGACGAGGAGCAGGTCGTCCTGGTAGCACCCTACTGGCCCACCCAGACGTGGTTCTCGGACCTCACGCTCCTTGTGACAGACCCCCTTTGGTGAATTCCCCTGAGGAAGGACCTTCTTTCTCAGGGACGGGGCACCATCTGGCACCCGCGACCAGACCTGGCATCTGTTCGCTAAGTGGTGTTCTTCCCGATGGGAAGACCCCCAGAGATCACAGTCGGATCGGTGCTTTCCTTCCTGCAGGAGAGGTTGGAAGGGCGGCTGTCCCCTTCCACCTTGAAGTGCGTATGTAGCCGCTATAGCGGCACACCATGACACAGTGGACGGTAGGTCCTTAGGGAAGCATGACCTGATCATCAGGTTCCTGAGAGGTACCAGGAGGCTGAATCCCTTCAGACCGCACCTCATTCCCTCATGGGACCTCTCTGTAGTTCTTCAGGGTCTACAGAGAGCCCCCTTTGAGCCTTTGCAGTCAGCTGAGCTTAAGGCACTCTCCTTGAAGACTGCCCTCCTGACTGCGTTCACTTCCATCAAGAGGGTAGGAGACCTGCAAGCGTTCTCTGTCAGCGAAACGTGCCTGGATTTCGGTCTGGGCTACTCTCACATGATCCTGAGACCCCAACCGGGCTATGTACCCAAGGTTCCCACGAACCCTTTTAGGGACCAGATGGTGAACCTGCAAGCGCTGCCCCAGGAGGAGGCAGACCCAGCCGTTACATTGCTGTGTCCGGTGCGCTTTACGCATCTATTTGGATCGCACGCAGAGCTTTAGAGTCTCTGAGCAGCTCTTTGTCTGCTTTGGTGGACAGCGGAAAGGAAGTGCTGTCTCCAAGCAGAGGATCGCCCACTGGCTCATTGATGCCATAACTATGGCATATCACGCCCAGGACGTGCCGCCCGCGGTAGGACTATGAGCCCATTCTATCAGGGGTGTAGCGGCCTCCTGGGCCTTGACCAGGGGCACCTCTCTAACAGACATTTGCAGAGCAGCAGGCTGGGCAACACCCAACACCTTTGCGAGGTTCTACAAAGGTTCTGGCACGCACAAGCCGGTAAGTCTGGGACAGCCGGCCTGGTGTATTGCTTGCGCACAGCACCTTTCACCTCCCCTGAGATGAAGATGTGCGCCGTTAACTCCCAGTAGTGTTCACAAACTGTGTTCCCTGGTTGATTTCCTCCGAGCCCTGTGGCAGACGAGTTTTCAGAGAGACTCGCTGCTGGCCCAGTACACGTGCTAACTAAAGCCCTGTACTGGGGCAGGTGCTCCGCATGTGGCGGTTCCCCATAGGTAACCCCATGCGACGTATATCTTCCGCTAATTCATTTCCCTGTTGGCAAACTGCGTCTTCCTTGGGCAGAGGCCCCTCTGCCCCAGTTTCCATGCTTGTAGTAACTCCTCCCCCCTAGGGTAGGACCTACCATGGGACTTCTCCACATGGCATACTTCTGACATAGCTCGGCAAGTCCATGTGACGTATTTCCATTTAAATAACCCCCCCCCCCCCTCTCATGGGCAGGATGTGGTCTCCGCGGTGTCCTCCCCTTGGGAGGAGTGGGAAAAAAAAGGGGATAAGAGGCCACGACTGGGCTAGCCCGTCTCTATCTTTTGGGTAGTCGACTTGTCCCAAAGGGCCGTTCGACACTCATAACAGTGTTGGGGGAGGTTACGTTTTGGCCTGGTGCGCTGGCTATGAGGCTCACAGTGGTCTGCCCATCACACACCGCCAGTTCACGTAACACAGTTCAGCCAGTTGCGGCATTTTGTTTAGGTACCATTACTGTCACTACATCGACACAACGTCGAGTGAGTGACAGATAGGAAACATCCTGGTTACTTGCATAACCTCCATTCCCTGATGGAGGGAACGAGACGTTGTATCCCTCCTGCCACAATGCTGAACTACCCGCTGAAATGGCCAGGACCTTGTCTCGGCTCCTCAGCATAAAATCTGAATGAGTGGTTGCATACCAGCTCCTTTTATACCCATATGTCCGGGGGAGTGGTATGCAAATACCACTCGCCAATTTTCATTGGCCTTTTATCAAAGACCAGAGGTGTCTCGGGCTCCCAAGAGTGACCCCTAGTGTCACTACATTGACACAACGTCTCGTTCCCTCCATCAGGGAACGGAGGTTACGCAAGTAACCAGGACATTTTATATGTTTTAAAGTTATGACAATTTTTGCACTGGTGGGGCCCATTGTTATGACTAGCAGTCAATAGAAATGTCTTTTTGTTTCTTCTTCAACATGAAAAGTTTAAATTGAGCTGGAAAATGAAATCAATGAGCCAGTGTGTTATGGTGTGGTGTGTTGTGGGCCAGGTTTGGTGGGCCGCTCTGGGCCAGAAAGTCCAGGGCCACTTTTTAGTCCCAGTCTGCCCCTGTCCAGAGATACAGCCAGAGCTCTGAAACAGTGCAGAGCGAAAAAGCTTGATGATTCTAGTTGGGCTTTACTTGATATCACGGCAGCCAGCGGAGACCATAAACTTATGTGACCTATTTGAATTCAACTGAGAATCTTCTATTTTAATGCTCAATACTGAGGAAGTCGAACCTCTCAAACTGACAAGGTAAAGAGACTACAGAATCAGCTTGATCATATTTTTATCAGTAACTGCTTCCATGTCCAATAGAAAATTGTATGCAAGCATCTCATTTAAAAAAAATAAAACCTGCTTTCCATGGGCTGTGATAGCACAGTGTTTATAAAGCACAACAGTACCCACATTAGGGATTTCATAAAACCCTTTCTTAAAAGAGTTCTAAGCCATGATGCAAACCAACCAGCTTCAAGGCGAATTACAACATTACAAACTTTGATTTAAAGCAAAAAAAAATAAATAAAAAAAAATAAAATCTGATGTAGTAGATTGTGTACTTGACGACTTTAGTAAGGGAATGAACTACAATCCAATGAAGCATTGCAAATGTCATTATCGAATAAAAAAGGATAGACAAATATACAATTATTGATTTGAAGTTGTAGACTGTAAGCATAGCAACAAAACATTTTAATTTTGTCACCAAATATTCAGATATATACAATGAAAGTAGTTTGAAAGTGTAGAGAGACTGACTCAATTCTGTCATTCACAGCGTCTCATGGAAGTGGATGGTCACTTCTGGGATCTTTTGCCGTGATTTTTTTGATGAGATTCTCTGATTGGTGGATCTCTCTTCAGGATCATTAGTAGTGTAATTCTTCACCAGGAATTTTGCTATTCAATATGATTTTTTTTTTTTAAGCAACAAGGACTGATGGCTTTAACAGAAGTGAATAACAAAGATTAATAACCTCTGAGCTCAGTACTGTATGTCTGTCTTTAAATGTTAATCGTTAAAAAGATATCGTTAAAAATGTATTTGTCTATGGAGTAAACAAATGGAAATTTAACTGTCTGTTGTGCTCTATTGCACTAAGCAAACAATGCCAAGTTTTGTGAATAAGGTACAATGTATAATAAGCCAAATTTACATAGAAAATGCTAATGTTTTCGCTGAAAGAATGACAATACGGTGCAGCACTATTTGAGCACATTTATCACCAGGTTAAACTGAACTGTGGGTGGTTAGTGAATAAGACGCTGCTTTGTGCTCTAAAACACCTCTTTACCAGTATTCAGGGAGTTGTCATACAGTGTCCTCAGAGTGTGTTCTCATTTTGATTGATTGTTGTCAGTGTGTTGTCCTTGTTCGTCACAGAAAGCTTGATAAACCACAACACCTGTCTGTGCTAGTAGCCTCACTGTTTGCTCCAACAGCAGAACTGACAAGAATGGGCCAGTGATGTGTGGACTGTTGTGGAGGAGCTAGTTCTCCCACAGGCTATTTATTGCTCATTATTTCCTTGTAAATGTGCATTTGCTGCCATTTCTGGCCCATTCGCTAACACTCTCCTGTTCATGTTCGCCTTCTGTTTGGGGTATTGGCATTGCACTTCACATGTTTGTTTTAGTTAATGAGAATCTACTTTAATTCGATTTTGATGAGCATCCGGGCATCGGTCAGGAAAGCCTGTCCAAGAGAGGGAGGTGCCAACTACACACACATTGATCATCTTTTGTCTGTGTGTACATTACATTGCTTACTGCTTAGATCTGGCCCCCTATAATGAGTAGTTTTACCTCTGGTGAAACTGTACATTTCAGTGCCAACAATTTCTTCAAACAGGCCTCAAATGCTATGTCAAGAACAAGTGCGTATTTTGTAGTGACATTTGGACTAGATTTAAAGACTTAATTACTTTTAGAATGACAGGAACTTTATCTCATTAGATTTTTACTTCTTTTTAAACTTGATGGAAGAAAACTTCTTTCGGCTTTTGGATCATCCGCATATTTGAGTTGGCACAGATTTGACGCTGGATGCCCTTCCTGATGCAACCCCCAGTGGCTGGGGGACTCTCACTGACACCTATGGGGAAATTAGAGTCTCCAATTCACTTAACCTGCATGTTTTTGAACTTGTGGGGGAAACCGGAGCACCCGGAGGAAACCCACGCAAACACGGGGAGAACATGCAAACCCCACACTGAAAGGCCCAGTTGAGCCGGGACTCGAACCCAGTACCATCTTGCTGTGCTAACCACTGAGCCATAGTGCCGCCCCACTTGATGGAATAAAACTAAAATATAAAATTACTGTAAAAGATGACGCGAGAAGCAGTTTTCCTTCTTAAGGTGAGGCTTTATTTTTCCTCTTCGCCACACCACTTTACAGTTTTCCTTTTAAGTACTAAGCTAAACACTATCACTCACTGCTTTCACAAATAGACTTTCACTACTAAAAATCCTTGCTCTGGCTCGGCTCTGTCGTGTCCAGTCTCTCTCCCCGACGAAGTGCTGTGTCGCTCTATTTATGCCGCTCTCCCCGTGCTCACTGAAATTAGAGACAGGTGTTAGACATAATTTAGCTCAGGTGTAAGTGCCCTTACCGCTTTCTCTCTCTCCGGAGAGATGCTTGACCATGCCCCCGCTGCCACATATCCCCACCGCCCGACTCAGGCCGGGGCGGCATCCGGCCTGCCTACCACTCCCCCCCCATTCCTGGAAAGGAAGTCGGCGACAGCCATCTGCGCCCCCGGTCTGTGGACCACCTTGAACTTAAACGGCTGAAGAGCCAGATACCAATGGGTGATCCGGGCGTTAGTATCTTTCATGCGGTGGAGCCACTGGAGTGGGGCGTGATCCGAGCAGAGGGTGAAGGCCCGCCCCAGCAGGTAGTATCGGAGAGTGAGGACCGCCCACTTGATGGCGAGAAACTCCTTTTCCACGGTGCTGTACTTAGTTTCCCTTAACGAGAGCTTACGGCTAATGTACAGCACCGGGCACTCCTCCCCCTCCACCACCTGTGAGAGTACGGCCCCCAGCCCCCTGTCTGAAGCATCTGTCTGTAAAATAAAAGGGAGAGAGAAGTCAGGTGAATGTAAAAGCGGCCCCCCGCAAAGTGCAGCTTTAACTTGCGTGAACACCCGTTGACACTGCTCCGTCCACTGGACCGGATCTGGAGCTCCCTTTTTAGTGAGATCAGTCAGTGGGCTGGTGACGTACGAATAATTGGGTACGAACCTTCTATAGTAGCCAGCCAGCCCCAGGAACTGTCTCACCCCCTTTTTGGTCTTGGGTCTCGGGCAGGTCGCAATCGCCGCTGTCTTGTCAATTTGGGGATGCACCTGCCCATGGCCCAAGTGGAACCCCAGATACCGTACCTCCACCCGTCCAATCGTGCACTTCTTCGGGTTCGCTGTGAGTCCCGCTCGGCGCAGCGATCTCAGAACCACCCTCAGATGTTGCATATGCCGCTGCCAATCATTGCTATAAATGATGATGTCATCTAAATAGGCAGCGGCGTAAGCTGAATGCGGTCTGAGGATTCGGTCCATGAGATGCTGAAACATAGCCAGGGCTCCAAACAAACCGAACGGAAGTGTCACAAATTGGTGTAATCCAAACGGTGTGGAGAAGCGGTTTTCTCACGGGAAATTGGTGTCAAGGGGATCTGCCAATAACCCTTCGTCAAATCCAATGTCGAATAAAAACGAGCAGTGCCCAACCGATTGAGCAACTCATCAACGCGAGGCATTGGATATGCATCAAATTTAGACACCGCGTTGACTTTCCTATAATCCACACAGAATCGCACAGACCCGTCACTCTTAGGTACTAGAACAACTGGGCTGGACCAATCACTGTGGGATTCTTCTATTACCCCAATATCAAGCATTGCATCCAATTCTTCCCGAACAATTTTCTTTTTGTGTTCGGGTAATCGATAGGGGCGGCTACGTACCACCACCCCCAGCTCGGTCTCGATGTGGTGATGGATGAGGTTTGTGTGTCCCGGTAGAGGGGAGAACACATCTGCAAACTCCTGTTGCAACCTAGCAACCTCCGTGAGTTGACTCGGTGAGAGGTGGTCTCCGCAAATGACTGGGGTGAACTGTTTATGTTTTGAACTCACCTCCAGTCCGAGCTCCGCCTTCTCGGGAACTACTGTAGCCAACGTCACGGGAACCGCCTCCCTCCACAATTTCAGGTGATTGAGGTGGTATATTTGACGAGCGTCCCCTCTATCGGTTCGTTTAACCTCATAATCGAGATCTCCCACTCGTCGTGTGACCTCAAAGGGTCCTTGCCACTTGGCGAGTAATTTAGAGCTCGATGTGGGAAGCAATACAAGTACTTTATCTCCCGGTGCAAATTCCCTTAGCTGAGTTCCCCTGTCATACAGTCGGCGCTGTCGTTCTTGAGCTTGGAGCAAATTCTCCTGTGTTAGTTGCCCCAAAGTGTGGAGTTTTGCCCGAAGATCAAGAACATACTGAATTTCATTTTTACTGTTTGAAGGTCCCTCCTCCCAGGCCTCTCGCAATGCATCAAGCACGCCACGTGGGTGTCGCCCATACAGCAGCTCGAATGGGGAGAAGCCAGTGGAGGCTTGCGGGACCTCTCGTACTGCAAATAACAGGGGGTCGAGCCATTTATCCCAATTTCTAGAATCATTGTGCACGAACTTACGAATCATGTTTTTGAGGGTTTATTAAATCGTTCCACCAGGCCATCCGTTTGAGGATGGTATACACTGGTGCGAATCGATTTAATATTTAACAACTCGTACAGTTTGCGTAGTGTTCGTGACATAAATGTTGTGCCCTGATCGGTGAGGATTTCTTTCGGAATCCCCACCCGGGAGTTTATTTTGAAGAGTGCCTCCGCAACACTGCGTGCTGAGATGTTGCGAAGAGGCACTGCTTCTGGATATCGCGTTGCATAGTCTACTAGAACCAATACAAAGCGATGTCCGCGTGCTGACCGTTCTAATGGCCCGACGAGGTCCATTCCAATTCTCTCAAAGGGGACCTCGATCAGAGGGAGAGGGCGCAATGGCGCTTTTGGGGTGGCTGGTGGGTTAACCAGCTGGCATTCGCGGCATGCCGCACACCACCTGCGGACATCGCCGCCAGTGCCTGGCCAATAGAAACGGGCTATTAGACGGTTCAGTGTTTTCCTTTCTCCTAGGTGACCCGCCATGGGATTATAATGAGCCGCCTGGAATACCATTTCCCGACGGTTCCTTGGAATCAAAAGTTGGGTTGTATCCTCTTTGGTCCGAGTGTCCTGTGTCACTCGATACAACCGCTCATTTATAATTGCAAAATAGGGGTATGAAAGGGCGATGTCAGGCTGGAGTCGTTGACCATCGATGACTCTCTCTTGGTCAAAGGCGTGTTTGAGGGTTTCGTCTCGCGACTGCTCCAAAGGGAAATCCCTGTCAGGGAATCCCCTGAGAAGGGGAGGGGCTGCAGCCACTCCCCCTCTCTCGTCATCATGACGTGGAGCTGTCGAGGATGGCCCCGGCTCTGCCTCCCCGTCAGAGCATTGCACATCACACATCTCCCTATTTTCATACAGGACCCATCCGCGCAAATTCTCTTTAATAAAACTCTAAAATCAGGCCAATCAGTCCCCAAAATCAGCGGATGGGTGAGGCGGGAACTAACCGCGGCCTCCACTCTATGCTTTTTCCCCCGAAATTTAATTGTCAGGGTCACCACTGGATACTTGTGAATATCCCGTGTACACATTTCACCTTCACCATTTTAGTTGTGACCAATGCCTCGGGTTGAACCAGGCATTGGTGGATAGTGGTTTGATTACAACCGGTATCCACCAACGCTTGGTGAGTACCCCCTTGACACTTACCGGTATCCGGTACGCTCCGGCCCGGTCGGGGGCAGCCTGTGGGAGGTCAGAGACCCGCACCACCATCCCCAGCTCCATCAGAGGGGTCTCCGCACCTCCAGCAGGCCGGCCCAGGTGCTACGCCCGCACTTGCGTCGGCGGGTGCACCCCCCCTGAGGGGGAGAGCGGCGGGGCATTGGAGTAGGGGAAGGTGTCGCCTCCCACACCCGGGGAACTGGTCTCAGGGGCTGAGGTCCTCCTCGTCTGCGTGGGGCAGGAACGGGACCTGGAGAGAGAGCAGAACAAGAGGAGAGAGGGGAGGGGGAAGAAACAGAGGGAGGAGAGAAAATGTAGGAGGGCTCTTCCGCCCTCGGGATCACCGCCATGTGGTCCTCCACAAGTCGGATAGCTTCCTCCAGTGACACCGGGCGGTGGCACTGGACCCACTCTGCCGTCCCTTTTGGCAATCGATCTGTGAACTGTTCCAGTACCACCTGGTCGATAATTCCCTGGACGTCGCGATCCCCCGCTAGCAGCCATCTTCGGCAGGTGTCACGGAGCCACTGGGCAAAGGCAAACGGGCGGTCGGAGCTCTCCAACTTCAAGCTCCGGAAGAGTTGACGACTTTCCTCCGGAGTGCGACCAACCCGTTGCAAGATGGCTCTTTTCAAATCTCCATAGGCCAGGAGGCTCGACGCTGGCAGTTGTTGAGCCGCGAGCTGGGCTTCCCCGGACAATAGTGGGATCAGTCGGGCTGCCCATTGGCCGAGTGGCCAGCCCCAGATCTCGGCGGTCCGCTCAAACAAATCCAGGAAGGCCTCAGGGTTGTCCGCCACCCCCATTTTCTGTAATGCTGGTGGGGGTAACGGTGTGGGAGTGTCCGGGGTCGCGGCTGAGGACGCATCCTGGCTGAGGAGGCTCCGGATTTTCTGCCGGTCCTCGGCTTGAGCATGCAGGAGCTCGAAAAACCGGCGGTCTTGATCTTGTCGGAGCTCAAGCAGTGTCTGTTGGTGGCTCTGATGTAGGCTGGCGAGGGCTTGGAGGATCTCCGCCAACTGGGAGGACTCTACGGGACGACCTCCATCCATCTTCGACCCAAACTTCAATTCCCGGGTTTCGACACCAGTGTAAAAGATGACGCGAGAAGCAGTTTTCCTTCTTAAGGTGAGGCTTTATTTTTCCTCTTCGCCACACCACTTTACAGTTTTCCTTTTAAGCACTAAGCTAAACACTATCACTCACTGCTTTCACAAATAGACTTTCACTACTAAAAATCCTTGCTCTGGCTCAGCTCTGTCGTGTCCAGTCTCTCTCCCTGACTAAGTGCTGTGTCGCTCTATTTATGCCGCTCTCCCCGTGCTCACTGAAATTAGAGACAGGTGTTAGACATAATTTAGCTCAGGTGTAAGCGCCCTTACCGTTTTCTCTCTCTCCGAAGAGATGCTTGACCACGCCCCCACTGCCACAATTACAAAAACTGATTAGCCACGTCTGAAGCATTTGTAAAAATGCCAGTTGCGGCATAGCTTTGCATACTGTACAATGCCTTCATTTGATGAATGCAGCATGATGCGACATGTAAAAACTAAATCGTAGGGGGCCTGGGTAGCTCAGTGGTAAAAATACGCTGGCTACCACCCCTGGAGTTCACTAGTTCGAATCCCAGGGCGTGCTGAGTGACTCCAGCCAGGTCTCCTAAGCAACCAAATTGGCCCGGTTGCTAGGGAGGGTAGAGTCACATGGGGTAACCTCCTTGTGGTCGCTATAATGTGGTTTGTTCTCGGTGGGGCGCATGGTGAATTGAGCATGGTTGCCGCGGTGGATGGCGTGAAGCCTCCACACGCGCTATGTCTCCGTGGCAACGCGCTCAACAAGCCATGTGATAAGATGCGCGGGTTGACTGTCTCAGACGCGGAGGCAACTGGGATTCGTCCTCCGCCACCCGGACTGAAGCGAATCACTATGCGACCACGAGGACTTAGAGCGCATTGGAAATTGGGCATTCCAAATTGGGAGAAAAATGGGAAACCCCCCCCCCCCCAAAAAAAAAAACTAAATCGTGTCTATTATAATCAACAAAGCTCTACACTTAAAAAGCCCCTCTGTGACATACACCCTAATGACAACTATCTTTAAAAGGCATCCATTTGGATATTTCTTTAAGTGAATATGACGTGTTCCAAATTTCCTCTTTCCACTTGGTTGTTTCCTTGCTCTGTACATTACGCTGGAGTCTTGTAAGTGTCATTACAAGCGTTAGTGATACATTTAAAAGGAAGTAATCCAAATCGCATCCACCCTTCCCCTCTGCTGTCGGAAACAGCTTACAGAGGTGCTCTATAATCTCCTGTCAGCCATACGCATATGCTAAAAAAAACACATTTTGGAATTTGCACAAATGTCATGCTTTAGTTCCCCCCTTTGTACCTTATACAGAGGCACATGTAGTGCTCGTGTGAAAGGAATCTTTTTTTTAAGCAATCTTTGATCATTACGCTGTGGGAAATTGTAATCGACATGCAATCATCTCGCTATGCAGCTTGCTAGCATGCCGCTGAATGTGATGTCTTCTGCAGCTGTACTTTAGTGAAGTGGTTGCTGTTAATGACTTGGTGATAATACTAGCAGATGCAGATCTATAAACAGCATATTTCAAAGCAATCAGAAAAACTCAAATGTTTTTCTCTAAAAATAGTTCATAATTTAGAACATTATGATATTTATCCACATCATGGCTATACCTGCAGAGAAGACATCTAAAACCAGCCTAAGATGGTTTTCTGTTCTAAGCTAGTCTTGAGTCTGGTCAGGCTGGTCTGGTCTGCTTATTTTTTTCCCCCAGCAGGTATTGCTTGAAATTCACACACAAACACAGTGAACACAGAGCATAACAATACAGCTCTTAGTTTTTACACACCATTTGTAAATTAGAACATTTGACGCTGTCCAAGATTGTTTGCCGGTCAGGCTGATCTGTTGGCTGGTTTTAAGAGGTTTTGGGACACTTTTCTGCTCAGGCTCAGGTCAGGCTGGGAAATCAGCTGGCCAACCAGCTAAACTAGCTGAGCACCAGCTAGCCCAGGCTGGTAGACCAGCTAGACCTGCTAAAGACCACCTTAAACCAGCTTAAATCACCTTAGGCTGGTTTAGATGATGTTTGCAGCAGGGCGTTCAGTCTAGATGCACAATGTGGACCTTTTATTTTAAAGTTAAATAGTCAATAATCTTACCGCAACTCTTTAAAGGGCTCGGCCCTCACATGTGGCGTCTCCACGGAGTTACTGAACACGGCTCCCTCCGCTCCTGCAAGCACAAAGCAAACCAGAGACTAGCATCAGCCATGCTCTGTAGGAAGCTGCAGTCCACATGCTAAAATCAATGGACATAATCTCTGAGGTTAAAGTATTGATCCACATGGTCTGGCTCTGTCCCTTCAGACATTGCCTAAAGTCGAGTCATAAAAACCTTTTCACTAGGCTTTTCTAAAGCAACTGAAGCAGATATGGCATGGGTTGCAGCCTCAAATCAGACCAATAGTCTTGAGTGAGTGTTGTGGTGCAGCTTGTTGGAATACACAGTGATAATTGAAACTGAATTGCAATGAAGTCATTTAGACCAGTGTTTTTCCCAATCCTGGTCCAGGACTACATTACACATTTTGGATGTCTCCCTAATCTAACCTATTCAACTCATCAGATCATTAGTAAAATGCTCTTTGACCTGGGTTGCATCCAAAAGCTAAAAAATGCTGCCTCCCATATAGAAATATCATATTTGGCCAAACATGAACATATACAATTATAAATCATATATTTGAGCATCTATGTACATATTTAAATTCCACTATATTTGGGAAAATAAAGTATACTGTATGTTACATATGAAAACCGCCATTTTTGTAGTATTTTGAAATATAAGCTGCATATATGTAAAAACATGTGACTTATATCAGTTGTGATTAGCATAATATATTGCCATATCCCAGATTTCTGTATGGATTTGCAGGCTATATTTGCAATTAGGAAGACATCAAGGCATGTACGAGTCCGGTATTTGCATAACATCCTGCCTACAAAGATGCCTTCAACTGGTCGGCCTTCAACTGCCTATGATATACCACAGTCTTGTTCATGCAGTTCAGTGGTTGGTCTGAATGAGTGTTTGAAAGCAGTACATTGGTTTATAAATGTCCATTTGTTTCATTTTTTTTCCCTAACTTCTGACTTTTGTACTGAGAATTAAATGAATAGTTTACCCAAAAATGAAGAAAAAAATAAATAATAAAATCTGTCATAATTTGCTTGCCCTCATGTCGTTCCAAACACATATGACTTTCTTTCTTACGCGGAACACAAAAGGAAATGTTTTAATGAACATTGCGGACTGTCCTATTAATTCAATGGCAGTGCATATTGCATTTTTAGTAGTGCTGTCAGTCGATTACATTTTTAAATCGTGATTAATTGCATAATGTTTTGTAGTTAATCATGATTAATTGCAGATTTTGAAAGTGCTGAAATTTGACACTATATACCGTATACTTCTATTCCTCTCAAAATGCATTTATTTCCATCTTAGGAAAGAAAACAAAACAATATGTAACAATATAATTCTTTATTAACATTTTCCAAACAAAGCCTTCTACAGTATAAAGAAAGAAATGCACTAAAATATCACCAATTCAAGAAACATTAAACTTTTCCTCAAAGTCTAAGTGGGAGTTTGACTCATTAAAAGAACTAGTCTTCCCATAGGTTGCATATTCATTACAATGAGCATTAAATCTCTTAAACTCTCATCCTTCACAATATTAATCAGCTGGCAGACTGTGGCTATTCACTTTGTTACAGCAATTGTGAAGCTGCGTTCATGATTCGCATCAGGATGGCAATGCCAGTGTCAAGCATCGCTTTGAACTCCACATGAAAAGCGCTTGCAGAAAAAAGTCTCATTCTGCGTTTTGGTGATAGTTAAGACTTGACGTGCTTCTGTGGTAATTAAAATGTGCCTTACATAGGCTAAAAAATACTTGATTTCTATCACAAGTCCAGTCTGGGCTTGTTTTAACATCAAATAGCGTTAAGAGCTCCTTTCCTCATAATTTTATCACTGACAAGGAAGCGCTGTTGTGTGTGTGTTATGAAGTGTGCGTCAGTGTAATGAGTCAGTAAAATGGACACATTACAAAGGTTCCGCCCTTCTAACAAGTGTTTATGCTGGTTTATGCTGTGTTAACTGTAAATGCATTAATCGTGATTAAGAAAAATTAACGCGTTAAACTTATGAATTCTGACATCTCAAATTTTTAGAATGGTTTATTAGCCCTAAATGGTCACACTTTATTTTATAGTGCCTGTGTTATGTTTTTTTTTTTAATCAAAAGTATGAAGTAATATTATTTAACTACATGTACATAACTGTTTTGTGCAGCTGCATGTAAATACACTTTATTATTGTTAGTTATTACTATAGTAATTAATTTGAGTACAATGTAGACCTAATATGTGTAACAAAGACACTGCAAAATTAAGTGCTTTCCACTAAACAGCACAAATTTTCATGTGAACGTGTCACTGTGAATGAGCTTCTCTCATAGCACTCATGAATGGGAATTTTTCTCACCAAAACATATCTTATGTCTTTGAATATGACGCACAAGGCACATGGACTACTTGTATGATTCTTTTGGGCACTACCCCCTGCCATTGAGCTGAGATCCGCAATATTCATTAAAACATCTTTTGTGTTAGGCATAGATAAAAAAAAAATACATACTCATTGTAAATGATGATCGAATTCTAATTTTGGGGTGAACTATTCCCTTAAACATTGTATCCCCTAGATATTTACTTGATTATTTCTTAAATCTCACTTGAATTTGTTCTAGACCACAAAACATGACGTTATGGTGCTTTGGAAGGCTGTCTGAAACCAGCTGTCTTAGTAAGTACCATCACACAAAAATACTGCCTTTCAAGCAATTGGCTAACTGGGCAAAGAGGCAGGAAGGCAGCTTTCCTTGGTTTTGAACACAGAAATCTCAATGCAAGTGGAGTATCCATATAGCAGGAAGAGTTCTTCTTTAACTATACCACAAGAGGACCTGACTTGCACCAATACAAAAATATCTTAAAAAACAAAAAAGAAGAAGAAGAAGAAAAAAAAGAGGATACCAACAGCCCAGCATGGTTTGGGTGGTTTTGGAGCATTCAAATGATGTTTCCTGCAGAGATGATATCAAATTACAGTGCCTCCTAAGAGGGTTAAATGCTTCCTAAAAGGGGGCTACAAGGCCTCAGGTGGGAGTGATATCAATTGGCTTAATAGTTGCCCTGGGTGGCGTAAGATCTGTTGCCCACATGTAGGTTGTGAGATGAGCGTGGAGCTGAGGATGTCTTTGTTCCAAAACTCAAGGAGGGACTAAAGAGGTTGCAAAGCAATTCTGTTCACCGCTGTTGTTTTATTCCAATAATCAGGCTGTCAACAGCTTAGCACTGTTCACCTCAGGCGACTGAGTACAGATTGTGGGACACAATTATGATTTGTAGGAGCTTTAAATGAGCTGATTGTATGAGTTCCTGCTGCAATGCTCATCCACATATACACAGTAAACTGTATTTGTGTACACACATGGGCAAACATCAGAGTGTCCTTCCAGTAACCCACATACAATTACACTCATGGCTGATTTATCTTCTGAAGAGGCTCTTAATCAACACAACCTCCGAATACATGCACTAAATCAATAGGGTTATTACACCTGCAGTTAACGAACAAGAACAGAAGTAAATGTTTTAGAAGTCCCTGCAAATACGAGACAATTGGCAACCCTAATTTCAGGGTACATGAACTTTCAGAAGTAACATGTTGATTTCCTTTGTAATCATGTTGGTTGATAGAAACAAAATAATAACATAAAACATCAAATAATTCACAAATCCATTGCTAATATTTAATGATGTTTTTGCTGCTGTTTAGTTAAATGGATATTAAAAAAGACTAACAGAATGATAAGTGAAATTGAGGACATAGGACATTGCAAAAAAGGCAATATCCACTTAAATCAGGAGGATTGAAATTATTATTTTTCAACTGCACTATTCGCATTTTGTACACTTAATTGTAATAAAAGAAAAACGACCTACATTTACATCTTTAAAAATTTATTTATTTATATATTTATTTATTATAATTCTTCTAAATGAGTTTTTTTATATTTTATCCAACATGTTAAGACAGAGCGGGACATGAAAATGTACTGTATAACAGGAATGACCCACCTAATACTGAAAAATATAGCAGAACTGAAAGTAAATGAAGTGTTCCAAGAACAATATATATTCAAAGATAAATATATACATCAACATGCCGTGTGCCTGGAGTTGATAACATCTGCCTTTTGGATAATAGAGGAAACAGGACAGGCTACATATGAGATCAGATACAGATCTCTCCTGTGGGATGTTGGGTGGGCTTGTTCATGGAGAATAGCTACAGGGTGGGTGCATGGCAGATTCCATCAAGGTCACAACTTCCTCCAAGTCACAGCTACAAAGTGTCCATGCCCGAAGGCCTTGAGACTTTGCAGAGAATGAAAAACAAATCTTTTTTTTTTTTTATATATATATGTGAAAATAATACTCTTCTGCAGAGCTAAATATATACACTTCTCTGGCAATAACATATATTATTTTGGCAGCTTAAGAGGACAACACTTCAAGATGCCGTGCAGATATATATGGGCATTATGAATGGCAACTAGATTATAAAAAGATCAATGACTGCCTGTGGATTCCCTTTCAGGCCTCAAATGTAAGTTTTGTTTACAGAGAAGCATTCACTGTCTGCTTCCCATGAAGTCACACATAGAGAGAAAAAAAAAGAAGAAAAAAAATCAGGCTTTCACAGACCCATCCAAGTATAAGTGGCAACATTTATGTTATGTTGGAAGTTTAGGGCAGCAACTAAGGACTGTTTTGATAATTGATTAATATGACATTAACTACTTCAATTAATTGATATAGAATATTTAACATTTTATCCAATGCTTGAAATAATGTGCAAACTAATGTCTTTGTAATGTATGCTATAAATTATTTCAAATATCAAAGTAAAATCAACTATCAACTAGTGCTGTCAGTTTTAAATTTTTTGTAGTTAATCGCGATAAATCACAGATTTTGAAAGTGCTGAAATTTGACTGTAAATATACATATATCCTGTCAAAATGCATTTGTTTACATCTCAGGAAAGAAAACAAAACAATATGTTACATTATAATGCTTTATTAACATTTTATATGTGAATGTCATCATTGAAATTTTAATGTAGAAATTCAGATGACAGTGTAATTCATGTCAATAGCAGTCCAAATTCTTAAACTGTAGACTAAAACCACAGAAAATAATTATTTAACTGAATTTAATCAAAATAATTAACTGTATTGACAATTAACTGTCATATTAACTGTAAATTATGTTTAATAATTAACAGGAGGCATTAGGATAAGCTGTCAAATATTTTGCTGCAGGGCTAACATTAGCTAACAAATAAAAGATCTGATCATCAGCCATCTGTTAGTTATTTGTAAAAATTAAAATTAAAATAAAGGTTAACATTTTGTGAATCTGAACGGACTGTGAACCCTTGGCTTTAATTATCATTGTTTCTCAAGTTCTCCGTGTGTCTGAGGATGTTGGTCATGTAGGAAGATACCAGAAAAAAAGACACACTTAAAGATAATGCTGGCTGTTGCGTATGGATGGATACATGTTTTTCAAAGCATTTAAAGCAATTAAGTGTTTATTTACCCATGTAAAAGAGAAACAACCCAGCATGTTTTCTTTTGATTAGGGAAATGAGTACACAACACAAGCATGTAATTTTGTTATTTGAACAATGTGAAAGGGAAAAGTTGTGTTTTTAAATGTTGTTCGGACACTGCAGCTTCTCGTTTCGGAACATATTCTCAAAAGGTTAATAAAAAAATAAAAAATAAATAATAAATAAAAATACATAATGTGAACTGATTTTCCATATTTTTAATTCAAGAGTGTAATATAGGATAACAGGCTCACTAATGTAACCAGTTGTGTTGTATTTAGGTAGGTATTCCAGGTATTCCAATCATTTTTTTCTAATAATCCCAGATAGGCTAATATAGCATATGTTCATGTTTAATATTTCTGGATAATTAATCGGCATAGCTATACATTTTCTGATGGGTAATTTACATGCAATGTCAGTGTGTAAGTGCAGTGAGTTTATGCACACATCTTTGGAATCTCTACAGACACCCCTTATCCTGTGCAAATCAAAAGTTAACAATACAGACATCTGCAGTAATAATTAATCACAGTCAGACATTTGTCCGGAAAACTAATCACTTCCAAATAGGGTTTTACTTAATACTTTACATCTACTGTTGTATATGTATGCATTCAATCTGTCTAGAAACGGATAAAACGTATACATTCCAAAGATAGAATATGAATGACCAGAAGGGAGGATATCAAAATTAGAGGCATAAAATAATAAAACAAGGAATAAGAACACAAACTATGCTATAGAAATCAAGCATCGGGAGTTTGCCTAGAACAGAACCATTCAATGAATGAAAGTATACATTTGACGGAGATGGTCCTGACTGAAATATCTGTTTATGCACCATTATTTGATCCAGTGCTCTGTTTCACCAGTGGTTGAAAAGGTTGACTTCACGGCAATAGACTATTTTTATTTTTATTTTTTTTAATTTTTTTTACACACTCCTGAGTGAGGTAGAAGTAATAATAAGCTGTGTCAGTCTTTTAGAGCCAATGTCTCCATGCGACACATACTTCACTGGTTTGCAATAAAAGTGCTGTAGTTCAAAGATGGTAATCATTGCCTTTGTAAAGTGAAGTTTGAGTAAAAGAATGGAATCAGACTGCAGATTAAAAATGTCTTCAAAGGCCAGGAAGACAGACTGACAGACATACAGGTGTGGCACTAAGGACAAAAGACAGAATTGCTTATATATCCATTCAAATGCCACTCTAAAGACTGAATTTTACAAGACATTTTCATCTATGCAAAGCCACTGATGGAATATGACATGTGTGGCTTCTGTTAAGACCAATGGGATAATGCTTATGGCAGACAACTACAAAGCATCAATCACTTGTCCTGAAAATTGCTTAGCTTGAGCTGCCCATGAGGAATTATCAACTTTCTTCAGTTTCACTCAGTCCTTCTTACAAAATATGCTGGATTTTTGCTAGTTATATGCTTCTAAGGACAACTAAAAAGAAAATATCATTGTTTTGAATCAGACATTGAACATTTAACATTTGTATTTGGATGTTTGGTATTCACATCTTTTGAGAATTCTTTGGTGTTGTATCAGATTGTTTTTTTATTTTTTATTTTTTTATTTTATTTTATTTTTTTTACCCACAAAAGGGGGTGAATAACATTTAATAACTAGACTTTTACATTTCCTGTACAAACAATGTTAGTGTGTTGTGAGTGGTGGCCAGGGCGTTGCTATATGGTGGCTAAGATGTTTGTGTGATTATAAGCATGTTGCAATGCAGTTGTTAGGATTTTCTGAGTGAATGCTAAGTGGTTGCTTACTGGCACAAGTCAAGAGTCTCTATGATATTCTGGTCTCTATATGGCATGGGTTGTTCCTTAAATGCAAGCCTACAGCATTTTTTAGCCCGTTTATTGTCCGCAACGTGAAAATTGTCCAGAAAATGTCCAGAGTGTCCAGAGAAGTTCAACATGCTGCAAGACTTGATGTACCATTCATGTCTGTAGAACAAATAGTGTGGGATGATGTTTAATGGTTTTTCAAACCCCAAAATTGCAAGTACAACAAATAACAATAGTAATAGTAAAATTGCCACTAATACAAAAGGAAAACCATACCTACAATGGGAGTTTGTGAATACTGAAAAAATAAATTTCAGTACAGCTTTAGAAATTAGAACTTGACTAGAATATTTCTACCACTGCAATTACTGTACATGTTGCATAATATAAATATTCTCTATACAAGCCTATTGAAATCTTTACACATAATATACAAGTATCTGCTGGATGAGGGGAGAATATTAATAATCCCATTAGTATTTTTACATTAACTGTTCATTATACAGTACATTACAACATCCCATGTTTCTTTGCTCTTTTAGTATTACATTATCCCCTGACTGTATGTAGTCAAATTAGTTGTAAACTCTAACATCAGCTCAATAAACCACCTGTTCAGATATTGATATATAATTTTTCAATCCTCCACCTCATTAAAACCTGTGCTTTCAATGACTTGCACAAACTCTAGATAATCATGGGCTAATTCTTCCAAACAAATCCGCAGCTGGTGCTCCCTGCTGACACCCATGAAAAATAAAAAATCTTCTTAAACAGAATGAGGGTGAAATCGATAAAGCCATTTGAATTTTGGTTTAACTTCTACATGTTGTCCCAGACTAAAATTATTTTATCATTGTGTTTCTTTGTGTCGTCAATAACCCTCCTCTGTCTTCAGAGTCACATCTGATCAATCCTAGAGTTATGGGTCAATGCTTAAGTGCTCTGGGCACTCATAAATATTAACTTAATGGGTTAGATGGCAAAGGAAGCACAACAGAGTCTGACCTGTGTGCTTAGAAGTGCTCCCTCTGAAAAGATGCTTTGTTTAGTTATGAATACCGGTGAAATGCTTTGGATTTTGGCCAATGAAATACAACAGCTCTGTTACAAAGCGTAGTGAGCTGCCTCGCTGCCTTGCTGCCTAATAGCTACATAGGAAGCATCCTAACCATCATATGTTACTGATTTGAAATGTTCTACACAGGCAACATCTGTGCGCCAAACAAAAAGCCAGACTGATCTCATGGGAAACCAGCGACAAGAGGTTGAATCTGCTAAAATCCGTCGCTTCTTTCCAAATTTCCAAACCCAAAGTGGCCAAAGCTGTAACTACAGTTGAACATATGCACACCTTCATGTGACGCAAGTGCAAGACACTATTCAAATAAAACATTTGAGTAGTAATTACATTAATATACTCCTAATCATAACCTCCTAACGGTCAACCCATTAGGCGACATGGGCAACAACCTAGGGCGCCATCTCTCGGGGGGCGCCAATTTCAGTTTCTAGTTCTTCAACAAAGTATGCTTCAAATGGTCTTGGCGCTCTGATATCATGTAGTAAACACATTCCCTCACAATATTTGATCAATCATGTCGTGTGGACGGATGGGCTACCACAGCAGAAGACCACATCGGGCACTTTATTAGGACCATAGTGTTCCTAATAAACTGCTCAATGAGTGTACAATCCATTGAAACAAAACTTGCAAATGCATCCTATCGTTTGCCAACAATGAAGAAAGTCTTTAAGTTCAACACCTGCATACAGCTTTTGAATGACTCACTACTACTAAGTTTAGTGCAGTGCCAGTCCTACCTTATTTGGCTCCCCTAGCGAGATTTGTTTATCTGTAGGACAGACACCAAAACAGCGTTCTTTCACTATAACTTCTTTGCAAATGTAGTACCTTGCTAGTCAGAGATCAAAAGGTATGTGACGTCAAAGACAGGGCAGGAGTATTCGCCACATGGCCATGCTTGTCTGGAGTTCCTTACATTGTGCCATATTGATGATAAATATTAGCAACTTACATGGCAGATAGATAGCCTAAAGAATTTCAGTGTAAGTTTTAAAAAGTTAATGATCATATATGCAACAGAGAGGTGTAGTTACACTAACTGAGATGAACTAGACATTAGTGTAAGTAAATCACAAGCAGAACTGCAGTTCAGGTATGGCTGTATAATGTTCAGAGTGTAGTCAGAGCACAACAGCTTGTTATGGTTGATTTATGGAGACACACATGCACCATCCGTTAATGGTAATGCAGGCAACTGTGTCAGAGGAACACCGCTGTAGGTGGCCAAATGAGGGGAAATTGCAACTATCTGTCTGCAGCCAATAGCATGTTATACAAAGACAAAATCAGACCAACTTGTAGCGGGATTGCCAGTGGATGCCTTATTGGGAAAATGACTCTCATTCTAGGAAAGGGGGCATATCTTTCTGAGCAAGGCACATAAGTATACAAATATAAGGTTTGCTTACATAGACATATTTTCCTTAGTAAACGATAGTAAACCTTTTGTGTGAGATATTTCTGACATAATAGGAATGGATTTTTTTTTTTATTTTAATTTAGTTTTGTGGGCTTTTGTCATCTTATTTGTAGCAAAGGTACAGGTTAAAGAAAATCATCAGCAATAGAGTGGGGCACAATATTGTGGCACTACCAAATTGGAACTTGTATTTCTCGCATGAGAACCATGGCTCAATGTATATGAAGCACATCTTACTACTTGGCCACAGCTCTGACAAGCACTGGTGAGAGGGCTGTAGTGTGTTTCTCAGAAGTTCCAAAAAAAGTCATCTAGGTTGGCAATTAATTACCTGAGGTCACTTCAAAGGTCAGATTGTGTGAAGTGTTAGTCAATAGACGTGCATCAGAATAGTTTGATAAATGATGTGGCAGCATCAAATAAAGTCATCAGGTGCTTACTTCTGCAAAGTCTGTACAGTTCTCTCATCTGGATACTGTGTTCACTGGGATTGGATGAGAGTACAGATTTTCAGTAAGTGAGATAACATCATCGTCTGCGATAGGGCCATTTGTCATCGCTACAGTGAGCATGACACACTGGACTATGTTATTGCATGCATTTGGGCAAAAGAGAAAACAAGCCTTGGGGTGAGAAGAAGTGTTTAAGGAGATGCCTGTGTATGTGACTGTATGTGTACATACTGTACATATTGGATTATGTAAGAGAAATGGAGGGTGTTCTTAGTCAAATCAGTGAAGTTTACCAATACAAAACACAGAACAAGGATCATTATTGTATCTTAGCTATGAAATTTCAGTCAGCAATGCTTCAATTTCTTTAATAGAGAATACACAGAGAAAAGAGAAGTACATGTTAACGCAAAAGTGTGTCATTTCTGTGCCACTATCAACAAACATATTTGCAAAATGAACTGTTTTCAAAATGTTTCCTGAACACTCCCCCATCTTCTGTTGGTGGGACAAACAAATAGCTCCACACCTAAACTCATGCCATCAGTCAAGCCAGTGTTGCTGTTCTCGGGGAAATTAACCTACAAATTGGTTACTTAACATTCTTAATGTATCTCTCTGCATATTAAGCTAGGATCAAAAATGCCACATTTAATCTATACTCTCTGAGCACTTTATTAGGAACACCTGTTCACCTACATATTCATGTGATTATCTAATCAGCCAATCATGTGGCAGCAGTTCAATATATAAAATCATGCAGATACGGGTCAGGAGCTTCAGTTAATATTCACATCAATCATCAGAATGGGGAACAAATTATTCAGTTATTTCAACCGTGGCATGATTGTTGGTGCCAGACGGGCTGGTTTAAGTATTTCTGTAACCACTGATCTCCTGGGATTTTCATGCGCAACAGTCTCTAGCGTTTACTCAGAATGGTGGCAAAAAAAAAAAAAAAAAAACATCCAGTGAGCGGCAGTTCTGCGGATGGAAATGCCTTGTTGATGAGAGAGGTCAACAGAGAAAGGCCAAACTGTTTCGAGATGACAGATAGGCAGCATCCTTTCAGTTCTGACAGTAACTCAGATAAACACTCAAGAATAGCATCTCAGAAAGCACAACACATTGAACCTTGAGGCGGATGAGCTACAACAGCAGAAGACCATGTCTGAAACTTTATTAGGACCATAGTGTTCCTAATAATGTGCTAAGTGAGTGTAAACCAACTTAAATATTGTGTAACTTGACCTGACACATGCTAACATGTAGGCATGCATTTCTATACATTGTATATCTCAGAGAATATTATGTTTATGAAGCCTAAATTATAAAGATGGCCAATAGTTTCAACCAATACAGTTCTTTAATTTAAAAAAAAAAAAAAAAAAACAAAAAATATATATATATATATATATTGACATACTATTTAAGTTCAGAAGCCTATTTAAAGTATCAAAAAATTCAAGAATAATGGGCTTTCAGGTAACAAGACAAAACAAGTGAGACACAGCACCAATATACTATGCTAAGTGTGAAAATCTAATCTAACAGGGGGACCAGAGACAAGCTGAATGATTTCGCTGGTCTCTGAGGTGATGTGTGTTGGTACAGCAAAGGCTTACCCATAATTTACCTCTTTTATAGGCTGTTTATCATCCGCTTACTGTGGTCAACTGACAGAATTCCAATGGTCACTCAGCACAGCAAATTCCCCATTCAGCCATGATAAAACCGTGAAATGTGGGGCCCATATTTCCTCTGTAAAGAAATCTCCTGTACCACATTTCACACACAATTAATCTCCATTGCCCCACAAATGTATAGCAATCGCTGCCCGTAGGGAAAGAGCAAATTGAAAATGTCTATAGATTCAGTTAGTTGATGTAATTACAGGCAAAGTTAAGTGCTGTACCGCATTAACCAGGGCTGGATTTACTTCTTATTGTGACATAGGCAAGAGTGATTTTTTGAGGCCCCCCCCAAAAAGCATATTTATAAGTATTGAATTATTATTATTAATATTATTATTATTGTTACAGCTTATTGACAGATCCATTGCTCATGGGTTCTCACACTTATATGGCATTAGGTATACTTTGTCATAACGCTAGTATAGTAAGACCTACCTTGCACAGTTAAAATTGTCTGTAAATTGTAGGCAGTTTTGTCACAATATCAAAATGTCAGTAGTTGGTACCAGTATCGAATTGAAATATGATGATTCTCAATACCAAAACTGATTCTTATTTGTTAATTAGGTCAAGCAATTATTCAAGACAAGGAAACAGTCAGTAATAAAATAAGAACACAGAAACAAGTTTAACAGCAATATCAAGCATTCAAGTAAACATTCAGAAATGGAAAAAAGTAGGACTAATGAAATAACTGCATACAGTAGATTACAGGTCTTCACTGTATTATTATAATACATTAATACTTTTCAAACCTACTAAAGCCATCCAGCCAATAGCAATGAGTGGTTTTCTTGTATTCTTGCTATTGTTTGATTAATATTAACAACATAGAGAGGGGCAGGTCTATTATTTTTTTGTCCCAGTGTTTACGTTTACTTTACACATAACTGACTGTGTTTCTATTAATACCTCACCATGGCATTTTTAAGTGCATTTGACCTTCACAGGCACGTATCCGCATTATCCTTAGCAATCTTTCAGCACACAGAATGAATCACCAATTAAACGCACATGCCACCTGCCAGTCAGACAGTGTGCAGGGGGCGCTTTTCCGAAACGTAAGGCCTTTTCAGACCTGAGACAATGCGATAATGAGAGATGAATCGTATGTTCACATTAAAAGCGAGGAAAATAAACGCCGTTAGCACATCCACACCATTACAAGGTGCCACTGATAGACATAGAATCACAGTACGAAAGACAACAGAGTAGGGCTGCAACAACTAATCGATAAAATCGATAATAATCGATTATGAAAATCGTTGTCAACAAATGTCTTTATCGATTAGTTAGTCTGCTCACGTCACTGGAAGCATTTACTGATGACGTCACTTTCATGGAAAACAAAGTCACACGCGAAATGGCAGAGTGTACAGATCAAAAGGTGGCAGAAAAAAGTGTGTGCCCTAAGTCATCTAAGGCATGGGAGTGTTTTACATTAAATGCAGCAAAGAAGATGGTAACCTGCAAGTTATGCAAAGCTGAGATTGTGTGGCATGGAAGTACCACAGTGAAGCACATGAATAGAAAACACGTTGGTGTCATGGATGAAGGTGAAACATCAGCATAGTAAGCAAAAACTGTGTATATCCTCATTATATGAAGATGTGAAAATGGTATAGTCTAGTTTAATTCAATACTATTGTGTAAACAGCTTTGTTTACTAACTTCGGGACAGTCTTGAGCATCAGGTTGCGCAATCAGATCGCTTGCAACATAGGGATGGATTAAAATAGCGCTACCACAGAAATAGGTTAAATTAAAATGGTGTGAACAAAGTGAAGCACTAAATCTAAAGGCAGTTAATAACAGCAGCAGTAAAAGATTATATATTTTTTTTAGTCACTGTAGTGGTTTTCAGTGAATGCTTATGCACTTGTGCACTAATGCATAATTTTTCCTGTCCTTTTAATCAGGCCTGTTAACTTGCTGCGTTTCCCCATTCCATTCTCTTTTTATAGCATTTGTCTACTACAATTAAGTTTTATCTGTTTTTCAGATGTGATCTACTGCAGCTCTACTAAGTTCCCATGCTTGTTTTCAGTCTTTCTATATTTAATTTATCTATATATCCTTTAATTATTATTCAAAATGAAATAAATTATATATTTTAGATGTTTTTGGTTTGTATCTTCACATTTGAACAACATGTCAGTGTAAAAAAAATATAACAAAAATTATGTTAAAACATAATATGTTGTATTAATTATATATTATTTTATTTTTTTATATTAACCATGGTTGTCAACTTGCCATCAGCAATTATCATTAAAACAATGCAAATATTGATTTACACATAAATTGCTTCTCCTTGCATACTCAAATGCTGTTTTTTTATTTCAGAAAGAAACAGCTCACCATGAGTGAATTTGTTCAGAGGAGAAATCCCCAATGCACTCCTCAACAAGCAGCCATTGTAACAGATGCTATCCTGAATATGTTGGTAACTGACATGCGGCCAATGTCAATAGTGGAAGAAAGAAATGGTCAGCATACTCAACCCAGGATACATTCTTCCATCAAGGACCCACTTCACAAAACTGATGGAGAGGAAGTACCAGGAGGCATTCCAAAATATTAAGAGTGCTATAAACACCACCAACAGCAGAATTGCTTTAACTACTGATATATGGACAAGTGTTGCCACTGAAGCTTACCTTGGCATTACATGCCATTACATTGAATATGACATCTGTCTGCCTTGCCACTCGAAGACAGATATACCTCAACCAACATAGCAGAGTGGTTGGAAGAAGTAGCAGTCAAGTTTAAAATCCCTTCTGAGAAAATTAGTGCCATCGTACATGACAATGGTGTTAACATTGTGGCTGCTGCAAAATTACTGGAGGAGAAACATGGGTGGACCAGTATACGCTGCACTGGCCACACATTGCAGTTGGTGATTAATGCTGCATTAAAGAGCACTGAAAGAGCTGTTGGAGCTGCAAGATGTCTTGTGGAGCATTTAAAAAAAAGTGAGCAAGCTGTAGCAAGCTGAAAGACAAACAGAAACAAATGGGCACACCTGAGCACAAGCTTGTTCAGGATGTAAGTACAAGATGGAACAGTACATTCTATATGATTAACAGACTGATTGAACAGAGGTGGCCTGTAACTGCTACTCTATCTGACCCATCCATCACTCACAGAGGCAAACACTATCTTGAATTGAAACCAGACCAGTGGAGTCTGCTTGAAGAGCTTTCCACTGCCTTTTGAATGTGCCACTTTTTTTATGAGCGGGCAGGAATATATAACAGTCTCTTCATTGCCTCCACTTGTGAAAGGGCTGTTGAAGTCCACTGAAGGTGCTGCCTTTGATTCAGCTTTGGTGAAGTCCCTCCAAGCCACAGCAGTGGAGCAGCTTCAAAACAGATGGCAGGATTCTCTCCTCTGCTCAGGACCCAAGGTTCAGAAGACTGACATTTCTGTCACCTGAGCAAATTATAACTGTGCAAACTTGCAGCAAGAAGGGAGATGGTGCAGCAGCAGCAAATGACCACCTAAGCCATAAGAACAGCAGCTGAACCTTCAACATCTTTACTCCTTCACTCCTTGAGTCTGAAGGCAGCAGTGAGGAAGAGAGCAGAGAGGAGAAAGCTGAGGAGAACAAAAACTGGACAAACTTTTGTGTTTTATTTATTTTTTATAATGTGAGGATTATATTTTTAAAACTCAATTGGTGGCTTTGTTTTTTATTATTTATATTTTGGATATTTATATTTTTGCTGCTTAAAACTGTGGACAAATGTTTGTGTTTTATTTAAGGTTTAAAATGTCAAAATTAAAGATTATATTAATAACTCAATATGTGGCTTTTACACTTTTTAAAGTACACTTTTACACATAAATACCCTGATTTAGGGTTTTATTTAGATATAATTAACAAAAAATCTAATTGAAAAACTGTTTAGCTTTTTATCTGATTAATCGAAAATAATAATAATAATAATAATAATAATAATCGTCAGATTAATCGATTATTAAAATAATCGTTAGTTGCAGCCCTACAACAGAGTTCTCTAGCAAGCCGATCTAAAAAATCAAATTGATTTCTCTACAAGCTTCAGCCAGGATGACAAGTTTGTTGTTGATTTGCTAACAAGAAAGAAAACATTAGAGACACTTTCACAAACTATTTCAGTTTACCTACAGGACAACTGGCAATATGAACATGTACAACACAGTCTGAGGGGTGATTAGAAATAATCTAGTTAAATGTCAGGTAATGTGGTAATCCGACATCATATTCAAATTTACATTTTATCTTTTCTCGGGACATCAGTGTAACTCAGTCAACCAGAGCAAATAAACAAGCTGTTTTTTTTTAATAATGATATTAATAAAATGTTACAATAGTTCATGTTTCAAGTGTCCTTTTTATTGTATCCTGCATTATAATTAATAAATCTGGCCTTGATAATAACTGCAGTTGCTTCTTGATAATAAATAAAAAAACTCATAACTAAATGATAATATATTGCATGTAATATGTCCAACTAAACTGTATATTCTACATCCTAATTTGTCCAGGCGAGAAACCATTTCTCATTTAAAACATGCCATAAAAAATGCAATATATAGCCCACTAAGCTTTAACCATGTATTCATTATTGCAATGCGTGAGGCTTACTGCATATTACACACTGTACTACACTTTAATACAAAGGATCAAACATTTCTCTCCAGTTTCCCACTTCAGTGTATTTTAATGCATTAAAGGAACTGATTTTGATTTGTTGCCTTTTTTTTTCTCATAGAGACACTAGAGTCTAATTCCAGTGTTTATTATTATTATTTATTATTATTATCATCATCATCTATACAAACAATACCTTTCCATATTTTCTTTTTGGATAAAAACAATTATCAATGAAAAAATTGTAGCATGTGTATAAGAGAAACCCTTAAATTTTATTCCATCTTAGGAAATCAGATATGCCAATTATCACACAAAAGAACGGTTTGCTTTGATAGAATACCTCTTATGACTCAATCTGAATTTTTTATATTTGAATTCTTTGCTGTCAGAGGTAAAGCCATCCAAAACAGATGACACAAAATTGAACAAAATATTCAAAGCCATTATCGTTATCATCGAGTGTCACATTCACTAGAAAATAGCTTGCACTGCTGTGAGTCACTGGGATACAATTGCGGCTAATCAATGAGTGTTAATTACAACTAGAGCAAAGATCTCAACTGCTAATATCATTATCCTGCGAACTACTGCTAACTGTGAACATTTTGGTAAAAGGAAGCACCACAAGTGTAATCTGACATATTCATCAAATTGTTGATTATCACTGTGGAATATTGCTAGGTGTCATCTTCACTTCTCTACATTACTTGTGTTTGCCAGTTATTTTCCAGTACAACTGATTACCTTGTTTTTCACAGTGGCTTGCTGGGATACCCCATACAAGTGCCACAAATCACGTTGTTTGGATGTATTGTGTAGTTTTGTTTGATTGACTGTATTCCTATAATCAAGTGAAACAGAGCCTGAAGATGAATACATTAACCATAATGGCTTGCAGGTGAAAGGTAAGGTAGCAAAGACTACAAGGATGTCTAACAAAGGACTATGAGCTTGAACTAGGCATGGGCAGTATTCAGTGGCAGAAATGTTTCTACTGGTAGATAAATTCCTATACTGTATGTTTACTGTATATGGCGGTAGATATGCAGTATGCACACGACTGTCAGTAGGCAGATGTGCATGGGTCAATGACATGACTCATTTTTTGTCAGAATATTTGTTGTCCGAAAATGTTTTAATTAATTAAATTAACAATTAGTTTAATTAAAAAATGTCTAAGTGGTTTAACTGTCATTCATAAATAAATAAATAACATTCTCATTGAAAGCTTACATTCTTAAATAATTTTTAAAATATTTGTTTTGAACCTATGTGTTACATAAGGTGAAGCTGCTTTTGCATTCATGCCAGATATATAATTGAATTGTTACGAATAATCATACATTTTGGTTTGTGTCCATCAGGTTCTGAATAAAAAGATTCATTACCACATTTAAAATATAATTAAATGGCAATTTTTATTTTATTTACAGCAAAAAATAAATATATTGTGATATATATACCTTTAACATAATATAACATTACTCATACAGTGATTTTGGTCATACTGCACAACTCTAGCTCACATTTTATTCATACTTTGATGTATTATTGCTCTGCTGTGGGGAAATTAGGAGATTTTGTGAGTTTCAAGTTTAACATTTCATCATGCCATCAGAAACAATAAAAGAGAACATTAAACAAAAGTAGAGAAAAAATGAACAGCCACATACATATATGCCCATTCTTTAACCTTATAATGTAACATTGCCTAATTACTCATACATTATGAGACTCAAAGCTTGATATAACATCTACTGGGATTGACTTAGGAGCCCAAGCAAATTGCCTTCCCCAATTTAACATCTGATTGTTAAAATTAATGAAGAATAACATTCAGCTCCGACAACTATACAATCCTCCAGTGACAACATTAGCTGGGACACCTTGCCACACTTTCAGATATAAATAACACTTCCATATTGGTGTTATTGTAAAATATTTCACCATTTCATTAGTGAATTCCAGTGCTTGGCATTTCAGTTTTCACCCTTGCAATGCTGGGTGACTCCTTATGTTTTGTCTAATTTAAAGCACTAAAACATATATATAAGAAAAATAATAGTAATAATAATAATAATAATAATAATAATAATAATAAAAAGATAGTTTCCTGAGCAAACTAAAAATGGTCTTTCCATTTTCAAATTATCAGAACATAACAAAAGTTTACAGAATCCAAAATAGATAGCACCACCTAAGACTGAAATTATCTACAAAACAATGTTTGTATTGTCTGTACATTAGAGGTAGTTATGTTCACCCCCCAAAAATGTTATACAGTAATTTACTCCAAGCCTGTATGACTTTTTCTGTGGAACACAAAATGAGATGTTTGGCTAAATGTTAGCCTCAGTCACCATTCACTATCACTGCATATTTTTATTTTTCCATACACTGAAAATGAATGGTTACTGAGTCATACTGCCTAACATCTCATTATGTGTTTCACAGAAGTAAGAATGTCATGCAGGTTTGCATAAAAAATGAGGGTGTTTAAATGGTGAGAGAATAATGAATATTCATTTTCAGTGAACTATCCATTTAAGCAGTTCGAGCTGAATTTATTGCAATTTTTTTGAGAAAGGGACATTTCTTGTTGAGAAGATTAACAAGAAGACAAAAGATAAATTTTAGATATGGTGTTTGCCTCGCAAGCCCTACAATAAAGCAGTGCACATGAGCAGATGTTGCAGGGTTTGTCCCAATCTACTCATATTGCTCTTCCTGTGGAGACGAGCAAAATACAAGATAAATTCCATAGCTCCCCACGAGAAGAATCTGAATTTCCTGTGCTGTTTTCTTTTTTTTATATATATCTTAGCAGGCACTGATATTATGGCAGTCTCTCATCAGATGAAGCACTGCTTATCTTTAAAGATTTGCAAAATACTGTAATCGAATGTCTCCAACTGGAAATTATTCTCCTGCACTGAGATGAGCACATGAAAGAGAACTAAGTGAATCAAAAGAAATGTTCAGGAAGTTCTTGTTATGCCAGTCTGATCTCATGAAATTTGCATGACAATGGCAACTGCAAACCAAAATTACATGCTTCACCATTTGGCTGCAGTTTCCCAATGAAATGTCCAGTGGGTGGCACCAAAATTGAGTGAATTTATGTTAATCTGACAAGGTTTTTAAGGTGAATATTAAGGTGAGTAAAACGTACCTCCCAAACCTAAAACTTTAACCTAAACCTAACTAATAGTATCTTAAAAGATAAATGGGAGGTGAAAGAAACAGACATCCTTGTCTGTTTTTGTTCGTTTTTCAAATGAGGAGTTAGAGTAAAAGTGTTTCGATATAATAACATAGCAGGGTGTGAGTAACTGAGCGAAAAAAATATGTGTTTAAAAATTCATTAACAGCCATAGTACCCGTGATTTGTGTGAAAGTGAATTGACCCATCACTAAGCCCACCTTAAAAGTGTTTCTGACCAATCCTGTCTTAGCAACTGACAAGCGCTTGCTTTTTTACAATGAGAGCCTATGGGAGTAATGTTTGTTTGGGTAGTTTTAAGCGGGATTTTATCGAAATTATCCAAAACTTTTTAACAAAATGTGTTGCTGGGTCACATGTAATCGTGACATGAGGTACCTACAAAAGATACATGCAGTGTTTTTTCTTTCTTTTAAAAAATTGTTTTTGTGTCATTCCTCATTCCCAAATGAAAGTATAACATCAGTGATGGCACCCTACATTTTCTCCAAGGTAAATGAAAGCTAATAACTTAACATTAATTCATTTAGGTATTGATTCAGGTCTTAGTAAAGGTGATAGTAAATAAAGAGTTCACATCATCAAAATTAATGTGTTTTGAGACGTTATAAGCAGTCCTTTTAACCCAGCCTTTTCGTTGCTGTGTCCAGTGCGTGCTTTGCACATCTACTTGGATCGCACGCAGAGCTTTAGAGGCTCTGAGCAGCTCTTTCCCCATTGGTAAACCCTCGTCTTCCTTGGGCAGAGTCCCCTCTGCCACCGGTCGCCGTGTTTGTAGAGCTCCGTCCCCTCTGGGTAGGCCCTACTACGGGGACTTCTCCACATGCGACACTGCCGACAAAACTCGGTAAGTCCATGTGACGTATTTCCACACATTACTTCCACATTACAGGATGTGGTCTCCGTGGTGTCTTCCCTTTGAGAGTGACCCCCCCCCCCCAGGTGTGCTGGCTACGAGGCACGCAGTGTTCTGCCCATCTCGCACCGCCAGTCCACGTAACACAGTTCAGCTAGTTGTGGCGTTTCGTATAGCGACCCCTAGTGTCACTACATCGACACAACGTCGAGATTTTCGTAATCTCCGTTCCCTGATGGAGGGAATGAGATGTTGTGTCCCTCCTGCCACAACACTGAACAACCCACTGAAATGACCGGGACCTTGTCTTGGCTCCTCAGCACAAAACCTGAATGAGTGGTTGTGAGCCAGATCCTTTTATACACGTATGTCTGGGTTAGAGGCATGCAAATTCCATTCGCCAATTCCCATTGGCCTTTTCTCAAAGATCAGAGGTGTTTGGGGCTCCCAAGGGTGACCCCTATGTCACTACATTGACACAACGTCTCATTCCCTCCATCAGGGAACGGAGGTTACGAAAGTAACCAGGATGTTTTCACACATAGAAAATGTAAGGTGCGCTTCACAACTTCAGATAACGCTGGCTTAAGTTCTTAAAAAATGTCTCTTAAATTAGGCTTCATTTTCTTTAAGCAAAATAAAATTTCTTGTTTATTTCTTTTTATTTTGGGGTCAGATATAACCCAGACATGTTCTTGACAGGCTTCATAAGGTTTACCCATATGCTTGTTTTTTCAGAATGCTTTGATGGCAGTTGAAGTTGTTTATTCTACACTCACGCTCTGCCATCATAGCATTAGACTGTAGTTTAATATTGCAGGAGCTTTCAGGACTGACTCTCAGCTAAGACTCATAAACAGAGACAAGGGCATTTATGTAAGCAGAGTAACAGGATTTGCCTGACCTTAAAATGTGCATATCTTCCCTGTGTGGTCCACCAAAAGCCCTAGCACACAAATTTGGATGCCTGGCATCACTCCAGGAACACTTGAGATAAAATCCGAAAGAGAAACATACAGTTCTAAATACCCCTGTTCCCAGTCCATTGCTGAGCCAATGTAAGGTAATGAACTGTGGCTTAGGGAAAATCATCAGGGGAAAAAATGTATGTACACATGCTTGAGTAATCACTTTAAAGCAAGTTGAGTGTTGCCCCTGAGAGAAGAACCATGTTGTGATCAAATATGGCACAAAACATTGAAAAAAACTGTTGTTGTTTTTATTTTACTTCCCAAAATAAATGGTTGAAGAAAAACTGAAAAAGGCAACAGAAAAAAAGATAAATATACTCAAAATCAGGGATTTTAAAGTTAGAAATATCTGCCTTGAAATGCATGAAAGATTTTCTGCTTTCACACCAAATGCGACCAGGAACTTGGGAGTCCTTGGAGGTCAATGTTTGGGTCGTTAGCATGGTCCAATCAGTCCCTGCTGGTAAATGGCATATATTTTCCATCGACAGCAATTCAAAAGTAGTCATGTATTTTGACCAATTAATATTTGTTGTAAGAAACAAATAAATCGCAAATGTGTCATAATATTATAGGAGTTTCACCCATGAATGAACTCTATATTTTTGCTCTGGATAGTCGCTAGTGATGGATTTTGAACTGTGTGAGTTCTTGTGGTGCCATCAGCTAATTAGCGTTGTCAGGACATATGCAAGGTCAAAGTTAAGCCAAGGGTCAAACGTTTTGAGTAGTTTTAACCCTGCTCATTCAACCACCAGTCATATAAAGAGCACACAAGCCTGGCGTCAAAGCAGCAAGCACAGAGATGGTAAAAATGTGTATTTTCATCTGTTTCCCTCCCTTGCATCATTGTGTTTTCTGACTGAATTGCAGGACATTTATCACACAGGTATGTACATTAGACAATACGATTGTACCATAGTATTAATTACCAACACAAAATGCACAAGAAACACAATGTCTCAGGTCAATCTGTACTTTAAAGCAGCCCTGTGAGGCTCGTAAGCACTTGTAAAGCAAAGAGATAAGGCTCAATTTGATGTTCTCTTGGTAGATAGTGCCAAAAAAATGTGTCATGTCCTTAGATGTGATATAATTGAGTTGTTCACTTACCCATAACTCGTAATCTCTCTGCACCAACTACCACCTCATGGTCATCAGCAGAGAACAACAGTTTCCCTGAACTTGATTTTACCTCCAACATTTTGCCCTGTGCGTGAACTCCACGAGAGCCTGTGCCAAAGTCAAACAATACAATGATTTAATTGCAGTTCAGTGTTTTTACAGTTGAACATCATATTGTCCTTTTAATTATGCTGAGCATTTTCTCTTTTTACCATATACGTTGTCCCAGATATCTGTGACAATACACAAAACCCAGTAATCAGCCATCCGTGAGCATGTCACACTAAATTATTTAATTAAACAGTGAAATAAATATTTTACATTTCCCGAAATATGTCACAGATTGGAAAATTGCGGCCAAAATAATTCAGTGTGCACCGTACAGTGTTGGGTTCGGACCCAAATAATATGATGTGAACAGAGACCAGCGTGGGCACTGGGAGGTGGAGGAACCGAACTCGGGTTTGGTCCAAGCAATCGAACCAAGTGTGAAAGCACCCTTAATTACTTTTCTTACCAACTAAAACACATTATAGTTTTGTGATGAGAAGGAGAGTGGAGCCGGGCCGTGAGTGCGCACGGCTGGCCCCCAGTCAGACTAATCAGCCAAGGAGAGGGATAAGGCTGAGAGAGAGCCACACGCAGCTGCCATGTGTGTTTATGTTTGTGTTTTTTTAGGTTTTCATTAAACATTATTTTAATTGTTCAGCCAGTTCCTGCCTCCTCCTTGCCCATTTTAACCTTGTTACAACTTTAAAATTAAATTACTGAAACACATTACTGTTCTTGCGCCTCCATTTTATTTCAGTTTTGTATACAGTTGTTCTAACTCAGTAACTCAAGTAGAAGTCACTTAACTGGTCCATTTAAGGCTAAATTACTTTTATTAAAATATGGCCTTCCTATTACACTATTAGCCAGGACTTAATAGTACATGCATCAATGCACATGCAATTACTGTTCTGTAATGAAGTCTCTAGTCACAGTTATAAAGGCTAGATCATGAGAAAGACAATACTAACAACCAAGCTATCAAAGAACACTTTAACTCTTTCAAAGTAGTCATTTAACCATCTGTCCCATAAAGTCTAGCATTAGCTGCCTGGCTTAATTTTCCTTCAGCGAGTGAATTGGTCCATAGTCGCCTCTTGAATTTTGTGATCTTGATTTTATTTCATGCTATCTACTCTACACTTATAATATCCAAGAGTAGGTATGTGTCTTTTTTTGTTTTAAATGTCATGAATTTTCACCAAATTTCATTTCCAGCACATCTCAATGTATGTATTGTGTTTGACAGCATTCTCTGTTAGAAATGATGGCAAATGATGGTAATGTAAATACAATTTTAAATATTTTTGGAATTTAATAGCAAATTCCTTTGTCTTGCTAAGGCTATTTTATAGCTGGCATTTTATGTATCCTAAATACAGACAATTAAATAATATTTTCTTCGAGTTTTCTTCGCACATCATGTTTCATATTTCATTTCAAGTACATGACATGACATGGTTGTCTCACTGGTAACCAAGTAAACTAACTTTTGATTAAACAGTTTGTGATCATTTAGATGATCACACTTTTATCGTGTATAATAAATTGCATTATAATTATTTTAATTATTAATTATATCATGATGTGTCTTCAAATTTTAAGATCGAAATTTCTGGGTGTGGGACAAGCGTACAGTAACAAAATAAAATCTATACACAGAAAAGTAGGCAAAAAAAAAAAAATAACATGTCCTTCACATAACAAAATGAGAAATGCTGAAATCTGTTCTTTTTCATACAAATCAACCCCTTGAGAAAAAATAATTTGTGTACTTACCTGCAACAAGTTGAGATACTAATTGCTTCTTCTCATTGAGGATGTTGACAGACACATTCTTAGATGATTGCAGAAACAACGCACTTCCCTGACATGAAAGAAAGGAGTTAAAATATAAATAAATAAACATACATTCTGTGCATTTTTTTTGTGACTAATGGTTAGTTACTCAAAAATGGTTACTCAAAAAATGGCAATCCTGTCTTCATCAAGCCTGTATGACTTTCTTCTGTGAAACACATTTACTCACATGAGGTTGAATAAATTATGTCAGTAATTCAATTTATGGGCAAACTATCCCTTTAAGACAATATCTTGAGTCTTGAGATGAATTCACAAATGGTAAGCATTTGTGAAGTCCACCCTCAGGCAAGGTACTGTGCAAACACCAACAAAGATTTCACTCTGTGCCCAGGGACTGATCATAACTGAACACGTGTCTGGGGTGATTTAGGAGCTGAGCAGATGGTCTCCTACAAGAATCATGCATTTTAAAACTGCATATTTCAAACGAAGCATTCAGCCGCACGCAGCTGATAATAGTAAACATATATGATATTTAAACTCAACACGAAATTACATTCACAACCGATTTTACTTCTGTAATGTGACAAAAATCATTTTAGAGGTGGAGCAAATAATTAGATTTTGATGTAAAAGCGTACAAATACAAACTTATTTTCTAGATCAATTTGGATTTCATATTGACTTTAAGAAAATAGTATTTCACTAATAAGGGCCTGTTTTGCAAATCATAGATACAGAGTCTCAATCTCCAGATAAATATTTCATGCTTCAAATGACTTATTAATTAAAGATGTTCAGATGGAAGTTGTAAGTACAATACGATTGTGTTGCATATTAAAATCTGGAGATATCTGTATAATGTAAATTATGCATTGTATTTGAGCAGCTCTGTTTTTACTCAAGTGTAAAATGCTTCCTTTGTAGATGTGCATGATTATTGTGAGAACATCTGTTTTTTTTTTTGTTTTTTGTTTTTTGTTTTTTGAGAAAATTGGGTAATTGTCTATGAAGCTGTGTGTTGTGTCTAATTAAGTGGAACACAAACTTCCATGAGCTTCCAAACCTGACATAAGCTAAATTGTCCAATATGCTACTGGCAACACAAAGTCTTGAATTTCACATGACGGATTCTATGCACCCCTAAGTGGAGAGAATGTGTCAGTCTATACACTTTTCTGTAATGAAACTCATTAAACTGAGGAAACATAATAAAAATCATTAATATCTTAAGATTAGAGCTGTCAAAATTAACTTGTTAATGCATGTGATTAATTTAAAATGTTTAATGTGTTCTTTTCTCTTTAACGTGATTAACACATTTACCAAATTGACATTAGGTCCCGAAATTTTATTCAGGTTTGTATGAGTTCTAAACACTGGTTGGAGTAGGGCGGAACCCTTGCTATGTGTATGGGGACATTATTACACTGATGCACACACCTCAAACACACACAACACCGATTCCATACCAGTGGTCAAGTGATGGGGAAAATGACTTTTTAAAGCTATTTGTTGTACAAAACAAACCTAGATTGGAATTGTGTCAGAAACCAAGTAATTTGCAGCTTCTGTAGGGTGCAATTTAATTACCACAGAAACACATCAAGTCTTAACTATCACCAAAATGCCAATTCAGATCAAATATCTTTACATGGACAGTGCCAGCGACAAAAAGCAGAACAGATGTCTGCAGCACTTTTCATGTGGAGTTCAAAGCTGCGCTTGACTATGGCATTGATGCCCTGATGCGAATCATGAGTGTGGCTTCACTATTGCTATAGCAAAGAGGATAGCCACAGTTTATCGTCCAATTCATTATTCATTAAGAGACTTATAATTATCTGCTTTTGACTTCAAAATGTAAACAGCTTTGAGAACAACAATTGCGCATATGTTATAAGCTGGTAATAAAGGCAGTAAAGTTTACATGCAAGGTGATATGGGGTAGAGGGAAAAACATTACATGTGCCGATCGATTTTTGCTTAAGCCACTAAATAATACTGGATTATGTACGTATATTGTAAAACCAGAGGTCAAGTTTCTCTTGAGTTTTTTTTTTTTTTTTTTTTTTTCATCATAAATAACATTGAAAAGAGTTTTCTCCTTGCCTGACATTTTTGTGGCATTTATGATTTAAAAGACATTTATGTCGAATCCTTGAATAAGTTTGAGCTAAACATTTGTGGGTGCTCGTATCGTATTGTATCGAATCGTATCATGAGGCTATGCATCGTATTATATCGTATCGTGAAATTAGTGTATCGTTACATTTATATGATGTTTTAAAAATATGCTTGATGTGCAAAACTTTGGGTCAACTTTTGTTGCTTTTAAATGTGCTATAGAAATAAACATGAATTGACTTTGCATATTTAGCTGGGAAATGAGGAAGAATTATAATATATATATACAGGTGCATCTCAATAAATTAGAATGTCGTGGAAAAGTTCATTTATTTCAGTAATTCAACTCAAATTGTGAAACTCCTGTATTAAATAAATTCAATGCACACAGACTGAAGTAGTTTAAGTCTTTGGTTCTTTTAATTGTGATGATTTCGGCTCACATTTAACAAAAACCCACCAATTCACTATCTCAAAAAATTAGAATACATCATAAGACCAATAAAAAAAACATTTTTAGTGAATTGTTGGCCTTCTGGAAAGTATGTTCATTTACTGTATATGTACTCAATACTTGGTAGGGGCTCCTTTTGCTTTAATTACTGCCTCAGTTCGGCGTGGCATGGAGGTGATCAGTGTGTGGCGCTGCTGAGGTGGTATGGAAGCCCAGGTTTCTTTGACAGTGGCCTTCAGCTCATCTGCATTTTTTGGTCTCTTTTTTCTCATTTTCCTCTTGACAATACCCCACAGATTCTCTATGGGGTTCAGGTCTGGTGAGTTTGCTGGCCAGTCAAGCACACCAACACCATGGTCATTTAACCAACTTTTGGTGCTTTTGGCAGTGTGGGCAGGTGCCAAATCCTGCTGGAAAATGAAATCAGCATCTTTAAAAAGCTGGTCAGCAGAAGGAAGCATGAAGTGCTCCAAAATTTCTTGGTAAACGGGTGCAGTGACTTTGGTTTTAAAAAACACAATGGACCAACACCAGCAGATGACATTGCACCCCAAATCATCACAGACTGTGGAAACTTAACACTGGACTTCAAGCAACTTGGGCTATGAGCTTCTCCACCCTTCCTCCAGACTCTAGGACCTTGGTTTCCAAATGAAATACAAAACTTGCTCTCATCTGATAAGAGGACTTTGGACCACTGGGCAACAGTCCAGTTCTTCTTCTCCTTAGCCCAGGTAAGATGCCTCTGACGTTGTCTGTGGTTCAGGAGTGGCTTAACAAGAAGAATACGACAACTGTAGCCAAATTCCTTGACATGTCTGTGTGTGGTGGCTCTTGATGCCTTGACCCCAGCCTCAGTCCATTCCTTGTGAAGTTCACCCAAATTCTTGAATCAATTTTGCTTGACAATCCTCATAAGGCTGCGGTTCTCTCGGTTGGTTGTGCATCTTTTTCTGTTAACATGCTTGGATACAGCACTCTGTGAACAGCCAGCTTCTTTGGCAATGAATCTTTGTGGCTTACCCTCCTTGTGAAGGGTGTCAGTGATTGTCTTCTGGACAACTGTCAGATCAGCAGTCTTCCCCATGATTGTGTAGCCTAGTGAACCAAACTGAGAGACCATTTTGAAGGCTCAGGAAACTTTTGCAGGTGTTTTGAGCTGATTGGCATGCCACCATATTCTAATTTTTTGAGATAGTGAATTGGTGGGTTTTTGTTAAATGTGAGCCAAAATCATCACAATTAAAAGAACCAAAGACTTAAACTACTTCAGTCTGTGTGCATTGAATTTATTTAATACAGGAGTTTCACAATTTGAGTTGAATTACTGAAATAAATGAACTTTTCCACGACATTCTAATTTATTGAGATGCACCTGTATATATATATATATATATATATATATATATATATATATATATATATATATATATATATATATAAAATATAAAGAAAATGCCCCAATCAGCTTTAATTTAAATCAAACAGTACGGGACCTACCACATATAATGTTTTTGTTCTTTTGGGGAGTCCGAACCTTATTTCAAACACTGCCCACAGACACTTAAAAACCTGCAGTCACTATCTTTTCATTTAATTCTTGGAGTGTGTCTTTTATTCCCGCTGCAGTGAATGGGAGTTTCCTCTCATCTCCAATCCCAGCAGGCCATTGCTATTCACCTCACCTCATCTCCTCTCTCTCTCTCTGTCTTTCACTCTCTCCACTCTCGCTCAAGCTCGACAGATGAGATAACGCCAGTATCCTACACATTATCAAGCCATACATCCACTGCAGGCACAGTGATATTATTACGCCTGTACAACGAGAAGGGGAATGTATATCCTCCGTCCTATTGCACCGACACCGTGCTGACAGGCCCTGTCATGCACTTACTGGTCTGGACTGGATTTCTTTGGCATACAGCGGCTGAAGGAATTCCGAATCACCCTCCAATTTCAGGCCTCTCTCAGTGATACGCAGGTGACCCATGCCATCCTGTGGAAAGAGATGGACAAAAAGAAAGAGAGATAAAATCAGGCTAATGACAGAAAAGAAGGTATTTTTGAATAATAATGTTCCATTGTAACATTTTAAGAAAAGCATTAATCAAGCGGTGTACTGCAAATTTTGGGGGCCTCCACGGGAACATATTTCAGCACAGAAAAGGCAAAATAACAAGAAAAGTATTGAAGAGAGGATTAAATGACCCCAAAACAACATCACTGCCTGAAGGCAGATATATATATACAGTATTTATTTTTATGTATATACACATGTTTATTACATGCATAATTTGTACTACTTTCAAGTACTTACATTGATATGTAGAACAAGTGCTAAAACAGTAATGTCACTTTAAGAATGGTAGCAGTTCAGTGAGGGTCTGACAGCTTTTTGGTTGAGCAGATTTGAATGAGAGTGGAGTTAAATGTCTCCTTTACCGCATCTGTGCAATGTGTGATTAGAGTTAAATGTTCCTTTTTTTTTTTCTTTTTCTTTTTTTTTTTTTTGATCAACAGCTGTCTGTTAAGAACAGAAAGGATATTAAAAGAGGCATTATTCAACGACAAATGCATTGCGTGGATCTTCTCTTTGGACACACATTACATGGAACGAGTCAAACAAAACTTTAACTTTAAACAAGTAGTGAAAGGATAAACTGTGCTAAATTTTGCATAAAGTAAAATATTTTAAGAATAAATACTGGGATAATTCTCATGAATATTGTACATAATCTGAAAATCAATATTTTTACCCAACCCAAATCTCATTAAATTTTTCATTTTAAAGCCATACTTTTTGTTTTAAGGGTTCGACATAGCAAAATCCAAATCTTTTTGCATATTCCCTGGAACCTGCTTTTGTACCCCCCGGTTGGGAATCGCTGATCTACTGCACTCTTAACTAACTAAATAATCAAGTGATTAAACAAATTAAATCACACATATTATACGTCGATTATCTTACAAATAAAATTTTAACAAGATAAAAGCCATGTTTGATGCAAAAAGATTTAACAATCCTTTAGCATGTTATGTAAGCCAACTCTTTGTGTACCCACAGCATTAAACCCACTTCAGAAAACATTTTGCTAATGAAGATCAAGAGACGGGAATCCCTCATGGACTCTGATGATTTATTCCACACATCTTCCACACTCATACAAACCATCTTTCTCCATTCCATGTGACTTAGCTTTAAATGCATGAAAATGTGTTTTGATACAGGGTCCCAAAGGCTCAACTTGCTATTTTAATTTACTCTTTACTCTTATGGTAAAAACACTGTAAGACTGGGTGCTTTAAAGTCAAAAGCATTTGCTTTGACACTTCGTGTCCCTCACATGTTCTCAACATCATATTTCATAAAAGATTCACATCAAAGGATCAGGCTGCCTGTCACAATTGCATCTTGCTTTGGTCTGTTGTCCATTTTCTCTTCCCAGCTGTACTGAGACCCAGGGGTGCACAACACAACCAAATTAGCAAAGCAAATAAAAGATGAAATCACAACAGAAATGAGCCACAATACAACGGAAAAGCCACAGCACACCGGAAATAAGACACAATGGAATTAAGCCACAACACGACAGAATTAAGCCACAACATGACAGAAAAGCCACAGCATAATGAAATTAAGCCACAACACGACAAAATTAAGCCAAGACACAACAGAAAAACCACAGCACAAAATTAAATTAAGCCACAATACAATGGAATTAAGTCACAAAATGATGAAATTAAGCCACAACACAAAAGAATTAAGCCACATCACGACAAAATTAAGCCACAACAGAAAAGACACAGCACAACGTAAATAACACACAACACAATGGAATTAAGCCACAACACAAAGGAATTAAACCACATCATGATGAAATTAAGCCACAATGCAACAGAAAAGCCACAGCACAAAATGAAATTAAGACACAATACAATGGAATTAAATCACATAATGATGAAATTAAGTCACAACACAACAGAATTAAGCAACAACACAACGGAAATAAGCCATAGCGCAAAAGAAATAAGCCACAACATGACAAAATTAAGTCACAACACAATGGAATTAAGACACAACATGATTAAATAAAATACAACACAACAGAAAAGCCACAACACAATGGAACTAAGCCAAAACACAACGAAATTAAGCCAAAACACAACAGAAAACATCCTGGTTACTTTCGTAAACCTCCGTTCCCTGATGGAGGGAACGAGACCTTATGTTGATGTAGTGACACTAGCGATCACTCTTGGGAGCCTCAAACACCTCTGCTTTTTTAAAAAAAGTCCAATGAGAATTGGCGAGTGGAATTTGCATGCCACTCCCCAGGACATACGGGTATAAAAGGAGCTGGTATGCAACCACTCATTCAGGTTTTGTGCTGAGGAGCCGAGACCAGGTCCCGGCCATTTCAGCGGGTAGTTGGACACAACGAGGGACACAACGTCTCGTTCCCTCCATCAGGTAACGGAGGTTACGAAAGTAACCAGGATGTTCCCTATCTGTCACTCACTTGACGTTGTGTCGATGTAGTGACACTAGGGGTCCCTATACAAAACACCACAACTAGCTGAACTTTGTTACGTGAACTGGCGGTGTGTGACAGGCAGACTGCTGTGTGCCTCGTAGCCAGCGCACCAGGCCATCACGTAACCTCCCCCAACGCTCTTATTAGCATTGAACGGTCCATTAGGAACAAGTCGGCTGCCTAACTATAGGGACAGACTAGCCCAGCCGAGGCCTCTTTTCCCTCTCTTTTCTCCCCAAAAAGAGTGGAATTTGTTAACTGACTGGGAGCCATAAGTGTCTGCATCAGGGGGTTTTCCTCCCAAGGGGAAGACACCGCGGAGACCATACCCCGCCCAAAAGGGGGGGGGGGGGTATTCTGAGTGGAATACGTCACATAGTCTTACCAAGTCTTGTCGGAAGTATGTCATGTAGAGAGGTCCCATGGTAGGTCCTACCCGAATGGGGAGGAGTTTCTACAGAGCATGGTGACTGGGGGCAAAGAGTCCTCTGCCCAAGGAAGACGCAGTTTGCCTTCAGGGAAACAATTTTGCAGAAGATATCACATGGGGTTGCCTTTGGGGAACCAGCACATGTGGAGCACCTACCTCAGTACAGAGGATCATTAGCGCATATACTGGGCTGGTCAGCGAGTTTCTCCACAAACTCAACTGCCAGAGGGCTAAGGAGGAAAGTCATCCAGGGATCACAGTCTGTGAACATGACTGGGAGTCAAGAGCGCACATTTTCACCTCAAGGGAGGGGAAAGGCGCTATGCGCAAGTGGTACACCAGCCAGTTTGTCCCGGAACTTACCTGCTCTTGCCTGCCAATACACGGTACGAGACCGGCTCAACCTGGAGACTGTAGAACCCCGCAAAGGTGTTGGGTGTTGTCCAGCCCGCTGCTCTACAGATGTCTGCCAAAGACATGGGAACCTTGGGCACATAGCCTGGTCGGGATCTCAGAATCACGTGAGAGTAACCCGGACCGAACTCCAGGCGCGATTCGCTGACAGAGAATGCCTGCAGGTCCCCTACCCTTTTGATGGAAGTGAGTGCAGTCAGGAGGTAAGTCTTCAAAGAGAGTGCCTTCAGCTCAGCTGACTCCAAGGGCTCAAAGGGAACTCCCTGTAGACCCCAAAGGATTATAGAGAGGTCCCACAAGGGGATGAGGCGTGGTCTGGAGGGATTCAACCTCCTAGCGCCTCTCAGGAACCTGATGATCAAGTCGTGCTTCCCCAAATACTTACCATCTACTGCATCGTGATGAGTCGAAATAGTGGCTACATACACCTTCAGGGTGGAGGGGAACAGCCACCCCTCCAGCTTCTCCTGCAGGAAGGAAAGCACTGATCCGACTGCGCATCTCTGGGGGTCTTCGTGTCGGGAAGAACACCACTTAGCGAACAGATGCCACTTCAAGGCATGCAGGCGCCTCGTAGAGGGAGCCTGAGTGATCGTGTCTACCACCGCGGGTGGTAGGCCACTTAGGTCTTCCACGTCCCATCCAGGGGCCAGACGTGGAGATTCCAGTGGTCTGGTCACGAGTGCCAGATGGTGCCCCGTCCCTGAGAAAGAAGGTCGCGAGGAGCGTAAGATCCGAGAACCATGTCTGGATGGGCCAGTAGGGCGCTACTGGGACAACCTGCTCCTCGTCCTCCCTGACCTTGCACAGGGTCTGTGCAAGTAGGCTCACTGGGGGAAACGCATATTTGTGTAGTCCAGGGGGCCAGCTGTGTGCCAGCGCATCTATACCGAGGGGTGCCTCGTTCAGGGCGTACCAAAGCGGGCAGTGGGAGGATTCCTGAGAAGAAAACAGGTCTATTTGTGCTCTACCGAATCGACTCTAAATCAGCTGGACCACCTGAGGGTGGAATCTCCACTCTCCCCTGAGGGTAACCTGACGTGACAGCGCGTCCGCTGCGGTGTTGAGGTCCCCGGGATGTGAGTGGCTCATAGTGACTTGAGGTGCTGCTGACTCCAGTGGAGGAGATGGCAGGCGAGTTGTGACAACAATGGGAGAGTAGACCGCCTTGCCGGTTGATGTACGCTACCACCGCTGTGTTGTCTGTCCGGACCAACATGTGCTTTCCCTGGATCAACGGCCAAAACCTCCGCAGGGCGAGCAGAACTGCCAACAACTCTAGGCAGTTGATGTGCCAACGCAGCCGCAGGCCAGTCCAGGAGCCAGTGGCTGTGTGCCCATTGCATACAGCACCCCAGCCCATCTTGGAGGCGTCTGTTGTAACCACGACACGCCTGGAGACCTGCTCTAGGGGAACCCCTGACCATAGAAATGCAAGGTCGGTCCAAGGGCTGAAGAGGTGGCGACAGATCGGTGTGATGGCCACGCGATGTGTCCCGCAGCGCCATGCCCAACTCGAGACTTGAGTCTGAAGCCAGTGCTGAAGCGGTCTCATATGTATCAACCCTAGCAGTGCGGCCGCCGCTGATGATGCCATATGCCCCAGGAGCCTCTGAAAAATTTTCAGTGGAACCGCTATTCTACATCTGAATGCCTTCAGACAGTTCAGCACCGACAGTGCGTGCTCATTCGTGAGGTGCGCTGTCACACAGCACAATGGAATTAAGTCACAAAACGACAAAATTACACCACAAAACAACAAAAAAGCCACAGCACAATGGAAAGAAGCCACAACACAATGGAAATAAGCCAAAGCACAACAGAAATAAGCCACAAAACGACAGAAAAGCCACAGCACAATGAAAATAAGACACAACAAAATGGAATTAAGCCACAACACAACACAAAAGCCACAGCACAATGGAAATAAGCCACAACACAACGGAATTAAGCCACAACACAACAGAAAAGCCACAGCACAACTAAATTAAGCCAAAACACAACGGAAATTAAGCCACAACACAGCAGAAAACCCACAGCACAATGACATTAAGACACAGCACAACAGAATTGTAGCGAATTAGCTTAAAAGGGAATTATTTATAACTAATTATAACTGGTTATAATTAATAATAAATATTTAGATTAGATCTTAGAATTAACTGTAGCAGAATCGATATTACAATTACTTGATCTGTCCGTCCAGCGAGCAGACAATATAATTATTTATCAACTCTTGGAAGATTACTTTCCTGGCCAAGGAACAATAGCCTTCCTACTTATACAGTGCTAGCAGTAGTTTAGCATGTAGCAAGGAGCAACATTCAGTGACTTTGAATTATGAGCGGAACACAGAGACAATCAATGGTGAATATAAGGGATTTAATAAATGAAACTATAACTAACATACAAACAAACTAAGCAAAACATACATATATAGAATGAAGGAATGTAAGGAAAAGAGAGAGAGAGAGAGAGAGAGAGCACAGAATGGCAATATTTCACGTCAGTAAACCACAACCTAAATGAGAATCATCAGAGGCACAATTCACCTTAAAAGGGGTTCAAACTTAAACGCGCATCTAATCAGTTGTAAATTGTTACTTGCATTGGTTTGTTGCTGAATAAGAGTCTTGATGCGGTAGACGAGGTTCTCGATGATTTCTTTAGGAGTGCGTTGAAGAAGTCCACAGGAAATCCACAAAGTTACTTGAAGGTAAACACTGCCAGAAGGTTAAACTCAAGAGAGAGTTTTTGGAGTGGGTTGGTCTCAAGAAGAAGAGTTTTGAGCGATGATTAGTCTGCGCTCTGGAGTTTTGATAGTTCATTGCCGCACCCATTTTGTGGGTGGAGTGGCCAATCAGAGGCATGCATTTTGAGCGGGAGAAACATCCTTTGTCTCCGTTTATGGCCCATTCGCATTTTATTGCTGATCTGGACCGCTAGTGCAGCTTTTAATTCAAAACATAGTAAGAATTGTTCGATGCATTTCACGATCACATGGTGTACATTATTGTGTGAGAAATAAAGGGAAGATCATTTTGATACCAAGAAGGTAACCTCCAGACGATATTAAAGCAGAGATACACTCATACACTTGAATATAGGCATTTAACGTCTAACTAATACAAGTAAAGGGTTTTAACTAAGTTAATATGATAGGGGAATATACATACAACACATGCATATAGCAGATACATTTATAACTGCTTACTATGGGGGGGGGGGGGGGGGTCACCCATTATGGTGGAATGTGTTTGAATCTTGATGGAGACACTTCAGAGGAGACCTGTTTTAGCATCCTTTTGATAGTGATAAAGACCATCTGCAATTTAGCACCCATATAAATGTAAACGTGGAGGCCAGGTCAGTAATTTATATGCAAATGTCAAAAGGCTAAAAGGTTTTTTTTCAAACAAAGTTTTTTTCAAACAAAGTGTAATTAGCCATCACTGATCTTACACAGACGTTACAGAATTAAGCCACAAAACACCACAATTAAGACATAAAACATTGAAATTAAGCCACAACCGATGGAATTAAGCCACAACCGATGGAATTAAATCACAAAACAATGGAAAAGCCACAACTCAACGGAATTAAACCACAACCGATAGAATTAAGTCACAAAACAACTGAAAAGCAACAGCACAATGAAATTAAGCAAAAATACAATGGAATTAAGCCAAAACACAACAGTAAACACACAGTATAATGGAAATAAGACACAACACAATGGAATTAAGCCATAACACAACAGAAAAGCCATAGCACAACAAAATTAAGAAACAGCACAACAGAATTAAGCCACAACACAACAGAATTAAGACATAACACATCAAAATTAAGCCACAACCAATTAAATTATGCCACAACTGGTGGAATTAAGTCAAAAGACAACTGAAAAGCCACAACACAATGGAAATAAGCCACAACACGATGGAATTAAGCAACAAACGATGGAATTAAACCGCAACACAACAGAAAAGCCACAGCACAATGGAAATAAAGCACAACACAACAAAAGTAGGCCAAAACACAATGGAAATTAAGTCACAACACAACTGAAAACGTCATGGTTACTGGTGTAACCTCCGTTCCCTGATGGAGGGAACGAGACGTTGGTGTCGATGTAGTGACACTAGGGGTCACTCTTGGGAGCCCGAGACACCTCTGGTCTTTGATAAAAGGCCAATGAAAATTGGCGAGTGGTATTTGCATGCCACTCCCCCGAACATACGGGTATAAAAGGAGCTGGTATGCAACCACTCATTCAGGTTTTACGCTGAGGAGCCGATATAAGGTCCGGCCATTTCAGCGGGTAGTTCAGCGTTGTGGCAGGAGGGACCAACGTCTCGTTCCCTCCATCAGGGAACGGAGGTTACACCAGTAACCATGACGTTCCCTATCTGTCACTCACTCGACGTTGGTGTCGATGTAGTGACACTAGGGGTCCCTATACAAAACGCCACAAGGCTGAACTGTGTTACGTGAACTGGCGGTGTGTGGTGGGCAGACTTGCTGTGTGCCTCATAGCCAGCACACCAGGTCGACACGTAACCTCCCCCAACACAGTTATGAGTGTCGAACGGCCCTTTTTGGGGACAAGTCGACTACCCAGAGATAGAGACAGGCTTAACCCAGTCATGGCCTCTTTCCCCTTCTCTTTTTCCACTCCCTAAAAAAGAAGGGGGATTATCCGACTGGGCCGCCAGGTCTAGTCGGGGGGTGTCCCTCCCAAGGGGAGGACACCGTGGAGTCCACACCTCGCCCCAAGAGAGGGGGGGATATTTAAGTGGAAGAATACATCACATGGTCTTTCCAACCATGTGGAGAGCCTTCAAGGTAGATCCTACCCAATGGGGGAGGAGTTACTACAACATGGAGACTGAGGGGCTCTGCCCAAGGAAGACGCAGTTTGCCAGTAGGGAAACGAACTAGCGGAAGATATAGATCGCATGGGGTTAGCCTTACAGGGAACCGCCACATGCGGAGCACCTACCCCAGAACCGGGCTCTTAGTTAGCGCGTGTACTGGGCCGGCAGCGAGTCTCTCCGAAAACTCGACTGCCACAGGGCTCGGAGGAAGTCAACCAGGGAACAACCTTTGTGAACACTACTGGGAATTAACAGCGCACGTCTTCAGCTCAAAAGGAGGTGGAAGGCGCTATGTGCAAGCGATACACCCGGCCGGCTATCCCGGGCTTATCTGCTTGTGTTGCGTGCCACTACCTGGGACGAAACCGGTTCCACCCGGAGGTTGTAGAACCTTGCAAAGGTGTTGGGTGTTGCCCAGCCCGCTGCTCTGCAATGTCTGTTAGAGAGGCACCTCTGGCCAGGGCCCAAGAAGCCGCTACACCACGAGTAGAATGGGCTCGTAGCCCTACCGGGGGCGGCATGTTTTGGGCGAGACATGCCATAGTTATGGCGTCAATGAGCCAGTGGGCGATCCTCTGCTTGGAGACAGCACTTCCTTTCCGCTGTGCACCGAAGCAGACAAAGAGCTGCTCAGAGAGTCTAAAGCTCTGCGTGCGATCCAAATAGATGCGCAAAGCGCGCACCGGACACAGCAACGCCAGGGCTGGGTCTGCCTCCTCCTGGGGCAGCGCTTGCAGGTTCACCACCTGGTCTCTAAAAGGAGTGGTGGGAACCTTGGGCACATAGCCCGGTCGGGGGTCTCAGGATCACGTGAGAATAGCCCGGACCGAACTCCAGGCACATTTCGCTGACAGAGAACGCTTGCAGGTCACCTACCCTCTTGATGGAAGTGAGCGCAGTCAGGAGGGCAGTCTTCAAGGAGAGTGCCTTAAGCCCGGCTGACTGCAAAACTCAAAGGGGGCTCTCTGTAGACCCTGAAAAACTACAGAGGTCCGATGAGGGAACAAGGCGTGGCCTGGAGGGATTCAGCCTCCTGGCGCCTCTTAGGAACCTGATGATCAGATCATGCTTCCCTAAGGACTCACCGTCGACTGCGTCATGGTGTGCTGCTACGGCAGCAACGTACACCTTCAAGGTGGAAGGGGACAGCCTCCCTTCCAACCTCTCTTGCAGGAAGGAAAGCACTGATCTGACTGCGCACCTCTGGGGGTCTTCCTGATGGGAAGAACACCACTTAGCGAACAGACACCACTTAAAGGCATACAGGCGCCTCGTAGAGGGAGCCCTAGCCTGAGTGAATGTGTCTACCACTGCAGGTGGGAGACGGCTTAGGTATTTGGCTTAGGTATTCCGCGTCCCGTCCAGGGGCCAGACATGGAGATTCCAGAGGTCTGGGCGTGGGTGCCGGATGGTGCCCCTTCCCTGAGAAAGAAGGGCCTTTCTCAGGGGAATTTGCCCGGGGGGAGCTGTCACGAGGAGCGTGAGGTCCGAGCACCACGTCTGGGCGGGCCAGTAGGGTGCTTACCAGGACGACCTTCTCCTCGTCCTCCCTGACCTTGCACAGGGTCTGTGCGAGCAGGCTCACTGGGGAAAACGCATATTTGCGAATGCCAGGGGACCAACTGTGCCAGCGCGTCTATGCCGAGGAAGGCCTCGGTGAGGGCGTACCAGAGCGGGCAGTGGGAGGATTCTTGGGAGGCGAACAGGTGCACCTGTGCCTGACTGAATCGACTCCAAATCAGCTGGACCACCTGAAGGTGGAGTCTCCACTCTCCCTTGAGGGTAACCTGTTGTTACGGCGCGTCCGCTGAAGTGTTGAGGTTGCCCGGGATGTGAGTGGCTTGCAGCGACTGGGTGCTGCTAACTCCGTTGGAGGAGACGGCGGGCGAGTTATGACATACAGCGGGTGCGCAGACCGCCTTGGCGGTTGACATATGCTACCGCTGCCGTGCTGTCTGTCCGAACTAGCACATGCTTGCCCTGGATCAACGGCCGGAACCTCCGCAGGGCGAGCAGAATTGCCAGTAACTCGAGGCAGTTGATGTGCCAACGCAGCTGCGGACCCGTCTAGAGGCCGGCAGCTGCGTGCCCATTGCCAACAGCGCCCCAGCCCATTTTGGAGGCGTCTGTCGTGACCACGACGCGCCTGGAGACCAGTTCTAGCGGAACACCTGCTCGTGGAAACGAGAGGTCGGTCCAAGGGCTGAAAAGACGGTGACAGACCGACGTAATGGCCACGCGGTGTGTCCGTGGCGCCATGCCCGTCTCGGGACTCGAGTCTGGAGCCAGTGCTGAAGCGGCCTCATATGCATCAACCCGAGCGGGGTGGCCACCGCCGAGGACGCCATATGCCCCAGGAGCCTCTGAAAATGTTTCAGTGGAACCGCTGTTTTCTGTTTGAACGCCTTCAAACAGGCCAGCACCGACTGGGCGCGCTCGTTCATAAGGTGCGCCGTCAAGGAGACTGAGTCCAACTCCAAACCGAGAAAAGAGATGCTCTGAACCGGGAGGAGCTTGCTCTTTTCCCAGCTGACCCGAAGCCCTAGTCGGCTGAGGTGTGAGAGCACCAGGTCCCTGTGTGCGCATAACCCGTCTCGAGAGTGAGCTAGGATTAGCCAGTCGTCGAGATAGTTGAGAATGCGAATGCCCACCTCCCTTAACGGGGCAAGGGCAGCCTCTGCGATCTTCGTAAAGACGCGAGGAGACAGGGACAGGCCGAAAGGGAGGACTTGTACCGATACGCCTGACCCTCAAACGCAAACCGCAGGAAGGGTCTGTGTCGAGGAAGGATCGAGACGTGAAAGTACGCATCCTTCGGGTCTACCGCCGCGAACCAATCTTGATGCCGGACGCTCGCTAGAATGCGTCTTTGCGTCAGCATCTTGAACGGGAGTCTGTGTAAGGCCCGGTTCAGTACTCGCAGGTCCAAGATTGGCCGCAACCCACCGCCTTTTTTCGGTACAATGAAGTAGGGGCTGTAAAACCCCCTCTTCATCTCGGCTGGAGGGACAGGTTCTATCGCGTCCTTCCGTAGGAGGGTAGCGATCTCCGCGCAAGGTAGCAGCGTTTCCATCTTTCACCAAGGTGAAGTGGACACCGCTGGACCTGGGCGGATGCCCAGCGAAGTGAATCGTGCAGCCGAGTCGGACGGTCCGGACCAGCCCTCGCGACGGACTGGAAAGCGCAAGCCATGCACCCGAGTTCTGCGCAAGGGGGACCAAAGGGACAATGTCATCGGATGTACCGGCGGGTGGGGCCTCGCGGCGGGGCGGAGCTTGAGGTGCCACACCCCATCGTGGCCGTGCTGAGTCCGAGGACATCGAAGCACTTACCTGGCTCCTTGTGACCACCCCCGGAACAGCCTGGGACGGGGGAGGAAGAGGCCTGTCCTCATGACCCGTGGAGACTGTCACATCGGGGGCGGATTTGTGCCACAGCTGGGCGCTCAGGGCGGGAGACCGCCGCTGGAGCGCCAACCTGCCAAATGGAGTGGTGGACGGTGGTCGTGATGCCAGCCGTACACACCGAATATGTGACCCAGGGAACAAGGAAACCACTCTTGCGGAGCTCTTGAGTACTGCAGCCACTTGGGCATGCAGCGCAATTAAATGCAAAAGGTAACAAAAAGAAGATCTGCTTACCAGCTCCAGAGTAGCGGGTTTCGTTGTCCCTGGGTCGCCCGTCTCAGGGGCGCTTCGAAGACCTCCGTGGGTTCTTCGGTGCCGGCTGTGAGACGGGTGGCGTCGGCTTCCTGCGGTGGGCTCCACGCCGGGGCCGGGCCGGAGGGGCGGGCTGCAGCGGAGCCGGTGCAGTCACCGCAGGGGGACGCCCTCGGCGATGAGTAGATGGGGGGATCTTGAGCCACGCCGGGGCAGGACAAGCCGGCTAGCATCCATCTACTGCTCTACCATCGAGAACTGCTGGGTAAAGTCCTCGACAGTGTCGCCGAATAGGCCCGCCTGGAAAATGGGGGCAGCAAGGGATCGTGTCCTGTCGGCCTCACCCATCTCGACCAGGTTGAGCCAAAGGTGGCGCTCCTGGACCACTAGTGTGGCCATCGTCCGCCCGGGAGACCGTGCCGTGACCTCCGTCGCTCGGAGAGCGAGGTCGGTCGTCGAGCGCAGTTCCTGCATCAATCCCGGGGCGGAACTACCCTCGTGCAGTTCCTTTAGCGCCTTGGCAGACTTGCAGGAGAGCCATGGCGTGCAGGGCGGAGGCGGCTTGTCCAGCAGCGCCGTAGGCTTTGACCGTCAGAGACGACGTAAACCTACAGGCCTTGGACGGGGGCTTTGGGCACCCACGCCAGGTGGCAGCGCTCTGCGGGCATAGGTGCACCGCGAGCGCCTTTATCCACCGGGGGATTGCCGAATAACCCTTGGCCGCCCCACCATCGAGGGTAGTGAGAGCGGGGAAGCTGAAAAGATCGGGACCGGGCAGTAAAAGGTGCCTCCCGCGATCTTGTCAGCTCTTCATGCACTTCCGGGAAGAAAGGAACGGGGCGGGGCGTGGCTTTGAGCGGCGCCGCGAGCCCAGGAACCAATCACAGAGCCGCGAGGGTTCAGGGAAGAGCGGTGAAATCCACTCTAACCGACGCTCGCGGCTCTCCGGGAAAGCATGTCGTCATCTCCGCGTCAGCCTGTGACTGGGCGATCGACCCCGAAGGGAGGAGCCCAGCCGAGGCTTCCGACTGGACGAGCCCGCTCTCCGATGCTGCGCTCGAGAGATCATCACTTTCGCGGGCTCCGAATAAGAGGTCGAACTCGCCGTGAGACGAGCCGGCGGACTCACCCGGAAGCCCGATCGGGGCAGACGAGCGTGCTGGGGAATGGGAGTTCCGCGGGGGATACCCGGCGGAGGCGGTCCCATTGGGGTCCCCAAATCGCCCCCAGTGCTAGCCGCGCTGGCCTCAAACCCGTGGGTAAAAGGACCGAGGCGGGAGCCTCTGGGGTGGCTCGCTTCCTTACGAAGGCGAGCCGCGACCGCAACGTTGCCATGGACACATTCTCGCAATGAGAATATGACCATCCACGAACGCTGTCTCCGCGTGAGCAGTGCCCAGACACGAAAGACAGTGATCGTGACCGT